>NC_081531.1:7356938-8007771 GCF_030273125.1 Centropristis striata
CTGAAAACCAACATTAGATGCCCGTGACCTTCCATCCAACAGGCAGCTCTGCATTACAAACCAACATGATTGAATAAAGGACATTACTACATGGGCTCAGGAACATTTCAGAAAACCGTTGTCGGTAGACACAGTTTGTTGTTGTATCTACAAATGCAAATTAAGACTCTACCATACAAAGCAAAAATACTCCGTATATCAACAGCATCCCAAAACAGCGCCGGTTTCTTTGGGCCCAAGCTCTTCTTAGATGGAGTCCACATTTCTAACTGTTTTTGGAAATTATTGATGTCATGTCCTCTGGGTTAAGGAGGAAAAGGACCATCCAGATTGTTACCAGCACAAAGTTCAAAAGCCAGCATCTGTGATGGTACGGGGGTGATTGTGTGCCCATGGCATCATGGGAAGTTTGCACATCTGTGAAGGCACCATTGATGCTAAAGGCTAAAGCTACGTACAGGTTTTGGAGCAACACATGCTGCAATCGCAAACATCTTCTCCAGGGACATCTTTTTATTTCAGAAGGAACAGCATGGCTTCAAAGGAAAGAGAGTAGGTATTAGGTATTAGACCGGCATCCCTGCAGCCCAGACCGGTCTCCCATTGAAAATGTGTGGAGCATTACGAACCGTAAAATACGACAATAGAGGCAGCTGAGCAACTGATGTCGTATATCAAGCAAGAACGAGAAAAGATTTCATTTTCCAAACTTCAACACTTGGTGTCCTCAGTTGCTAAACGCTTACTGAGAGTTGTCAAAACTCGATGTGTTTATTTACATTTTAGACGGTGTCCCAACTTCTTTGTAATGGGGGTTTTACATCAACCATACAACAATGCAAAAAGCCTGAACACAAAGTCACACTGGATAAACAGAAAGCACTTGGAAGTATTCATTTTGCCGTCAAAAAAAGTCATTTTTATGAGTTTGTTAGTTTTCATCTAACTAATTTGTGACTGTGGTGACAGACAGCCATTGATATAATTTCTGCTACAACAGCAAAAAAAACAAAGCAAGTGGTATGTGTCTTGGAGAGAAATAAGGAATAGCAGAATGAGAACAGACAGAACGCCATTTTTAATCACTCAGCCAGCGGCAGCAGCATAAACCCAAGCAGTCCTCTACACTAAACAGGATGAAATAAATTACAGTCCTGGAGGAATATGTAGGCCAAAATCAGTACCCTGTCTGTCCATCAGGCTGGAGGGTCCAGAATAAACAGACACAAACCAGAAAGATTCACACAGACTGGAGAAGTGATGTTTGTGGCACTAATTGTGCTTTCCCATTGGCTCGTAACAATTTGTTTTTCTGTTTGTTTAAAACGATCTCACGCTTACAGCGCCTCTTGCACCTTGTGCGCAAAGCTGTTGGTTCTTTTGTTTAATTTTGTTGTACATATAAATCAAATTTAATCATTTCTATCTCAGCAGTCCTGCTCATATTTCCTCACTTTCCTTAATCAAGCCGTTTCTTCCGTCAGCACATCCCTCTCCTGCTCCCCTCAGTGGCAGCTCTGTTGAAGGGTCATGTCCGTGAAACTAACACAGCAAACCGAATATGACAGGCAGCATAATCAGCACACCCACTCACTCTTAGCGTCCATTTAAAAGACTGATTACTGAGACGTGAAATCTGCTTTCATTTAGCTAATATTCAACTCTGCGTGCACTGGACAAAAAGATGAAAAAGACATGACAGTGAGTTGAGGGCAGAAGTAAATCTGTCATTTTTTTCCCTCCCTCTGTTATTAAGAATAGCCCTTTTCCCATCTAGCCTTCAGAACGATCTCACCACAGGATAGTTAACGTGCGATTGCTGGCTCTGTGTGCAGACACAAAAATATGTAATTAATGTGTGGAGCCGTGACACTGTAAAAAGACAAAAGCTGCATCCCACAGGAAAGTCCCCCCGTCTTTATGAGAGAGAATATATGCACCCCGGCCTGCCAGCTCTTTAACTGCAGGGTCTAGACAACTTCAAAATATAAAGGAAGGACTCCTGTTAAAAGGAGGAAACAACCAATAAACATAGAGCTACAATAATGAGATGAAGTAATAGGAAGTTCTTTGCTCTTTCTTCCTGTCCATTTCTTTTTTAAAACCCTCTTTGCCCTTTCTTTTATTCCTGTTGAGGGATTGTTTAATAGCAGGCTGACATACTTCTTTCATCTCTGAGTGATCCACCACCACCACTGTTTTCATTGTCTCCCCGGACTGCACCCTGGGGGCCTCCTAGCAGGTGTCAGCAGCACATGACGTCTTTTATGCCTTCCAGTTAAATGGCCACATTTGTGGGCGATTTGTGCAAAGAGAAAAGCTTAGGTTACTACAGCACAAGGACTCAAGTTAAAGCTTTGTAAATGCATTTTGCTTTGTACGGCCTGTTTAAAAACCCCTAGCACTCTGGGCCAGCCGACTTTTTTCTTTCAGAGTCTGTATCAACTATGTAATAACTATGTAATAACTTGTCAGGGAGAGGGCGATATAACGCTCCATGACCTCTGACCTCAAGATAACGGGTCTTTGGATACTCATGAGTCTCCCCTTTACAAACAGGCCCTCTTTAGTCTAATTACACACAGTATGGGGCAAAAAAAAAAAAAGCATGCCGTTTTTCTCATGCAGTATAAATGTGTTTTATTTCTGTTATATTTGTTATTTCTGTACAGTGGGGTCCCTAAACATTCTTGGAATTGGATTTAATGAAATTTGGTATGACCAGAAAGCTGAGATTCCTTAGTTTTTCAGTGAGCCCAATTGTATTATGATGTCAGTCCCCATAGTAGCCAATTCATTGTAGTAGCATTTTGTTTTTAAACTTGACCTCACTGTATAAAATAACCTTTTGTGACCTCTAGGATAATAACAACCTCATGAAACTTTACAACCACAAACTAGTGAACTAGAGCATTCAGAGGATGTATAGCTTCCCAAGGTATGTTGACAATAAGGCAGTTTACAGAACAAAAGTACAAAATTTAAAAAAAAGTTTTTTCAGGGTTTTAATGGAATGGCCAAAATATATTGGCTATAATATACCCCCGATCATAATGTTCTAAGCACTTTTTATTACAGATTTAAGATCAGGACAAGTTGAAACACAGGACTGAGCTATATCTCAAATTTATCTTCAGGTTTCCAGCTTTTACATGACATATACCTCTTCTGTGTGTCACCTACTGTTGACCTGCTATCTCCCCCTGAAGACCTGCATCGCCCATTGCCTCTAAGAGAACGGGGGCTGTAGAATGTTCAGGGGATAAAACTGACATTTGTTTCCGGAGTTTTACCACGATGACAGAGTCCAAAATGGAGTGCATCTGAGCTCTGTTTTTAGAGTTAAAATGACCATCATTTCTACAGGCTGTCTTGTTAAAAGCAGTCTTTAGAGAAGGCTACAAGGTCAGTGGGGGCTTCTTGTAAAAACTACAGAGAGCATGTATACTCAGGCATCTTATAGTATGTTGTGCTACTCTCTCTTCCCTCTTAGGTGCATTGTATTAAACGTAGGAGTATAAAGGAGAACGCAGCATGCAGGTGGGTGGTCGGGCTCATGAGAATGCGGTGGGAAGACTCCTAGTGACTGGCTGACCTGCTGTAATGTATACACAGGCTGAGGCCTCCACATGTGTTGGCTTGCCTGTTTAGACATCCTAATTAATACTCCAAATGTGCAAAACAACAGTTCTGGCTCACATGTTGTAGACAAGGCTTGGCCAGTACCTCTGTTTTAACGGTGGTGGTGGTGGTGGTGGGGACGCATGTGAGTTTCACAATGCCTTTAATGTGCAATTTCAAACAGCCTGGGACCATAAATCATCTGCGCCTGCTTTTTAAAAAAAACACCTGCCTTGCAACTGTCAAGGCTCTAATGGCAGTGGTTACTATATAAATCACAGTGAGCTGTAATTTTCAATATCTGAGAAATGATTACACTGAGCATCTGTCAGTGAATGCTATTTTAATGACCGCTGCTGCACTTAAGACCCCAGTATAACCGTTTCGCCATCTTCGTCTATGCCGCTAAATCGTCTCCTGAGTGATGTGGCGGTTGCTCGCTCTGTCATACTGGGTTTTCATCACAGCTTTTAAGAATATCCAGGGGTCTCTTGACCCCGGCTCCCAACCCCTGTGCTCTCATTTTTTCCCACTTCCCTTTTGTTTTCTTTCATTGTTCTAATCACAAGCAGAGAGGAGCACCATCTGACCAGCAGCCTAAATACCGTAGTATACGAGCCAAAACGTTAAGCCAGAGCAGACCATCACTTCACGCGAACTAAAAGATGACGTGCTATCTGACTTTAAATCAAAAGATTATAACACCGATTCAGGATTAATATTCTGACCTCATGGCAGTCTCTGGTCAACACCAATTTTCATGATAATAGATATACTAACAATGCTGAGTCTACAGCCAATGCAAGCAGCTCTGTGGGGCTTTACTTATGCAGAGCAGTGCTTTTTAAGGCTAAATTTTGGTGTGGGAAAAACTGGCACGTCCATTTTCAAAGTGGTTCCTTGACAGCTGACCTCAAAATATCTCAATGGGATGTACGGGTACACAATGGTTCCCCAATGGTTGCCCACTTCATGCTAATCCCATGCAGTTTGAGTTTTTCTCAAATGTGGTCTTTCCACCTCGTCTAAAAATTGTGAATTTGAATATATCTGCATACAGGGGTCTCTAAACGGTTATTAATTGTATGAATTGGGTATGGACAGAAAGCTAAGATTCTTGTGGATTAAACAAGCCCAATTTTATTAATGCAAGAAGATGTTACTTGTCCCATAATAGCAATTTCATTGTTGTGAGAGCAATTTTCACAAGAAAGGGCTCCGTTTTATTGCTGTTGAGACTAAAAAGGTTGGATGACATCCAGGTTTTAATGTCAAGCAGGCACTTAACCAGTGATTGGGGTAGAGTTGGGTGTTATCAGTGTAGGAATGATAATTCAGGGCATGTTGGTGGATGATCTGACCAAGGGGGAGAATGTTGATGGTGAAAAGAAGGGGACCAAGCACAGAGCCTTGTGGCACGCCTTGGTTGACTATGAATATCTGTACAATATTCTGTGTTTATCCATCTAATAGTTGTTGAGATATCTTGACAAAGTAGTGGACAGACCAACAGAAAAACATCCAGCAAGTAGGGTTGTCAAAAGTATCGATACTCAAAAAAGTATCGATACTAAAACGTTGTATCCGGATACGATACTCATTTTCAAAAGTATCGAGTATCTGAAGCTTGTTATCATAGTTGCAGTTTCTTTTTGCACAACTGTTTTTTATTATAAATATTTAACCTGTGGTTCTGTTAATTTTTACAAGTTGCATTTTTCTTGTTAATAAAAATATTTCTGTTAAATTTTGGGGTCTTTGTTTTTATCCTTGTGGTATCCAAAATGGTATCAAGTATTGAATATTTTCCTGAGTATCGGTATTGAGTTGAAAATTTTAGTATCATGACAACCCTACCAGCAAGCATGGCTTAAAAGAGAGCAAGAGCTAATACTGTTACAGGTAAATTTTTTCTCCTCAATCTATGACCAAGAATACAATATTATCAGATGTTCTCAACTGGCTAGGTCATTTCCTTCAACATACAGCATCCTCCAGAAAGCCAGATGCTTCACAGATGCTTTTTGTTATCTTTTTAATGAAGTATGGACAAAGACTGCTCGAATAGGCTGTACAACAGCAGGGCTCCAAGATGAAGGGCTGCTTATGCAACTAACCTGTCAACCTAGAGAAGACTCCTCGACTTTTTCAGAGCTATTATAAACATAGCATTCCTGCCATTGTCCTTGAGTGATTTGGCAGAAAACCGCAAAAGACAAGTAAACATTCAGTCCAGTCCCAGTGTGCCTTTGTAGTTGACATACAGATCTAAATAATGAGCTATTTGATGGAATTTGATTTAAACTCTCTGGATCCCAAGTCAATCACCTCCTTCATCTCCTCTATGAAGAACCCAATAACTGTGCAATTGAACTACGACCAAACATGTGTGGATCACACTGCTTAAATAATGATTTACTCTCTAATGCCAGACAATGTGCAGTCTCTTATTAAACCCAGTAGAACATCATACAATTTCTATTATATGCTATTCTTATACTTGTTTTAATATGGATACACCACACGATTACAAGTGCAGCAAAACTATAACCATAACAATAACTATAGATCTTGAATTCCAGATAAAGCAGACATATGTATTGTTTTAAAGGTTCCATACTGTACAAAGTAAGTTTTCAATGCCTTTTCTGATTATAAAGCAGGGTGCAGTCAGGACTTCTATAAGGTTATGTTGTACTACAACTACACTATATATAGGCAGAAAATGCCATTATAGTGATTACAGTCATTCCCCAGCTGCAATGATGGTGCAGAGATGCTGAGAGCTCAGACTGGGAAACCCAGAACACAAATATGAACCTAAAAATTTGCATAACAGGTCTCTTTTGAAAATGACCTGAATCTGTATTGTAGAAATTGCCAATATTGACATAAAATATTTTAGCCCAAAATGCTTAACCCTATGCACAATATTGACTTTGTACCAGAACTGTTAGGCTGGACACCTAAAAAAAACCCCAGGACATAAAATCGAATCTATTTTCAAGGCTAGATAAGAATAGGATATAAGATAGAAAGTGCATCCAAGTGTGTACAAGTCCAGGAGATTTTGGTTGAAATTTGTCAACTTGCTATGCATTAATTTCTGTTTCTGTTTAGCATCTTTCAGTCTGTCCTTACATCACATGCATGGCTCCTTTTTCTCCACATCAGTCTGATTTTTCATTTTATTTTAATTAAGGTATAAAGCTGCCAGGAACCCAAAATACAAACAAAAGACACAAGTGTCTATGGAAATGTACCTTTTTTTTCCTTCTTTTTTTTCTTACCATTTATACACACAAAACATAAATGATAAAACTACAAAACAGTCTATTTTCATGTAAATTAAAAATAGTAATAGTTTTCATTGTAGAGAGAAAATTCACATTTTAAAAATGGTCTAGAAACATAAATGTCACACTGTGAAAGCTCCTATGATTGCTCTTTTAACTGGCTTTCTCAGCTTGTCTACATATCATATATAAATAAAGTCATTACTGTAAATTAAACGTGTATTTTCAATAAATAGATGGACTCCAGAGGATTAAATAAAGACACTTTTTCACCTTAAGTGATGAGCAAATCTGACTTTTGTGTCTGACTCTTTTAGCAGGATGTTTAACCGGCCCTGTAGCCTCACAGTGCTTTCCCCTGTCATTGCTGTGCAGGACAGGGTAGTTTGGGTGTAATTCCCCCTCTCCTCCTGTGCACATGGTCCATGTTAAGAGACATGAACCCGCTGAATCCCAGAACAATAACCTCTTTTCTTGGAGCTCACAGGTTCCTCTCGTCTTAAGCTGGCCTCCCTCCCCTGGCATTCACATCCTCCACCAACAGTTTATTTTGTGTTTGAACCAACGAGTGATGTGTAAATCCCACTTACATCCTTTTTTCCTATAGCCGTGATAAAGAACAAAAAAAAAAAAAAACTGATTTGCCTCAATATTTTGGGCGAACGACTATACGAGGCTGTGCTTGCTTTTTAATGGCCGGGCTCTGGACTCGATCAGACACTGGACATCTGGATCGCATCTCCCTACTTCTCCCCCATGCAATCAGAAACACTGGAACTGGGCTCTCCACAGGACAAAATGTGGGTGCAACATGTCGTTAGAGTCCACTGATTTCAGAGAACGGCTCTGACAGAAAAGAGGGGGGGGGGTTTGTGATCCCAAAAAGGCCAAATCATACAGAGTGCCAAACAGACTAGTCATATTCCACACCTTACTTTCAAACATTATTACGGGGCCAGTTTCAAACTCTAAAAGGGTGACATGGTTCAAATCAACATTTTTTTTTTTTTTCTGTGGCAAAATATCAGACTGTATGAAATAAGGCAGCCATTACTCTAGCCTGCAGGTGGAAAGGAATAAAGGGTTTTTAGCCAAACTCATAAGGTTAAATACATTCATGTAATCGATTCCACACTGAAGGTCCAAAGCTTGTAACACTTAAATTAACAAACTTGGCTCAAATTTACACAGGGCTCTGAAAAAATAAACATGAAGGATTTTATGTTGGATAGTAACAGGGATGGATATATAAACAACAAAGACTAAATATGCCGGGCAATGATCTTTTTTTCCATGAAACATTATAAGACGGCACAGACATCGTAAAACACGGCCACTATAATCAACTCTCAATGTTACTAAAATGTAGTAAAAAAAAAATGTTACCGAAACTTCTCTTTGTTTTCACTGAGAAAAGAAGAGGTGATGAAATATTATAGACATTTTTTTTTTCAATGCAGCAGTTCCATTTGAATGCTTGCAATGTCAACAACAAAGCTCGGAAGAAAGAAACAGATTGATATTTGAACCCGTTTTAGTTCAAATAAGTCTGAAAACAAATGCATTGTTTAATCAGAAGGGAAGCAATGTGGCCAATAAATTGTGATGGTTCAAAATAAATATGTGAACTTCCATGTCTGGATGACATATTCCTTAAATTGGATACCAGCAGACCATTCGACCAGATACTTTTTGCAAAGCTGAATTCTTATTCGTTCAATCTGTGTTTTTCCTCAAATGATCAAAAGAAATAAAATCTTGCAGGAAATAAGCTGAACTAAAATGGCAACATTTGTGGTTTTGACTTGACTAGATTGACTGAAATGTTCAATATAATCTGACTTAAAAAGACAAAAAGGGTCAAAGAGTTTTCATTGAATAAAATGTAGTTGTCTTTGACAAAAATAAGACTAAAATGCCCAGACTTTTAGTTAACTAAAACTGAATAATTATTCTAAACATTTTTTTTTAATGAGCACACTCGGCATCCTGTGTTTATTTATGTATTGCTATTGTTAGTATAATTGTTGTTGTTTCAGTTTCTCTGCTCTTTTGCCTCCCTTTATATTATATTATTATAATACTATGTTTTTGTATTGTATTGTATTGTATTTATTTCTCTTTTTGTTTTAGGGGTTGTCTTTTTTGTGGTTCTTTGTTCTAATGTACCCTTTAAAAACAAAAATGTGGAAAACAGCTGTGGAATAGATTATGTCTTGTACTGATGCTTATGAATGCTAATTTCCAATAAAAAATATTATTAAAAAAATAAAATAAAGAAAATTATTCGAAACCAAATGTAATGGGTTCTTGCTTGGCCAATGCTCCCTTACAACAAGTTCCATAAAAATCAAGCAATTTTTTCTGTAATCCTGATAAACTAATAAACTGAACTGTAAACATAACCTCAGACAGCAGACAAAACTAACACTACTTAGTACTTCAGCAGAGCTCAGTAAGTGGATGCTGAGCCCTACTTTAATGAAGCAAAGTCATCTAAAAACAGTACAAAGTTTCATCACATAGCAAGAGTTGGGTTAGGACAATTACCAGTTAACAGGGGCCTACAGTGCAACATGCAACTAAAACATCATAAGGTTCCTATGTACACGCCATTATAATTGACTGACTGAGAAACTGATCCCATGCCACCTCACTTATCAACACTGGCTGCCTCTTTCCGACACTTTAATCACCCTTTTTTGTACACTTTTAGAGCTCCACTAGTTGCTTTCCGTCTCCCCACACATCATTTTGCTGTGTGTCTGGGACCTCACGGGTCATAAACATGTGGAGGAGGGGTGTGTGGAAGTGTGCTGGAGTGTTTGGCCCCACTCAGGGACACCTAGGGGCAATGCTGGATTGTCGTGTCTGTTCTACAAGTTTATTTTTTGTTGCTGTAAATATCCTGCATGGTACGACTGGAAATGTGTGAAGGGACTCCCCGTGAGCCTCTCCAGCTGTTGTCATGACATCATCACCCACACGGAGAGACGAACTCTCAATCACAGTCTGATAATGTCTCTCTTTTTCCCACACACTTTCTCCCAGCTGTTTGTCTTCTGAAGTATGACACATGTGGATGTGAAAGTGTCAGTGCTGATTTACACATCAGTCATGAGCCCCAAACTACGGATAAGCAGTCACTTGTTTTGGACCGAGAGAAGAGACACTAGAGTTGTTGAGCCGTGCAGGGTTACACCACTTGTTGGTGAACATCTGCCGCGCTCCTCAACGAGAAGCTAAACTTAGAACATTAGAAGGTGAGAAGAGAAGTCGAGGCTTTCTGGTCTGCAGTCCTGCTGTAATGACCTGCCTGTGGCCTGCATCTCCTCTCCTTCCAATTTTAATAATTTCCTATAATGAGCCTGCTCCACGTTTCAAACAACACCTGAAAACACAGCAGACTGCTTAGCACAATACCAATTCCCCCAAAAGTGCCTGGATTTGTTCAAATGCCCAGCAATAACCACCCCATATAAAATGTGTGAAATTTCTTTCCACAAAAATAACAAAAGGAAACACTTTATAACAACCATCATTATTAAATGCAGGGATGGGCGACTTAAATGCTGCAGGGGGCCACAATTTTTCATGGACACTATCACAGGGCCACATATAGGACTGTGCACTTAACAAGATATGATGAAACTGCAATTTTAAATGTGTTTACAGTGCAGTAACTTCACATATTCCATGCTCAAATGCATGTAGAACAGTATAAATAGGAATACAAAAGAGTTGAAGCAAATAAAAAATACCCACTTACTGTCTGCTGTTCTTGCACTGAAAAAAAATAAATCACTAATTTCTTTTTTTTCAGTGCAAGAACAGCAGACGGACATTAATTGCAAGAAGTTATTTTGTGCATTTTTACACTGCACTTTTAAGATTTCATGCTCAAATGCATGTAGTTGTACTGAGGGCCACTTCAAGTGAGGGTGCGGGCCGTATGCGGCCCCCGGGCCTCATGTTGCCCATCCCTGATTAAATGGTACAATGATAGTTCATTGGAAGAAGTAAAGAGTTATTTCATTGTTCAAAAGCAATTAAATGATAATTAATTGTACACATTTTAACATTTGATATGCTTTATTACGTATTTGTTAATGGTTAGCAAATTATTTGTAAATGGGTGGCTATTATAAACTTGCAACTATTGTTTGCAATACCTTGTTTAATGTTTGATTTACAGGTGTACTATGTGTATTCTACAACACTTGGCATGCGGTTTCTTTTGTGTAAAAAACAAATTACTAGATGCTTTATAAAGCATTTATTTACTATTAACCAATTATTATAAGCTTTATTTGCAGCTTTATCCAAATAATGTTGATAGATTGTTTACAAATCATCTGGTAATCATGAACAAATACTCAAATGGTAAAATGGTTTTAATGCGTGCAGCAGCTAACTGTTATAACAACATTCATTATCGCATTACTAATAACGAGTAAATGGGTGGCTATTATAAACTTACAACTATTGTTTACAATACCTTGTTAAATGTTTGATTTACAGGTGTACTTTGTGTATTCACATACACTTGGCATGCTGTTTCTTTTGTGTAAGTTTCTGTTGCTTCCGGTTTTTTTTTTAACACGGAGGACTTCACTGTTGTAACATGAGAGGAAGAGGAGTGCTTACTCAAAATGTTCATCTTCTTTTTTTTAGTGTAAATAAAAAACGATTAAAGCTAAATTATCCATAAATCCTCATTAAATAACAAGTATTATTTGCCATTTGCAAAACTGGCAACCTTTTAAAATGACCATGTTATGAAGATGCAATCAAAAATTATAATGAACTTATGCAAGTGCAAATCACAACGGCAAATCAGAAAACACAACGACAAATCAAAAAACACAACGAAAAATCAAAAAACACAACGACAAATCACAAAACACAACGACAAATCACAAAACACAACGAAAAATCAAAAAACACAACGGCAAATCAAAAAACACAACGACAAATCAAAAAACACAATGACAAATAAAAAAACTGTAAGTCTATTTAGCCTACCTATCTTTAGGAGTTTTAAAGTGCGCTACAAGGTTCGATTTTCCAATAATATTCAAATAGTTTCCAGCGAATATCAATGTTCAATGTGTATGTGCTGGTTGGTGTGGTACCTTATGAAAAGTAAGTGTTTCATGGAGTTGCAGACATTGTAGTGCGGCATGTAATGTAAGAATACATACTTCCTAAGGGCTCTGCACTAGTTCTGCTGATTTCAACAAGGCCCTGCATAGAACAGGCAGACTGGTGAGCATAAAGGAAGAGCTGACTAGTGCAAGCATGACTCTGTACTTTCCTGCTGCACTGGCTTTGAACCCACCCAGACTACTAACAATCATATTCAGCCACATCCACGGCTATTAGTATCACTGCTGATTATAGCACTCTCTTCCTCATCACTCCTCCTCTCACACTTACTGAAGGGGGTCTTGCATGTGTGGAATGTCAATATGCATACCAGATCGTGTGTGCAATTATCATAACGCAGCAGGGATTTTTTACTCTGACTTGATGCATAGTTACAAAACCATAACATATACAAATAATAATTTCATTACATTGGCCCTGGTTGTAATGACAGAGCCTGTACAACTCGTGACAAGGCCCCGGGTGAGTTTCAGTTTATGGTTTGCTTCTGTCTATGTCAACATTGTATTTTCGATCATGAATACGTCTCGATTCAAAAAAAATTATAAAATGCTGAGAAGAACAGCCCCCAGGTGTGACGGAGACACTGGCATTGAATTGGCACTGTGATTTACTGTCTCAGCAGAGCTTCATTATAGAAAGAAAAAGGGGAAGTGGTAACCATGGGCAAAACAAAACAGCTGAAGAAGACAACACCTCCTGTCTGAGTTATGCAGGTAGGTAGTTGGTAGGAAGGTGCAAATTGCAATAACAAGTATGTGCATGACATTTACTAGTGCAGTGCCCTTAACAAGTATGTATTCTTACATTAAATGCAGACCACTACAACGTCTGCAACTCCATAAAACACTTACTTTTCATAAGGTACCACACCATCCAGCACATACACATTGAACATTGATATTCGCTGGAAACTATTTGAATATTATTAGAAAATCGAACCTTGTAGCCACTTTAAAACTCCTAAAGATAGGTAGGCTAAATAGACTGACAGATGAGATGAGTCAGGGTGTAAATCCAGAGTGAATTGTGTTACTGACCAGGTGTAGGCCTATCACACAATGGGGCGGAGCTCCACTAAAAGGGGGCGGAGCTCCCCTAAAAGGCGTCCGATCGGAAACAGTGCAATGCTGCAACACGTCCTACGTAAATAATGATATTTTGAAAAATGAATTCAAAAATCTTCAAAATCGAGGATGCACACCTCCGTGCCATGTGCAAGCCACATACGAAATCTGAGGTCAGTCTGACTAACGGTCAGAGAGATATGAACTAGACCAAGGGTCGGCAACCTGAGGCTCCAGAGCCACATGAGGCTCTTCAGGCCATCTGCAGTGGCTCCCTGTTGCTTTGACAAAAAAAATGATATGGAATTTGTCTAAAATTTTATCCACATTGTTGTAGTGATTCTTACATTCTCCAATTGTAAAAATATGTACCCTATAGACAGGAACAAAATATATATTTTAGCCGACTTAAATGTGCATCATAGGCTATGCCCATATGGCCCTCTGCCCTTTCCTCTAAATTTTTGCCCAAAATAGCTACAACAGAAAAGAGTGAGAAACTAGGAAATTACTTTCATTATAAGGCTCAAAGATGCGGCTCCAGAGAGATTTTTCTTTCTGTTTTTTGGCCAAAAATGTCTCTTTTCATGGAAAAGGTTGCTGACCCCTGCCCGAAACACACACACACACACACACACACACACACACACACACACACACACTTCCTGCTTTATAGATAGATAATGCAATGCAGCATCTGGGTATTTAATTTTGTGATCAGTTCACTAATCCAGAAGTCAAGCCCCAGCGAAGAACTGTTCTTCTTCGTCGTGTGTGTTTCTATTGATGTAGTGGAGTAAATCTAAACACATTCAAACCTCGAGTGTTTCAAATGCAGACAAAGAACATTTAACCAGTGTGGAAATGTGAGCATTTCTCAAAAGGAAAATAATTGGTTTGTTGAGATCTTCAATTCAAAAAGTCACTATTTATGGCCCGACTATTGAGTTACTAAAGTTGGAGGTTTCCACATCACATGAATGCATCAAAGCAGAAGAAGAGAAGCCAACTGTTTACAGCAAATGTGGTAAATGAGACGAATACAACAAATACAACTGACAAAAAGCATTACAGTTTATAAGAGGTGCTTGATTTTTTTTTTGGCCATGAACACTCCCGCCTTAAAACAGAATAACTGCAGAGGGTTTAATTAAAAATGCTCCGTGAAGCAGTATAAGCCTCTATAGAGCTGAGTTAAAATTCCATCCATACATGGTAAAACTCTGTATGAAACATCTGAATTAATGATCTGTTGAAAACTTAAATATAGGGCCTCAAAGAGAATAAAAGTATAACAAGGCAATTTATTGACTACAATATTCCAGGTCTTTGAAATCTGGCAGCAGTGGGTTTTTGATGTGGCTCTTGTGGTTTAATGGATCGCTAAAAGCCGATAAAGTTGGTGGAAAAAATGTACAAAAAAAGTGTGATCATTAAGCGTGATAATGTACTTTCTTGTTAACAGTTTCAGAAATGTAACAAAGGCTTTTTGAATCCTGACTGTTGCAGTTAAAAAGCAGCACCAGCTGAGATGTCTGATTAATGGCCCTTTCATCTTACAGCCATTCTTTCCAGTGACTGTTCAAACACAGGCCAAGATTTCACAGGCTCGGTATGTTAATAGCAATGAAAGTACTGAACTATGCAAATGTTCCAAATTATCGATAATGGGCAGTGGTTGCAGTGACAAGTATTCACTCTGACTGCACACACACAAAACAGGCAAAAAGAGACCGAAGGGAAGAGGAACACACTAGACGAATCAGATGCATTCAGGACAAAACAAACATAATTTACCATTTCATTATAGGAATTGCTTAAAAAACGACTGCACAAGCACAAAACTTAAAAAAAAAATTAAATGCTCCTCTCCTCAATATGCAAGTGAAGATTTGAAAGCAGAAGATTAGTAAAAGCAAAAACAATTTTGGGTTGTGGTTTCACACAACAGCCATTCTACATGTTAGTAAATCATATGTACAGTCCCTTAATTTTATTATATATATATATAATTTATTGTCTATGGTTTTGTCAGTGTTGATATATGTTATTTGAATTTGTGAAGGGGGCTTGTTTAAGATAAAATCGGGTATATTATCAGATTTTGTGTTTTTCTTTGGAGGTCGGAAGCTGCCAAAAAAAAAATAATATTAATAATAATAATGTGTAAATAAATAAATAAATTAAAAAATTAATAAATACATTAAAAATAATGAATACTTAAATAATAAAAAACATATTAAATTACGAAATACATTAAAAAAAATAACAAAACAAATAAGTAAAAGGGAAAATTTAATAGACAAATATAGAAATAGAAAGATAAATAAATACAGAAGCTAAGTTACAATTGATTAATTAAATAATGTTTACATTTATTACATTGCATATTGCATGCACATTGGATGCATACATTTTCATATTATTTTGCTGCATTTAATATACTTTTATTATTAATATTTATTATAATTATTTATGCAATTATTTACATTTTTGTTTTTATTTTGGCAGCTTCCATCCTCTGTTTTGTCTCTATATACAATAATAAAACATTAATGCCACAACTGTTGGGCGCAGTAACAATTCATGTTTCATGTCTGTCTACACTGTGAATTACCCATAAACCCTGTTTACACAGGAGTATGCTGAAGAAACATTTTGTTATCCCCTCTTAAACAAACAACTTGTTGCCTGACTCACAATTAAATTACATCCAACAATTTGTGAGGATTATGTGACATCATTCAACTTCTTTATTGGAATTAAAAATTGACTTCAGGATTGTATAAAAGTGCTCAATCGTATTATTTACTATTGCCTCAGCTTCATGTGTGCACACTTGTAACTTATCGTACAGTACACACTGCAATTAACCTATTTAGGCCTAAAATGCCTATAAAAAATGCCTGTAAAACCTATGGGCGATTTTAAAATAACCCCCTAAAAAGTTTTTCTTAGCCTTTGTAGCAGATAGAAATTAAATTAAAAAAAAATATTTGAGAGCTTATACCTGTGGCTTTCATGACAAGTTGAGTTTATTTGTCCAAACCTTCAATAAAGTTTTTAAAAAAATCAACATGTTGCATTGCGACACTAGAAGAATAAAACCAGAATAAAACCATTTAAAACCAGTTCCCATATGTATTCTGATGCATTTCATTGGCCAAAAGACCGAAAATAGGTGGAAAAAACTACAAAACTACAAAACTACAAAACGACATATCCAATTTCACGGCTTTAATGGTAGAATAACGCAACAACGCCCCTGGTTTTAATGTTAGAAATGCATTAATGCTTTCCCGCCTTAAAATGGGTTAAGTACCAGAGTCAATTCACTTCAAGACAGCAAAAAGCAGCTTTGAGCTTAGAATCTATTTGACAAACTTGTACATTAGGATGTGTCATAACATGCATTTGTGATGAAAGAGATTGAAAGAGATGCATGAATTAGATTTGAAGTATTAAGCCTACTTACTCTCTCTCCTTCTCGGTGAGTCTGTCAGTGATGGTGTCCTTGATGGAGGAGCGTGAACCCTTGTGGATCACCGGGTACCGAAGAGGGATCTGCAGGAAGCACGAGATCATCAGGACCAGGTGCGACGTGTAACCCAGGGCAACTGCCACACTCCCATCATCCTTTGCTGCAGGACACAAGGTAAAAAAAAATATGAATTTCCAATTAAATCATAACATAAGAGTTTGGTTGAGCACAAAAATGGCATACATTGAACTCAACCAACGGGCTTTTAAGCTGATCTACATCAACACACACATTACATTCAGTCAGTATTTTATTACACAACACACAGTCAGTCTGTTTCCACTGGATTCTTAATTTAATTTCATTACATGGATGAAAAAATTGTGTTTACATACAATACACCGTGTCAACATCTTGTGAATCCAAACAAAAATGGATAAACATGAAACAAAAGAAATTTGGTAACCAAGGAAGAATAGCAGGATTCCACAGGAAGAAGAGCAGTTGCATTCATGTGGGATCGTGTTTTGAAAGTGATACAAAATGTGGCACAGCACACAAAGTACCAAAAAAACATTGGCTGCAGTGAAATACCCACTTTCTTTCAGATATTTGCTCGAGAAGCAAAGCATCACGTAGAACAATTCCCTCTGAGCCTAAATAACATTTAGCGTGGAAAACTGGATGGCTCTGCGAACATTTCTGACAGCGAGCCATCTCGCCGTAAGTACGAGGAATGGTTTCAAGACAACGCACTAAGTGGTTTCACATTCTCAAGCAGCAGCAGGACACCGCCTGAGGCAGAGACTTCAAATCACAGTGGTTTCTATCTTAATGCGCTCAAATAATAGACTGTGGCAATAGTGAGTGATATCCTGCTTGGCTCTTACTGTCTCCTTTAAGACATAAAGTCTGCTTTGTATCGTTAGTTTTCTTGCATTATCTTCTCCATAGCAGCAAAAGCACCTGGAGTAAACAGCTTCCTGGCCTCTTATTCTTTTTGATGATGCTGCAAGAATATCAGGTCAACTAAAGGACACCTTAGGGTGCAAGTGGAGACTGCTAAAATCTTGTCATGCTGAGTTGACAAGGAAAAGCTTAGTTAAATGTAAAATAGTGAAGGGCCCCAGCAGAGTGCCACTCTGTTCCACTTTGACCCCCAGTAGGATTAAGACTCCAACTAACCCTGACCCTGGACTCTAATGTTGAACATCGTGCCCTGTAGGCCTTCTTAAACTGACCTCGACTCCCATCCAGGCAGTTCTAGACTTGATCAGGGTGTTTCTGGGGCAGACCTCACACAAATGAGAGCAGTGGTAAACAATGAGGTGAAATGGAAGGATGAAACACATGCTTCTCCAGCTTTTTTCTGAGATCTTTTTGCATGTTGTGCTGCTCTTTGTAAGATGTCTCAGCTCATTTATGCTCAGTGTTAGATACAGATCTCTGTCCGTACTCTGAGGTCATTTCATCTGGATCTGTGCATGTTTTCTGAGGCCTTGTCTACATGTATGATTTGTGTAATTTGACATGTATCTTTTTTTTTTTTAATTTAGCTTGTTCTGTGGGTTGTGGACTTTCAGAAACACACAAAGGGCAATTTAAGTCTCGGAAAACTGAGCTTTTAATTATGATAAGATTTTCCAAAACTCAATTTACAGTGTTGTTGTGTAAACAGGAAAAACAGAATGTTTGGCTTGTGTCTACTGTTATTTCCTTTACAAGGCGTCACAAATGAGGCATCAATTTGCTTGCTGGAAACACTCAAATTCAATGAAAAATGCACATAAAAAGGCTTTTACGCTCGTGTGAGGTGGTTTTTGTCTTTCTCGAAAAATAGTTAATGGGCAGCGCAGTGTTTCCTTTAGGATTTCTGTCAGCAGCGGGAGTAAAGGGTTATTTGTCCACTGGATGGTGTGCGCATATAAATATCAATCAGCAATTTAGAAAGTATAAAAAAATGACAGTCGACTGCAAAACAAGCTTTAGAACCAGTGTTTCCCACAGGATTTTCTGAGACTATGATGTGGGGACCTGAACAAAGTAGGGAGGTCCAGTTGCATGCTCCCCTGTAGAGAATTTTTACCCTAAAAACCTAAATTTGGTGCCTCTCGCACATTCTAATGCCACTATTCCATCTTAATCATTGCATATTTTAATGTATTATTGTAAAGGCGAATACGGTTTCTTTTATGTTTAATTTAATGCATCATGTCTTGACAGTCTTCTTGTCATTTTTTTGGTGGACTCTGTTAACATGTCCATGTGCTCTTATTTTGAAAGTTTAAAAAACGTTTTTGAGGACTTATCAGTGTAAAAAAATCACAAGTCCACATGTCACAATATATTTATTGGCGTCACAACACTGCTTCCAATTTTGCCTTAAGAGGTAAATTATTTAAACTATTCCAATATCCATGCCAACATAATAAAGGACACATGGAAGACGGTTAAATCGAACGGTTAAATTGAAATGGACGACTCCAATTTCGTAGGTAAAGGATGCATAAATGAGGCTTAAAGGTCACAACGGTTATGTTAGAGGGTGAATATTAATGGCTGCATGTAGGGGTGCACCGATTGCAATTTTCTGGTCGATCACCGATTTTTAAAAAGCCTGACCTGCCGATTCCGATTTTGGCCGATACCGTTTTTTTTTACAACTCACAGCATACACCTTCAATGTTTGAATATTTTTATATTGAAAAACAATAACACAGCAGTATTTTTCTTTAACAAATAAAGGAAATCACAGTGTCTGAGGTAGTTAATAAAATATTGAACTTAAAATAAATAGCAACAATTTACAGGACAAACTAACAAAAGAACTGCAACCATTAAGTGGTTTTTGTTCTGTACAACATACAGACAACTAGGGAGGGCATCGACTTTCGAATATTCAAATAGTCATTAAATCATAAAAAATCGAATAGTTCATCGTATCTGGAAGGACAAAAAGTTGTATTACTGGTGCCTTCCACACGGGGGCAGCGTAACATTTGATGATACAGTGTGGCGGCTAGATGCCAAACTGTAGAAGAAGAAACAAACGGAGGGTTTTCCTCGGCAGTCTATGGGCCAGCATCACTAACTGTACACAGAGTGTCCGGTGCTTGTTGTAAACAAACAGAGATCGCTAAGTGAACACCTCCTGCAGCAGCAGCACATACACACTGTACTGCTACAGAGCTAACTTTAGCTAACTGCCGCTAACGGCGGCTCTTCTTAACGAGCCGGAGGCCGGCTCGTTAAGAAGAGTAAGAAGGAGTCGCTGGATTTGTCTTCAGTCGCTTTCTTGAAAAATAGTTGCTAGGGCGGTCTGAAAAGTTGCTGAATTTAGCAACAAAGTTGTGAGCACTGCTTCGCCGGTGGGGGGTTATTATCTAGGTAGATAAGATCGGTTTGACGTAAAGGAATCGGCCGATCGCCGATCCCGCAAAAATCGTTAAATCGTTTGAAATGGACAACTCAAATTTTGTAGGTAAAGGATGCATAAATGAGGCTTAATGGTCACAACGGTTATGTTAGAGGGTGAATATTAATGGCTGCATGAAATCTCTTCTCTACATTTCACAAACCACAAGCCACCTGAGCAGGAGGGCAAATATAGTTAGCAGTGAATGCATTAGGATGTTCTTTGTTAGTCCTTCTATTCTCTTCTTCCATGGCACATGCTCAGGTGTTTACTCACTGCTAGGTGTCCGCCTACGCAGGACAGGGAGGCAGACGCAGATCCTTATGGGAACAAGTGATTGCTGGAAACACAAACGGGCTGGCTGTCACTACTGTGCACTTCACTGTGCTGTTAAAAGATGTTAACAGGTGGAGTGTGACAGCAGGGAGCGGAGGAGACTGTGAGCAAGATGGATTCTGTTAACACGTCCTTGTGTTCTTATTTTGAAAGTTTAAAAAAACGTTTTTGAGGACATATCAGTGTAAAAAAAAATCACAAATCCACAGGTCACAATCTATATTTTTGGCGTCACAACACTGCTTCCGATTTTGCCTTAAAAGGTAAATTATCTAAACTATTTCAATATCCATGCCAACATAATAAAGGACACATGGAAGGGTGTGAGCAAGATGGACTCTGTTAACACGTCCATGTGCTCTTATTTTGAAAGTTTAAAAAAACGTTTTTGAGGACATATCAGTGTAAAAAAAATCACAAGTCCACAGGTCACAATATATATTTTTGGCGTCACAACACTGCTTCTGATTTTGCCTTATGAGGTAAATTATCTAAACTATTTCAACATCCATGCCAACATAATAAAGGACACATGGAAGGGTGAGAGCAAGACGGACTCTGTTAACACGTCCATGTGCTCTTATTTTGAAAGTTTAAAAAACGTTTTTCAGGACATATCAGTGTAAAAAAATCACAAGTCCACATGTCACAATATATTTTTTTGGCGTCACAGCACTGCTTCCGATTTTGCCTTAAGAGGTAAATTATTTAGTATTAAGTATTTCAATATCCATGCCAACATAATAAAGGAAACATGGAAGGGTGTGAGCAAAACGGTTAAATCGTTTGAAATGGACTCAAATTTGGTAGGTAAAGGATGCATAAATGAGGCTTAATGGTCACAACGGTTATGTTAGAGGGTGAATATTAATGGCTGCATGACATCTCTTCTCTACATTTCACAAACCACAAGCCACCTGAGCAGGAGGGCAAAGATAGTCAGCAGTGAATGCATTAGGATGTTCTTTGTTAGTCCTTCTATTCTCTTCTTCCACAGCACATGCTCAGGTGTTTACTCACTGCTAGGTGTCCGCCTACGCAGGACAGGGAGGCAGAAGCAGAAGCAGACACAGGCCTCCACCCTATTGGAACAAGTGATTGCTGGAAACACAAACGGGCTGGCTGTCACTACTGTGCACTTCACTGTGCTGTTAAAAGATGTTAACAGGTGGAGAGTGACAGCAGGGAGCGGAGGAGATTTTTGAATTATGGGGTTCAGAGGCCTGCTGGGTCTCACCAGCTGGGAGGAAGGGGAGCTGGGGAATGTTGAGTGGACAGTGGCAAGTGTGTTCTCAGTGTTAGACAAGTGCTGCAGACCAAAGCAAACCATTCATCTGAGCCATTGAGAGGTCATGAAGTCATCAAGTTTCCCTCACTGTGACAGAAAACTCCATTTATCACGACACACGGCGTGACCCTTACTCTAACCTACAGCACCAACATGATAACAAGGGCTTTGTGGCTGAAACCGCCTGCTGACTGCACTTTATTTTTTTCACTGTTCTGTTGCCTAATACTGTGTCTTTGATATTAAACCATGTGGTTATGTGGTTGTTTTTCATTAGGGTGGTGGAACCAGTTATAAAAGACTGTGGTAGACTGAACTACTCGTCCATGAGCATCCAACAAGACATCAAAAAGAATAGATATTCAAAAAAAACGCAAGAATGCACACCAACTTATCTCCTAGTCTGTCTGCCTGCTCTTTTATAAAGATTCAAATAATTCAAATCAAATGTTTTCTTCTTTTTTACAACCCTGATAGCAAAAAAGTTGTTGTCCAAAATGTAAATAAAACAGAATGTGATCATTTGCTCATCCTTTGTGCCATAAACACTCATGGAAAAAATACTAGACCGCCCTTGTTTTCTTCAATTTCTTGTTCATTTTAATGCCTGGTACAACTAAAGGTACATTTGTTTGGATGAATACAATAATAACAA
Source organism: Centropristis striata (assembly GCF_030273125.1). Lineage (NCBI taxonomy): Eukaryota > Metazoa > Chordata > Actinopteri > Perciformes > Serranidae > Centropristis > Centropristis striata. The sequence goes on from NC_081531.1 coordinate 7,379,267, forward strand.
CAACAAAAGCTCATAATAGTTTAATATAATAGCTGATATGTAGACATTTTCCATGGTTTTCTTGATAATAACCAAAATCATTATCAACAAAACCGTGGAAAATGTCTAGATATCAGCTCTTATAATAAACTCCTATCAGCTATTTTTGTTGTTATCATTATATTTGTCTAAACAAATGTCTGTATTTAATTGAAAACTGTATAAATACAATATATTTTATGATCAATGTTTAAACTTTTGTTTTTGTAAATATGCACTGATATATATACAATATACACGCTGAATTTGATGCATTCTGCATTTACGTTTTTGGAATCAAAGTTACGGAACATTACCTTGCTATCTTATCATTAGATGCATTAATTATCAATTTATAACAATGAACAAGAGAACAATTCTTACCTATTTTTTGTTCAAACAATTTCTCATAGTACACAAAAGGAACCCAGAATGTTTACATTGTATAATAGTTTAATTGTGCAATAAAAGCTTGTGTATATAAAAAAAAGATCATTCAGTCATGAGGAAGCCTGCTAGGCTGTTAATTGTGGTCAAAACTGTCATGCTAACAATGACTTTGAGCGTGTTGGATGTTGTTATAATGTTTCTGTTTCCTATGTTTGTAAGTTAGAACAACTGGAGGTACTAAAGGGGATATGATGCCGTTGCCAGGCAACCAGATGAAACGCACTACCTTACCGTACATGTAATAATTAGAACGTTGTTGAAACCTTTGGGATTATGTAAGAACAAAACTCAATAAAATATATATGTCCAGACATTTTTAGACATTTTAATGTGTAAATGTTACAAATAATACCTTTAATTCTTTTTACTGGATGAGAATTAATGCAAATTAAACTTAAACATGAGCAGTAGAAAAAAGAATAACACAAACAAAAATACTTGCTGAAAACACACCCAGGAAAGTTTGTGCGTGTGTACCTGTTCATTTAAATTTAAAGACCGTCTTCGCCGCAGGTAAGTGATTACATAGGAGCTCAATCAGTGCCAGCTCGCCTCACAGACAGTATATCTGAGCTAAGACATGCTGTCATGTGTCTAAATTGTGATTTTTATTGAATAGAACTAGCCAGAGTTAAGAGGAATGTCAACCGTTCCCAGCTAATAAAACCATTGATGATACAATTATGTCATTATTTCTTTTATGCACTAAAATGACATACCGGTAATTATAAAATTATGTCATTTATGCACGTTAAAGACTGTAATACCTCAGCTCAGTCATGCCAAATTGCCATGTACAGTAGCCAAAATTATGATATCATAGATACCGTTTCGATGAGATCATCGGGCTTTAAATTAGTTTCTATTCACCAAACATTTGTATACAACCACGAGCATTAAAACACAAGCAAAACATTTGTTCAGCATGCCTTACCACAGAGTATCCTCCTGTAACCCTCAAAAAACACAAGCAGGCACATCATAAATTACCTTGAAAGTCTTCAGAGTTGGGCAGCTTCACTCCACAGATGACATAATCTGACTGATTGGCCTGTGGATTTGAAATAAGAGGTTTCATATTAACAAAAATGATCAGACGCAGAAACATACACGGACAAGATGAAGCCCTGTGTGGGACCAAACACCAGCTTTTCCACTCGCTTTAAATCATTTCATCATTGTCTCTTACTGTCGGGATTTTAAATATTTAGTTTGTGTGTTTGAAATGACTGTGATATTAATGAGAGAGGCATGTTAAACAGATAGGTGATGCCTTTGGATGACCTCCGAACACGCTGCGGTAGAAAAACATCCAAAATTAGACATTTCTTTGGAAATGTTGCACAAATAACTATGCACCACATTTCTGCTTGATCAAAGCGCTGCTTCTGAAGCCAGATAATACTTTGCAGTCGGCTTGTCAACAATGTGCCGTGCAGCAGTGACCGGTCAGGTTGAACTCACCACATCAATGGGGTAGATGTAGGAGAGCTCGGAGAGGAGCTGACGACAGCGGAAGGTGAGCTGGGCGTTGATCTTGAGGAACTGCTCTCTGGGGACAAAAAGGAGACACGAGGACGACGCAGTGAGGACCCGGCTGGCAGAAGGAGACAGAAGCTGCAGGGATGAGGGACGGACAGTGGAAGGAAAGGAAAGGAAGGACTAGAGGAAGAGCAGAGACGAGGGGAAGGAGTGTAGCTGGAAGCAATGGCAGGAAGTGGAAATGAGCAGAAAAAATCTATCCAGGCTCTTTACTGCTCCACAGGGACCCACTACGAGGCAATAAAGGTGATTAAAGTTAGCTAAAATATAAAAGCTGAATGATGAACAGAGAGGAGAGTTTATATATCGTCACCCTGTTAAAATAATCGGCAACAGTTTAATCTCAGTTGATATAGTCATGATCGACTGGATCAAGTCTCTTTTCGTCCTTTCAAAATAAAAGCGCCCGTTATCAAAACAGGCTTTTGCATAGTAATTAATCTTTTTTTAATTTTGCACATGTATGCATGCAGCGATTAATCGACTAATTGATCGTTAACGTTATAGATAATAGAGTTGGCAGGTTTCTTCCAAACACCCATCCCTAGTTTGTACACTGTGTTGTACAATCACAACAGAACAAAAAGCCTGATCCAAATGGTCACAAGTAAGGGCATGTTGAAAAACCAGCCACACAGAGATACTATATTAAAATATTTAATATCTTATACTAGATTATAATAGTTGTTTAATAACAGTGACTGGGAGATGGATCCCTCCTCTGAGGTTTCTTCTTCTTTTTCCCCTGTTAAAAGGGTTTTTTGAGGAGTTTTTCCCTGGCCGATGTGAGGGTTTAAGGACAGAGGGTGTCGTAACATGTACAGTCTGTGAAGCCCTTTGAGGCAAATCTGTGATTTGTGATTTTGGGCTATATAAATAAAATTGACTTGACTTGACTAAATAAAAATATTTAAAATCAATTCAGTCAGTCAATAAACTGTATGAAGTGAATTGTGAATATGAAATGTGCAAAAAAAGGTATTAAAGTATTACGTTTTTCTTGCTTGTAAAATATGCATGTGACTTGTTTTGACCCTGCCTAAAAAAAAAAAACTGAATCAAGAACCAGCAGGAACCAAAATCGAGTAGAACGGGATAACCTATAGAACCTGACTGAAGCCTTTTAGCTCCAGCTTTGTAAGATAAGCTGTTCAACAGCAGCCGTGAAATGTTAAACAGGAATGTATAAAGGCATGCTCAGCATATCATTCCCCTAGTTTAAGTTAAAAAAAAAAGAAGTTGAGTAAAAAGAGACATTTCTATGAAAACACATCAACAGCGCAGATATTTCCAAAGACTGGATGTTAGGCAGATGTACAAGTGTCGGTGTTAATTTCCTGTTTGCTGGGTCTCTCGGCCCCTGCCGGCCTTCCTGGGGCTCTGGTTTACCCTCTGTGACTGCCAGGTACTTCTCAGACAAACAAAGCTGTATCCAGGGTCGGCACCCGCCCAACATGTCTCCCCGCAGGCCAAGGCAAACACGGGCCAACAGGCTTTTTAGCACAATGTGCAAACTCTCCGTTGAGAACACATAAATAGGCAACGCCGGCCGCAAAAACATCACCTTGTTTTGAAAGAGCAAGGTGGGAGGCAGGGAGCAGGGAGTAGTCCCAGCACAATCCACTATTATTGAGCAACACACACTGGAATGAATTATTCTGTAGTCATTTCATTTTTTTTTCTTTTTTTTTTCATTTTTACTTAATATGTTTGATAAAATATATTAAATATAAATGTGTCCTTGATTTTGAGGCAGTTGTTTTAGTAACTTTAATATAAAAATGTTTGAGATAGAATCTACTTATTTTGAAAATTGCGTGCAATCTGTTGCCTCAATTTTATTGAGTAGCTATTGTTTATCTTTTTTTACAGTGTCATTTTATTATGACAAGTGGTTGCACAAAATAATTTTATCTGAATCTAGATATTTTTATTATGTTGACTGGACTTATACATTTTAAAAAATTATATTATGTAATTCTTTCTCAATTATTTTGAGTTCATTTTACCAATTAATGAATTATTCTGTAGTCATTCCATTTTATTTAATATATTTGATAAAATATATTAAATATAAATCTGTCCTTGATTTTGAGGCAGTTGTTTAAGTAACTTGGTAACGCTTTATATTAAGGTCCTTGTAATAACCATTAATTGACACGAAATAAGGCCTTGTAAGTCCTTACAAGATGCTTATAAACATTATTGTGTGTTTATAAGCTTATATAAGTGTTAATAATGGCATTACAAACACCCATGACCCACCCATTATGTCTTTGCCATGCCTTTATTAATCTTATTGTGTTTGCTTATTGATATTAAAATGTACTTTATTGCTCATCTATTATAAGTTAACTATAAGTTAACTATGCTTTTTGCAACTACCGGATCTAAAGCGAGAACAATGCCTTATTACTTGTTAATTAATGGTTATTAAGGACCTTAATATAAAGTGTTACCAATATATTAAATATAAATGTGTCCTTGATTTTGAGGCAGTTGTTTAAGTAACTTTAATATAAAAATGTTTGAGATGGAATCTACTTATTCTGATCACATTAAATATAATCTTTATGTGTATGTAATTCTAAATCAAGAGAATTTTGAATGAATCCAACACAATAAAATTAGTCCATTTTTAATTGACAGGCACTTCCTGTTAAGTTGTTATTAATAGGGTTGTCAAAAGTATCGATACTAAAACGTTGTATCCGGATACAATACTAATTTTCAAAAATATCGAGTATCTGAAGCTTGTTATCATAGTTGCAGTTTCTTTTTGCACAACTGTTTTTTATTATAAATATTTAACCTGTGGTTCTGTTAATTTTTACATGTTGCAATTTTCTTGTTCATAAAAATATTTCTGTTAAATTTTGTTTTTATCCTTGTGGTATCGAAAATGGTATCGAGTATCGAATATTTTCCTGAGTATCGGAATCGAGTTGAAAATTTTAGTATCGTGACAACACTAGTTATTAACTCAACTTGTAACCTAGTTAGATTTAATAAATAATATTGTGTGCAATCTGTTGCCTCAATTTTATTGAGTAGCTATTGTTTATCTTTTTAACAGTGCATTAGGTCACATCATTGAGTAGGTGCTGCTGGGGAATGCCTGACGGGGAAAGATGCATTTAACCCATTAAAGCCTGGAAAGCGGATATGTCGTGTTACAATGCAACATGAGACTTTTCCAGAACTGAAATCATCACCAAAAAAAGACACAAAATGACCAAAAAGGACACAAAATTACCCAAAAAAGACAAATTATTTAAAAAGACACATTACCCAAAAAAGACAAAAAATTACCAAAAAAAAGACACAAAATTATCCAAAAAAAAAGACACAAAATTACCAAAAAAGACACAGAATTACCAAAAAAAGACAAAAAATTACCAAAAAAAAGACACAAAATTATCCAAAAAAAAAGACACAAAATTACCAAAAAAGACACAGAATTACCAAAAAAAGACAAAAAATTACCAAAAAAAAGACACAAAATTATCAAAAAAGACACAGAATTACCAAAAAAGACACAATTACTAAAAAAACAGGTTTTAGGGGCTTATTTTAAAATCGCCCAAAGGTTTTGCAGGCATTTTTTCCAGGCGTTTTAGGCCTAAATGGGTTAAAACGTGTTTTTACTCTGCAGACATAAAGCAAAAAGCTAATCACAGGTTGACGTACCTCTTGGCAGTGCATTCCTTCTGCAGCTTGGTTAAGGACTCTTTCTCCTCCTTCAGACTTTCATGCTGAGCGGAGAACGCTTCCTCTGACAGAGACAAAAAAGAAAAAAAGTAAATTATCAGGTGTGTGTTGTGTTCTGCTGCGTCTGAACAGCCAGGTGGGCTCGTGTTTGGTCGGCTGCCATCCACTGTTAAACTTGAGCGAGATCAAACGGCCCTTTTGATCAGGCCAAAACCATTTCCTTTTGACATCCACATAAAACCAAACAACATATGTATGCAAATTACAGGATTTGTCAGACTGTGTAAATACAGAGCTGGGCAAATAAATAAAAATCTGACAGATAAGGGACAGTGATGATACGGCTTGTGGGAGTTGTGTTACCGCAGGTTTGGCACGCTCACAATACCTCAGTGTAGAATAAAACCCGAAAGAAGAAGAAGAATTAAGGTTGGAACAGAAGAGTTCAGAAGTGATCACATATGGTGGGATGGTGGAAACGCTTATGGTTGAAATACACAAGAGGTTTGACTGCACATCAAAGTTATTGTGGTTAGCGAAAACTAATGAAATAATGAAAACTGGAATTGAAAAAACATTTTCATTAACATTAAAGATAAAAACAAGAGTTTTTTTCAAAATTGCATGGTTACAAAACTAACTAAAATTAGTGTGAAAATGGCTTTTGTTTTCGTCTTTGTCAACTTTTTTCATACATAATCCAGTGTTTCTATTAGAAAGAGGATTCTGTTGAACATGCAGGAACACATAGTAAATATGTTTACTGAGACTGGGATGTCTACACATGAACCAAAACTGCAAGAGTTGATAACCTTATTGGGGCTAAGATGGATAAACCAAAGGAAATAAAGGCAACATTTATTATGACCTCTTTAAATCTCGCACCCAACACATAGCCATGGTTATTATAAATAACAAAAAATTGAATTGAAAAAACATTTTTGTCAACTGAAATAAAAATTTAAATAAAAACGAGTTTTTAAAAAAACGATACCTTGAAACTGTATTATGTGGTTACGAAACTAACTAAAATTATCGTGAAAATGTCCTTCATTTTCGTCTTTGTCAACTTTTTTCATACGTAAACCTTTTTGGTTGATATGAAATCTATTTCATCTATCTGGTTTTACATTTATTGTGACCTCATTAAATCTCGCACCCAACACATAGCCAATTACAAAAAAACTAAAACTAACACTAAAACTAATAAAACTAAACTAAAACTAAGCATTTACAAAAAAAATAAAACTGAACTAAAACTAGAAAACTCGCTCTAAAAACGAATTAAAACGAACTGAATTTGAAAACAAAAATTCACACCGAAATTAAAACTAAAACTAATAAAAAATCCAAAACTATTTTAACCTTGCTGCACATTAACACAAAAAACAAAACAATTAAAAATGTAAAATGGGTTCTGTTTTCCACTAATTATTACATACAATCCCCATTGTAAATAAATAGTTGAACGCAGTGATTCAGAATAAGCAATCCACATTTGCTACAAATTTTTCTCCTGCATTTACGCTGCACACTCCAGAATAAATAGAGGAAAGTTTATTTAGTTTTCCGTCCTTGTTTGAAGCTAAAAAAGGAAAAGGCATAATGAAAACTGCATGTGTCCTGGGTTATTAATGAAAGCATTTGGATTACCGTCCTAATTAAGAACTCAAGGGTCTAAAAGGATTGAGAGTGTGACCATCAGGTGCAGCAGCTGAAGCACTGAGGCTGTTGTATCAGAGCATGGTGGTGAAGAGAGAGCAAAGCCATATAGCAAAGCTCCTTGTGCCAAAAATCACATATGCTTTATGCTCAGACTGTGAATATAAACATCGGTAATGAGGTTTCTCCCCAAGGTGGCTCGCCTCACTCTTTATGTTGTACTCCATGGAGGAGGACTCTGCTGTCACAGTAAGGTGACCTAAGTGAGGTGGCTTGGTCAAATAATAAGAATACTTTACAGAGGCCGGATTCACACAGCATTCCTAAGAATAAAATTCTTCTTAAGTGCCACTTTTTTCTTGACTTTGCTCTTAACTCTATGGAGTCTGGGGCTATTTCGTCCATTTTTGAATACTTTTCATGTCTTTTTGTGTCTTTTTAAGTCATTTTGTGTCTGTTGTTGTGTCTTTTTTGATTATTTTGTGTCTTTTTTTGTCATTTTGTGTCCTTTGTGTTTCTTTGGTCATTCTGTCTTCTCATTTTGTGTCTTTTTTGATCATTTTGTGTCTTTTTTGGTCATTTTGTGTCTTTTTTGGTCATTTTGTGTCTTTCTTTAAGTCATTTTGTGTCTTTTTTGGTCATTTATGTCTTTTTGTGTCTTTTAAAGTCATTTTGTGTCTGTCATTGTTTCTTTTTTGATTATTTTGTGTCTTTTTTTTGGTCATTTTGTGTCTTTTTTTTGGTCATTTTGTGTCCTCTGTGTTTCTTTGGACATTCTGTCTTCTCATTTTGTGTTTTTTGGTCATTTTGTGTTTTTTGGTCATTTTGTGTCTTTCTTTTAGTCATTTTGTGTCTTTTTTCATCCCACAAAGGTTGCATATATAACATATAAGAGGGTTCCATCCAGTTCTATCATTTTATACTAAATATATGAGCTTGTCTCCAGTTTTACTTGGTATATCATCATCAAACTGAAACTGGCCTCATGGAGTTTACAGCCAGAACTTTAGAGGTAAATTTACAGTAGGGCTCCACGCTGCTTTGTTTTCTAGTCTGGATGTCATAAAGAACTCATGCTGTGGTGCTTTTGGAGACTCCAGAGGGTTAAGACAATTTAAGAAGATTTGGTATTCATGAAGAAATCCTTATCCTTTCTTTAGTTTTTTTCTTAACTTTCTTCTTAACTGTTTTCCTTAGATAGAAGTTGAGAACAAATTAGATTCTTGAAAACAAAGTTCTCATATTATTTCTTCACAACTTTAAGAGAAGCCCTCACCAGTCTTAAAACATCTTCAGAGAAAAGGAAAGTCTTGATATATATTTACTTATTTACACCCTTTTTGGAAATGTGATTTTTTTTTTTTAACCATGCCTGCAATCCATCCTCAGTGAATTGGTTCAAATGACAGCAGCTGGCAGAAAAGTGAGTTTTGAGCAATTAAGGTTATGAAATCATATTTGTGAGCAGAAAGATCATAGGACCTGCTTCTTATCACATACTTCCACTCACATCCACGCTGTTCAAACTGACACCATAAGGGTGGAAGAAGAGATACCTTGACAGAGACAGCAGGAGGGAGAAAATAATGGTACTCCGAGGTATCTCCATCAGATTAGCAGTGAAGACAGATACAGTCAGACAGAGATCAGACAGGCCATCCCTCTGACATGAAAACATATTTTGACAGTGGCTGCGTGGACCTGTATTCTCCCTGGCTTTCATGTAATGCCCAGCTCGGCCTATCTGTCCCATCCATCTTCTCATCCTTTCATCCCTCTAACATGTTCCAGTTGGTATCACGCTGCATACAGACATCTACAGCAGCGGACATGCAGCATTCTGGCAGTTTTTTATGTCGACACACCGTCTTCTATATTTAACGTGATGAGTTGTAAATTTAGGATCCAAAATGTGACGTGGCTTTAAAAATGCTACAAGGCTTGTAGAACCTGAAAATGTAATAAATTCCCGATAATGTAATAATGCCTGATAATGTAATAAAAATCTGCACTTGAGTCCATTGAAAATGTAATAAAACCTGATAATATAAATACTTCCCGATAATGTAAAAAAGTGCATTTCCCAATAATGTAATACACTTTTTACCAATAATGTAATAAAGTATAACATTAATGGGAGGTTATTACATTATCAGGTTTGCCTTCGTTTCGCAAGTCCTGATAATGTAATAATTCCCCAATATTGTAACTATTACATTATCAGGACTTGCGAAACGAAGGCAAACCTGATAATGTAATATCCTCCCATTAATGTTATACTTTATTACATTAATGGGAAATGCACTTTATTACATTATCGGGAAGTATTTACATTATCACGTTTTATTACATTTTCAATGGACTCAAGTGCAGATTTTTATTACATTATCGGGGTTATTACATTATCAGGAATTTATTACATTATCAGGTTCTACAAGGCTGGTGAATGAAAAAATGATGATCTCATAATCAGTCAGTCAGGAGGTCACTATGGATTCTCTGATTTTGGACGTTGTACAGTAAATGGACGGCAGGCTTTGTAGAATTCTGAAGGAAAACAGAAAATGGACAACAACTGTGATCTTTTAGAAAGTGTTCAGACTGGTCTGACCTTAGAGACTTCTGTGTAAAAGGTACAGTGTGGAACTGTTCAAAGGGACACCAGCATCAGTGTCACACAACATCAATTAACTAGAGCCCAACCGACATATTACACAGACGACATTATCAGCCGATATATGACAATTACAAACATATTGTTGTCCGATTTGCTCTGAGATGCGAAGTAAGTTAAAACACATCAGAACAAAAACAATTGATTTAGCCTTTTGTGCCTCCAACGGGAGCTGCATAAAGTCTGTTTTCCCTTATCCTAACTAAAAAATTACTAATTTCCATTAACAATCAGACAACATTACAGCTAGCAGTGTTTCTTTTCTAATCTTTTGTGCCCAGAATGGCAATGAAATCTTTAATTAAGTTTCTGTTAATGCAAGGATCGAGGAAACAATGCTTGGGGTCCTATTAACTTTATTTAATTTATTATTATTTATTTAAATGGTCAGCAATGAACTAAAACTGGATCTTCAGTACTGATGTTTATTTAGCTATATTTTCATTTATTTATTTTTTTCTCCCTTTTGTTTTGGTTGGTTTACAATGTAATGCATTGTATGTGTTATGTATAGCCTAATAATATATAATGATGTTAAATATATTTTAAAAATGTCATATCAGTGCAAAATTGGTGCACAGTTCACATAAAAACAACCTATTTAAATTCTAGCTTTAGAATTTCTCAATAGCCTCAATATCCGCCACCAAATCGGTAATCAGGGATTTTTTTCCCCTCTAAAATCCGTCTCAAAAATCCCATGTCAGTCAGGCTCTACAATCATCAGCTAATGCACATAATTATTCAGATTATCAGCACCAATGCTGGACTGGTTTAAACTTACAGGGATAAACTGCCTCGGCTGCTCAGTACACATCCTGTTGTGTGTTGAGTAAAAGCTCAAGAGAAAAATAACTGCTTTCTTGTGAATTTATTTCCCTTTTATGGAACTTTTTTATCAGTAACTTGTTTGTCTACAATTGAAAGAGAATGATCTGTGTCCATTTCAAAGCTATTGAGAAACAGTCATTGTCATAAATTACACAGAAAAATGTTTATGAGAAAATCCCTCATAAAGAATATTTAAAAAGGCACATATAATCTGGTCCATATTAAAAACTGTAAATAACCGTAAAGTTTATGAAAAACAACTGTGGTGTTCAGTTTTATATTGTGACATCATTATCAAATGCCATTCAAATCCATGTAGTGTTCAATGCAGCTGTGTGAAATGATGAAAATAAAAATGGCTGAGTAAACACTATAAACTCAAAACAGACCCACAGAGTACACAACCAGAGTACACAACCAATGAAACGAGCTGAAGAGCTCCGTCAATCTGTTTCAAACCCCAGGACACAGTCGGAGTTCTGGACTTTGAAGCCAAGGATGCCACGGTGAGGAAACTTTCCCACCAACAAGTTCTCCAACATAAACGGCAGAAGAGATCGTGTGTCAGTGCCACAAATTACGGCAAGTCGGCTTGTATCGCAGATCGCATTTCACGGAACATATGAACGTATAGCACGAATGAAAATAGCACACATGTACGGTCCGCTGTTATGAAAAAAGGCTGCAGTTTCTATGGATTTATGTTATAAAACCACTGACCTTAGGTTTAAGCCAGAAAACTTCTGGTAAGGCGTTATAAAGGACAGTTTAAACAGTAAATAAATGTATGTAAATACCGGAAATAAAGTAGTTACAAGGGTCACGTGACTACCGCAACTTACCCAAAGAACGTAACTTAAGTTAACTCAGTCTTTTCTTTTTTTGTCATTTTGTGTCTTTGGGTTTTTTTGGTCATTCTGTCTTCTCATTTTGTGTCTTTTTTTTTGTCATTTTGTGTCTTTTTTTTGTCATTTTGTGTCTTTGGGTTTTTTTGGTCATTCTGTCTTCTCATTTTGTGTCTTTTTTTTTGTCATTTTGTGTCTTTTTGTGTCTTTTTTGGTCATTTTGTGTCTTTTTTTAATTCATTTTGTGTCTTTTTTTGTCATTTTGTGTCTTTTAGTCCTTTAGTTGAACATAAAATGTGATTTTTATTCTTTTTTTTAATTTCAAAACACTATCATGCTCAAATAATTTTAAATGCTGCAAATGTGAACAAAGGTTGCAAAACTAACATATAAGAGGGTTCCATCCAGTTCTATCATTTTATACTAAATATATTAGAGCTTGTCTCCAGTTTTACTTGGTATATCATCATCAAACTGAAACTGGCCTCATGGAGTTTACAGCCAGAACTTTAGAGGTAAATTTACAGTAGGGCTCCACGCTGCTTTGTTTTCTAGTCTGGATGGAGTCAACAAGTCATGATTTGGTGCTTTTGGTGACTCCAGAGGGTTATAAATGGTTTACTTTTGTTTTCACATGATGCAAACTGCTCTCTCCTGGGTGAAACCCCATCCTTAAACCGAACGTGGTTTCACGCGCAATCACTACTACACCAGCAAGATGGCTGCGGACGCATTACAGCGGACGGTGAAATGTGTAAATATAGTTCGTTTTTGGCTAGCTGAACACGCAAACTATTTTGAAGTTTTTGACAGGAGAACAGGCTGTTCCCACTTGTTTATAAAGTTGTTGCAACACTTGTGTTACTGATTTCACCAGGGAAGAGATATTCATCTGATGACACTCAATATCTGCAGAGCATCTTCTTCTTTTTTTCTTTCATCCCTGTCTCCCTGTCCTGTCCACCCCTTTGTCATATTACATGTATGTTAAGTATGTTTGGACGGGTTGATGGCTAATTTCGTTATCCTACAACTACATGCATTTGAGCATGAAATCTTAAAAGTGCAGTGTAAAAATGCACAAAATTACTTCTTGCAATTAATGTTGGTCTGCTGTTCTTGCACTGAAAAAAAAAGAAATCACAGTAAGTGGTTATTTTTTATTTGCTTCAAACCTTTTGTATTCCTATTTATACTGTTATACATGCATTTGAGCATGAAATATGTTAAGTTACTGCACTGTAAACATATTTAAAATTGCAGTTTCATCATATCTGGTTAAGTGCACGGTCCTATATGTGGCCCTGTGGTAGTGTCCATGAAAAATTGTGGCCCCCTCCAGCATTTAAGTTGGCCATCCCTGACATAAGGTGACCATATATCCCATACACCACATTACTCTGCACATTCCTCACTTAATTTGCACTAAGTTGTATATAGTATATTGTATATTGTATATTGTTAAATCTCTTTTTCTTAGATTGTTATTTTTTATATTTATCTTAAATTTTGTATGAAATTTGTGTGGTCGGCTGTAACAAAGAAATGTCCCCACTGTGGGATTAATAAAGTCAATCTAATCTAATCTAATATTAAATATGCATGTTGGAAAACAATTGTAAAGAACAACATGTTTTGCATATAAAAAGTAGATTAAAAAAACCCCAGTAAAACTAGACAGACATGCTAGTGAGTCATTATGCAGTATGAGTGTTGGACTGCAATAACCTGTCAGCCCTTCTCTTCAGTCAAAATGGCAGCCAGCTGAAGGATGTAAATGTGTAAAGCTGCTGCTAAAGGAGCCATAATGATGATAGCTTCAATATGAGACCTTTTCTCTGAGGTGACAAATACCTCCTCACACCATACCTTCACTAAACTGTGTTCCTTACACTTGAGAAACCCAACCACTGACATTTATTGGTCAGGAGCCCTGGCTCCGTTACAGAGCGTGAGAATAACTACCGTTACTAAGTACAATAAACGCCGTTCACGGACCTGATTTATGTCATTTGCTCAAGGTGGAAGGAGGGAAATTAGACTGGAGGAAATTGTGACAAGAGTGTGACCCCACCAAAAACCAAACCCATTTATCCTGAGGGGGAGGAAAGAAAGACTTTCATTCAACTTCATAGCCATAAAGAAGGGAAAAAACTGCGGTCATGCTCATATGTCCTCTGTTATGGATCGTGTGAAAGACATGCAGCGGACTTAGCGTGAGTTGGTGTGCATGTGGAGGAGAAGTGAAAAAACAACAGCCTTTCTCAAGTCTACACTCCTGCTATGATTTCACTGGCATAACTGTAAATCAGCAGGCATTGAACAGCTAGTCGTTAACTTGTCATCAGGATGATACTGACTGGTGATGTTTTTCACCGCTTATTATGCTAACACCATCCAGGATGGCAAAGAGGGAGCAGCACGAACAAAGGTGAGCGCAGAGAAGGCATCGGCATGTCTGCAACAACAGAGAAATGGTGCAAAAACGCAGACACCCAACTTTCATCTCATCTGCACACTCTAGACGCACACACACCTGCAGAACCCCGACTGTATGTTTGGGTTTTCTGGGCTACTTGTTTTGAGAGAGGCCAGTTTCCTGGGAATAACAGGTTGATAAGAGTTACTCGCTAATGGGCCCTCGGACTGTGTGAGAGATGAGAAGACCACACAGCCAGCTACAGATGAGATCCTTCAGAACGTGACCAAGAATGGAGATTAACGGTCCATGCGGGATGCCCTCTGGGGATATATTACATAGCAATGGACTTACACGTACTGTTAAACTGTCAATAAAACTTAAAACGACACCTGTGTCTAATAAGCACGGGAATGTGGGAAAATTCGACAAATAAAAACACTTTTTTGTTTCTAATTGATTCAACATTAAACGTCTAATAAGTAGCTTTCTGCTACTAGGGGGTCTCTTAATCAAAACAGTTTAAAAAAAGACAGTGTGGTCTTTGCAGTCAGCTTCTCCCAATTACTGTTCCTTCAGGGTTATTGTTCATTGTTCAGTTTTTACAGGGAGACGAATTATCCGCAGAGGTTTCCTTCTCTCCAAAACGAACAGACTCACTGATTCAAACGGATAAAATGTTGAAAAAACAGTTTCACTTTAAAAATCAGAGTTTCTCCAATGATGTTCAGCATTACGTTGGAGGGGCTGGAGCTGAGCTATGGCTAACATTTTGCTCAGCTTGCTTTTCTGATAACTTAAGATCCAGATGCATGGGAGGGTTTAACCGGGAGCTAAACTGTCCGCAGAGGTATACTCGTCTCCACAACTAATGGACCTGCTGATTTGAAGCAGTAAAAACACTAAATAAAGGAGATTTCAGCAAAAATCTGTGGTTCTCCGATGCCGTTTAGCACCATAGACTGTATAAATAATGGACATAGTGACATTTTTACTGAACAAAACGTTAAAATAAACTGTCATTAAGTAAAAAATATAGTTTGAAAGGGTCAGAGTTATGAGAACCAGTAAACGTCCCTTTTTTATATCTATATAACGTTATATATAACTTTATTGACACGTTGCCGTGGATACGCCTTACATCATACGATTCTTTATCTTCTATTTTCTTCTAAATTGGGCCATTATTTGAACTATTAACATCAAATTGTCTTGAAGAAGATTTTTTACTAGCAATTGAGACAATAGTGTTCATAGTGAAGTTTTCTCCTTTTGCATTGAAATGAATGGACAGAAATCTTTCTGCAGCCAAACTTGACACCCCCTGCTGGAATTTTCAGTAGAATGCAGCTTAAGGCACTTCCTGGTTTGCCTCCCTGTTCAGACCAGGAGGTTGCCGCCTGTTTGGCACGTTGGCAGAGGGGCTAAAGCTGAGCTGCCACTGACATTTGTTTAGCTTGTTTCTCTGATAACTCAAGATCTAGACATCGGATGACTAAAATCCTTAAAAAAATATATAGTTCAAACAACCAAGAACTAAAATGTCCAACAATGTTCATGTAAAACTGGATAAAAAGACAGACATAGAGACGATGATTACAGATTTCTCTGAGTTTGAAAATTGTTGGACACATTTGGGATATGCAAGTAATAAAGTGAACAAAATAAATAACATAGGTCCAGTTATTTTCAGATATTTTCATGTGCAAATGTTACACATACTTGTAATTTTGCCACCAGCCTTCTCTGACAAATAATCTTTTTGATTGAATGGGAATAAATCTGCTTCTTCCAGTTTGTGTGTGTGTTTTGAGTCCCCAGTGGAAAGGTCCGAAATGAAATTTGAGCTACAATTGATAAAATCATATGTGTCCGCAAAATGAAAGATGAGATCAGATGAAACAAACACGCTGTTGTGCCAATCTAAATATAATCAGACACAAAATCAGCTGCTGTATGAAATACTGTAAACGCCTGTCTCCCAGAGTATCCTGTCTGTAATTAATGCAGGCCCTTTTTCCGATAGTGAAACAAATGAATATGTGCAGGCTGATTAGAAGAGTTAAACAACAAGCTGGAAGAACAGCAGAGCCCAGGAACATATGGCTTTTAGCTTTTGAGTTATGAGACTGGGGGGAAAAAAACACAATTTTCAGCGAGCCCTATTCAGCTACAGCATTTCAATTTATCCTAAAATACCTTTTCCCCCTTTAACCAGCTGAAGGAATTTTTTCTTGTGTTTCTTAATAAGCACTTGTCCAGTCTGGAAAAAAGCCATCAATGAGCTGCTGAGAAGGAGAGCAGCGAGTTCTTTTGGCTGTGGACGAAGTGGTGACAGGTAAAGAGGCAGGATTAAGGGCCTTTTTCTTTTTTTAAGAATTGCAGCACAAAGGAAACTTCTCCCTGAACCCCTCTTAGTGCCGTCTTTTTGTGTGACTGTGTGTGTTCAATGTCTGCATGCATGTGCAGACGACACGCTCATCATTACAGATCCACCTCAGCTTGGTGGCTCAGTGAGGTGAGTTAGCTGATCTAACAGACACCAGAGAGCAGCTGCTCCACAGCAACTACAGACAGGATTTATCCAGGGGTGGAGGGACCAAGGTTATAATAGTGTTGGATTTTTCATTGGTTTTAGTTTTAATTTCATTGTGAATTTTTGTTTTCAAATTATAGGGACCACAATGGAAATATAGGGATCACAATGGAAATATAGGGACCACAATGGAAATTATAGGGACCACAATGGAAAATATAGGGACCACAATGGAAATTATAGGGACCACAATGGAAATATAGGGTCCACAATGGAAGTTATAGGGTCCACAATGGAAATATAGGGAACACAATGGAAATTATAGGGTCCACAATGGAAATTATAGGGACCACAATGGAAATATAGGGACCACAATGGAAATTATAGGGACCACAATGGAAATATAGGGACCACAATGGAAATTATAGGGACCACAATGGAAATTATAGGGACCACAATGGAAATATAGGGACCACAATGGAAATTATAGGGACCACAATGGAAATATAGGGACCACAATGGAAATATAGGGTCCACAATGGAAGTTATAGGGACCACAATGGAAATATAGGGAACACAATGGAAATTATAGGGTCCACAATGGAAATATAGGGACCATAATGGAAATTATAGGGACCACAATGGAAATATAGGGACCACAATGGAAATATAGGGACCACAATGGAAATTATAGGGACAACAATGGAAATTTTAGGGACCACAATGGAAATATAGGGACCACAATGGAAATTATAGGGACCACAATGGAAATATAGGGACCACAATGGACATATAGGGACCACAATGGAAATTATAGGGACCACAATGGAAATTATAGGGACCACAATGGAAATTATAGGGAGCACAATGGAAATATAGGGATCACAATGGAAATATAGGGACCACAATGGAAATTATAGGGATCACAATGGAAATATAGGGACCACAATGTAAATATAGGGATCACAACGGAAATATAGGGACCACAATGGAAATTATAGCGACCACAATGGAAATATAGGGACCACAATGGAAATTATAGGGACAACAATGGAAATTTTAGGGACCACAATGGAAATATAGGGACCACAATGTAAATATAGGGATCACAACGGAAATATAGGGACCACAATGGAAATTATAGCGACCACAATGGAAATATAGGGACCACAATGGAAATATAGGGATCACAATGGAAATTATAGGAACCACAATGGAAATATAGGGACCACAATGGAAATATAGGGACCACAATGGACATTATAGGGACCACAATGGAAATTATAGGGACCACAATGGAAATTATAGGGACCACAATGGAAATATAGGGACCACAATGGAAACAATCCTTAGGAGTTTATTGTGTCATCCCTGACTTCTTTTATTTATTTATATAACGTATGGCACAGGTTGCTGTTTCATATTTTCATATCAAGAATGGCCAAATAAAATCAATTAATCAATCAATAAAAGAGAATTCTATTTACTAACTATTTACTTGCCAAAGTGGGCTCAGTCAGCATTGATATTTTATATATTATACTATTAGATTATTATTATTAGTGTAAGCAGCATTTAAATATCGTAGCTGACTGAGGTAGAACAAATTTTACTTGTTCTATATACTATGCGGTGGCTTGATTTACGTCATGATATTTGCATTGTTTGTTTTTTTTAGGATCATTTTATGTTTGTTTTTTAATCCAAATCTGCAAAGTAACTAAAGTTCTGACATAAATGTAGTAAAAAAAATACAATATTTTTCTCCTAAAATGCAGTGGAGTAGAAGTAGGAAGTCCTATTTAATGTAAATACTCACATAAAGTACAAGTACCTTAGAATTGTACTTATGTACAGTACTTGAGTAAATGTAGTTAGTTCCTTCACCCTGCTGGATACATTTACTGGGCATACAATGAATTCCAGGCTGAAGCTGTTTGTCAAAATAAAACTTCCTTTTGTTATTATTGTTCTGATCTGATGGCTTCCAGCTGTTTGTTCTCATTCGACAGTATAAATGTAGTTCTGATGCAGTAAAGCCATCATCAGACTCGCTGTACAGAGCAGTAGCTGTATGTTGCTCCTAATAAACCTGAGATTTTATGAGCACCATGGGAAACACATAACTGAATATTAAATAGAGGTAGCTCAAGTTGAGAAAATAAAAAGTTCATGCAGTACAAGTGCTGCAGCCGCGGAATTCACTGAAACTACAAGTTGTGGGTGCATGAAATTAGCATTAAGCAGTGCCTAGCACAACAAGAATGATAACTATAATGACAACTATAATGACAACCAGAACTATAATGATGTGATGATCCACACTGATGAACCATAACATCCTGTAAACAGCTGGAGAGGAGCTGTTGCTGAGACACACAGCTGTGGAGCCGTGACTGTGATTTCAGCACCACGAAGGCAAGAAGAGAGAGAGATGCTGCTGATTTTGATAATTAAACTGTATCTATTATTATTATACAGAGTTTCAATGCAATGTTGTGGAAATCTGGTTTTGTCAGTTTTTACATTTTTAAATTAAATTGCTCTGAAAGACGTCATAACAATATTGACTTCGCCCTCCATATGTATATAAATTGTATATATAAATATTATTTTTGCATTTTCATGCTTCGTTGGATAGGGACACCAAGGTTATTATAGTTAACGAAAACTAACAAAATAACGAAAACTAGAATTGAAAAAACATTTTCGTTAACTGAAATAAAAATAAAAACAAGAGGTTTTTTTAAAAAAAAGATAACCAACTGAAATATACTAGAGGTGTTAATCAGCAGAGGCCTCACGATACTATTTAACCTAATACTTGAATCACAATACGATATTATTGAGATTTTAACAATGTTGTGATATATGGTGAGTATTGTGATACGATATATTGCGATTGAACTGTTTAACTGCATTTTGTGTCCACAAAATTAAATTCAGTCAAGAATGGTTTTGTCAAATAAGAGAAAATTCTCAGTGTATTCATCTCACTTCAGTGTTTTTATTTCTCCACAATGAGAGTCAAACCCACAGACTGACCAACAAAGTATTCAGTCAAACTGAACTCAACTGATATCAAACATATTGGACGACAACAACTGCAGCATTTTATCAAACCTTCAGCACTTTAAGCTTCATGGCTCTGAATTTTTTTGAATGAAACTTTAAAAGAAGCCTAACTTTGCAGCGTTATTTTGATAACTTCCCAACACGATATCCTGACGCACATGGTGCCTATAGATTCCTTAGATCTTCTAGTTTCATATGGTACCAGTATCGTTAGAACGCGAAATATCGATACTTGGCGGCCATGAATCAATATAATATTGCCATGCAAAATATTGCGATGCCATGCTGTATCGATTTTTCTCCCCCCTTTAGTCTATACGCCTTTCATGTATTTTTCTTATTGATATATTATAAATACTTAATAATGTAAAGTTGCACATCGTCAAAACAATATTAACTTCATTATCGTAGACGATATATATCGCCCACCTCTACCGGGACACCCTCAGATTCTTAATGCCACATATTTATAGTTATCTTTATAGCGGTTGTTGTTGGTGTGGATGGGCCTAACTCAGGAGCTGCAGACTTTACAGGGTTAACTAAATGACACCACAGCAATAACACTGTTGCTTTAGTGGCCTGGCACAGGCTGCAAAAACCACAGGAATGGCTCTATATACTGAACATTATGGGTACATATGCCTGTGTGTTGAGTGACTCCAATCCTCTGACTGGGAGCGTGACAGAGATTTCCTGTATGTGACAACACTCTCTACTGTACTGCAGAATGAACAGGTTAATACAGCGCACACACACGCACACAGACACACACACACACACACACACAGACACACAGACACACACACACACCATTAATTTTAGTTTTAATTTTGTTGTGAATTTTTGTTTTCAAATTCAGTTAGTTTTAATAGTTTTTAGAGCAAGTTTGTTAGTTTTAGTTAAGTATTTATTTTTTTGAAATGCTTTAGTTTAAGAGGTCAAAGTAAATTTTGCCTTTATTTCCTTTATCTCATCCATCTTCATGATGAATGAAGAAGTTAATAAAGACGAAAACTAAAGACATTTTCACTATAATTTTAGTTAGTTTTAGTTAGTTTTGCAACCACACAATACTTAAAGTCTGAAATCTCAAAAAAGCCTTTAAAGAAGTGAGGACCGGCCGAAATGTCCTCACTTTGAAAAAATGTCCTCACTCTGTTGGTTAAAAACTTGTTCTGGTCCTCACTATGTAGGAAGTACAAGAACACACACACACACACACACACACAACCTGCTGCTGTCAGATACCACTAAAACCTTGACCCATGTGTTTTTTGAAGTGATAAAATTGTAACTTTAGCTAATTTAAGACATTTTATGAACTGAATTTACAGTCCGATGTGCTTTGTAATGAACTTATCATCAACTTGCCTTTTCTGTAACTGCTAATCTCTGAAAACAGATCTTTTGTGCATGTGAATGCAGAATCTGTGGGCAACTGGACAAGATTCGGGTTTCAAAATTGTTTTGTTTACAGCCTGAAATCTGAGTCGTATTGACCAATCACATTTGTTTGCGTGATGGTAAACAGTCCGTGCGGAGAACAAAAGCTTTTTCGAAATTCATCTGCATTCATATGCAGAGATACAATCCAGATACTCTTGGCCTGCGTATACCTGACCTGGATATCTACTTGCAACACTGAAATCCTAGAAACATTGACCTTTGCCCTCAGAGGCTTACTTGAGCCAACAGCTGATCATATCATTGAAAATATGGAAAAATGTACCAAACATACTGATGACAGTTATTTCAGCCGAGGTACATGACTTAACTATAGAAATATGTAACTGAGGGTTAAATTAAGAAATGTGTTGAATCTTTTTATTCCAATAAGCTACACAGAAAGGGATTTACTGTATCTTTCTGACAAATATCCCAGGTAGGCCTGCGCTTTCAGTAGACAAAATGAAACTGCGTCATTAAAACATTTTGTATTCTTTGTTTCTTTGTTTTATCATCCATTAGCAGCTGCCACAGAGCCTTGTAGCTCATCATGAAAGGACGGGGGATTTGGGTGGAATTTGCTGCATGTGTTTGTAGCTGAATGATCATCTCAGGTAAGAGCTTTTGAAACACCAAGTGCCTCCCATTGCTGTTGCCACCAGTATGTTAATATTAGCTCTAGCAACAATTTGGGAGTAAAAAATACAAATTTAGTGTAATGAATATATACATCAATATGCACCATTTTGTGTATAGAGTATTCACATAGTTGCTAAGCTGCTTGTAGCCAAAAGCTACTTGTGCTTTTGCAAAAGTCTTATAATTTTCTGATTTTTGATTGAAACACAAGAGCAAAATGACATTCATAGGCCTGAACCAACTGATTATTTTTTAATTTACTCTATTAAACAATTAATCCTCTGGAGTCCATCTATTTATTGAAAATACACGTATTATTTACAGTAACAACTTAATTTATATATGATATGAAGACAAGCTGAGAAAGCCAGTTAAAGTGCATCATATGAGCTTTCACAGTGTGCCATTTATGTTTCTAGACCATTTTTAAAATTGTGAATTTTCTTTCTACAATGAAAACTATTACTGTTTTTAATTTACATGCAAATAAGGCTGTTTTGTAGTTTTATTATTTATTTATTTTTCTGCTGTTTTTGTGTGTATAAATGGTAAAAAATAAAAAATAAAATAAAAATGGTACACTTCCATAGACACCTTTGTCTTTTGTTTGTATTTTGGGTTCCTGGCAGCTTTATACTTTGTTAATTAAAATAAAATGAAAAATCTAACTGATAGCCAAGTTTGTGTGGAGAAAAAGGAGCCATGCATGTGATGTAAGGACAGACTGAAAGATGCTGAACAGAGACAGAAACGAATGCAAAGGAAGTTGACAAATTTGAACCAAAACCTCCTGGACTTCAGAGGTTTAATAACCACTGATTCTGTGGTGTGTGCAAGAGATAAACAAAACAACAGTGTTGTGTGTGCACTCGTTGTCTTTACCTTTCTTCTGAAGCTGTGCCCTCTCCTTCTGCCGCAGGTCTATCTCCCTGCCCAGAGCCTTCCTCTGGCGCTGCAGCTCACTGCGCAGCACAGCTATACGCAGCTGCATGCACTCTCTCTCTTTCTTCTGAAATGAGAAGATAATGACATGGAGAGAAAAAGGAGGAGGGAAAACAGTTAATATGTGTTAAAACCCTACAAACTTGATCCCTGAAAAACAAGCTGTTTCCATGTCACTCTGATTTAATGCAGGCCTGCTGTGCCAATTCTTCTTGTGAATAATTCCAAATCATGAGAAGAGATAGGCCGATATATATCGGCCGATATTTGCATTTTTTACTTGTATCGGCATCGGCCGATACATGCGTGCGTTCGCCAATCAATTAGCCCATTCCACTGAGCCAACAGCAGGCAAGGCTCAGTGCAACGTCTGCCATTCTCTGGTGAGCTGCTGCTGATACCAGAAAAAAGAAAAACATCAAATATGTGGATCATCTGAGGATCCACCACCTCCAGGCCTAGAACAACATACACACTGTTTGCGATCTAGCTGTTAATACGTTTTGTTTGTTTTGTTAATAAATTTTTCTTTTTTTGTTTGAATTGAGACTTGTGTAACATTTGTTATCATTGTGTCATTTTTATCATGTAAATGGAGGGAGAAAAGGCAATATCGGCTTTAAGA
Source organism: Centropristis striata (assembly GCF_030273125.1). Lineage (NCBI taxonomy): Eukaryota > Metazoa > Chordata > Actinopteri > Perciformes > Serranidae > Centropristis > Centropristis striata. The sequence continues at coordinate 7,402,685 of NC_081531.1, forward strand.
ATCGGCCCAAAAATATCGGCAGCACATATCGGGGATCGGTTAAGACTGATATCAAAATAATCTGTATCGGCATTAAAAAACCCATATCCGTCGACCACTACTCATGAGTCATCAACTAATGACAGGAAAGATGATGATGGACCTGGCAAATCAACAATCTAGCACAAGCAGCACTGTGACTGTTGACTTTGAAATTCAGTTTGCCAGTCTGTGTTGTATTTTGGTGGCCAACACATGTGAGTGCACTAGGGTTGTCAAAAGTATCGATACTCAAAAAAGTATCAATACTAAAACGTTGTATCCGGATACAATATTTATTTATTATTTTTGCACTACCTCAGACTTGAAGCTTGTTATTATAGTTGCAGTTTCTTTTTGCACAACTTTTTTTTTATATATATATAAATATTTAACCTGTGGTTCTGTTAATTTTAACATGTTGCATTTTTCTTGTTAATAAAAATATTTCTGTTAAATTTTGGGGTCTTTGTTTTTATCCTGGTGGTATCGAGTGCACAAAAGCATTCAAACGATGCAGCTCAAAGCCAGTTGCTGGTATTTTGAACGAAATTGGATCTTCGCTGCTGCACAGAGAATAGACGTGTCAGTACGGCCGTTCACTGATTTTATCAAGAAGAGCAGATTCACACTGCTACTAAAGACTAACGCCGAACACACGGAGAACAACCGCACGTGTGGACGCACACAAACCAGAACGAGAGACCACAATAAAGCCCATCAACACCAGATGAGTGTCTCCGTCTCTGGCGTCTCCCTCACCACAGGCTCTCTGACCAGCTTCAGAGTGCATTCGTTAGTCAACATGTTGCCCTCTCCGTAGGGTGTCCCTTCATCAGCCTGCACGTCTCTATCTGGTAGAGGGGGAGCCTGCAGTGAGGCTAACCATCTAACGAGGAACAGCACGAGGGATTCATGGACTGATGGATGTGGTATACAGTAGATGAAGAGGAGAGATTGGAGGCTAACTGAAATATACAGTGAAAAATGATAAGTTGGGATGAAGAGAAAAGGGGAACTTCAAACCATGCAGAGGGAGATTTAAGAGGTGACGTCTTGGGACGATGTGGATGATGACAAAGAAATGTACGTGGAGACCGAACGGGGAATGACATGGATAATGAAGAGAGGGAGGGAGAGAGAGAGCTTTCTGGCAGGATAACAGAGATCCAGCCTTGTTATTCAAACTTTAGTTTGCAAGCAGGGACTTCAGTATCACACACACAGACACACACAGACACACACAGACACACACACACAGACACTGGTTTTCATACATCATGGGGACCTGAGTTTTAATCATCACTTGTGGGGACCACCCTTTCTAGAGGTTGTAGAGAGCTGAAAAAAATTGAGTAAACTTGCCATAGCTTGGTTAACCTATACACACTTTCAAACATCTGAAATTATGACGTGATGTTTTAATCAGGCTTTATGGGGACATCCGGAAAAAAACAGTAAACATGCTTTCAGGGTACATTATTTACATGAATTAGCATATTTCACACAGATTATTTGGTGACTAATGGGGACCTACTTTTACAGAAAATAATGAAAATGAGATACTTTTCTAAGAAGCCAATTCTATAATTATGGCATTTGCAAAAATAGTAAATAACATTAAGGACAAAAAATAATATTGAGTAGAGATAGTTCAAATTATGTTGAACTTTAGATGTTCATATATTATAAAGCATTTTTGGATATTATACTAAATGCATTGATCTCATTTTTTGATTTCTTTTTTTTTTGCGGCCTTACTTACATGGACAGTTTGTGTCAAAACTAGTTTTCATGAACTTTCTTCAGCTGTGCTTCAATGTGAAATATACTTGTGCACACACACACACACACACACACACACACACACACACACACACACACACACACACACACACACACACACACACACACACACACACACACACACACACACACACACACACACACACACACACACACACACACACACACTTAAGATAGTGATCGTGGCCTGGATCAGAGGAAACACAGATATGCTTTTTCTTCAAGACTTCTGAGGGATTTGCAGTGAAAACAACAGAGGGGTATCAGTGGCTGGGAGAAGACTGATAGAGCCTCCATCTCTCAATGTGTCGCTGCCTGATGCTTGCATGTTAACCACCACTGGCTTTGGCACGAACCATGAGCCTCCTACACTTTCACTGGGCGACATAGTTAACAAGTGGGTCACAGCCATGTCAGTGTGTGTGTGTGTGTGTGTGTGTGTGTGTGTGTGTGAGACTGTAACCGACCACCAGGACCCGTCTGACTCCTGAACATCAAACAGCAGCGGGTCAGCTGAGTAAATAAGCAGCAGGCGTGGGGGGGGGGGGCGTTATAACCCAGCAGATTAATGGCAGAGTGTGGGTGAGAGGGTGAAAAGGGCCTGGTGGCCTCCACTCTGTCCCCCTTTGATCCACGCTCACTATGACGCGCACAGAAGGATAGCACTGAGCTCTCCAAAGGCGAAGAGGGAAACCCTTAGAAGAGCCACACAATGCTCCACTCACTCTTTAGCCGGCCTTTTTTAACGGAAAGGTAGAGGGACGAGGATTATGTGATTTATTAGCTGATGTGAGCTCTGAAAAGGGTTTTGAGGAATGTTTCACTGAGGGGGAATATCAGAGACAAGTTTTTGAAAGGGATCCTTTGTGGCAAGAGAATGGAGCCTCAATGTTTTTGCGGGAAGGCTTGAAAAGGCTATAGTGGAGCTACTTTAATAGGTGAAGGTCTGGGGAAGGGAACAAAAAAGTGAGCCATATCAAAAGCCGATGAGAACGTGATGGAAAGCAACAGCTGTAACAGCTGTCTAAAGAGGCACACTAAAGAGGCACTCTAAACCTTTAAAGTCCCCCACTCAGAAATGTGGGGGGTTTTCATGTTCATGTTCCCTACAGTGTCTATCTTTGGCTATCTTGACTTGTATCTGTGTAAAGTTTGTCACTGGAGAGGTGTTTTTACATTCCTCTACTGAAGGGGGTATGTCTGTCCACTTCACTAAAATATGAGATTTAAATGTGCACTGAGCAAGCTAGATTAGGTACATCACTACTTCGAAACCCAATCAAAAGCCAGGAAAGAAACATGATTTTGATTTATTTTTTTCTGTTTCCTTTGATGGTGAAAATGGACAAGATGTAAACTACCTTTGCAGTCTACAGATTGCATTGCACTACTCTTTGACCGGTCAACCTAGCATGACCTGCAGTGGTAGACAGGGCGGAGGCCAGATTCAAATTTTCTCAATGGAGAGGTAGTTCCTCCCCTTCCAGTGGACCACCATGGGACTTTGCTTTGGAAATAAATATGTACAGAGTGAACCACGAGAGACACATTTTTCTGTATTTTTGACTTGAAAAGTGATCTTTTAAATCAAAATACATCATATATGTAATTAATGGCACAATTCATTCAAAAAAATGTTTAAATTAAGGCAGGGGATTTATAACTTAAGGGGGTTGCTAATGTTTGAAACTCACAAAGTCAGAACTAATCTCAAGTACAGCTGTGTGTCAGTTTTGGGTGTAAAATTATGGAATTATGGACTAAATGATGAAATAAAGATGTGTAATTCTATGTTAGTTTTCAAGAAGACTTTAAAGTCTAAAATTATCAAGGGTTACAATGAAATTTGATTGCATTTGATTTTCCAGTTTAAGCTATCATGTGTTTTGTAACGATTGAATTTTTCAGTTAATGTAATATATATAATGTATACATGTAGATAGTACAGGAGAGGCAAAAATAAGCCTTTAGTGGGGCTTCAGCCTATTCCTTTTTCGGTTGCTGTCTGATGGATTCTTTTGTAAAAACATGATTTTATTTTGTTTTCTTTGGGGGTTTTTGTAACCGAAATAAAGCATTCATTCATTCAATTCAAACAGGATCAAAAAAAGTTTTGTCTCTTGCCTTTGACCACCATACATATTTTTTCTGCAATGAGGTCCAATGGGGGACACCGAAAGGGGACGGACTTCACCTCTTTAGTGTGAAAGACTTTTTTACGTCAGAAAACCTTGTTAAACAAAATATTGATCATAGCAGAGTATTTTAACATTCTTTAAAACATGTGTGGGGACTTAAAATTTGGTAAACTGGTGCAAAAAAACACAAAACACAAACTCTCCTGTGGATTTAAAACACTGTTTGGACACAAATATATCCCAGCTGCACTTTTTCCAAAGACAAGTCTACCTGGAGGATAACAACACCAAAGTGTCACTGCCTCGGGGCTTTTATAACAGCAGAAGAGACGGGATGCTTTTGAAGTGAATGTTTACAATAAACACAATGCCAAACCTGGGATCAGTGCTCCGTTTTCACAGCTGTGTGGCTGCCAATTCCAAAAATGTTAAATATGCTTTCTTGCTTTTGCTGTGGATCTCGGTGGAGGATATGACAGGAGGTGGAAACTAAACAGTGGGTTTTGGCCAAAGCAGCATCATTTAGGCAGGCGGGATATTGCTCTCTCAACTTTTCAGTTGAGCCATCATAACAAAAGGATACAAAAGCTGCCCGAAGGGTGTAATTACATCGCACATTGCTTTACATTACGATTACACCTGGGGATTTGGGTAATATAAGCTTTCTAATCCCGCTGCTCGCTGATCTTAAGTACTTAACACAGTGCAGTCTGCTGATGTTTGTTGTTAGTGTAGAAACCAATGAGCCTGTTATTGCTGATCACAGCAAATCGATTTCCTAGGGAACATTCCTTGAAAACATCAAATTTTTTCACATATTTCTACAATCCCATAAGCTGATGGAACAGCCAACGAAAATAAGCAAACAAGTTGCCTAATCAGCGCTACTGATTTAAAGTTTACTTGCTAATTTGCTGCCGATTGGTCACTGTGCTCACCCGCTCTGTGCATGTTGCCGTCGTCCTCAGCTTTTCCTCGATCTCCTTCCCAATCTTCTGCACGGTCACTTGGGTCTGCTTGATGGCTCTCTGTGCTGTGTGAAGCCTGCAGGAGGAGGAGAACACAAAGTCACCGCCAGATTATTGTTTGGAACGACACACTGGACCACAAGAACGTCCGCATGTTGAAACCGTCCTTCCAAGAGGCCACTAAACTGACCCGCTGAGTCAGTGTTACGACCACACCAGCAATTTATTTTATTAAGTTTGGATGTTTATGGTGACTTTTTGGAGGGGATTGTCATAATTATGATTGTCCCCATGTGGAAGAGGCATTGTCCAGTGTGTTTGTTAGTGTGTAAATCAATCTTCATTGTTCCAGCACAACAGCTGAGTGTCCTGAACCATAAAAGTTAATGACAACTTTTGCCATGAAACAAAAGGACAAAACCAATATAGAGAACATACCTAATAATAAAAGTATACAGTTCCGAAACACCACAAACCACAATTATCACAGCAAAAGTTTAATCACTAGGATTTTCTAATAATAAAAACCATAATACGAGTTCAAAAGTTGTCCAATAGACCTGAATGCATCGTTCCCAAGCACTCAACCGGCAAAAGGCCAAATAGTTCATGGAAACCACAAAGATGGAGGCCGTCTACCAAACGCTATGTCACTGTCATCACTTAAATGGGAACATCAGGACACAAATTACAAGACAGCGCGTTATTTAGACCATCAATCAAGTATGTTTTCTTCAATACCCATCGAAAGAGAGACAAACCCTCTCAACACAACCCAAGGGACTCCAACAACACAGCTCCAGACAACAATCCCATGTGATGAAATGAGTTAGAGAGGACAGACAAACGGGGGAACTACCATGAGCAACCATACTGTCACAGTGACGTTAGATCATACACTTGTTAGTAAACGTCTCAATGATATTCATGTGCATTGTGCATGGTTACAATTCTTGTTAAGAAATCATTTTCCGAGACCTTTCCAGGACATTTTCTCATTTTTTTTCTTGACACTACAGGACATTCATCACATTACAGGTGACAGATTTACCCATCCCTGCTAACTGTACAATAAGACCACCTGGCATCCACTTTTAACTCTATGGAGTTTTGGGCTATTTTGTCCATTTTTGAATCCTTTTCATCCTGCCTGTATTCACCACTTAAAAATGTTTAAATGCCATGTTGTTATTTAGTTTTTTTTTCAGCACAACCTCACCTATATGTCCTAATAATAATTGATTTTTATCTGAATTACTGGATCAACATTTTGAACCAAAAAGAAACAAAGAAAAACCAACATAAATGTGATCTTGTGATTGTGTGGGATCCTATCATCCACCCTGGTTTTTATTCTAGTGGGACTCTATTTTATTTGTGTCTTGTGTGTTTAGCGTAACAATTTGGGACGTAATGGGAAAGAAATTAAAAGAATTACAAAGAAAATACACACATATCTGGTCAATTTTTAAGTGCTTCCATGACTGGAACACTAGTGTCTTGCGAGAATCCTGATATGCAACGAGAGTTATATACCTTTCTTTCTTGATGGATACAGAATGGTAAATGGATGGTAAATGGACCTGCCCTTATATGGTGCTTTTCTAGTCGCTTTGCGACCACTCAAATCGCTTTACACTACAGACTGCGCTCATTCACCCGCTCATCCACACATTCATACTGGTGGCAGAGGCTACCCTAAACAGTCCCACCTGCCACCATTGGGAATTCATTCTCACACCGATGAATGCAGCATCGGGAGCAATTTGGGGTTCAGTATCTTGCTCAAGGATACTTCGACATGTAGGATGCCATGGTCAGGGATTGAACCACCAACCATCCAATCGGTGGGCAACCCGCTCTACCAACTGAGACACAGCCGCCCCTGAATGCCTCGATTATCTGGACCCCAAATAAAGATGTAATTAGCTCTTGTAATTAGCACATTTCTTTCTCTTCTAGCCAGACCCTGGGTTCTGGATCATGAGGGTGATGTGAATTGGGATTTCTTTAGGTATGCCCTTGCTTTGAGTCTTCAAGACATTGGCTCTTGAGTGGGTTTAGTGTTAGAGGCTCTTTTAGAGAGGCTCACAGCTTCATGGGGTCATCTTACAAATCCCAGGGGGGTGTTTTTACGAAACTCACACAGTCACTTCAGAATATTATTCCATGGTCCTGGCAACATAACCAGCCCAAAAAAAAGTGTTTTTCTATGACAATGTCAATAGAGCTAAGGGGAGGAGCTCTACAGGAAACACAACATATTTTCTGCCCACATTTTTTAATCTGTCTCAGGTGACAGCGATAGCAGTTGCAGATAGTCCTTTGGAACATCAGGGCCAATCTGTTTTGACAGCTTCATCTGTTTAGGTGATTACTGATATGGCCTTTTCCCCCGGGTGAGAAAAGTTATCTCTTCTCTCCTTTTCACGCATGTCTGCCCCCTTATCGTTGCCCGAGTCGTGGCCTAACACCTGCCCATCAGGCTCCATCACAGCCTATGGAGCAGGCGGGGAGGGAGGGGGGGTTCCCACCATACACCCGCATGGGTGCAGCAGTTTAATCGCAGGGCAACTGTCCAGAAAAGGCCTTCTCACAAGCCATGACAACTTTCCTTTTCCGAGGCACGAGAGGTAACTTACAATTGTGCTGCAGGGGATTTGCAGGAAGTTATGACTGAGCCTGTGCACTCAACCCTTGATGCAGATATACATCAGAAAAACAATAACATTTTCTCCATTGACCGTAGCACTAGACCCTGCAGGGGTGTCAGATGAAACTTGTGCTTTTGAAACGTTCAGATTTGTTGATAAACAGAAGGCATCTTGTAGATTGTTAATCTGGGCTTTTAGCTATAATGAAAATGCAAAGCTAAAATCAAGTATATTAAAAATAGATTTAACTTGTTTAATTTCTGTCTTTTTAAAAAAGTCTTTTCAGAGCTGGCAGCCTCTCTGACGCCGGTCTCCTGTTTTCTGTTCATTTACCTTTACTGATTATCTTGGAATAAATATTTGCTAGGTTTACACGCTGTGTTGTGGTCCAGCATGTGCAATTTTGCAATCAGGGTTGAGAAGGAAATCAGCGAATGCAGATGTGTCATCTGGCTCACAAAGATAAGCCAGAGAAAGACCTGGGACCCGGAGAAGAAACCAGGGAGTGCACTATTGTTCTTCTGAGAGAAACTAAAGCCCCTTTCACACATGCACAGCAACCATGACTTATCTAAACACCACCCAGAGGAGCTGTATGGGAGAACTCAAATGTCTGAATCAGATGGACCGGATGTTAAACAGATTTTACCCTGCCACCTCCCTAGTACAAACTCGGTGTACTGTCCTATCAAGTGTGAACAGAGCCAGTCGTTTTCTTGGGAATTCACAGTGAGGGAGTGGGTGTGTTGATGGCGTCTCTATCATGCAACTGGTGCGAAACTATAAAAACATCCAAGAGTTAGGAAGAAGGGTTGTTTACTCCAAGACGCCAGCAAAAAATGGGACAACGAAATGATGGAACTTCTGTCAGTGAGAGCGGAGGCCAAAATCCTCAGACAAATCAAAGGAATGGCAAGACAATCGGTTATTTACTACCAAATTACAAGTTGACTATGTGGACGTGATTCCCCTGTGAATAAAAAAGCATTTTCCCCACAAAAACTAGACATCTGTAAACAAGACAGTGAGTCCTCATACTGCAAACAAGATCAATTATGACTTTTTCTCCTATGAATTTTTGACTCATGAAGGTTTTATATTTGGAAAACTTTGCTCAAGCAGTGAGGCGCGACTTAAAACTCTTCGATGATATCACAATGTAAGGTCAATGAGCCGAGAGGGACCCATGGGTGGGGCCAGTGGGAGAAACACTACTGCACAAATATCAGTGGACCTCATTATGCAAAAGTTAACCCGGGGGATAGAAATCTTTTTTGGCGTGTGGTGGTGTGAATTACTTTCAGTTAGTTTTCCAATCTGTCAAAATGAATCACGGCCTTCGCATTTTTTTTGTCATTGTTTAAAAAAAATCTGTCATTGACATCATTTGGTTAACGCGACCCCTGGTCAGTCTTTCTAAACCTTCATCCATAATCACTGAAGAGCTTTTGTTCCAAAGAAATACTTTGACTCGACTCCAAAACATTTAGTGTGTGACACACTAAAGTAGAGACCGAGGTGGAGGCAACATGTCAGATCTAGCATCTAGCTACGATCAAATCAGGTGAATTAATCTAACTCTGCACAAAGACACTGGCTTTTTTATTCCCTTTCCAAAGCTGTACACTGCAAAAAGAGAAAAGTTGGGTGAACTTAAAATTTCAACGCAACAAACTTGGATAAAATTTTAAGTTGGACAATTGAACAAAAATATTTTAAATTTTGTTTTTGAGTTTGCTCAACTCTGAATTCAGATTTTTGTCAACTCAACTGTAAGTTGTACTAACTTATAATTTTACATTGTATTAACTTTAAATCCTTACTTCTGCTAAGTTCTGCAATGTGCTGAATTGACAATTGTAACGCCGCTATGAAATGTCAGCTAATGTTGCGACCACAATTTTGAGTTAGCATTGATACGCTAATGGCTACTCTTGTAGCTGTAACAAGCAGCGCCGCTAGCATCAGTTAGCCACTAGCATCAGTTAGCCGCTACCTTTTGCTAATGACCGAGTTTCACCGCTTTCCCGCATTTCACAAAAAAGAAATAAGAGTTAGCAGAACTATTGTCCTTTGTTGTGAACCCCAACTTAAAGATATAAGTAACAACAACTCACAAACTTGTTTTTGAGCAGACAACTGGCTTCCTTTGTTGTGCTAACCCTAAATGTCAATAATTTATATTTCCAAGTTTTACCAAATTAAATCACTGTTTTAGGCCAAAAAATACAAGCTGGCTTTTTTGCAGTGTAGTTGTAAATGGATTGAACATACTGTGGCTTGGCAAGTCCTCTAGCTGTTCATCGCATGCAAGTGTGCCCAATGTACTTGTCAAACAAACCAGGGTCAGGGGAAACAAGCCCAAGGACTAATGACTGCACTGAATTCATTTCCAGCAACCATTTTTCCAACAGCCCGGGGTGAACAGGGCAGCCGATTAGGCGATTCAAAACAAACTCTGAGACATTTTGAGGCAACAAATTGAGGATAATGTCCCTCTATCACACCTCTGCCACGGACAAAACGGAAAGCACCACAGTAGGAAAAACACAACAAACAAATCCTGTAACTTCCGTTTGTATCTCATTGCCAAAGAATGTCAACACATTTAATCGCTTGTTATTCACCTCGCTTGACTATTGTCTCCATTTTCACGGAAAGAGACGATAAGATTAGTGGAGTTTCTTTAGCCAGCCTGCACTTCTTTTCCCCCAGGCTGGTGTTTTCTGTGGGGATCTACTTTGTTGCTATAAGCCATGTTTACATGACAACTACAACAGAGACGCAAGGAAGCCAAAGAGATCTTGAGAAAAGATATTTTTGGTCCTGAAACAGTCAAAAAACGTGGGCTCACACACTCTGTAGATAATTATGGAAGTCTGGATACCCAGTCGGGAGCATAAGCCCTTTGCCCTGGTCTTACATTAAAAATCTCAAACTGTTAGTCATGGTTACTTAAGCTGCCTTCAGGAGTAAGCCAAACAGTAAACCATAAGAAAGCTTAGCTACATACTGGGTATTTTACATGTGGCGCATATGGCTCTGGACATGATAAATAGCAAAAACAATGTCCACTATGTGGCACCAGAGAACACACCATGTATTATGCACCATGTATATCATGTGTAGACCACACCTGTTCCTGTGCGTGTAGATCAGGGGTCTCAAACTCAAATTACATGGGGGCCGCTCGAGGCAGTATCAAAATGACCAAAAAAAGACACAAAATTTCTTTTAAAAAAAGACACAAAATGACATAAAAAAAAACTAAATTATTAAAAAAGACACAAAATGACCAAAAAAAGACACAAAATGACAAAAAAAGACACAAAAAGTAAAAAAAAGACACAAAATTACAAAAAAAGACACAAAATGACTGAAAAACACTAAATTACTTTAAAAAAGACACAAAATGACAAAAAAAAGACACAAAATGACCAAAAAAATACACAGAATTACTAAAAAAGACACAAAATTATTAAAAATAAATAAAAATGACCCAAAAAAAGACTCAAAATTAAAAAAAAGACACAAAGTGACAGAAAAAAACTTAATTACTTAAAAAAGAAACAAAATGATCAAAAAAAAAGACAGAATTATTTTAAAAAGACACAAAATGACAAAAAAAAGACACAGAATTATAAAAAAAAAGACACAAAATAACCAAAAAAAGACACAAAATTACCAAAAAAAAGTAATTAAAGGGACTTTCCACACACACAACACGGTAAAGTGCCATTCATATAAAACTCACATTAAACTTTCATATCAAGGTGGGTGCCACAAAATATCGTCACGAGGGCCGCGAGTTTGAGACCCATGGTGTAGATGTCTTTTGGCAAATTTTAATATGTGCTTACAGATGAGAGCAAAGATCCCACCAATCTGCCTGAAGATCAATGGAACATCATCCCAAAAATGGCACATGTTTGGGGCACTATGGTAGGATGGGGCGCTGGCCACATCCAGGCCCAATCAGTTCGGACATGTGTCAATTTTCCTGAGTTTTCAAGTCCCCCAAAAATGTGATTGTGCATGCAGAATAATAATAATCTTTATAAAAACACATCCAGTGCAAGAAACCATTTGGCCCCTGGCACCATCGTGCTTGGACCCTAATAACAACAGGCAGCACTGCAAAGCAAGCACTACAGAAGCTGTAGCACTGGAGGAGGAAACAGAAAAATATGTATAAAAACAAGAAAGAATTGGGCAGGCAGTCAGACCATCTGGGGGGAAAAATACATGTCTATGGTCTTAGCCTTGAGAGAATGTAATCTCAGATTGAAAAAATGTATAAAAAAACATTTGGAAGGCAGACAGTTGGGCAAATACTGGAAGAAGTGTTGCAGGCCCGATGCCTGAGCTGGAAAAACAGCCTTAAAGCTCCATTTAAGTTATGTATATGGGGGATGCTTTGTTTCTGCATAAGTCCACTCCATAGGTGTGAAATGAAAACAGGAGCGTCCACATTCATTTCTCCACAGTGATTTAAAGGTTTGTTTCTGTAGTCTTGGTGCTGCTGGTTGAGACCTCAGGGTCAGCCATGGACTTTGATCCAACTGCCTTGAAGGACCACAACATCATCCAATGGCTGCAGCACCCAACCAGCAGGCGGGTGGACCCAAGGGAGCGCCTGCAGGAAGGCATTATCACCTCAGCAGCCTGTGGGGCATGACGGACCTCCCACAGAGCTTCACATCACTGTGCTCCTGTTGACACATAACTCTACGTACATGCATGCTCAACATAGGAGCATACAAAAGCGAAAAAATCAGAAAACACAGGCAACATGTGGCTCTGATCATGGGGGGAAAAAGAAAGTTTCCCCTTAAGGCTCCAGGCATTTGAGGCAGGTTTAATCTGCAATGTCACAGTGCTGAACTGTGAAAGTTGTGCATGTGAATGATGTTTACCATGTGGCACATGGGCTGCTGTTACAAAAGACCAAAAATGTCAACATTCCACATTGACAATGGTTTTGTCATTCTAAACACAAATCTAAAGGGCACAACACTGTTCCTCCAGTGAGTGAGGATGAGCTGAAGGGCCACTCAAGTAGGACCTCTTATGTGTATTTCACACTATCTGACTTTATCCCCGATTTTCGCTCACAGACACTTTCTGAAGTTCCCCCAATAAAAGCTGAGAGTTGGCTCGGCGCTCACTCCCATGAGCAACATCGGCATGTGTGAACTGTTGGAGGCGTGGGCCGAGGGGCTCATCGACGCATCGCAGACTCATTCCAGATATCTAGCGTGCTAAATATGTCGGAGAGTCTGTTGTGGAGCTCAGCCAATGAGAGCAGTCCACGGGTTGAGACGGGGAATACTGAGCGCTGTGGTGATGATGTGCGGATTTGAGATGGACAAAAAAAGAGAGGACATGTTTGTTAATACCCAACTCAGGGATGGGCAACTGGAGGATTGGGGGCCGCATACGGCCCGCACCCTCACTTGAAGTGGCCCTCAGTACAACTACATGCATTTGAGCATGAAATCTTAAAAGTGCAGTGTAAAAATGCATAAAATGCACAAAATGGTCTGCTGTTCTTGCACTGAAAAAAAAAAGAAATCACAGTAAGTGGTTGTTTTTTATTTGCTTCAAACCTTTTGTATTCCTATTTATACTGTTATACATGTATTTGAGCATGAAATATGTTAAGTTACTGCACTGTAAACATATTTAAAATAGCAATTTTATCATATCTGGTTAAGTGCACGGTCCTATATGTGGCCCTGTGGTAGTGTCCATGAAAAATTGTGGCCCCCTCCAGCATTTAAGTTGCCCATCCCTGACCCAACTATTCCAAAATGTATCTCAGTAATGAGATGATAGTAAGTCAGTTCATCAGTCCGATCACTTTCTCTCTTACTGCTCTAACGTCCACCTTATCCCTGGTAAAACAGAGGAGTGGTCTGAGAGGTTGAGGACCGTCTACTGGATATATATAAATATCTGGAGCATCTTCGCCATTTAAGCGAAGGAGTTCAAGTAGTTCAGCAATGAGGGTAGAACGGAGCGTGAGATGGACAGGCGGTTTGGTGCGGCGTCAGCAGAGATGCGGGCGTTGTACCGGACCGTCGTGGTGAAGAAGGAGCTGAGCCAGAAGGCAAAGCTTTCGATTTATCGGTCCATCTATGTTCCAACCCTCACCTATGGTCATGAACTTTGGATAGTGACCGAAAGAACAAGATCGCGGATACAAGTGGCTGAAATGAGTTTCCTCCGTAGCTTGGCTGGGCTCAGCCTTAGAGATAGGGTGAGGAGCTCAGACATCCGGAGGGAGCTCGGAGTAGAGCCGCTGCTCCTTCACTTCGAAGGTTTGGGCATCTGGTACGGATGAACGGGGCCTCCCGTTAGAGGTGTTCCGGGCACGTCCAACTGGTACGAGGCCCCGGGGAAGACCCAGAACACGGTGGAGGGATTATATCTCTCTCCTGGCCTGGGAACGCCTCGGGGTCCCCCAGGAGGAGCTGGACGTTGTGGCTGGGGAGAGGGGCTCCTGGAATGCCCTTCTTATCCTGCTGCCCCCGCGACCCGGCCCCGCATAAGCGGAGGAAAATGGGTAGATGGATGGATGGATCTTGGTCACTCCCTCCTCAGCTTTCCTTCGACCCATACAGGGGCCCAGCCTTGTGCAGGATGTGGCTCGGCCTCTAGCTCAGCCTGGAGGACTCTCTAGAAGACACAAGACTTTGCTGATTGATGATCTGCACTCTTCCTCTTCATCTCTCCATCTGAGACGTGTTGTGTTTGCTAGCCCACATCACCATGTTCCGCACACAGACGACGGGTCTTGTCAACTGGAGCGGGGCTGAGAAGCAGACTGTGAATCTGCTGACAAATTACCGTCATTAATCAAGATCAGAGCGTTCTTAGCAAAGCAGCTTTCATCCCTCTCCATTAAAGCCCTGCGCTGAGAAAGACGCTTCGCTCTGGGACAAGGCAGAGTGGGATGGAGTTGGGTGAGAATATCCGACACTGTGGGTGTCCTCTGTGGACACGCATCAAAAAAATTCTTTGGAAGAGGCACAATAAAAACTTACATGACCAAATGACAACACTGCTTTTCAGCCGATTGCATGATGAACTAGGAAAGTGTGCTCAGCAGAGTGCAGCTCTCCACCAGGTGCGTCTCCTTCTCCCCTTCCAAAGACGGGATGAATCTCACTCCATGACCTTCCTGGCTCCCTTGGGCTAAACTATCTGCACATGACGGCTACCTTGCTGAACTGCTGTGGCTCACACAAGGAAAGGAGTAGTTTTCTTTTCCAGTGTGGGAAAGACTGAGTGACTGAGGGAGCCAGAGAGAGAGAGGAGCTCACAACACTCAAAACACACAAGCACTAGGATTTGGCTGGATAAATAGTTATATATTTGATCCCCAACTGTGTATTCAAACCCAAAATTGGCACTCTTAAGTGGTATGGCAACATTGTGCGTTTATTGTGGAGATGACATTAGTTATATCACTGAAGCTTTGAAATAAATCCTGAGTCCTTTGGAGACCAACGATCTCAAGTACACTGGGGGCTGCCAGCCCAGCTCCGCCTGCTACAAGTGCTCACAGGTGGCGTTGAGACTCTAAACATAAAAAGTGAAGACAGGAGGCCTCAGGGCTAGGCTAAAGCTAACTAGTCATCAGCTTTCTCTATCCGGTATTTTCCTCTCCACTGTACTACTTCTGGCAAACAAAATTGATGAACATTGGCTGCCACAAGAGGTCATTGCACATACATTAATAAATGTGCACAAAAAGTATTAGGTTGATTGGTCTAGATCAGGGATGGGCAACTTAAATGCTGGAGGGGGCCACAATTTTTCATCAACACTACCACAGGGCCACATATAGGACCGTGCACTTCACCAGATATGATGAAACTGCAATTTTAAATATGTATACAGTGCAGTAACTTATCTTATTTCATGCTCAAATGCATGTATAACAGTATAAATAGGAATACAAAAGGTTTGAAGCAAATAAAAAATAACCACTTACTGTGTTTTCAGAGCAAGAACAGCAGACCAACATTAATTGCAAGAAGAAATTTTGTGCATTTTTACACTGCACTTTTAAGATTTCATGCTCAAATGCATGTAGTTGTACTGAGGGCCACTTCAAGTGAGGGTGCGGGCCGTATGCGGTCCCCGGGCCTCCAGTTGCCCATCCCTGATCTAGCATTTTCCTCTCCACTGTACTGCTTCTGGCAAACAAAATTGGCTGCCACAAGAGGTCATTGCACATACAATCATAAATGTGCACAAGAAGTATTAGGTCGATTGGTCTAGACTACCCGTGGACGGACAGACAGACAGACAGACAGACAGACAGACAGACAGACACGACCAAACACATGATCCCCTCCAGGTTTACACATGGCGGAGATAAAAACTCATGGAGAGTCAGCAGGCTGTAAGCGTGGCTGCTATATATCATTTATTAATGCATGAACCAATGTAGGTGAGCAGGTAACATACTGTAAGCAGAGAGTTCAACACAAAGCACGGTCCCACAAGCAGCAGTCCACCTGAATGCTTCAGAAAGTGAATGCACTTTGAACAAGGCAGAGCTCTGCGGGTCAGAGACTGAGTGGTACGTGTGCTTATGTACCATGGGGGGCGGGAGGATAATCCCTGTAGGAGTGTACAGTATCTGATGAATCATTCTACAGTACATAATCATAAACTATGTGCATATGAGTGCACCAAGGAAAAACTCTGACAGGGGTGAGGAGCTGCAGGCAGACCAGTGTGTGGGAAGAGGGGGATCAATGTAACTGTGTTAAACTCAGCAGAGTCCCACTGGGTGAGGATAGAAGAAGAGGATGTGGAAGAAAGCTGCAATAATAAAAGAAGCAGAGGTCATAAAAGTTATGATTGAAACTGGTCTTTTTTTCTCCGGGAAGCTGCTGGGGAGGCAATGGTATCCTCTCATATAAACATAAACCATGACCACTCCGAGATGAGGGAGCTCTGTTTAAGTTGAGAAACTCCTTTTTCTCGATGCTGCAAAGGCTTGTGACGCATTTATGTCTCCCTATTTAATTCTTATAGTAGGAAAGAGTCTGTGGAAGCTTCCATAATGACAGGATCCTTATCTTATTTTGGAAATGTCAAACTCGGAACCTTCCAGACGTACATTTTTATTTCGTTTAAACTAGGCGTAATTACGTTGTTAGGCGATAAGGCCATGACCACAGCAGGGTTTCCCTCTGGGGAAGCCCTGTGGATGTTGAAAGTAGCGTTTACATTCAACCACATTTAAATATAAATGTGGAAACACAAGGCCATGTTTGTCAACAGATGCCAGAACTGCCTTGTGTCGTCTAAAGTTCTTAATTACTGCGCCAGGGTTCCCCTTCTAATAAGCAAGTTTCTCAGCAAAACTCTGTCTCCCTCTGGTGGTGTCAATGTGAACTGCAACTGTTTTTCACAGTCAGTACTTCCATTCTAATCACAATCCCGAGTCTGATGGTGGGCTTATGTTAAGGTGCCTTCATTGGAATAAACTGCTGAGAATGTTCTATATTTTTGTCCAATCATCATGTCCAACAAATGCAGTGTTAACTTTGTAATGTTAGATAGAGATGGAGGCCATATGAGCTCCCTAATAATGGGTCAAAATGTCAGCTTTCCTGTGGCACCATCTGCTGGAATACAGCAACATGTAACAGGAGGAAGTCTAGTCAAATGACCAAAAAAGGTAAATCAAAGATCTATTTGATGAAAAGGGTTAAAATAAATAAATTATGTAGATCATTATTTTCCAGCATTTTAACCCTTAATAGGGCACTCATTGAAATACTTGCAAATTCCAAATTTCAACCTTAGAGAATATTGGAGGATATTACATACAGACAGAATTCGGACTGTGAAATGTGTAAATTAAAAAAAAAAAACATATGAGAAAAAAGTTTACGAGATTAAAGTGGCAAATCTACGAGAAAAAAAGTGCAGATTTATGAGATTTAAAGTGGTGAATCTGCGAGAAAAAAGTTGCTTTTCCCCACTTTTTTCTCGTAAATCTGCAACTTTTTTCGCGCAGATTTGCCACTTTAAATCTCTTAAATCTGCAACTTTTTTTCTTGTAGATTTGCCACTTTAATCTAGTAAATTTGCAACTTTTTTCGAGCAGATTTGCCACTTTAAATCTCTTAAATTTGCCTTTTTTTTTCTTGTAGATTTGCCACTTTAATCTAGTAAATTTGCAACTTTTGTCTAGAAATATTACCCCCCTCCTCCCTGGGTTTGTATTTTGATTTTTATTCATACTTGGCCCTAATATGCCGTCATAGTCAAGTTCTAAAGTAAATATTATATTCGTCAAATGTCATGGTGTCACTGTTTGTGACGTAGTCTGATCTTTGCTGATTAGCTGGAAGAAATCCATGTGGTTCTACGACCAAACAGAGACATGGGGACCCAGTTTGATATCCACAGATGTTACCAAATATAGCTCTTTGCCCGATAAAGGGTTAACCCCACTGCACATAAAAAAATTGTTGCTGCACTGTAATGATACAATATATTTGATGAAAGTGGAGTCTTAATGATATGGTAATGTGATGTAATGCTGCTACATGGCATGAATCTTACCTGAGCAAAGAGAAAACACTGTAGGAGTTCCTGACTGAACTCTGGTCGACCTGAAGCAGACTGTTTTTCTTCCGCTCCGACTGATCCTGTAACAGCCACATGTGAGTGTTTCAGTACAGAGGCCAAACATCGTCTGAATAAAGCTAATGAGATTAGGACTGGGTATTCCATTATGATGCAGAAGCTCTGGAAAACTGACAAAAGGCTGTACCTTATGATCAAAGTCAGCTGCATAGTAGCCATCATTCAATCCAAATATGATCTCATTTGGATTCCTGGATCGAATCTGTGGACAAAGCGAGGCGGTAGAGGCTCATTGTAGGGACTGAGATGAGGAGAACAAAGGACAGCGTGCATCTGGAGCTGCATGAGACGAGCTATCTGTTTATGAGCTTTGAAAATAGTCTCACTGGGAAACAATGACAATAACTTTGAGTTATTTTACTGTATTTTGCTATTGCTTTGGCTCAATTCTCCGAACAGTTTCAATGTGAAAAATTCAAATACAACTTGGATCTTGTCAAGTCTTCACAAGACTGACAGCTCACGTTAGCTCAAGTTTCTGTGCTTATAATTATTGTACAGATCATTGAATTGGATTTGAAATTGAACATTTGAAATGTATGTTAGAAGTGGAAGGAAAAATGTAATTTCTTGCCTTTTGATTACTGTCACAATTAGGCCTCTCACAATAATTACTATATCGACTTATCGTTCAGTGTATAAAAATGCACACAATAGTTTTTTCTGGACTCAATATATTGTTGCTTACATTCCTGACTTTTTGTGCTTTTTTTGTGTTGTGTTTAAAGTAATGCTGCAAATGTTTGACAGGCAGTACGATTTGCTGAGAAAAAAAACTGTATTCCCAAAGCAGCCATGCCAGCTGTTTATATGTTATTTTAATAATAAAATAATATCATACATAATGATTATCTAAGTGCAATTTTTTCTTTACAGAGCCTGAAAGTCTATTTTATTTGTTTTGGTTGTAGTTTATTTATTTATGTTTTATTTATCTACAATATTTTAATATTTCTTTTCCACATTTCAATTCCAATGTTTAATATATTGTTGTGGAAAAGGATGTACTTATTATGCTCTAATATAGTTATAAAACTAAAACGACATCGATACAACGATACTATTGCTTATCGTGATAGTTTCTGGGAAAATATTTCATCCTAAAAAATGTGTTACAGGCCTAGTCACAATGTTACATTAATTGTTAATATTCAGTGTCTGCTACACTGGTAGAAATTTTTGTCTACAGCAATATTATATTTATCCATATAATATAAGCATATCATCTTACTGTATTACAGTAATGTGCTGCCCACTGCTCCTTGCATGGCTTTTTCACTTGTGTGTAAAAAAGGATGGGTTAAATGCAGAGGTTGAATTTCCCGATTGTGGGATTAATAAAGTAATTAATCTTAATATATTCTTAATATTAATCTCTTAAGTGATTGTTTAAGGTTTGCTGTTTCGAATGAAAACAAAACTTTGTGGCCAATATAGAACCGAAAAACTAAACGGATGCAGTCAAGTACAGACACTTACTGCAGTTTAAAGCCCAACTTTACTAGACTGCATCATGTTACAGTAAAAAAAACACATTAAAGCAATGAAGAAAAGGTTTATAAAGTCATTTTTCTTACTGTATATTATTAACTCAAGCAAGAAGGTTATGTGTGTCAGCAGGATGAGAGAAAAACTACTCGGTGGAGGAAAAATAGCATGAGCCAATGAAGAAGCCATTATATTTTGAAGTGGAAACGGATCACAGGGCGGATACCAGAATTAATTTTCAATTTTATTAACATTGCCAGATTAGATATTTGTGCTGCATTCATGTGGTGTCAGAATAATCAAATCATCCCAATCGTATTTCACGGGTCAACTGATTTATTTCCTTTGCTCATTGCCACGCAACTACTGGAAACAGCTAACAAGATTTTCTTCAAACACTCTTCACAATAAAATACAACACATCTCCTTGTTGTTTCCACATTACAACTTAAAGCTCATGAACACACCAAAGTCAGAAGAATGACTTCTCAACTCAGGAAATGGAGCCTTTATAGAGATCAGCGCTGTCAGAGTGCTGCTGTAGTTTCAAATCCTTTTTTTCTGACTATCATTTGCATAATTTTCAGGAATTGATTTGCAGACTTTCATGTGAATTAGTTAATGTCTGACTGACTTATTTGATTCAGACCATTTTATTCTTAATTCAAAACAATGATTAAAATGTAGTGTTAAATTGTGTGATGCTCTGAGAGGTCACTGTGTGATGTATATAATTTGATATACAGTCATGGAAAAAAATATTAGACCACCCTTGTTTTGTTTTTTTCAATTTCTTGTTCATTTTAATTCCTGGTACAACTAAAGGTACATTTGTTTGGACAAATATAATGATAACAACAAAAATAGCTCATAAGAGTTTAATTTAAGAGCTGATATCGAGACATTTCCATGGTTTTCTTGGTAATGATTTTGGTTATTATCAAGAAAACCATGGAAAATGGCTAAATATCAGCTCCTAAATTAAACTCTTATGAGCTTTTATTGTTATCATTATTATAATTTCCATGACTGTGGATGCTTTAATTTTGTAGATTTTTAAGGCCAGAACTTGGTAATTATGTGAATTAAAAGTACTTTGTTAAACTGAGCCAAATAAATTGTAAAATACTATAAAACACATGTAAAAGACTGAAAACTTTGCACCTTATGTGTTTGGAATTTTTTAATATAGTAAAAACAATCATTTCAGTTTTTGATCAGATACCTTAGGTGCTTTCCAGGCAATGTGTACAAATGGTCGGTCAGGTGTGCTCTCACAACTTACTGTATATATCCCTTTGTAGCCTGTACACAGTTCCCACTATACAGGGATAAAGGGTGACAAAAGTGTGTATAATACAAGTATTAGGGCCGGGACTTAAACGTGTTGATTAAGATTAATTAATTACACAAAAATGAACGCGTTAAAAAATTGACGCATTTAATCACACTTATTTTTGCACCGCGGAACGTTTCTCACTGGATGAGTTTCAGGAGGACCGATTATACTGGAGCGCCAACTAGCGTTGATGAGTTCAGACAACAACAAACCACAGTGAACATGAAGGAAGAAGCTGATGAGACCTTTGGTTGGCCCCGTGGATGATGGGACATTTAGTTACTAAAAACCAACGGATGGAAGCGTCGATAAGAGCATGGTTGTGTTGCTATGCAACAAGGAATTCACATATCACCGCAGCACATCCAGCCTCAAGTATCACCTCAATGCTAAACATATAGCAGCTAGCGTGGACGCTAATGAAGTATTCAACGGTATACTGAAAATCCATATGAAAAAAATGACTTCTCACTGTTCTCAGGTCAAATATTTATATGCGATTAATATGCGACTAAAATGCGATTAATTTCGATTAATTAATTACAAAGCCTCTAATTAATTAGATTTTTTTTTTTTATCGAGTCCCGGCCCTAACAAATACAGATGATAATTTTTATGTGTGTGGTTGCTGACCTGCTGCCCCGTGTATCTGAGGCCATCCAGATTGACTTTCCATTCTATGAGGAGTTGGTACTGCTCCTCCTGGCCTCCCCAGATCCTCACAACGAAGCAAGACACGGAGGTGTCCAGGAGGTCCGGCAGCATGCCAAAGTCCAGGCTCCGCCAGGTTGGATTCTGACAAACACACACGTGAGGATTTGCAGCCACTTGGTGAGGACAAACAGTAGAGTAAGAGTACATTAATACCTGAAATAACAGCAGCTCGGGACAATAACTGATGCAAGTAGCAGCTAGTGATAATCAAACTTAACCTTAAAGGCAATACAAGCATGAGAGTGGGCTTTTTTTATAATCACATTAGTTTGGATCAAAATCTGAGACTGCAAATGCATGCTACCTCCTATCAAATTCAATGTCATAATGTGATCCCTTTACATTATAAAGTAATTGAATCAACCTGCTCTACATTAACCTTTAAGTCTGATCCCTACTACAGTTTGCTCCTTGTCCTTGAACTTTCTGACTGACAGCACAGAGTACTGCTTCTACAAAGCACTGCAGCCACTTACATCATTTAATTATGTACCATTTCCCTCCATCAGGGAGGAAATCTCTTGCTTTTTTGGGGTAAAAATACAGGATAGGAATGTGAAAAGCAGACGTACGACCCAGTGGGTGGGGGGTGGTAGAAAACAGAACTAGTGAGAGTAAGTAGCGGAAGCAAAAGGGGCATAGCAGTTAGAATGAAAACAGGAAGCCAACAGGAAACATTTCCCAAGACGAATGATGACTGGAAG
The DNA here is from genome assembly GCF_030273125.1 of Centropristis striata. Taxonomy (NCBI): domain Eukaryota; kingdom Metazoa; phylum Chordata; class Actinopteri; order Perciformes; family Serranidae; genus Centropristis; species Centropristis striata. The sequence goes on from NC_081531.1 coordinate 7,425,197, forward strand.
GAGAAGAAATACTAGAGAACTGATGTCAGCAAGGATGTTAAATTCAACAGGAGGAAGTTGGGCTGAGAGATGACAGGAGTCATGGCTCCTGCAGCACATTATAGAGCCTGTCTGCACAGGGTACTGCACGGTATGCCTGGAAAGCTGCTTAGGTCAGCTCATGACTCGGCAGCAAGCCCAACAATAATGGCTCGCTCTCCTTGGCTGCTTCTATAGCTTCGTGCCGAGCCGCATCTGCCTCGCAAATAAAGAGTGGGAAGAGCCAAAGAATCACGGGTCATTTTAAACAACCGACTGATGATTCCAGGCCAAGAGAGAAAGTTGCAGAAGAAGCATGTTTCACAGCATGGCATTGTACTTGAAAACCACTTTAAAGAAGGTTACAGTGAAACAAGTCCAGATGTGGCTAAATGTGTGACTGACAGATAGGCAGCAGGTATAAATATCAGCCTTTAGTAAACTACATTTAAAGTACATTAGTAAAATAAAGGAAGCTCGTTTTCTTTCTTTATGGCACTGCACATAGTGAGCAGTGCACTAATACACACAGGAGGCAGACGTCAATAGTTTGAAGGTTTAAGTAGTTATACTCACCAGAGAGTCTCGTATCACTTCACTCTTGTAAAAATCTAAAATGACATCAAAGAATGCTGATTAAAAGAAGATCGATAACTTTCATGCACACCCAACTAGGTTAAATCGATAACACTTTATATAAAGGTACACATTTTCAACATTAATTAGTTGTTTATTAGCATGCAAATTAGAAACATATTGGCTCTAAATTAGTCATTATAAAGTAGTTATTAATGCCTTATTCTGCATGGCCTTATCATACAACCAGTAAGCCATTAACTAAGAGTTTTATCTTAATAACCTCAGAATTATTGCTTATTCATAGTAAGTAAGGAAGTTTCTACATAGCGGTGAACGAAACCATGGAAACGGCAAATAGCCACTTTCTGCATTGTAATGTCAATCATTACTCTACAAAGTTGGTCACTGGTAGACTAACAGTGGCACAAAGTGAACAACTTTGTAGAGATGGTTGTATAATAAGGCCATGCAGAATAAGGCATTAATAACTACTTAATAATGACTAATTAAGAGCCAAAATGTTACTTATTTTCATGCTAATAAGCAACTAATTAATGTTGAATACGTGCACCTTAATATAAAGTGTTACTGTTAAATCTATACCAAAACACAATTGAAAACACTACTAAACTTGGCTTTAATTTGTCAGTTTAAGCCAGTTTCTGCCGTGCAGCAGATAAACCAGACTGTGGTGATAATGTCATGCAAAGTCAACTCATGAAGCTTCACAGGAAAGACACCACAGTGACTTTATTGGATTATGAACATGTTCTGATTCACAGCCCCAGTTGTACATATAAAACAGCTTCTGAATAGATAACCTTTAAATAAAGAACCAAAGAGCCGAGTCACTTTCTGGTTCTGTATCTCTGTGTAAACTAATGACATTATGAGCTCAGGAGGTCAAATTTTGTGTTTGTACATGCTGCATTTTGTGTCTAAAATCATTGCAATAGTATAGAATTTCAGTTTGAGGGTGTATTTTCCTTTGGCTTCAGATGCTCATTGAATTACTCACAAGCATCACAAACCGTGAAATGACAATTAAAGCAATTGGATTTTCCCATTTGTCATGACCTCCTTAGCTATTTTCATCATGCAGTTGCTACATCAGTTCATTAGGGTAAAGTGGTAATCCTTTTTTGGAAAACATGGTGCAAAATAATGTAATGTGCATGGATGTAAAATGTAAAAGTTTAAATGTATATTATGCAAGCTTGTAGAAAACAGACCATGCAATGTAAGCAACTATCCGCTCCTCCTTAGAGGAGTGACAGGGTGGAAAGTGTGTGTGGGAGAGGAGTTAGCACACACCTCTAGATATGCGGTCTCCTATACAGAGGTGGAGGGTGAAGTAAGTGTCCAGCAGCGGGGAACCATTCTTGTTGACGATGTTTCGGGCCGCGATGCTCCGGAGATGACGCAATCGTCTCTGTTTGACAGGGAAAAATACAGAAAGAATAGAATGGAATAGAGTCTTTATTGTCATTGCATGGTAGTATAAAAAAATACATTAGCACAACGAAATTGAGGCTCATTCTCCAAGGTTATTATAGTTAACGAAAACTAACGAAAACTAGAATTGAAAAAACATTTTCATTAACTGAAATAAAAATAAAAACTAGAGTTTTTAAAAAAACGATAACTAACTGAAACTGTATTGCGTTTAAATTTATAACTAAAATTATAGTGCAAATGTCCTTAGTTTTCATTTTTGTCAACTTTTTTCATTCATAATTCAGTGTTTCTATTTGAACATGCAACACATGGTGAATATGTTTACTGAGACTGGGATGTCTACACTCCAACCAAAATTCTAAACACCCAGAACTGTAAGAGTTAATAACCTTATTGGGGCTGAGATGGATAAACCAAAGGAAATTAAGGCACATACCCATTAGAAAAAAACTAAAACTAACACTAAAACAAATAAAAACTAAACTAAAACTAAGCATTTTCAAAAAATAAAAACTAAACTAAAACTAGCAAACTCACTCTAAAAACTAACTGAATTTGAAAACAAAAATTCACAACGAAATTAAAACTAAAACTAATGACAAATCCAAAACTATTATAACCTTGGAAAGAATAGAATAGAGTCTTTATTGTCATTGCACGGTAGTATAAAAAAATATGTTAGCACAACGAAAATGACGCATAGCTCTCCCGTCAGTGCAAAAAAGATAAATATTAAATAAATAACCAACAAAGGCATGCACCCATCAAACAAACAAACACAAAAAAGGACATCACACAAATCACAAAAGTAAGAGAGTGAGGATAGATTGAGATAAAGACAAAAGCCCTGCTAACAAAAGATAGCAGGGCTGTTGTATTCAGTTTCATTCTGATCATGTGATGGTCCTTGGCAAATATTAACTAGGCTGTTCTGACACAGAATCCCAACTAGGTCCCAGGACGAGTGAAAAGCTTTGTCTACAGAGGTCATTGAAGTACCACAGTTTCTATCCATGTAATCAGCTTAAAATAGCTGTTATTTCTCATGCAGAGGCACCAGCAGCTGTGACAGTCTGCTAGAAGACAGCAGTTCAAATAATAGAGGCATGACATCTTCATGGTAGAACTGAGCAGCCGGTTAACTCGGCAGGCATGGTCAGTCATGACAGTCACATGAGAATGTGACATTTTTAGCTCTGAAATTATTTATCACTAGGGTTACACAATTTGGATAAAAATATCTACTTGTAATTATTTGTCAGTAATACTGCAATTGCAGCAGTATTCACAATAATGGAGGTATAGAGATGATATTTGCATCGTTATTCTAATCTTCATCGAAAAATATATTATCGAGGACCGATTTTTTTGCAAGCAAACAAACACATTTTCTTAAAAAGTATATTATGCAGGATTTTGCTCAAAATAATGTATAGACTAATATAAAAAAAGCTCTTAAGTATCAATTATGATTTAATGCTCCCATAAGATCTAGCTGTCAAGATTCCAGGTTTTCACCCAGGCGGCCCGGGTTCAACTACTGGTTCGGGAACATGTTGTGCACAAAATTAAGATCCAAAAACAATTATCATGAAAATGATGATCCAATAGAAGTGTGTGGTAGTGTCTGTATCTGCCCTCATGCGTCACCCTTTATGTACGAAGCTACAAAAATACTGGACCCATTGTTGAAAAATCCTGCAAATATATTGAGGTGAAACACCAAGCGGTTAAAGTTTGGTGTTTCATTTTCAATGAGCTGGCAAGTAGTACCCTAAAGTCTGTGGAATACAATTTGTAGGCCATTTTATCTTGCAGCACCACAATACTTAATACAGAATTGTATTTAGACACGTATTTTGCTTTTAACAAACATTGCGACTCCTTTGATCGGAATATTGGACTAGTCCATTTTTGCGATTTGGATAAAATTTCAGTTAATTGTGGAGCCATATTTATCATAGAATCCAAAAATCAGCCAAGTGCAGAACACCATAATTAATTAAACTTGTGCTGTGGGTTTTGGCCGATACCAAGTACAGATCCGATACCAATATGTTATAAAAAAATATCATACTACACCTGCATGACTGTGATATGATTATCAAATTCAAGACATAAATTTTTACATTTATTTTAAAATAAAACAGTATACAAAACAGTGCAACAGCAACTTAAATAAATAAATCTAGGAATAGATTTAAATTAAAGTGCAGCCACAATATTATAAAATCAAGGTATAGTATAAAAAATAGTCCAACAGCAACTTAAATAAATAAAGCACCACTGTTTTAAGAACGGCGAAGAAGAACTGTGCCAGAGCTTAACGGAGCAAACCAGTAAATAAATTACTAATTTAATAAATTACGTGGTATCGGATCGGTGCCTAGACTCCTCCAGTACTCGCCGATACCGATGCCATACTGGTATCGGAATCAGAACAGCTCTATGTCTTAATGTAAAACAAAAGATGCCTGGAAAGGCAATGTGGGGTTGTGTGTGTTTGGAAACACAAGCAGCACAGAGATGCCATTTGGCAAGTTCCCGCTCGAGGCGAACACGTCACCACAGCACCAACTTGTCTGTTGAGCAGCAGGCCCAACCTCCCTCCTGCAGCCATGCTGAGACTAAATCTAAGTCATGGGATTCCCTATGAGATTAAGGGCCTCACAAACAGAAACACTGATTGTTCCTCAAGGGACTTTTAACCCCCCTCCTTACAAATGTGAGTGCACATTATGAATGGACTCATGTAGACCACAGGCAGAGAGAAATGGTTTTGAGTACATTTGTGCAGTCTGAATAATCCCGCCACAATAAAACTATACTAATGAAATCCCCTATTGTAGAGTAAGAGCTCAGATAAAGATCAAAGTGAGGATCTCCGTTAGTTAAACATATCATAAAGTGATCAAAAAGGGCTGATAGCATGTGACAAAGTGATTAGCTGGTCACAAGCCCTCTGCTGAACATCTGAAATGCATGAACTAACAGATGTCCCAGTTCCTTAGAAACTGGACAGGACTAACTGATACACAGCTGTGTCCTAAAACAGTTGCAGGTAGGGACTTTCCAAAGATATTTGAGTAAAGCTGATATGAAACAATATTTATTTATATAAACTAGGGGTGTGCCATATCATATCGTTTCACGATAATACCGATATATTTTTTTATGAGTAAAAAAATTGCCTATCATGATATTGGCATCATTCCTACTTTCTGACATAGTGGTGTAGATGGTTATTTTTATTATTTCCTAATACTCAAGAGTCAAGAGTAATTTTTTTGTATTTGGCAACTGTTGAGATTTGCAATTTACAGTACATTTTACATTTATGATTGATTTTTATTTTGTTGTATGTTTTTTATTTATTTATACAGACTAAAGAAATCCTATTTTATACATGTTTTTTCAGTATTTTGTAATATCGTCAAGAATATCGTTATCGCAAAAACACCCTGAAATATCGTGATATTCTTTTAGGGCCATATCGCCCACCCCTAATATAAACTCAGTTCTAATGAAGTTTAATAAATCCTACCTGAGTGAAGCTTAGAATGTTTAGGTTTTTTTTAAACTGTTTTAGAAAGGTGTTGATTGAACCTCATGGTCTGTAGTATGCATGCTGTAGTTTGTGGTGCTGTTGGTATTTAACCGTTTCTGCCAGTTGTACCTATTAAACTAGAAGGAGTGTATGATATTGGCATCACCATATACAGTCCTGGATTATGTGCACGGGAATGACCCTCCAACAACTAGAAATGTCAAATTTGTCAAACAGAGTCTCAAAAAATAGTAACTAGGTTAGACAAAGTACAACATGAAAAAATAGAAAGCATGCTAACTGACCCGGCAAGAATTTAGCAACTCTGGGTGTCACAATTGCATGGCAGTCTTAGGCAAACACATAGTTATAAAGAGCTTTATCCTGCTTGTCTTTTGGGTTATAGGTCAATTCAATAGAACATTTTTTTTTATAAATAGTGAAATGTTTGGTTGCATGATCCCATTATTTCTAAGAGCTGAGAGTACCCAATCATGGGTGGCATGGCTACTAATTATGACTGTAATTCAGTGTTTTAAATCACATTAACTGAATACCATTAATTAGGCCATCAAAGTATCTTTTTGGAATTAAATAACTACTTCATTTTTTAACAACTGTGAATTAAACTTCACAGTAAACAGAATTACACATTTTAAATTCTAAAAATAGAAATATTAAAAAGGAAACCTATTTTTGTGTTAATATTTGCTGTGTGTAGGTGTTCTGAAAGCATCAACTCTTATTCCAAAGTATTGCAACATTACAGTACATTCCTATTAATTTAATAGAAGTAGTTAAGCATTTAGCTGATGAGTGTATCAGCTGCAATTTCCGATTAGTACAGCCGTTTTAAAAGATTTAGTCATCATATCACTAAAGTGTACCGAGAGCTAGTAATAACAAGTGCATTGGTCACAGCCTCAGGCCCTTATAATACACATGTGGCCACAGATCAATCATGTCAAAGCATATGAAATCTACATTTCAAAAGGGCTAAAGATAAAAAGGCATTTTTAAGGAGTCAGTTCACCCAAATGCAAGGGGATTTATGGATATTTACCCATAGTATTAGTATCTAGTATAGTAGATGTCTTGTGTTCTTAGTGCAGGGTAAGGATCACTTCTAAGCCAAATATATAAAATGTCTTGTTCTCCCTATCAATATGTTAATTGCTTATTGTGACCTTCTATTGGTTATTATATTGTAAGGAATTTGAAATAAGTTGCACTTACAGTTTCCCAGAGTTAACTTATTTTTACACCTTTGCTTAGAGCAGGGATGGGCAACTTGAATGCTGGAGGGGGCCACAAGGGCCACATATAGGACCGTGCACTAAACCAGATATGATGAAACTGCAATTTTATATATGTTTGCAGTGCAGTAACTTTACATATTTCATGCTCAAATGCATGTATAACAGTATAAATAGGAATACAAAAGGTTTGAAGCAAAAAATAACCACTTACTGTGATTTCTTTTTTTAGTGCAAGAACAGCAGACCAACATTAGTTGCAAGAAGTAATGTTCTGCATTTTTACACTGCACTTTTAAGATTTCATGCTCAAATGAAACAGCAGAACAGTTGTACTGAGGGCCACTTCAAGTGAGGGTGTGGGCCGTCTGCGGCCCCCGGGCCTCCAGTTGCCCATTCCTGGCTTAGACTGTGGGTCAACATACTGTAAGGGCTTTCCACTGTACTGTAGATACCTGGATTTCTGTTATGGACCGAACTGGTTTGATGTAGCTGAAACAAGCCCAAGAAACCCCTGCTGCAGATGTTTGACTCACTGGAGCAAAGCCAGGTGTTGCATCTTTATGCTGCACAATATTCTTATCATTCTAAGCCTCAGAAAGATGTGGAACAACGTAGCTAGCCTGTTTCTTATTACACTTAACAACTAACTGCAACTCAACATGTCAGACTTGGTCATGCATGACTGTGAGGAGCCGATTTTACAGTCTGAGTTCAGTAGCCTGATGAATGAACTGCTGACTTTTTACATGTTGTTTCCAAATGAATGAATGAATGAATGAATGAATGAATGGGCGCATAGAAGATTGTTGTTGAGGTTTCCAAAGAAGCAAAAGTGAAATGAGTTCATGGTCTACAAATTAACAATCCCCAGGCAAATAACTTTATGAGACAACATAACATCACAGTCACGGACGTAATGTTGGGGGCATGTCCCCTGAACTTTTTCGAGAGGCCTTTTTTGTCGTATTACAAATGTGATTTTATACATCCATACTCATGGTAATTGTGAAACTACGTTTTTATCTCTATAACCACATCATCAAAATTGATGATTGTTAGACTGCAAATTGTCACACAGTTCATGTCATGCATCAATATATTTTTGTTAGGGGACGGATAGTAGAGATGCAGAAGGAGATACAGGAGGAGAGGCTGAAGGAGGTAGAGGAGGAGAAGTTGGAGGAGATGGAGGAGAGGAGGCTGGAGGAGGTAAAGGAGGAGAGGCTGGAGGAGGTAGAGGAGGAGAAGTTGGAGGAGATAGAGGAGAAGAGGCTGGAGGAGAAGAGGCTGGAGGAGGTAAAGGAGGAGAGGCTGGAGATGGAGGAGGAGAGGCTGGAGGAGGTAAAGGAGGAGAACCTGGAGGAGTTAGAGGAGGAGAACCTGGAGGAGATGGAGGAGGAGAGGCTGGAGGCTCACAGGTGAGGTTGAAAGAATAAACATTAGTCATGAGATTAAACACTGTGACATGAGCTGGGTCAAGAACTCAAAATAAGTGTAAAATTGGTGGTACAGAGTTGGAGTGAAGTTCACTAACAAGGTGAAACACAGAAATGGGTGATAATGTTTTGCTACATGCTTTACAAACCAAAAAAGGAAACAGTAAACTTAAAAGTAAGTACAATATAAAACTAGAAGAACTACTAGAAAACACATTGAACTGAAAGACTTTGAGTTTTATTAAAGATACTTGTGTCCCCCCACCTCTGAAATCTAAATTTCGTCCCTGATCACAGTCATGACAGGACGTCATGCTAACATTTCCCTTTAACTGACCTGTCAGTCACCTGCCTGCTGACATAACGCCAAGTTAAGTTGCCATTAGCAGAAGCATCCTAGCTTCACACACAATTACACGTGTAGAATAACACACACTCTCAAAAATGGACAACACACTTAAAAGGCCGAGCTCGAACATCCCTAACAGCAGCCTAAGTGGTGTGTGTGTGTGTGTGTGTGTGTGTGTGTGGAGTGTCAGTCCAGCTCCATTAACCCTCCTGTTATGTTGTTTCTCAGCAATAATAATAATAATAATAAGCAATAATGTTCGTGGGCATGTTTAATCATCCAAAAGTGTCAGAAACCAGAAAATCTGAATAAACATTATTTATATTTCATTAATAACTCCATTACTAACCATTTCAATCAATATTTTGTGCAATGGTGTTCTTTACCTCTCATTGATCATGGTTCAATGAGGATAATTCACTCGTTTTTCATTTTTTTAAAATGCATGTTAAAGCTTTATGTACATTGGATGACCTACATATAAATTACAATAGTTTTACATGACTTTGAGTTTTTAAAAATGTTATTCACCTCTTCTTTTCAGGGTCAGATTGACCATTGAACAGTATCTATGTAATATAAACATGCAAATATGTGAAATGAACCATTTTAATTTTTTTTATGTTGATTACACTTATTAAGCCAAGCAGAAGAAGTTTCATCCCGAAAAAAATACTTTTAACTATTTATTTTTAGTTTTTTAAACTTTGAAATGGGTCAATTTGACCCGCAACATAACAGGAGGGTTAATTTCCAGGAAGCTAGCTAACTGCAAGCTAGCAGCTGCTAGCTTAGGAGCTAGCCTGACAGGCCTGCCGTGCTCCTGCAGGCAGCAGTTGTAGCTGACGGTGTAAACTAGTATATAACACACAGGGACGGCACAGGCAAAGTTGCCCTGTGTCATTTAAAAGCAGACATGAGCCCAGAGGCCTTGCATTTACCTGCTGGGATGTGAGCTCCACATGTAAGGCTCTGGAGGATGAAGCTCCAGAGTTGGTGACAGAGGCGGCGGGGATGGCGAGAACCCGACCGGTGATGGAGTTCATCCTCCCGTCCTGTCTCATTCAACAAATCATCCCATCGACGACATCCAGATCACTCGGTTTAAAGTGTACGAAGCTCCAGGGAGCCACCAGCGTCATGCAGACAGGGTTGTTAGTGTGGGTAAAGCGCTACAGCAGCTGTCAGCTCACCAACGGGACGTAAACAAAGTACAGGCTATTCTGCTACACTTCGGTTCGGAAATCCGTCTCCGGTTGGAAGGCGCGACACGGAGGCTGCTGATTGGCTCACTGGAACGTCCGTCATGTAAAGGCGGAGCCTGCTACTGGAGACTCGTGTTCCTATTGGTTGATTTATCTGTTTGTCTTCCAGGAAGGGGCGGGAGTCCGTTGAAATCTGTCAAAGCTGCAAAATACAAGGAAATTGCATAGCACAACGTGACATGCAGGTGATAGTTGAAGAGTGGAACCCAGGGGAAAAAGCGCCTCTTATTTTTTTAGCAGAGATAGTGCAAAAAGTGACAAAACTATTACAAATTGTCACCCTGTTAAAATAATCGCCTAACTCATTTTTTTTTTTCAAGTTTTGCAGGAAACACAAAAAAACGTTTATTGATCATTTCACTCAAAAATGATGTAACAAAGGATCGCTATTGGCATTGTAATAACACTGTGTATAAATTATGTAACTTAAGAGAAATAAATTACTTAGGCAATTTTTTGAATATGCCTTTGTGTCTTAAGCAAGATATGGAAACACTTTATTTTGAAGGTGTCTACATAAGAGTCACACAAGCTCATGACACATCCCATGTCATGTTTTTGACACCCTCATGTCACTCTCATGTAGACACCTTCAAAATAAAGTTACCATGTCTTGTGTTATCAGCAAAATGTATTCAAAGTATTAAGACACACTCTCAATTTCAGAGTGTTACAGGCCTATAAGTGCCATGCTTTATCATCAAATCAAGTTTTATTTATATAGCGCTTTTCATACATATAAATACAACACAAAGTGCTTTACAAAAAATAAGAATAACTTTTATTTTTTATTTTAATATTTTAATATATATATATAATTAAGTAATCTCAAAATATCTTGATTTATGTTCTGGAGTAAATGTACTTTACATTCCAACACTGCTGGATCCTAGTAGTAAGTCCTACTAACTACACCAAAACATTTGGATGTTTTTTTTGTAAACCTTTGTCACTCTGACTGCAGAACAGAAAGCAACCAGCAGGGGGCAGCATCAGCCACAGAGATGAGCTCTGTTTTTCACAGTCAGGAATACTTTTGCCCTTTGTATTTAAAATGGACCCTATACAAGGGTGTAATTTACAGGGGGGATCAGGGGATATGGGGTTGAGTTTTAGTGATAATAACCAAAATAATTATCAAGAAACCATGGAAAATGGCTACATATCAGCTCTTAAATTAAACTCTTATGAGCTATTTTTGTTGTTATCATTATATTTGTCCAAACAAATGTAGCTTTAGTTGTACCAGGCGTTAAAATGAACAAGAAATTGAAGAAAACAAGGGTGGTCTAATATTTTTTTCCAAGTCTGTATATCGAAGTGATTGGGAAATGTTTCCAAAAACAAAGACACAAAAGCACACACATCTCCTTCTGAAAACATACAAAAGTTTAATTTAAATATCGGCAGACAGATGAAGTCATTCATCATATAGACAGGTCCCACAGTTTATTTCATGCAAATTTATTGCACGTGGATTACACTGCTCTTTACAAGAAGGCACAATGGTGAAACCAAAAGAAATTGCTCTTCCAATAAACAATCGCATGATTTACTGCCCATCAACATGCACAAGCTTACTTACTTCGATGATTTCCAGGATATATTCTATACTCACATACTCTTATTTTTTTACAAAAGTACTAGTGACACCCTCGAATATAACATAGTACCAGTAATAAGATCAGCAGAATCCTTTTCCTTTTCAATTATCACCCATGAGATCCACTGTACACATGAATCATCAAATCAGACATTCACAAAACTTCATCCTCTCTAACTGCAGCTCAAAACCTCCACTTGAAGATACAAGACATCACTGTGGTTTTGTTACATAGATGAAAAAACACCCATCCAGACCGGGACAGTAGGACAAGAAAAGGAAGCCAAGCAGCACAATGACTGTCTTGGGGAATTCTCACATCAAAGGCACAAAAACCTCAGAAGGTAATCAGCAATACAAAAAGTGCATCAGAAATATCCATTGAGGGACAAGCACTAAAAAAAAAAGGCTTCTTCCTCTCTACAGAATATAATTAATACTTTATGGCATTATACAATCACAGGCACACATGTACAGTGTATTCACTATGTAAATCCGAACCTGGTCTCACAGGAATCTGTAAAATAGCCACGGAATAACTCAAATTTCCGTGAAACTAACACGGATTTCGCTATTCCAACATACAAAGTGATTATGTACATTCACTGAGTGAATATTTAGAAAATAAAACATATATTTCTCGCTAGAAATGTGATCAAAATCCATTTTTATGCAGAAACTAAGTCAAAATATTGATTTTTTCACAAAAAATGAGAGAACTGTCCGCCATGTTTTTTGTTCTGACCGCCGGGACCTTAAAAGTCACGTGACTTGGAACAAACCAATAGGAAAAAATATCCATTAACTTGCATTGTAGCGAAAATCTGTGTCAGTTTCACGGAAATTTGAGTGATTCCGTGGCTATTCCACGGATTTTGAGTTAAGCAAATCCGTGGCTATTTCACGGATTCCTTTGAGACCATGTTGGAAAATCCACCCTACAGAATTCCTTCACTTTTGGCTTTCATACAGTAAAATACATGCACGTGTGGTGACAACTTAGGTCTTTGGCTCAATTAAACTTTGGGCTCATTACCCCTATATTGAAGTGGTATCATCCATTTGCATTGTTTGTGCATTTAGCATATCATAGGATGTTGAAGATCTTGGGGAGAATTACATGGCTGCATGAGCAAAAGACAGCAAAAGCATTGGCACTTCTCTTAAGTCCTGCATGTTACCTCCCAGCCCCATCTAGTGGAGCTCACCCCCCTCTACACTGATAGTTTGGCCCAAACTTGATGTATTCATTCAGATTTGGAAACACACTTTGCTTAAGTGGGATTTAGTTTAACTTTCCAGCAGAGGCGGTTTAATACAGCAGCAAAGACAGATGACTATTCTTCAAACCTGCCATTTCCTGAGAAGGAACTATGTCCGTATGTGTGTGTATGTGTGTGGAACAATGCAGAGAGCAAAGGTTTCTTCAGCAAACGTGCTCGTGTTTACAGTTTGCAGTCCAGAGACAATCCAAACAGGGCACCAAGATTGGACAGGGACGGGGTGGAGAAGGGGGCGGAGGGGTCTGAAGATGCTGTCACAGTTCAGAGCGTCAACAGGGCCCCCGTGTCCTTTCACTCGATGTACAGGACGTCGCTCTCTTTCAGGCCGAAGCGGGTCTTGTACTTGTCAAAAAGGCACTGGAGGGACCTGACGTACATTGAATGGTACAGATCCACCACCTCCTCGGATGGATTCTCTACTTTTGGCACTGTGATTGGCTCCCCGACTGTAACAAAACAGGACAGGATTAATACAGGTGCATCTCAATAAATTAGAATATCGTAGAAAAGTTTATTTATGTCAGTAATTAAATTCAAAAAGTGGAAATAACACATTAAATAGATCTAATATAACTTATATAACTTTATGCTTTTACTCAGCTACATGTCAGAGCAAAATACTGCATTTATTATCCTGCCCAGTATGGGTCAAATACGATTTCAACAAGCCTTTTAGTAAATTAAATGACTGAAAAGTATATAAAATAGTTAAAGTAGCATTTATTGCATTAACTGGTCGAAGCGGAGACTACTTGAATTGTTTAAGTTGAAGTTAAAGGATCTGAAAGCTTCTTCCAGCACTGAGAAACATACAGGTGCATCTCAATGAATTAGAATATCATAGAAAAGTTAATTTATGTCAGTAATTCAATTCAAAAAGTGGAATTAACACATTATATAGATCTTATATAACTGATATAACTTTTACTCAGCTACATGTCAGAGCAAAATACTGCATTTATTATCCGGCCCAGTATGGGTTAAATACGATTTCAACAAGCATTTTAGTAAATTAAATGGCCGAAAAGTATATAAAGTAGTTAAAGTAGTCTCCACTTTGGCGAGTTATTGCAATAAATGCTACTTGAATTGTTTAAGTTGAAGTTAAAGGATCTGAAAGCTTCTTCCAGCACTGAGAAACATACATGTGCATCTCAATAAACTAGAATATAATAGAAAGGTTTATTTATCTCAGTAATTCAATTCAAAAAGTGGAAATAACACATTATATAGATCCATTACACACAGAATTAAACATTTCATGTCTTCATTTATTTAATTTCTTCTAATTATAATGATTACGGCTTACATTTAATGAAGACCTAAAAGTCAGTGTCTCAAAAATATTATATTACAGAAGACCAATTTTAAAAGTATGTTTATTCTGAAAAAGTTGGCCTCACAGTATGTCCATCTATATGACTCAATACTTGGTTGGGGCTATTTGACTTGAACTACTGAAAATGGACTTTTCCATCTTATTCTAATGTATTGAGATGTATTTTATTTTAGTTGGACCAAGCAAACACAGACTTTGCCCGTTCTGAAGTAAAGCACTAAAATAGCAGAATATTTGTGTGACAGAATTAAAGATAACCCTGATCTAACAAAATATTAGCAGACAAACTTGCCTATGGTGGTGATGGGGTTGCCATAAGGCACGATGCCCCAGGTGTTGCCGAAGAAGAGGCCACATCCATGGAAAAGGCACGGGGCGAAGCCTAGGATCTTCTGTAACCTCTTCTGGATACTCCTCCAGATGGTCCCCTCCTCGAAGATCACCTGCTTGTAGGCATCGTTCTCTCCAAAGGAATAGACGGGGACCAGGTCAGAGCTGAGGACACACACAGGAGCTCACTCAACAACTGTTACAGTTACAAAATCACCCTATACTGTAGGACAGTGCCAGGATATCTAGATCTAAAACATCTAAATCAGCAACAACGTAAAGGAAACAAGGGGGATATATAATAGGGATATAGTTTATAATCAGAGGTGGAAGAAGTATTCAGATCATTTACTTCAGTAAAAGTACTAATAACACACTGTGAAATTACTCCACTACAAGTAAAAGTCCTGCATTCAAAACTTACTGAAGTAAAAGTACAAAAGTATCAGCATCAAAATGTACTTAAAGTATCAAAAAGTACTCGTTATGCAGAATGGACCCACTCAGATTGTTTTATATATTATTGCATTATTATTATCATTGATGCATTTATGTGAGCAGTGGTTTCATTTTAAGAAAATAGGGATACTTTAACTACTTAATATACTGTTATGAGGTTTGATTAAAAAAAAAAAAATCTTTAATCACTTCAAATGTATCATGTTTTTTTATGTTAAATCTCAACCTGTAAAGTCACAATATTAGTAAAAAGTACAATATTTCCCTCAAAATGTAATAAAGTAGGAGTAGAAAGTTACAAAAATGAAAATACTCAAGTAGAGTACAAGTACCTCAAAATTGTACTTAAGTACAGTACTTGAATAAATGTACTTAGTTTCATTCCACCACTGTATATAATGTATATAAAATAAAATAACTAATAATAGTAAACTAATAAAAACAATAAAAGGTTCAAATAAAGGGTAAAACCCCTCAGAAAGCCTATTAAAAAAAACCTTTTCCAACATTTCCGGCAAATGGGACACACTACAGGTGAGAGGGTGAAATAGTTGTGTGATTAAATAAACACCTAAATTAGTTTTTTGGGTTTTTTTGACGCGCATGAAGCCTGTAGTGTCTCACCTAAAACATAAGCTTTGCAACCCTTTATGCCATTGTTTATATAACCTGAATTATATGCCCTGACATTTTTTATAGTTTTATTATCATATTACAGCTAAATCTATAAATAATCCACTGGCTCAGCTGCTTTTGTATTGGCTTTATGTATGCACTGAGATCATTATCATGAATCAGTGGGTCATGGTAATTAGCACGTAGACAGACTGTTGTGAAATCAGACATTTCTCATTTTTCTGTGGGTCGTGCATATTCAGCATTACTGTTGGTGAACAGCCAAGCTTTTGTTTTGCGAGGTGTGACAGTTATAAAAGAGTTTATGTAATCAGAAAACTTTCTGGATTGACATTAAAATCTACCAAGATCTGTAGCTGAGCTTTAACAGAAAAAAAATATATGGAATTCTTCATTTCACTTCTGCTCGATATCAATATTTGTTGATGTCTTCAGATGTTTATAGTTATATTTACTAGAGCTGCAATGGTTAGGGAATAAACCGATTACTCGATCAACAGAAAATTAATCTCCAACTATTTTATTAATCAATTAATCTTAAATTCACTTTTAAAGCAAAAAAGACCGCTTTAGGCTTCTCAGATATGGACATCTCCTACTTTTTTTGTTTTATTTCATATTAAACTGTCACCAAATACACATTTAATTACATTTTCTTACAATGTTTGATTTGAATTTTTTGTTTTAAGGACAGAAAAACTACCCATGTCCTAAAAAACATTTTGTGGAGGATGTCATGGAAAAAAATGATTGGACCATTGTTTTCTTCAATTCCTTGTTCATTTTCATCATGCATCATGTCTGCTACAACTAAAGGTGCATTTGTTTGGACAAATATAATGATTAAACAAAAATAGCTTTAAGTTTAATTTAAGAGCTGACATTTCGCCATTTTTCCGTGATTTTCTTGATAATAATGCTTCAAGCATATTCTAAAATTGCACAAGTTCAGTCGAACAGTGAGTCAGATTTACTGGCATAATGGTCTCTGACAATTAAAACAGTCATCAGAGTCTGACTGCTTATTGAGAATTTTTGTTAAATGAAGAAATTGAAGAAAACCATGGTCTAATAATTGTTTCCATGACTGTATATTGTTATTCAACTTTTTTTTTTTTTTTTTTTTTTACATCATGTCTATTTTATAAGCATTCAAACCAAAGCTTAAAAGTTCCATAATTGAAGTGACCTGAATTCACAGCTCTGGCTGATTCCAGCTGGAATGCTACCGTAGCCGTTATGAATAAACTTCTGCATAACTGCATGCATTTTCTAGCAAGCTCTGAGCTCCTTCAGACGAGCTGCACTGTGTTATAATTCACTGCTGGACCTGAGAGAGACTCAGGCTTGTTTGGGCTGAGGAGACAAAGCGGGTGCACCTCTCTTTATAGCACAGTTTGTTACAGTGATTACTGCACGGCTGAGTGCAGCCCAATGCTGGCTCTCTGTCTGAAGGCTCCTGCACGCCACAAGCAGCTCCGAGTTTTATGAGGAAAAACACTGCACATTCATAAAAGATTTGGTGATGCTCAATGTGACGTCATTTCAACCTTTGTGTGAGTAATAATCTGGGGGTTTTCATTCCAATGAGTCACCACAACCCTGAGAATGACATTTTCATGTTCAAATCAGATTGGACCAAGGATGTGTTTAGTCGCAGTAACTGCACGTGTCCTTGTGCAATGGTGTGTGTGTGTGTGTGTGTGTGTGTGTGTGTGTGTGTGTGTGTGTGTGTTGCAGCCAGCTCACCCTTTCTGCAGGGCCAGCCTCACAAAGCCCTTGCGGTTCTTCAGGGTGACAGAATTCAGGCCTGGTGCACACTGCAGAGACTCTGCTGCTCCTCCAACGACGATGACCACAGCGTTTCCTGTCCCGTTACGCGACAGCAGGTAGTCGATAGAGTTTTTGTTCACTGGACAGATACCTGAGAGGGAGGAAAAGGTTGATTGATGACGCAATGCACCAGAGGCAAATATTTTTTAAGTCTGTTAAAATCTTCCTATTAGATCTGGTCCATTACTGGCTGTGAATATTGTTAATTTCAGTTTTTTTTAGAACTGGATCCCTTGCTCTGCGGCAAAACTCACAAGTAGAATCAAACAGCATGTGCAGAATGGGACCTACTGCAGATAAAAAATCATAAAAATAAATAAATGAATAAATAAATCGAGCCTCATGAACCTTTGTATTGTTGTAAAGCACCTTGTGCTGCATTTTATGCATTGTTATTACATTTTCTGTATATAAATTATATTTTCATTACTGTCATTTATTTTGTTCTAATTTATTTGTATATTATTATTATTTATATATATATATCCAAAATAAATTAGAATATAAAATAAAATAATATAATAGTATATTATACAAATAAATTAGAACAAAATAAATAATAAAAATATAATTTATATACAGCAAATTCTATTAAATTTGCTGTATATAAATTTATCATATTACTTAAAATTACTTACATATATATATATATATATATATATATATATTAATATCTATTAAGTAATTTTAAGTAAGTTGTTGAAGTGCACTAATTTTACAACAGCATTTATTATTTTCATTTAATTTATTTGGATTTATATATTTTTTTTAATATTTACTACATTTTGAAGGGAAGAGCAAAACTAAAAACCATTGGTGAAGAACAAAAAACCTTGGATATGAACGAATAAAAGGGACATTTTGGTTGTACATCTCTTCCTGCACAAGGATCATAAACTAGATAAAATCTGCAGCACAACTCTTTACAACAAAAAAGGGGTTACAGAGACCGTCCCAGGAGGTCTTTGTACCAAAGAAGCACTTAGAAACAACATGTACAATAACCTATAGTAACCTAACAGACTATGTACGCTATCTATGTGAAGCTGAACAGCAAACAAGCTTCAGAACAGAACAGTTAAAGCTCTATCAATCGGTAAAATCAGCAGACCCAAGTAAACAGAAGCTATTTCAGCTGTGCAACAGGACAAAGGTCCGCTCTCTTACAGATACAGTTATCACTTATCAGACTTTTCAAGAAGTCCTAACTCGCCTCACCTCCAGACATCAGGTAGTCTCGCAGGACAGGCAGCCGGAAGTTTCCCGCCAGGGTTGCCAGGGAGGGCTTGATGCCAGGGAACTTCTTAGAGAAGCCTGTTGCTTCTGTCCCAAAGTTGCAGAAAGCACCGAAACAGAAGATGCCGTGGGGATGGTAGCCAAAGATGTAGTTCCGGCTGGGCAGCAGGTTGTGGGTTTTAATTAGCTGGAGGACAATAACACAAAGAGGAGCAGTGTGAGGCTGATTTCCATATGAGGGGCCCATTAAACATGTGAAATGTCAAGTAAGTGACCAATAAAAACAGAAGCTGTGTGCCATTTCCATTCCTTTTTTTTATTTTCTTTATTTTTTATTAAAGTATTTATTTAATTTTTAATTTTTCAACATATAATACAAACACTTACAAACAGCCGAGACAGACACCAAAAACAGACAGGAAAAAAAATAATAATAATAAAAATTTTTAAAAATAAATAAATAAATAAATTAAATAAAAGATAATAATAAAATGATTTATTATTTCCATTTCCATTCCTAATATTATTTAAATATGCACAGTATAAACTTCACACTTCACATTATCTTAGTGTGTTACATTCAACAAAGTATGACGATGACACAAAATTAAAGACTCAATAATGGCAGAACTTTACGTGCTGAAAAGCAATGGTTCCGACAAAAGTCTCATTAAATCGAAACACGCCTAGTGCGTGCATTCAGCATGGTGTTCTGTATCACATAGCAATCACTTGATCATTTCTTTAAGAATTGTTCAACCAATACATGCATACAATAGCTGCAACAAGTGTGAGCAGTGGCGGACAACCAAAAATGGTTGAAAAAGCGCACTAAAGTACCCTCTAGAGTGGTGAAAACAAGAGGAAGGGCCTTATTGGCTGCCCTTTACACATGCAGAAAATGATCGGGTGCCCTCTAGGATGCCTCTTCAGATGATAAATTATGATGATGTGCCCTCAAGATAAATTTTGATAATGTGCCTTAATGCGAGCCCTTCTAGTGCCTCCATGGTTGAAAAAGTGTTGCTAAAGAGCCCTCTAGATGGTGAAAACGAGAGAAAGTGCCTTATTGGCTGCCTTTACACATGAAATAAATAGAGTGCCCTCTAGGGTGCCCCTTTATACAATAAATTATGATGATGTGCCCTCCAGAGCAAGAATATGGCAAACCGAAAAAACCTGTTGGTTTACTTTTGGTGTCGTTATGACGAATGTGAGGTGTTTGCTGTCATTTAGCTCTCAAAGTGCACAAGATTGATGCAATTTACTTAAAAATGTACACATTTTCTCCTGGGGGGGGGCATGCCCCCGTACCCCCCTACATGGTTTGGTTTGATGGTTTTATTTGTCATTAATTACTTTGATCTGGATCTCCTTTAATTTAATGCTAATCTTAATCAAGAATGAGGATTATTTCATCATAAATCATAGCTTTTTGTATGCTGCTGGGGCCCCATATTGTGCAGAATATGCCCTTTTTATTTTTCAATAAATGCCCTGCGCTTCAGTCTGAGTCTGCCACTGAGTTAAACAAGCTACATAATCAATACCTGTTAGAATAAGTCAGTCGTATAGACACATTTTGTCGAACGAGGACATCCTTATCAGCTCCACCTGACATGACTCTCCTCTGTCTCTTCCAGTTCAGATCACTCATAAAATAATGACTCACTACACATTATGTAAATGTAAATTGTTTAAGCAGCAAAGTACGACTTTAAACATGCAGCATTATTTTAACCTCATGCTGAACTTGTAAAGTCTCATAAAGACTTTAGATCTGCACTGTAGACTAAGATCCATCACAATGTGTACACACAGCTCCCTAAGTCGCTGCCGGTCAAACACAACCATTACATAACCACATTAGCGAGGGAGATCACATTCAAGATCCCCATAGTACCGCGGGACTCCACCTGGCTGACATGGCAGATGTAAGGGGATTAGAGCAGCACCAGTATTTAACACATTGTAGTTAGTGAGACCAGATTCACTGGTTCCTGCATGAGAGCACTAATATCACAGGAGAGTCTTTGTTTCTGGTGTTGAGGCAGATTTGTTCATGTAACAGACAGACTCCAGACTTCTTACGGCTCCACTTCTAAAGGCTGGTTTGGACTTTGATCAGTTCTTCCAACTCATATATAATCATCATAAGTTCATAGAGAACATTGCCCTCTAATCAATTGATGCCCCCTGCAGATACATGTTGTTACCAAGGTTATCATAGTTTTGGATTTTTCATTACTTTTAGTTTTAATTTCGTTGTGATTTTTTTTTTTCTAATTCGGTTAGTTTTAATGAGTTTATAGAGTGAGTTAGCTAGTTTGGTAACACTTTACAATAACCCTCATTTATAAATGGTAAACAGATAGTTTATTAATGTTTAATCATCATTTATAAACCGTATATAGGCCTTTTAGAATGGTAAATACATAATTTATTAATGTTTAACTAATTAAATAATTTATAAATGACAAATAGATGGTATATTAATGTAAGTTTATAGTTACTTTACCATTAAAAATTATAATTAATAGTTTATTAATAGTTTTAGTTGCACTCATTTTAACATTTTTAACAGCATATTAAGTATGTTAATGATTTTTAAATGATTCATATATCTTTAAGAAATTGGTTGCAAACATTTAAAGATTAAATATGTATAGCACTTTGTAAATGGTTATTAATTGTTTATAAACCATCTATAAACATCACTTAGTTGTTATTGTAAAGTGTTACTGCTAGTTTTAGTTTAGTTTTTAGTTTTTGAAAATGCTTAGTTTAATTTAGTTTTTATTAGTTTTAGTTTATTTGGAATGGGCTTTGTGTTGCGAGATTCAAAGAGGTCGTAATACATATTCCTTTTTTTCCTTCGGTTTATCCAACCTCCAAAGTTTACTGAGCGTTGAGCCGGTGACATGTTTGCTCAAGCACACTTCAGATTACCAGAATAACTGAACGGATTACACTATCGGAAAATTTCCAATGTTTTCTGAAAGCTGAGAAGTTGCTCTTTACAGCCAACATGGTGTCTTTACGGTAATTTCACTCGCGCTTCTCCTGGAAGCCCACAAAGCAGGAATACACACACTCAGCGGAGGAGAAATAGAAACACTGGATTATGTATGAAAAAAGTTGACAAAGATGAAAACTAAGGACATTTTCACTATAATTTTAGTTAGTTTTAGTTAGTTTTGTAACCACACAGTACAGTTTCAGTTAGTTAGCGTTTTTTAAAAACTCTAGTTTTTATTTTTATTTCAGTTAACGAAAATGTTTTTTCAATTCTAGTTTTCGTTATTTCGTTAGTTTTCGTTAACTATAATAACCTTGGTTGTTACATGCATTTATTTTGAAGTAAAAGCATCATTTAATGCACCTTTAACTGACTTTTCCAACTCTGTTGCAAGAGATACACTTTCAACAAGAGACTATGTCAGTATAACCGAGATTTCAACATTTGACAGAAACTAAAACTTCACATGACAGCCAAAAAAAAAGATGCATTGCAGCAAAGTTGAGATAAAAATGAATCAGCTGATTTTAAGCGTCTGGGTGGCGACAGAATGATGTCACCAACCCACCGAGACAAATGTCTGCATGAAACACTGTACAGATCAATGAGAGGAACAAAGTTCAGCTGCTTCCTTTCCCCTGGAGGTAGACTTCCCTCTGTGCTTAAAACACTATGTACAGTAGATAAACTCATCAGTCACTGAAGGGATTTTATACAGTTAGACCTTGTTAGTAGTTAATGTATTGTCTGATATCAAAGTTAGGAGAAATAATGGAATCAAAGAAGCTTTGTGAAAGCCTGTTTCATTTGTAGTCTGAGGAGCAAACACAAGCTAAAGCTAACAGAAACAACAAACATTTAATCTTTTAGCTGGATCTTTTTTTTTTTTTTAGTATGAGAGCCATATTGTCTCTACTAGGGCTGCTACATCTATTTTTGGTCATTTTGTCTTTTTAAAAAAATATTTTTACATCCATTTTTGGTCATTTTGTGTCTTTTAAAAAAACATTTTTACATCTATTTTTGGTCATTTTGTGTCTTTTTTGATCATTTTTACATCTATTTTTGGTCAATTTGTTTGTATTTCCATAATTTTGTGTCATTTTTTGGTCGTTTTTGCATCTTTTTTTTTTTTTTTTTTACATCTACAGTCATGGAAGCAATCTTGATAATAACCAAAATCATTATGAATAAAACCATGTTAAATGTCTCGATATCAGCTCTTAAATTAAACTCTTATGAGCTATTTATGTTGTTATCATTATATTTGTCCAAACAAACGTACCTTTAGTTGCACCAGGCATTAAAATGAACAAGAAATTGAAGAAAACAAGGCTGGCCTAATAACTTTTCCATGACCTTGTGTACATTGTACATTGTGTGTAGGTGTGTCTGATAACCAGTGTTGTCCTCTCATCTAAAGATGCAGCGGGGAAAACCTGAGGGCAAAACAAGCTCAGAACTGCTCCTTGACCTATCAAGTAGGACAAAGTCTAAAACTCCCAACCAACGTCAAGCACTCATCATAATCAACGCGGGACAAGGAACAGCATGGAGCAGACAGCTGATACCTGATCCGCCCCTGATAAGCTTATCTATAATGTCAAACCTGTGCATGGGGGAAAAAAATCAATGACCTGGCTAAATCACACAATACTATGCAAAGAAAGATTCATAAGAACTTTTTGTGTGACACCATTAAATACACAAAGCATGTTTTCTGAGTTAATTTGGTTGCAATCCAGCATCCAAACATCTGCTGTTCAGAGTATTCAAGATAAATAAGTCAGATAAATTAGTAATGATCCACCAAGAAAGTGACAAAGTTACCTACCCTGATCGGGAAGTAGTCTCGAAAATACGTCCACACTGTCCAGTTTCTCACCCAAGAGGACCTCCTGCCACCTGAGGAGAATATTACACATCAGAGATCACTTAATTATATCAAATATATATAATTTGATGAGTATTTAATGTTTTTACTATTCTATTAATTACTAATTTACTTAACAAGATGTCAGACCAAAAGAAAAAATGGTCATCCAGAGCCAATGGTGTATTTGCTGATATACAGTTATGGAAAAAAATATTAGACCACCCTTTTTCTTCAATTTCTTGTTTATTTTCATACAACAAAAATAGCTCATAAAAGTTTAATTTAAGAGCTGATATCTATCAACTCTTAAATTAGTAATTAACTCTTATGAGCTATTTTTGTTGTACCAGGCATGAAAATGAACAAGAAATTGAAGAAAACATGGGTGGTCTTATAATTTTTAATTTAATTTATTTTCTTCAATGACTGTACATGGTGGAAAATCTCTTAAGCTTATGTTAACCATAGACTTTATTTTAGGTATCCTACCAAAAGCAAATTCAAAACACACATTGACACTGATGCAACAGAACCATATGTTCAAAAATGTTAACTCGTTTTCTCTGTATCGCTGTACTTTAATGCCAGCATGCTGACATGCTGAAATGACTGTTAATATAATGGTACATGTTTACCATGTTCACCATGTTAGCTTGGCTTGTTAGCATGCTATCAATTGATTTTAATCATTCTCAACCTGTGAAACATTTTTAGAAGAAAATCTGCATCATCCAACCACTGTTCCAGTTTGATATTATCCAAACCAAGACTAGGAAAAGACTGATATGAAACAGAGCAGATTACTACCTTAAACTAAACGATGGAGATGACGGGAGCGCCGTGACTCCAGTAAAACTCGTAGATTTACTAAAGACTTTCAGCTTTTAGTCTGGGACTGGGGAAATCTTTTGGTGTAAGACCAGCATTAAGTAATCAATCATTTAAAATCAGTCTTTGAATATATTTTGGTGTAAACCCAGCATCACATACACAAACTAACATGCCTACAATGTTACATAATACCAAATTTCATCATCATAAAACCAGTGATTTTTATTCTTATTGGGGTCAAAATTTGACTTCCACATCTCTAATATCTTACCTTGTTTTGGTGTGTTCCAGTCTACGATGAGCCAGGCAGTGTAAAGGGCAGCAATCAGCCAGCAGTCAGTGCAGAACATGTAGATCAGTAGCAGAGTACAGGCAACACCTGGACGAAGGCAGAATAACTAATCAGTATTTGAATAGAGAGTGACAGAGTGTTCTTAAATACAGACACATCAATGACCTGAAACTACAGGCTGAACTATTCTGTAACATGCTATGAGAGTAGGCTAATCAGGACTATGTGTGTTAGGAACATGTTTAGCTCAGTGGTCTGACCTCCTAACGAGACTAAAAGCTAAATCTTCTCGGTTTCTTTGCTTTCTTACAGCTTAAGTGAAAGGTACAGCAGCGTCCCCCACATAAACAAACTCACTCACCCAACGCTAAGAAGCTGATGACCCACTGTAGCACCGAGATCACCTGCAGTTGTTTCTCCATCTTGGATCTGCAGGGCCAGAAAGTCACAGACAGGTCCTGCAGGGCAGAGAGGATGCTGGAGCCGGTGCCTGCAGACAAAACGTGACATCATAAAAGGACAGTTGTATTATCAGTAGGGTTGTCACCATACTAACATTTACAACTGGATACCGATATTCAGGAAAATATTCAATACTCGATACCATTTTCGATACCACAAGGATAAAAACAAAGACCCCAAAATTTAACAGAAATATTTTTATTAACAAGAAAAATGCAACATGTAAAAATTAACAGAACAGAATATTTTCTCTCAGGTTATTATTGTTGTTTTATTTATTTAGGTTGGTTTTGTGATTTTGTTGTTGTTCTTTTTCTTTCTTTTTTTTTCTTTTTTACTGCGTTTGTCCATTGGTGACTGATGTTGTGTTTTGTTTAAATTAATTAAAAAAAAAAAAATTAACAGAACCACAGGTTAAATATTTATAATAAAAAACAGTTTGGCAAAAAGAAACTGCAACTATGATAACAAGCTTCAGATACTCTATACTTTTGAAAATGAGTATCGTATCCGGATACAACGTTTTAGTATCGATACTTTTTTGAGTATCGATACTTTTTGACAACCCTAATTATCAGATATGCACGTGGGTGGGTTATTGAAGACATGGTTACAGAAGTTTAAATAAATGAAGAAGAGATGATGCAATTTAGTGCACTCTTATAGTAATACTTTTCTAGTCCTGGACTGAGTTCAACAAACCCAAAGGTGGACAAACAAAACAAAGACATTAATGATTTCCTAGGACACTGTGTCAAACAACTCACTACACTAACACACATCTGGGCCAAGCCACGGCCTTACCTACTCACCAGCTCTTCTCAGTCACCAGACCATGAAGGTGAAGCCATGCAGCTACATGTGAGGAGGCATAAAGTCACAAACACTTCAGAGCATCTGAAGCTAGTCAAGCTCGCACCACTGAGAGCCAATAAAGAGAAGATCATCCCTCGAAGAAAACACTGTCATCTAATCCCATCTGCACTCTGAAAATAACCCCTCACTGCTGCTGCTGTTAGCTATGCTGCTACGATGGCTTAAAGGCTGTCAGTGATTGAATCAGTGCCAGTGGCTGATGGAGGGAGACCTGTCAGGATACAACTGGTGACCAGTTCATGGCTCAACCTGCCCACTAATGGTATAGGAGTCCGGCTGTGAGCCAGATCAAACATGGTCACCAAACAAAAGCTATCAGATCCTGCAGATGAAGCAACAAGGTAGAGAATGTGCCTGTCTGTCAAAAACCATGCTGTTTCTTTAAATACTCAAAATAACTGCACTGATAGAGTTTTCTACAGCTGCACAGTCGACTTAAAGGATTAGATTTTAATTTTTCATGCTAATATGTACATGCCCATATGTACCAACGTTGTGATTGTTTGAGGAGATCCATTCAATGTATGTGCTGGACTGTCTTTTTACTACTTTACCAGAATAGCCTTCACAGGTAAAACCAAATCTATGTTCCCAGAAAAAATCCCTCGTTTCACATTTTATATGTTCGCAAATAATTCCCTTATTTAGCCTAATATTTGGAACAATTCAGCTGCAGAAAAATGCAAAAATTGGTTGCCCGTAAAAACTCAGATGTATGTTTGTAGTCCAACAGATCAAACATTGTGATAAGGACACTCAGTTTCATATCCGAGCCTTTTAATCTTTAGTGTCACATATACATGAAGTGATCATGACACATAACAGTGATCATAGGACATAGGAGGATAAAATCTGTGTTCTGATTTATTAATTTTTAATGGAAAATTAATTCTATAAGGAGTTCATTTGCAAAAATAGAAGAAAAACATATTTTTAAAAATAAATTAAAATAAATTAAATAAAATAATGAGCCAGTTTGGTGCACAATTAAACATTTAAAAATGAACAAAATATAAAAAAAATACTAACATATGAAAATAAATCAGATATCAGTTTTTGCAGGTGATTTTTTTGTTTGTTTGTTTGTTTTTCCACAGTTGCAAAGTGTTTCACAGAGAATAAAACACAACAGTAAAAGTTTGGTCTGTTCCATGTTCCTCTGACCCTTCTAGGCACAACTCCAGGTTTGTCCCTCGTTTCACACTTTGATCATTCACAAATAATTCCCTTATTTAGCCTAAATTTTGGAACAATTCAGCTGCAGAAAAATGCAAAAATTGTTTGCCGAAGATTTTAAATCTTAGTGTCACATATACATGAAGTGATCATGACACATAACAGTGATCATAGGACATAAGACAAAATCTCTGTTTTTATTTATTTATTTTTTAATGGAAAATTAATTCAATAAGGAGTTAATTTGCAAAAAGAGAAAACATATTTTAAAAAATAAATACAAATAAACTAAATTAAATAATTAACCAGTTTGTGCACAATTAAACATTTAAAAATTAACAAAATAATAATAAAATATATGTATATTTTGTATATATATATGAAAATAAATCAAATATCGGTTTTTGCAGGTGAATTTTTGTTTGTTTTTCCACTGTTGCAAAGTGTTTGACAGAGAATAAAACACAGCAGTAAAAGTTTGATCTGCTCCATGTCCCTCTGAACCTTCTAGGCACGACTCCAGGTTCTGTGACCGTCTCTGTTTGTCTGATCTGCTCCTGTTCTACTATGGTTCTACCTCTGAAACCAGAAGCCTTTTAGTCTTTCTTACCTTTGAGGACGCCAGAGTAGGCAGCAAGAATGGTCTTCATATCTGAGGCTTTTTTGGAGATGGAGAGGGTGTCCGAAAAGAAAAGCACTCAGATGTTTGCTTGCTGTCTGTCAGGATGATACAGTCCGACCCTACAGCTCCTCTGACACGGCTACCGTCAACTGCAGCACGCCGGAGCGCCGCGCGGACATTTAATGAGTGCGTGGGAGGAGCCACACAGCACAGGACACTAACTGTATGACTGTATGAGTGTATGAATAATGCGCCAAGGAGTCTGGAGGTGAGGAGTCCTCTCTGTGCTGCAACGCTCCAGACCTGCAGGTGGGAAACAGGTTCCTGCTGCAGCTCCCTCTCTGCATTTATTGGGCGAGTCACGTGAGTCAGCTGTGAAAAACAACAAGCCTGATTATTGATCCTACCTGACCTCTTCACCTCTACACCAGGTCAAACCAGTCAGAAATGAAATGTTTTTAACCATAAAGGGACAGTTTCACACCCAAATCACATTTTCCCTCTTACCTGTTGTGCTATTAATTACACTACATTACATTAAATGTCATTTAGCTGACACTTTTGTCCAAAGCGACCTACAATAAGTGCATTAAACCTGAGGGTATGAGCCATAGACCACAGGAATCAAGTAAGTACATCACTTTAAGAGCCATCTGTAATCGCTACAGGAGTGCTATATACGTTGAAGAAGAAACAGCCCAATTTAGCCTGAATAGCCAAGGTAAACCAAATAAAATTCTAATAAGCCCAACAAAATAAATTACAACAACACCAGAGCAAGCAGAAAGCAAATTCAAGTAATAACTTTACAAGAGACAAGAAGCCAAGATAGATCCTGAAAGATTTAAAATGCACTATTAATCAATCTACATACAGAAGTGTGTGTGTGTGTGTGTGTGTGTGTGTGTGTGTGTGTGACCTAAGATTTCGTATGTGGCTGTTGCATGGCACGAAGGTGTGCATCCTCGATTTTGAAGATTTTTTATTTCATTTTTCAAAATATCATTATTTACGTAGGACGTGTTGCAGCATTGCACTGTTTCTGATCGGACGCCTTTTAGGGGAGCTCCGCCCCCTTTTAGTGGAGCTCCGCCCCATTGTGTGATAGGCCTACACCTGGTCAGTAACACAATTCACTCTGGATTTACACCCTGACTCATCTCATCTGTAAGTCTATTTAGCCTACCTATCTTTAGGAGTTTTAAAGTGCGCTACAAGGTTCGATTTTCCAATAATATTCAAATAGTTTCCAGTGAATATCAATGTTCAATGTGTATGTGCTGGATGGTGTGCGTACTGTCGTTGCAATTTTGACAACTGCACTAAGTTAATGGGTGAGCTGGCCAAACACAAAGCACTCAATACTCTATTCAGCAAGTTTTATTAGCACATTCGTATTCCATACACCGCACAATCCCGAATGGCTCTTTCACAGTACAACAGTCCCGTACACCGCTCAACTTATATCTGTTGTAGTTCCCAGCATTGATTCTTCAACAAGCCTCAATGTGGTCCTATCTTCCTGCCCTATACAACACATTAGGACAGACCCCACTAATCTACGTGTTCCCCTCAATCATGGTGTTATCAGAGGTAAATTCACAGAGTCAGTTCCCACAATGCCTTGTGTCTTGAATATCAAGTAGGTCGCTGCCTACTTCATGTCCCACCATGCAGGAAACACCAAATTTCCTTCACAGTACCTTATGAAAAGTAAGTGTTTTATGGAGTTGCAGACGTTTTAGTGTGGCATGTAATGTACGAATACATACTTCCTACGGGCACTGCACTGCTTGCTCAATACAAGCTATATAAGCTTGCTAAATCAATACACAGCTGCCAAGGCTGGACTCATGAAACCTTGATTCAGTGCCAATGCAACAAATGTCATTCTCTTCTGTGTTGGGTTTGCTACATTTGCATCTTTTACATAACAATTTGCATTTTATATGTCCTCATATAACACTGGAGAGATGTTGCACTTGTTGCAGTGAACCTGTCAGTGGTACCCTCATGACTGCAGAGCGTGGTAGCTCTGGGTGGCGTGGTGAAAGTCTAAAGAGGCTGCCATCTGGTCAGGCCTCCAGGTGAGGTAAGTCCTGCTCTCTGACGCTGGCTCAGTCTGCCAGCTGGCACGGCACAGAACCTCACCAGACCAGGACCTGCTGAAGGAGGACACAGAGCTAATGTAGTGCTGCTGGCAGGGCTGATGGTGTCTTCAACAGGTGTCAGTGGTGGAAGAAGTTAGACTTTTTACTTATGGAAATGTACTAGGGATGCATGATATTGGATTTTTTGCCGATATCCGATATGCTGATTTTTTACAACTAATTTAGCCGATTACCAATATTTTTTTCCTGCTCAACTAATACCCACAATCAGGGCAAATTTGGCCAATTTCCCAATTGACATAGTAAGTAAACATAACCTGTGTTCACAGTTAACAGTAACAGTCATGTTTCTTTCAAGAAATCATGACCTGGTTACTCAAGAAAATCCACATTGTTTTAAGTAAAAAAAAAAAAAGTTCCCCTTATATTCCTGAAATTAAACTTCGGGATGAACTGTGCCCGATATTTTTTTCCCGCTCAACTAATACACACAATCAGGGCAAATTCGGCCAATTTCCCAATTGACATAATAAGTAAACATAACCTGTGTTCACTGGGAACATGTAAAAAGTGCAATTGTGCAGCAATTAAACCCAAACTGAATAAAACTACATGTACCTTACAGACTGCTGCTTAAATTCAAATTTAACTTAAAACAGGAGCCCAATATGTGACGACTCGATCTGCACTGTGCAAACAAAATCACAAAAAGTACAAAAAATATAAGCAGCTTCAGTCCCTAATCAGAGCACAAATAAATAAGTGCACAATTCTACGAGCTACAAACAAGGTGCAACAGAGAGGTGATGTCACCTCATTATTTAATCAGTTTATTATATCGGCGTGTTGGCCGATGTCCGATAGTTCATTTTCAAGCCAATATTGGCCGATACTGACAACGTGCCGATAATATCGTGCATCCCTAAAATGTACCATACCGTGATGTAAAAAATTGCTCCAGACCTGCAGGTTGGAAACAGTTCTCTGCTGCAGCTCCTTCTCTGCATTTATTGGGCGAGTCACGTGAGTCAGCTGTGAAAAACAACAAGCCTGATTATTGATCCAACCTGACCTCTTCACCTCTACACCAGGTCAAACCAGACTCCAGAAAGGAGATATCACAAATTAGATGTTTACAGTCAAACTATATGATGTTTTTAACCATAAAGAGGCAGTTTCACACCCAAATCACATTTCCCCTCTTACCTGTAGTGCTATTAATCAATCTACATTGTTCTGATGTGAGTTGTCAAGTGTGAAAGATATCAGCCTCAGATATGCCCGCCTCCTTTAAATGTAAAGGCATTTTATGGCACTTCACTTGTGGTGTGTGTGTGTGTGTGTGTGTGTGTGTGTGTGTGTGTGTGTGTGTGTGTATGTGCGTGTGTGTGTGTCTAGTTCATATCTCGCTGACCGTTAGTCAGACTGACCTAAGGTTTCGTATGTGGCTTGCGCATGGCACGAAGGTGTGCATCCTCAATTTTAAAGATCTACAAATCACGCATGGGCGAAGTCACCAGTCAGAGTCTCTTTTGGGTCACTTTAGCCGGTCCCGAGGCTGGACACAGTAGGAAGGTTGACAGGAGACAGTGCATTTGCGGTTCTAAACATATTTAGGGTGTTTTTGCTCACTTTTCCTCTCTCCTACAGTGTCCATTACAAGTACATGCGCATGGTAAATTATGCAAATTAGGCGATGACGTCATTTAGCAACTTCTAGGGGATATACCACAGACCAAGTGGACCACATAGAACACATTTATGATGTTTTAAAAAAAATAAAAAACTACCCCTAAATGTCAAAGGTCTGTGATCTGTGATATTTACATATACGATACATTGGGCATTTATGGAATTTATGTTTATATTTCTTATTTTAAAATAAATAAACTAGACATATATATATATATATATATATATATATATGTATATATATGTATGTATGTATGTATGTATATATATAGGATTAGAATTGTTAAATGGGTTTAAACTTAGCCTAGTAACCCAAAATTATAATACATTGAAATTAGCTACTTTTTCACATTTCTGTTTCCAGTCACACCCATATTTTGGAGAAGTCACTTCTTGTTGCAGTCACACAGCCTTGCTTAGGGATTTAATGAGTTAATGTGAAGCATAAAGCTGAATATGGGAGATTATAGAAGATTTAAAGTGTTTGTTACACGCGTGTCACCGTAGGTTCTTATGGGTTAACAAAAACATTGTTGTGTATTTTATATAATATTTCCATTGCTTGAGTTTTATGCACGGGCAACTTAAGACGTTCTATGTTCTCTTCAAAGCCACCAGACTCCATTGACAAAAACAGTGTTTTTATCTTGCAGAGCACAGGTTGTTGCTGCCTTCAGCAGTTAGTTAGTTTTGTGTTATTGTGTGACTTTAGTGTTTTAAAGGATTAGTTCGGATTTACCAGAGACACACAACAGCTCATAGACACCAGAAACATGACAAGGGACCCAACTAGCACCATAAAGGAGTTCATGGTGACCCAAAATGGAAGCCAAAACCAATTTAACATCCCCAATATGTTCCCAAGTCCATGTCCTCGTTCCCTATCATGCTGTCAGAATTCAATATAACATCAAGTCTGTACTGGAAAGTGTTTGCACTTTGTAATCGAATGAAGTTCATCCCAAAAAGTTGAACTGATAAGTGCATATCAAATGGGACCAGCCCCAAGAATCATAACTGCTTTTGGCTGAAATCAGTCATAAGGTCCTTGACACGAGGTGACTGTTGAGAAATCAAACCATTTAGAACATCAGTTAAATAATAATCCAATTCTACATTCTGCGTCATGAAGAAATAATTAACTTTTTCGTCAATTTCTTGTTCATTTTAATGCCTGGTACAACTAAAGGTACATTTGTTTGGACAAATAATATGATATATCATAATATATCATTTTTACATCTATTTTTGGTCAGTTTGTTTCTATTTCGATAATTTTGTGTCATTTTTTTGGTCGTTTTTGCATCTATTTTTTTTTTTTTTTTACATCTACAGTCATGGAAACATTCTTGATAATAACCAAAATCATTATGAATAAAACCATGTTAAATGTCTCGATATCAGCTCTTAACTTAAACTCTTATGAGATATTTATGTCGTTATCATTATATTTGTCCAAACAAATGAACCTTTAGTTGTATCAGGCATTTAAATGAAGAAGAAGTTGAAGAAAACAAGGGTGGTTTAGTACTTTTTTCTAACTGTATTTTTGGTCATTTTGTGTCTTTGTGATCATTTTTACTTGTATTTTTGGTCATTTTGTATCTTTTTTGATCATTTTTACATCTTTTTTTTGGTCATTTTGTGTCTTTTTGGTCATTTTTACATCTATTTTTGGTCATTTTGTCTCTTTTTTGATCATTTTTACATCTATTTTGTGTCATTTTGTGTCTTTTTGGTCTATTTTTGATGATTTTTTTGTGTCTTTTTTGATCATTTTATATCTATTTTTTGTCAGTTTCTGTCTTTTAAAAAAAAAATTACATCATCTAGGTTCTCTTTTGTGTCTTTTTTGATCATTTTTACATCTATTTTTGGTCAGTTTGTTTTAAAAATGAACAAGAAATTGAAGAAAACACTGGTGGTCCAATAGTTTGTTCCATGACTGTATATTACGCTCCACCTCTAATATATCTGGTTGTTTTTACAGTCCAATTTGTCGTGATGTGATAAGTTCAAGTCTAGTTTTATTTTAGATGAATCTAGCAGGTCTAAACTGACTTGATGGTATTAAGCACTACCTCAGTTCATCTCACCTGTTTGCACATGTTGTTTTAGTGTTCCATGTTGTTAGATAATTCATGCTGCGTATAGCATACTGTATCTTAGGAGCAGATACCAAATTATCTATAGATATGACTTTATGATCATGCAAGCTTTCTTTCTTTGTGTATTTGTTGTACTTGAGGACTCAATTTTGTCTTAACGCAACTTTTTCACTTGTTTAACCTCACAGAAAATAATGAAGCCACTGTTATATATACAGTAAACATCGTTAATGACTTGTAGGAGTGGGACTTTATCCATGTTTTGTTTTCCTTGAAGGAAAAAGAAGAATGAGATAAGATATGACCAGAGGACTATGTGAACACAGGGCCTTGATTCTTTTGTACCTTGACCACTGTCTTCAAAAATAAGTCAATAATGTTGTTAACGTGATCCCGATCACTTCCCTGTAGAGCAGATCTGTCCAAACCCACGTAGACCCCAGTGAGACATGTGAATACTTCCTCCCCATCACAGTGATTCTCCTAATGTTAACAACTGGAAATCAGAAAGTGTGGTTGATCAATTTTCACATGTTACGATTGCATCTCCCCAGGGTAGGAAACATTGGTTATATAATGCCTGTTCTGATAAGAATTTAAAAAACTGTGCTTGTGTAAAAGAATCTTTTTTCTTTTTTTTGATACAGGCAAAATGTTATCAAGCAGGGGTCTCAAACTCAGATTATCTGAGGGCCGCTGGAGGCAGTATCAAAATGATCAAAAAAATACACAAAATTACAACAAAAAAAAGACACAAAATGATTAAAAAAAAGACACAAAATTACAAAAAAAGACATAAAATGACAGAAAAAAAACAAAATTACTTAAAAAAGACAAAATGACTGAAAAAAACACTAAATTACTTTAAAAAAAGACAGAAAATGACCAAAAAAAGGCACATTACTAAAAAAAAGACACGAAATGACAAAGAAATAAAAAAAAACTTAAAAAAGACAGAAAATGACCAAAAAAGACACTAAATTACTAATAAAAAGACAGAAAATGACTGAAAAAACACTAAATTGCTTTTAAAAAAGAACAAAATGACCAAAAAAAGACACAACATTACTAAAAAAGACACAAAATGACAAAAAAATACTTAAAAAAGACAAAATGACCAAAAAAAGGCACTAAATTACTAATAAAAAGACAGAAAATTACCAAAAAAAGACAGAAAATGACTAAAAAAGACACAAAATTATTAGAAAAAGACACAAAATTACCCCAAAAAAGACAGCAGCTGCCTTTCTTTTTGTTAACGTCGTCATAGAAACAAGTGAAACAAAGCTCCAGCTTGCACAATAAAGGGACCTTCCACACACAACACGGTAAATTTGCCATTCATATAAAACTCACATTAAACTTTCATATCAAGGTGAGGGCCACAAAATATCGTCACGAGGGCCGCAATTGGCCCGCGGGCCGCGAGTTTGAGACCCATGCTCTACAGTGTGTTCACTCGCTGCTTTATATCTTTACACCAATCCAATCATAACAACAAAAGCAGAGTTAGATCTGTGCTGCTGCTTGCATCTAGAAAAGGTTATAGACTTAGTTGGAGGTTAGCAAAACCAATCAACACGAAGAAAATAAATGTTCAGTCTGCTGCTTGAGAGATTATTTAATTAGAGGATCAGTCAATTCAAATAACATAAAAATAAAATTAAAAATTAAAATTATGTTTTTTTTTCCTACAAACTTATTTTATACAAAAGTTTTTCTTCAAAGGTCTTATGTTCCCCCTATCTTATTCCTGTCTTTTTATTTTCTGTAAAGCACTTTGTGATTTTATCTGTGAAAAGGGCTATATAAATAAACTTTACTTACTTACTTACTTTATTTATTTATTTATTTATATAGCACAATTTTATAGCACAAGGTTTCCAAAGTGTTGCACAACAATAAATATATAACACAATAAAAGCACAATACAAAGAGATGATGTAAACAATAAAACAGTACATAAGATACAATAAGATACAATACATTAAAATAGAATAAAATTAAATTAAATGAATAAAATGTACTGCCTGCACAAAATAAAATATGCACGTATACAAATAAATAAATGAAAACATCAGCACAAACTTATCACCAGTTTACTAATGAATGCTTTTTTTGTTCTTAAATGTAATATTTTCCCAATTATCTGTTTGCTTTGCATAACAGTATTGCAGTATTTTTTCTGCTAGTCAGCATTTTATTCAGCCCAACACACACACACACACATGGTCCAGACTGTGTTGAAAGGACAGGGGCATTGTCCAATCTGCCAGTCGTATCATTTTGAAATATCAGAACACTGCCATCTGATATAAAAAATGTCTGACAAAGTTCACAGACAGTCTTATCATTTGGGAGTCCGATCAAAAAACCAGACAGTCAACTCTGAATGTGGAATTTAGAACTAATAAAACTATAAATGATACACGTGTTCATAATCGTTGATCAGGTTTAATGTGTCCAATACTGCTGTAAACCTGGTTTAGTTCATGCAGCAGACTCATTTCACAATTCAGCCAGTGATTAGCATACATTTGATGGATTATTGCAGGGAATAATTGCAGCAATGTAACATATACAGTTTGCATGTATGGCACTTTTAAACTGCTGAGAAGGAAAAAACTGAAAAGGCAGAGAATTCAATAATTTTTTTTTAACCTTTGGTTGAATATACTATATATGTGTGGAATAAGTGTGAAATTGGTAAATGCTTCCAAAAATGTGGTGGTTACCAACTTAGGAACTAATTCCTGCTCAGTATTAATTTCATCACTTTATGAAATGCAGCAAATTATCTGGTTTATAGCTGCTACTGGTAAGAATATATGCTATGATAAGACTATGTAAATGCGGAGTTATTTAGCAGTAAAAACAGTGAAAACTCCAATTATTATCTTACATTTCATTTACTTTAAACACAGCATACATTCAAACCACAAAAACAATATAGAGCATGTCTGTTATGCAGTTAACCAGCAATTTCTTAACTTTATGCAAAAAGCGCAAAAGTGTTTTTGAATCAGGATCAAATCTCTCCCGAATCATTTTAGTATTTTTATACGTCTCAGTTTCCATAACTTCTTTAAGCATTTTCCTTTTTTGTGCTTTAACCCTCTGGAGTCCACGAAAGCACCGGAGCACGACTTCTTCATGACGTCACAACATAAAAACTTCAGCAGCATGTTTCCCTGCTGTCAGCTGAACTCTAAAGTTTTGGCTTTTCCACAAGTTTCAATGTGCAATTTGATGCATTAACCCTTTTTTTTAGCAAAGGTTTAAACAAAAACACCCAAAAAGTGTATTAACATGATTTTACTTTTTTTTTTGCAAAGATTTTTCTAATTTAGCTTTGTGCATTTAGCATTCATAATGCAATCTTTTGTGTTTACTGTTTGTTTTTTTGTAATTTCGTTGTGTTTTTATCTGTGTTTTTTGTAATTTCTTTGTTTTTTTGTTGGTTTTTTATGTGTGTTTTTTGTCATTTTTGTGTTTTTTGTATTTTTATTATGTTTTTGGTGTGTTTTGAGTGTGTTTGTATGTGTTTTTTGTAATTTTGTGTGTGTTTTGGTGTGTTTTTTTGTGTTCAAAATGTTGATCCAGTAAGTCAAAATGAAAAAATAATCAGGTCATATAGGTGAGGTTGTGCTGAAAACAATGATACCAACACATCATGGTTAAGATTTTTAAGTGGTTTATATACAGGCAGAATGAAAAGGAGTCAAAAACCGACAAAGTAGCCCCAAACTCCAAAGGGTTAAGTAATGTGAATGCTTAGACTTCTAAGGATTAAGATCATCTATTTTTTTTTTAGTTCATTTCACAATTCAGCCAGTGATTAGCATACATTTGATGGATTATTGCAGGGAATAATTGCAGCAATGTAACATATACAGTTTGTTTGTATGGTACTTTTAAACTGCTGAGAAGGAAAAAACTGAAAAGGCAGTGATATTTTTACCCTTGGTAGAATATACTGAACTGAGATTGGAAAGTACGAGCCTAAAGAGACAAGAGCTATGTGTGGAATAAGTATGAAATTGGTAAATATTTCCAAAAACGTGGTGGTTTCCAGCTTAGGTGCCCCTCCTAAGAGTCACAAGATAAATCTGAGGAGTCATGAGATAATTAATGGGAGAGGAAAGAAGTTTTGCAACAAAAACTTGTATTCATGTTATTTGCTTTTCTCTACTCTTTGGGGTTTTTTTTAGGAAATCCTCGATAATATGATATTTTTGGGCCTCAAATAGTTAATGAAATTAAACCGTGAGAGAAGTTTAGAGAAAAAAAAAAGTTAAAAGTAGTTTTTTCATAAAAAGAAATATGTAAAATAAAATAAATTTTAAAAAATCAACGTCATGTAAAACCATTGTATTTTATATGTAGGTCTTTCCAATGCACATAAAAAAGTTTTAACATAAATTTTTTTATGAAAAACGAGTGAATTATCCTCATTGAACCATGATCTGTGAGAGGTAAAGAACACCATTGCACTAAATATTGATTTAAATGGTTTCTGACACTTTTGGAAAATTAAACATGCCTCCGGTTATTGCTGTTCCTGAAAAAATTAACATAACAGGAGGGTAAATCAGTATCAGCGTCCCTAATAAAAGAGCAGGAAAAGAAAATACTCAAGTAAAATACAAGTATCTGGAAATTGTATTTAAGTAAAGTGCTTGTGTAATATATTTGGTTACTTTCAAAAACTGAGATTTAGTCACCCTATTAAAATAATCGCCTAACTCATTTTTTGAAGGAGGTTTTGCAGGAAACACAAAAAAATTCACCAAAAGTGTAACATATGACATTTATTGATCATTTCACTCAAAAAGGATGTAACAAAGGATGGCTATTGGCATAGTAATAACACTGTGTGTAAATGATGTAACTTAAGAGAAATACATGACTTAGGCAATTTTTTTGAACATGCCTTTGTGACTGAAGATATGGTCACACTTTATTTTGAAGGTGTCTACATAAGAGTCACACAATCCTGTCAGAAACATGACATGACAAGTATAATGAGCATTAACGTCACTTCAAAGTGTCATTAATGTTCATGACACATCCCATGTCATGTTTATGACATGCTCATGTCACTCTTATGTAGACACCTTCAAAATAAAGTGTTACCATATCTTGCTTAAGTCACAAAGGCATGTTCAAAAAAATTGCCTAAGTCACATTTTATTTTGACTTAGGCATAATAAATCTGCTTAAGTCACACACTTGACATAGGCCATTATCTTAACCCTTTGATTATTTCCATTTTGCCTCTCGTACTTTATGAAGAAAAAAGTGTTTTATTACATAGCTAACTACTTAGGCAAGAAGTTAGCTAAATAGTTAGCTTAGCAAGCTACTTAGCTAAATATTTAGCCAAGAAGTTAGCTAAGTAGTTAGCTTAGCAAGCTACTTAGCTGATTACTAAGCCAAAACGTTAGCTAAGTAGTTAGCTAAGGAAGCTGCTTAGCTAACTACTTAGCCAAGAAGTTAGCTAAGTAGTTAGCTTAGCAAGCTACTTAGCTAAAAAATGGATATGGGTCATTTTTGACCCATGTAGTGCATTAGAAGGGTAGTGACACAAAAAGGGATTTTATTAAAGAATAATAAAGGAAAACATAAAAATGAGGATGTATGATGATCAAAAACAAACTAATTGAGGAAAACCTGGAATACTGAATGATGAAAATAATTTATTGCTAAGATATAGAACATAAAAACTCTGTCGGGACACTTAGACCATGTTGTGAATCAAAGGGTTAAAGGGGTAAAATCACATGATCTGATCAACTGAGGATGTAGGCAATTTTACCATAGGTGGAGATGATTTAGGCAAAAAAAACAATTTTGACAAAAAAAGACTTAGGCGATTATTTTAACAGTGTGACGATATGGAACTATTTCTTTAATGTTTCAAGTGCAAAAGAAAGAAAGTTCAGTTGAATGGTGTATAAAAGATTTTTATTTTCAGTGCTTTGGACAGATACCAGATAATGAAATTATTGGTGTTTTTTTTATGACAGTCTTTCCAAATGATATTGCAACTTCAAATTCAACCTATGACTCTGTTTGAGAAAGTGTCAGGCCTTGCACAAAATCCAAAACCCCAGACAGATTCCCCCACTGGGAGATGATGAGGAAAGCTTGTGTCATTCGTGTCCCTGGCAGCAGTTTGAATGAGCAGCCAGGTCTCAGTCATGGATACAGAAGCATTTCTACAATGGTTGCTTTTATCTCATACTGTCTTTAAATCCTTCTCTATATAAAGCCATACAGCAGAACCAACAAGAGTTTATTCATCCTTAATTTACAGGCCAGTAGACAGCAAAGTCCAGTTTACAGAGGCAATCATTTATCAGAGCCTGCCAGAGCTTTACAAATAAATATGCATTTGGATCCTCTCCATCATCAGTTCAGCTTAGACAAAGTTCAGGTGTGTGTCCTCGTCCACTCCATAGTTGCCTTTGTGCTCCTCAAACAGATTGCTGAGTTCGTCCATGTACAGCTGGTGCAGGGCATCGAGTTGCTCTGCTGTTGGCTTCTCATTCCTCTCCACCCTGATGGGCTTCCCAACTGCAGAGAGGTCAGAGGTCAAGTACAACACACTCACAGTCAGTGCACTTTACAGTTTGCAATACTGTTTGTTTGACTTTATTGGCGGTCTGTTTATCTAAAGCATGATGGCATCAGGGCTGCACGCCAACCGGTTTGATCTGACTGGGATTATCTACTTATACTCTTGTATCAATAATGTAGCTCAAATAATGTAATTTTTGCTTGTCAGATATGGTCTAATGCAGGGCTGGGCAATTAATTTCCCCAAGGGGCCACATGAGAAACTAAAACTGAACTAAATTCTGCTCAGTATTAATTTCATCACTTTATGAAATGCAGTAAGTTATCTGGTTTATAGCTGCTATTGGTAGGAATATATGCTATGATAAGACTATGTTAATGTGGAATAATATAGCAGTAAAAATAATAAAAACTCCAATCATTATCTCACTTTTCCGCTTACTTTAAACACAGCATACGTTCAAATCACAAAAACAATATAAAACATGTCTGTTATGCAGTAAACCAGCAATTTATTAACTTTGTGTTAAAGTTAAAGTGTTTTTGATAAGCTAAGTTTATTTCTTGGAATCAGGACCAAATCTCGCCAGAATCATTTTAGCATTTTTATACGTCTCAGTTTCCAAAACTTCTTCAAGTATTTTCCATTTTTGTGCTTTAAGATCATCTAATTTTTCATTATTTTTTTCAGTTCTTCGTGAAAAAAAATTATCAGCATTTTTTGCAGCAACTAAACTAATAACTGTGTTTTTGACAAGGTAATAAGGTAACTCAGTGTTTCTGTGCAGGTGCACATGCATGCATGCACATACGTACATCAAATCAAATCAAAAGCAAATCAAATAGCCTTTATTGTCTTTATATAGGCAACTATACAACACAATTAAAAGTGCCACTGCATAAGGTGCATAGTTAAGACAATCATAACACAAAACAACATGAGTAAACATTTAAAAATACCAAGCTAAACAAGGACAGAAACAAGAACAAGGACATGTGATGTAATAAATAAGTATAGAAATAAATAAATGACTACGAGTCAAGCCGTAAGGGAAAACCCAGAACTTGACATGAAATTAGAGGTTAAGGTTCCGGGCCCTGAGCTTTTGTAAGCTATGATGCACATTTTAGTTGACTAATAATGCCCTATATAAGCTACACATTTTTATAATTGAAGAATACAAATTGGTTTGGGCCTACACCATTGATAAATGAAAATTAAAATATAAAGAAATAACCATATAATAATTTTGTCGCAGCCACAAGGAGCCACTGCAGTGGCCTGAAGATCCACATGTGGCTCCGGAGCCGCAGGTTTTCTAGTAATTTTTAGACATTTCATTGTGGAAATGGTACATATATACCTTTAACACTTTCGGTGATGTTTGCAGTAATTGACACAGTTGCACAGAATCCATAGAATAAAAATGATCAGTGCAGAAAGAAGCTAACTTACCGACTGTAGTGATGGGTCTTCTGTAGGGTATGAGACCAAAGGAGTATTGGAAAATGCCACGTGCATGGAAGAGAGGCAGGGAGATACCCATGATGCTTTGCAGCCGCTCCTGTATCCATCGAAGCATGGTTCCTCTTTGGTTTCCCACTTGATCATACACTTCATTCTCTCCAAAAGAGAAGACTGGCACCAGGTGAGCACTAAAAAAAGATGTTGGATGATTTAATTTATTATTGGCCACATTATGAAATCCTTTTACTGTTCTTCATTGTAAATTGATTTCGTAACGATCTTGTGCTTTTCCAGGAAATTTCATGCGAAGGGCTTGAATAAGAAGCCTCTGTTTATAAAAGCTACGCTCAAGCTGGACACAATCCTTTCACAAGCCACAAAGACCTTGGAGAATTAGTTGAACTTTACAGGAAACTTTCCTCATTGCCCCAGGGCTCTCTGCTCTTACCCATGCTCCATCGCCATTTTGATGAAGCCTTTCTTCTTAGCCAAAAGTACATTGTAGGTCCCAGGATGGGCATCGAGGGCCTCTGGGGCCCCACCGACTGCTATCACAACAGCGTTACCTCCACCTCTTTTGCTGAGCGGGTACTTGGCGCTCTCTTTGTCTGAAGGAATCAGACCTGCAGTGTTGAAACAGAAAATAAGAAGTCAAATAATACATTAAATGCAATAAACAACAAACATCTTTGCTATCATAATTAAATCCTTAATATGTCTGTACAATTAGGGCTCGGTGATATATCAATATAAAAAATATCTATATATTTTTAAATGTGATATGAAATTAGACCATATCACATATATCGATATAGTTAAATTTATATATACATATATATATATATATATATATATGTATAAATGCTGCTACTAGGGTTTGTCATATTTAGTTATTTTGTAATGTTCGTTATTCTTTTCTCATATAAATATATTTATTTCAGAAAAACATTGGCCTATTCTATTTCATAGGCTATTTTTATTTAAGATTTTTTTTTTTCATTTAAATGTGCACTTTATGGAGCTTTGATTTTTTTTTTTTTTTTTTAAAGGTATTCCTGTTGTTATACAGTATTTATGGTCACTTAAATAAACGGTGTCAATAAAACTACTTGTGACATGTTATATTTGGCTTTAACTTTGACTGAACATTTGCTCTCACTTTGCGCAAAAAAATATCAGGATATATATCATATATCGATATTCAGCCTAAATATATATGAGGATATGACTTTTGGTCCATATCGCCCAGCCCTACTGTATATCCAGTTGATTTTCTGACCCTCACCTGCACACATAATGTAGTCTCTAAAGAACGGGGCTCTGAACCAAAGCGGCAGCATGAGCAGGTAGCTGGTGAGTCCAGGGAACAGCTGTGGGAAGCCTGTAGCGTAGGTGCAGAAGTTGGTGAAGGCTCCTGCCACCAGCACGCCATGAGGATGGAAGCCCAGGATGTAGTTCTGCCTGGGATCCAGGTCAGCTGTCTTGACCAGCTGGGTGAAATAAAGAAATCATCTAGGTTAATCATTTTCTCCATACAGTTATAGAGTTGACAGTGCTGCATTGTGTTGGCACAGCTGGCTGCAACCCAAACACGTGCCTCCATATCCCGGTTTCAACTCTCTGATCTCTGACCTCTCTCATCCTTCCTCTGGGTCTGTGTGCAAATACTCAGAACCAGCCTGCTGTATGACACTTCCACAGATACACATACAATACCTTAAGCCAGTGGTTCCCCACTTTTTCCTTGAGGGACCCACATTTTTACCATTGTAAACTTTGGCGACCCCCCTATTGTCCATTGCTTCTATGAAGCCGAACTCAATGTGACTCTCATGGTACCCTCTCTTTTT
Source organism: Centropristis striata (assembly GCF_030273125.1). Taxonomy (NCBI): domain Eukaryota; kingdom Metazoa; phylum Chordata; class Actinopteri; order Perciformes; family Serranidae; genus Centropristis; species Centropristis striata. Next base: position 7,468,792 of record NC_081531.1, read on the forward strand.
CTTTTTGAGATATTCAGCATTTTAGTCTCCCTGACGTTTCGCCATTTTACCATTAGCTCTGTGCTTCTGTTGTTAGGTGAGGTTACTGCTAGGTGAGGTTACCACTAGGTGAGGTTACCGCTAGTTGAGGTTACCGCTAGGTGAGGTTACCGCTGGGTGAGGTTACCACTAGGTGAGGTTACCACTAGGTGAGGTTACCACTAGGTGAGGTTACCGCTAGGTGATGTTACCACTAGGTGAGGTTACCACTAGGTGAGATTACCATTAGGTGAGGTTACCGCTAGGTGAGGTTACCGCTGGGTGAGGTTACCACTAGGTGAGGTTACCGCTAGGTGAGGTTACCACTAGGTGAGGTTACCGCTAGGTGAGGTTACCGCTAGGTGAGGTTACCGCTGGGTGAGGTTACCACTAGGTGAGGTTACCACTAGGTGAGGTTACCAATAGGTGAGGTTACCGCTGGGTGAGGTTACCACTAGGTGAGGTTACCACTAGGTGAGGTTACCGCTAGGTGAGGTTACCGCTGGGTGAGGTTACCACTAGGTGAGGTTACCACTAGGTGAGGTTACCAATAGGTGAGGTTACCGCTGGGTGAGGTTACCGCTAGGTGAGGTTACCACTAGGTGAGGTTACCAATAGGTGAGGTTACCGCTGGGTGAGGTTACCGCTAGGTGAGGTTACCACTAGGTGAGGTTACCACTAGGTGAGGTTACCAATAGGTGAGGTTACCGCTGGGTGAGGTTACCACTAGGTGAGGTTACCGCTGGGTGGGGTTACCACTAGGTGAGGTTACCGCTGGGTGAGGTTACCGCTGGGTGAGGTTACCACTAGGTGAGGTTACCACTAGGTGAGGTTACCAATAGGTGAGGTTACCGCTGGGTGAGGTTACCACTAGGTGAGGTTACCACTGGGTGGGGTTACCACTAGGTGAGGTTACCGCTGGGTGAGGTTACCACTAGGTGAGGTTACCAATAGGTGAGGTTACCGCTAGGGGAGGTTACCGCTAGGTGAGGTTACCACTAGGTGAGGTTACTTGTGTATACTGCAGGAGGGATGTTACACATGTCCTTATTCTTGCGATATCGCCTTTATTTTTAAACTTTTGTAGTGATTTAAATAAATGAATAAACGTTTAATGTAGCCCTTATTTAGTTGTTTTTGTCCCACTAATGAATTAAATGCTGACTATATTTAACACATTAGATTTATTACATCCCTTAAAATCAAGAGGGCTTCGCGACCCCCCGTGGATCTTTGGCACCCCCCTCTTGGGGATCACTGCCTTCAGCTACTTTACTTCTACTCCACTACTTTTCAGAAGGATATATTAGTAGTGGAATGTCCCAAACAATTGTTTGGGACAATCAAACAGATTATTTTACTAGCGATTGAGACCATAATGTTGTCCTAAAAAAAAAATTAAAGGTAATAAATCAAGTGAGAAGTTTTTCTCATTTTGCATTGAAATGGATGGACAGAAATGCTTTTGAAGCCACACGTAGCGCCCCCTGCTGGAATTTTCGGTAGAATGCAGCTTAAGGCACTTCCTGGTTTGCCTCCCTGCTCAGACCCGGAGGTTGCCGCCTGGTACAAACCAATTATGGGGTCATTTTCTGGGGAGGACGATCTCGGAAACAGACCTTGTTAAAATCAGTATTAAAAGTTCTGAGATACTGTTAGACTTTTTTCTTGTAATTGTTATTTAATTGAATTTGGATGACACGAAAAATTATGCCTATTGATTCAATATACTATAATGACTTGTGTCAGTTTACATTTTTTAGTTAATCAAATAATAATTAAATTTTAAGTTCTGGTAATATAAAATACAATTTGATGACGTGTAAATGGCCCAGTTTCCATCTCCTGCATGCGCGAGCTTCTTCACCTTACTAAAAACATTATGTTGGATCAACTTAAATACTTGCATTCATGAAATTATTAGGTTCACGTTACTTAGAAAAGGAAATTCACCCGACTCAAAACATTGCTTTGAATTAATGTAATAGCAGCAGTTGGCTTAACTTAAAAATTCTAGTGGAAAACGTTAGCATACTTTTTTTTGCTGACCCAATGTTTTATTTATTAGAGTGTATGTTATATGTAGGGTTTGTAGTATTTTGATTGGGCAATAGTTGATTGGAGAGTTATTCATAGAGGCGATAGGCCCTGCGGCAGCTCTTCAAATCTATCTAAAAGTCAAATGAACTCTGCTGGTGTTGACTTACTAACACCCTGGAAGTACACCATATTCCATTTATTTGCTCCTTGGCTTGAACTCCAAAGAGATCATTCAGTGGTTACTCTTCACAGCATTTTTCTATTTGCTAGCTAAAGTGATTCTTTCTTCTGTTAGCCTGTTAGCGTTCCTTGGCCCATATATGGGACAAAAGGGCTGTTTACAACACTGTTTACTACTGTTTATGTCCAAAACAACTGTGTTTGAGTTGATATTCATGCTACATATCATTGAAAAGCTAAGATTCTTGTGATACTATTGATTAAAAACCACATTTTAACATTTTAAGATACAACCACAACAGCAAAATGACACCTTTCATTAGAGCCCAGAATGATGACTGTAGGTTGCAGCGTTCAAAATTTATGGACATTTGGTTTGTCACCATGGTTACCGAGGATGCTTTTGTAGTCTCCATAAATACATAATAATAATAATTATTATGATAATTATAAAAATGTGTGAAAAGAAAGTAATTTTTTGAGATATCTTCATCAAATCTGAACTGGGAGGAGATAAATATTTTATACTTTGACCCCTTTGTGTTTTCAAGCTCATAAGTCCCAGCTGTAATGATCTGCAGGCCTGTATTTACCAAAATATTCAGGTGGACAATAAAAAACAAATTTTTCACCGTTTCAAATTCCATCACTCAATAACAGCAGCACTTAGTGTTATTCTGACTCTTTGGGAATAAACTCAAGAGTGTAACCTTTCAAATGTGACCAAAACCACAGATTTACTCTAATCAAAGCCATTTTGATTTGATTGTTTATTTGTTTATTTGTTTGTTTGCGCCTCCGCCCACCGCGTGGAGAACTCATTATGGGTTCTGATGTCATGAGTTAATAAAAGGCAGCGGTGTATGACTGATTATGGTGAGATGCCCAAGAGGCACACAGTTTTTTGACTGCAGAAATGTGATGTATAAGTTGGAAATATTACTTTATTTGTTTAAGAAGGAAGCATACCTCTGTTTGGAAATGTTACAATAAACTCAGTTAATTGATATACGGAAACTGGACATTTCATTTGTTTGCATAAAACACTATAAACGGGATCTCATCATACTAGTGGCATCTTTTTTGAGTAGCAATCGGGTCACTATGTTAAATTTTCAATGTTTTTTAAGGCGTATTAAGATTAATCTGCAGGAATGCTGAGGGGTTAGACAAGTTTTGGGGGCGTGTGATCCACCCGTGGAAATTGAGAAATATTCCCTCTGTGGAGTCAGAAATAATGGTTCTTGATCATCAGCTGTAAAAGACCAGATAAGATATCTCACCAGTGGAGTGTTGTTCAGAGCGGATAGGAAGGAGATAGTGAGAGGTAGTAAAGGTCACTGTCAAAGAGTCAAGAGTCCATTGTCATGCGCTGTGGTTTGTTTTGCAGCGAGTAATGTGTTCATTTAAAAAAAACAACTCACTGTTTGTGAGATAATATTTCAAGGCCCCATTGTTCTTATGGCAACAAGCATAGGGAGAGATTTTATACACTTTGTTTCTATTTTTACTTTTACCATTTTTATTTTCTCTCTTTTCCCTCATTCCTATTATCCAAACTTCTTTTTTATTAGATTTAAAAAAATATATATTTTAATGTGTTTTTATTTCCTAAAATTGCTTAAGTAAAGGTTAAAAAATAACAAAACCTATTTCACAGGGGGGCAATAATGCATAATCATGGAGAGTCCCATAAAATTCATATTTTATTTAATATCACATTACTCATTAAATATAATTCCTTTTGTTTTGTGTTCATCAACATGTTTTTTATATTACATAATTTACTTTGTGCACAAAAGTGGACCAACATTTAATTTGGCCAGTGTTATTGCTGATTTCCAGAGGTGGGGTTTATTATCTAGAGAATAAAGTACAGTTACAAAATGTCAAATATATGAACATAAACATCAACAGTTGTAAACTCTGGATATAAATATATATGGCACCAAATGAAATTGACCACTTGACAAAAACATATCACATCTAAACAGGCTTTAATGATGAAAATTAAAAGTGAACTTACTCAGATAGTAAAATATATATATATATTGTTGAGGGAATTTTGCCTGAATATGGAACAAAGAGCCCTCTTATCTTGACAATCTCAGTGTCACATGTTGATGGAAAAGGGAAGTGCAAACATGATTTCCTGATCAATATGTGATCAGTTATTAGACCACATTTTCAAAACAAGATGTAGATTTTATAGATACTATTTAACTGTCTTTTATAAAACCTGATATAAAGTAATTGTGGCCATAACATGCAATAGAGAGCTAATATTAAGATGACAAAATTCACTTGTAGCCGATCTGTAGAATGTAAAAGATCAGACTCAACAGGTTTGGACTTTAGAAACAGGTCATGAATTTGGACCTTCACAAAGCTGTTTTGTTGTTTTGTGTCCACTCTGTTTGTATTGTGGGTACCTGCTGCTGGTGGCCCCGAGATCATAGAGTTAATCATTAGCTGGGGGTTTCTATAATGAGGGCTGTAGCTGTTTATCAACAAAGGAAGTGACCCCGAGTGACCAATCACAGAGCTTGCTCTCTGAAAAGATGGTCACCACGATATCATTGGTATTGCTACTATCCCTGCCAAGTTTAAGTCGGTCAAACTTTACTAACTAAAGAGCCATTGTTGGCCAAAAAAGGAAAAAAAACATTGTAATGGAGCTGCATACCTTATTCTGAGCCTTACTATGAAGATGAAACAGCCTACTAAGTCTAAATGAACCTACCCATAATACTAATAGGTCATAATGTACTGAATATAAGGAAGCTGAATAGAAAAATATCTTTCAAGTACCATTTGAGAATGCACTATTTAAATTTGTGAGTAGGGAATGGACTGTATGAATGAAATACTTGTGAATTTAATAACTTATTTGAATAATGTCTGATGATGTTTAATGATGTCTACAATGTTTCATTGTTTTATATTATCATTGTGAAGTGATTTTTTTTTTTTTGATCCCAGGAAAACTAGCTCGTCCCATTTTGGTGACAGCTACAGGGGATCTTTTTAACAATAAACAATAAACAATAATGAGCATTTATTAGTATGGTTTTGTCAGAATGCAACCAGGACCCAAGTTCAAATAAGAGGCTGGACACCAAAAATGTCTCAGGAGATTTGGAATTAAAGGAAAAACTCAAAACTAGGCTTGATGTTGGCCAAATTCAGAGGTTAAGATGCCGAACCATAGACTTTATTCATCTATGGTGCACATTTTAGTTGACTAAAATGTAAAAATAACATAAAATGTAATGCTGTATATAAGCAACACATTTTTAAAATTCAGGAATAAAAAATTGCTTTGGGCCTACATCAACAATCAATGAAAATTAAAATGTAAAGAGAATAGAAAAGTATTTTCATTTGGTATAATTTTTTTGTCGCAACCACATGGAGCCACCACAGGTTGCCGACCCCTGAACTTGGTGGACCAAAAGTCCAAAAACTGCAGCCTTTGATATAGATTTGGATCTGGATATGAACTCTAAAAAATGAAAATAAACTTTCAAAAATGTTGGGAAACTGGCTTCAGATGGGAAAATTGATAAGCAGTCTCACATGCGCTCCAGTCCTTTGAACTGTCTAAATATGTTGTATCATCCTAGTAAGCACACGTCAGCTGGTGAGCATTTAGTCTGAGCTGATGATGGTGTCATTAGAAACGGTGGGCAACGACACACCAATGAAACTAATTAGGCTCTCAGAAACACACTGCTTCTCTTCACCCTTACATTGACTCCTTGTTTCAGACTTAATGTGGCATACAGTCAGATGATACTGGAGCTGATTCACTTTCAACTGCATACGTGAGAAAACCAGACATTTTTTATCGTTCAAGTTCTTGAAAATGACTTAGAAAGTACAGACTGTATTCTCCTTTGGGGATATAGATCCACACATGAACTCATAAAATACACCTTTATTTATAGTGTTATAAACTATGTAAACAGCATGTGACCACCCGTTCTTCTCTTCCCAAAATCTATTACGTCTATGTCTAAAGTTATCTAAAGTAAGCAACAATGATGAATGGAAAGGAAGTAATTAAAAATACAGTTTGCTCACTACAGGCATCATGGGTTGGTTCAATAAAAATCTTATGAGGCTTTTTAAGGCCCAGGGACACAGTGGAAATAACCACAGCCTTTAAATGTTAAGTAGATGTATGACATTTCTTAGGTAAATCGGCTGGCATCACTAGTCCAAAAATGTATATTTCCCTGGAATCTCTCAGTTCCTTTGGGATTTTTTAAAGGGGCGTTATCAACAGGTGCAGACCAAAATGAAAAAAAAGAAATCAGATTCTAGGATTTGTTATATGTGGCACAGAGCCAGGCAGTGAGTCTGCAGAAGACCTGGACTCAAAGGTACTCTTGCCCGGTGGCACTGGGACAGCATCAATGTGGGTAAATCATATTTCAGGATAAACTTCCAAACATTAGCCCCTTTCATAGTGCGGTCCTACAAATGTCCCGCTATACTGCCGGAAAGATCTGTGCCAGCTTTTCGTCTTAGGGCGTTCCAAGTGGGAAGGTGCGATATTGGTGCCCTTTCATAGTGCAGTCCGTCGTCGCGGAACGAGGTAGGAGGAGACGATATTCAGAGCAGCAGCAGTGCTGCACAGTAGCACAATGCTAATAGGCTAACAGTTAGCTCTGTAGCAGTACAGTGTGTTTGTGCTGCAGCAGTATGTGTTCACTTAGCGACCCTTCGTCTGTTTACAACAAGCACTAGACACTCTGTGCACAGTTAGTGATGCCGGTTTGTTTATGATCAGCAGTGGACACCACGTGTACAGTTAGCATGCCGGTTTGTTTACAATAAGTGGTGGACTATGTGCACAGGTTAGCGACAGCATTCACAGTGAACAGTGACATACTTGAGATTCCTGCATATTTCCTCCATGTGAGACTATCCTTCATCAGTGTGTGTTTTGTTTCTGCCGGCACTGCTTGTGGGAGCTAGATCACGTGATTGTCATGTGACTGATTCCTGCCCGCTGATTGGCTTCTTAGGCTCGAATTCTGCGAATGAGGACTTTCATGCACCTCTCCTCTACGTCTATACTAGAGGTGTGAATCCCCGTATCGGCCCAACGATACGATTTCATCCCGATACTTGAGTTACGATACCATGTTATTGAGATTTTAACAATTTTGCGATATATGGTGAGTATTGTGATACGATATATTGCGATTTAACTGTTTAACTTTGTGTCCACAAAATTAAAACCAGAATTGACAACAAGAGAAAATTCTCAGTCTATTCATCTCACTTCAGTCTTTTTATTTCTTTTTATACCAGTATCTCCAGTATATTTCTAAAAGTGAGTCTGCTATGGCCTCTGGAAAAAAAACCTGGCCAAAATACTGACGGCACGCTGGCTGCTGGAACATTAAATATTGACACTTGGCGGCCATGAATCGATATAATATTGCCATTCAAAATATCATGATACTATGACGTATCGATTTTTTCCTCCACCTCAATTATGAGATAAACATATCACAAGGCTGACATATACAGACAACCATTCACGCTCTCATACACTCCTACGGGCAATATAGAGTCATCAGTTAAACCTAAGCTGCATGTTTCTGGACTATGGGATCAGAGAGATCCCACACTGACACATGGAGATCATGTCACATGTCAGCACAAAGAAGCTCAAACCCAGTCGAACCCAGAACCATGTTGCTGCGAGGCGAACATGCTAACCACTCAAACACTGCACCACAGTGACGCACATATCAGTTATATAAGTTGAAGTTGAATGTGTGGAAAGGAGCGAGGGCCTGTTTATCACTGCACGCAGCTTTATTTCTTATTTAAATGCAAAGGTGCTGATTTTCCTCTTTTAATTTTGCCTAGTCGAAGCCATTTTTTCTAGTCTACCATTTATATGTCTGTATCATAACAGGCTTTGTATTCTGTTATTGCTATTTAAGGTGGAATTATTGTTATTGTTCCTGTTATTATCACTTCTGTACCGGGCTGCTCCTGACTTTTATTATTATATGGTGCTCGCTGCTGTAACTGTCTTATCAAACTTCTCCTTGACTTTTATTATGATACACAATTTATAGATATTTTTTGTTTTTGTTGCTCATATATTTCCCCCTTGTTATAGCATTATAATGAGTTGATTTCTGTATCATTAAGTGTATATGTGTCTTCTAATCTCTTATACCAATTTTTATTATCTGCTATAAAATGATACAGATGAACAGGATCTGACTCGGTCAGTCCCATATAATTTACTGCGTTATCATTTATGGCTGTGTTCATTTGTGCAAGCAGAGACATGACCCACTTAATACTCATGGATACAAATAATATGAATATTTCAGAGAGGAAGATACTTTTAAGATTCTGACCTCCTTTTTCTAATTAAAATCAACTTATAAACTCACTTTGTGTTCCCAGAAAAAGAATAAAAACAGTTGAACTTGTGTTGCTGTTGTTGTTGCACTCTGTCTTATCAGCACAGTCCAAAGTTTGAGTCGTGCTTCGGGGCGAGATGCAGACTCCAGTAATGTGGTAGATGTTATCAACAGTAGTTATATTCCGAGTAAATTTTACAGATGAGATGTGACACATCCAACATTAAGCACTTCTGTTTTATTTGTTATAAAATAATGAGCTTTTTTTATGATCAAAAGCAAGTGATGAAAGGTACCTTTGGTCATATTTATGCACTACTCGTGTATGACCACAAGAGGGACACAACAGGCTGTGAGAGAGAAGAATGGAGGAGATACTTCTGCTTCACCAGCAGAGCCAGTTAAAATTGTTTTTAATGTACCCAGTTCTGGTACGTTTCACATTATATACACTAGTGCAGTGCAGTAGGAAGTATGTATTCATATAGTGGGAAATTAAGTACATTTTTCAGTTACGGCCAAATGAGGTTGTGTGTGAAAGTGGGATGTACAATGAGGTGTAATACTCTTGCGTAGTGTTAACATACAAAGTGTATATTGGGTAATACATGGATGTTCATTGAGATATAAAGAGACACAGAAATAGTTATTTTAAGAAAAAAAAACTTAATCATTCAACATGGTTAGACATATATACAGACACAGATATAGGAGGGAATAAGTTTACATGCAGCACAAACAGATGGATGTGAATAATGTGAGTAAGGGTTATTAGGTCTGTTGTGGAATGTGTAGATTGATTGATAACTATTGTGGCTATGCAGACCACTACAACGTCTACAACTCCATAAAACACTTACTTTTCATAAGGTACCACACCATCCAGCACATACACATTGAACATTGATATTCGCTGGAAACTATTAGAATATTATTGGAAAATCGAACCTTGTAGCCTTGTAACCTCTAATGCCTCTAAACCAGTGGTGGAATCTAACTAAGCACATTTACTCAAGTACTGTACTTAAGTACAATTTTGACATACTTGTACTTTACTTGAGTACTTCAAGTGTATGTAGCTTTATACTTCTACTTCACTACATTTTGAGGTAAATATTGTACTTTTTACTCCCCTATATTTAGCTGACAGCTTTACTTACTTTTCAGTTCAAGATTTAACATAAAAAACATGATAACTTACAAGTTATTATCCTTTTTTTTAAATTAAACCACATAACAGTATATTAACTTGTTTAAATGAGCCCTAAATTTACAAAATTAAAACACTTCTTACATAAATGCATCAATACAAATAATCCAATAATGTATTTAGAACATATAAAACAATCTGAGTGGGTTCATTCTGCATAACAAGTACTTTTACTTCCGATACTTTAAGTACATTTTGATGCTGATACTTTTGTACTTTTACTTCAGTAAGTTTTGTATGCAGGACTTTTACTTGTAGTCAAGTATTTTCAGTGTGGTATTAGTACTTTTACTGCAGTAAGGGATCTAAATACTTCTTCCACCACTGCTCTGAACACTGAAATATGTCTGGTTTCTTTCTGGAGCAGCCAGAGTAAATGTGTGTGAAAATCAAGAGAAGGGCACTGATCAGATAAGATTAAATGAATAGCCCTTTTGGAAAATCTCCTTGTTTGTTTTCCTGCCCAGTGTTACTGCAGATGAGATAAAGATGAATCAGTTTCATCCTCACATCTGTCTGTTAGTCTAAAAATCTATAATCTGTGTTATATATTTTGGTGAGCTATGTACTTACGTTATTGCAAATGTTTCTAACAATGTCCAACCTCTTCAAATGTGTGACCTCATGAAATATGTTTTTGGTCTTAACTCAAGAATCAGGACAAATTTTACATAAATGTGATGCCATTTTATACCCAAAGGTCAAAGGTCAACTTCACTCTGGCACCATAATGTTTTGCATTGGCAGCAACCTCCTGGTCTGAGCAGGGAGGCAAACCAGAAAGTGCCTTAAGCTGCATTCTACCATAAATTCCAGCAGGGGAGCTAAGTGTGGCTGCAAAAACATTTCTGTCCATTCATTTCAATGAAAATAAGAAATCTTCTCACTTGAATTATTGTCTCAGAATCTTTTTAGGACAACATTATGGTCTCAATCGCTAGTAAAAAAATCTTCTTCAAGACAACTTGATGTTAATAGTTCTAATAATGGCCCCATTTAGAAGGAAATAGAAGATAAAGAATCGTATGATTTGGGGCGTGGCTAGCTTTGATTGACAGGTCACTAACAAGGTGAGCAGTCATCAGGAAAGAAGCAGAACAATGAGTATCCACGGCAACGTGTCAATAAAGTTATATATAACGTTATATAGATTTTTTTTAAAAAGGACGTTTAGCGGTTTGGTCTCATAACTTTGACCCTTTCACTGTATTTTCACTTAATGACAGTTTATTTGAACGTTTTGTTCAGTAAAAATGTCTTGTTCAGCGTTTGGTTGGACTAACAGACACTCCAAGGAGTCGCTGCTCAGTTTTATGAGGTCAGTAACGTACATTTTGTTTTTTGCTAGCCAAAACTAACATCCCAGTTAATGCTAACATGAATTAGCAGCGACTTCTCTCAGTCAGGTTGAGGTGTAGAGAGGCTGTAGTCAGTGATCAGATCCCTCTCCTCCTCCACAGTCCAGATATGGTCTGCTTCCTGTATCAGAAACAAGATGGCGACGAGTGTAACGCTGAACTCGATGCTTCAAATGGGCCACAAACCAATGGGTGACGTCACGGTGACTACGTCCATTATTATTATTATTTTTTTTATATAGTCTATGGTTTTGCGCAAACCTTTTTCTGGCCATATTTCAGCACCACAACTCAGGAACAGAATGAGGATAGTGAATTGTTGATACTAATCTTCAAGCTGTGGTTGGTGGTTTGGTGTGATTGTATAGTTTGTCTCAACTGCTGGGTTGAAGATGTATGTGAAGCATTCAATTTTAAAATTGTATGTACTTGGTACATAATTCTGGACAGACATGGATAATAAATCAATAGATGATTATATCATATGGAAACCAGAATGCTTCCTACACCAAAACTTGTTTTACTGCCTGCAGATGCTGCATTCATCTGCAGACATCTGTTTATATAGATTACTCTGGAAGTCATTCAGAAGTTACTGCACAGCCAAAACACAGTCTAGAACAAACAACTGTAACAGATCCAGGTTAGCAGGTTAGCTTCACACCTGCTTCCACTCTTTATGATAACGTTACTAACAGTACTGTGCAAAAGTATTATTAATTGATTAATTGTTTTGGGACTGCCATGGTTGTTTAGCTGTTGTTTTGGTCTTTTAAAACTTGTATGTACATTTTTATGTTATGTGTATGATTTTTATGTGAAGCACTTTGTGACTTCTGTCTGTGAAAGGTGCTATGTAAATAAAGTTTACTTACTTACTTACTATTAAATATTACATTAACATGAATGTGAGTGAACAGATTTGGTGTGACCACCCTTTGCCTTCAAAACAGCATCAATTCTTCTCAGTATTTTTTTTACACCTACCTAAGACTTTTGCACAGTACTTTACATATCTGCAAGAAAAATAATTAAAGTGTCAGACTATTTGTTGTATATAAGTGACAGAAAAGTAGAGCATCTGGCTGTGGATCTTGTATGCACTCTAATCCTCATTGTCCCTTAGTATAGTATTTTAGGACTCTATAATTAGTCTCGTATTGACAGTGAAATTTCTCTCGGGAATACTTGCCAAATACACATAGACACGGCCTTCAGGACTGTGTTTGATCAGACAACAAAAAGGTTGACTTTTTAGGATCTGGGGAGGCGGTGTGTACATATACAGTACATGACTATAGGGAACACATGGGCCTCATCCAGCACTGGAGCATTTGCTGCCAAGGACAGAGATAAGAGCCACCGCTGTATGTGGCTGGAGATCACAGATTAGATAAGCTAACCTGGCAGAGCGAGATGTTCTGATGTCCGGACCTGCAGAGGTAAAGCCTACCAGACCTCACATAGACATTAGAGCTGCTTAATGGAAGGGATGTAGCCTGGAAACCAGACCAATCTGCTGAGCTCATGTTTGCTCTGGCAGGTGGATTAGTGCAGGTGCATCTCAATAAATTAGAATATCATAGAAAAGTTTATTTATGTCAGTAATTCAATTCAAAAAGTTGGAATTACAAATTATATAGATCCATTACACACAGAATGAAACATTTCATGTCTTCATTGAATTTCATTTCTTATAATTATAATGATTATGGCTTACATTTAATGAAGACCTGAAATTCAGAGTCTCAAAAAAAATGTAATATTACAGACCAATTTTCACAAAAAGTAGACATAACCTACTTTGTGCATTCCCATTAAGAATTTTTTTTTCCACTATTAAAATATTCAGGTTTTATTTATTTTTTTCTCTTGAATTGAGGCCTACTTTTGTATATTTGACTAAAATTGACCAATAATACTGAAAAAAATATGAAAATTATATCTCAATGTGTTGGTCATGAGTTGCCTTAAAAGGTGAAAAAAGTTGTTCATATTTTTTTTCTACATGTCTTAAAACCAGTCCTGTGTCATGGGGTCCTTTTTGACCCCTGAGGACCATGGGTGTTTCACTAAAAGTTGACATAACCTACCCTGTGCATTCCCGTCAAGAAATTATTATTTCACAATAACTATTAAAAAATATTCAGGTTTTATTACTTTTTTTAAATTTTATTTTGTATATTTTACTAAAATTGACCAATAATAATGAAAAAAATATTAAAATTAAATATCAATTTGTTGGTCATGAGTTACCCTAAAAGGTGAAAAAGAAAGTTGGTAATAATTTTTTTCTACATATCCTAAAACCAGTCTAATGTCATGGGGTCCTTTTTGACCCCTGAGGACCATGGGTACTATAAAAATGTATAAAACACCTAAACTTTCATATGATGAAAGTTGAAATTTATATTATCTACAAAGGATGCTGAGGGGCAAATGCGCTGAAAATTCCAAGCAATTCTATGAAAGTTAACCTTTATTAGTGGTATGATGAAATTGATTTGGGGTCAAAAAGGACCCCAGGACCACAGGAGGGTTAAAGTTGTCTCTCACCTTGATGGGGAAGTAATCCCGCATGTATTTCCAAACTTTGAGGCCACACAAGTAGGGCACCCTGCGGCCTCCACGTGCAGGGGTGTCATAGTCAAAGAACCACCAGACGGAGTAGAGCACAGAGATGAGCCAGAAGCGAGTGAACAGCAGGTAGAAGAAGAGGCAGATGCAGGTGGGTGCTGAGGAGAGAGAGGAGGGTCAGGAGCAGGAACACACAGTACTGAGAGGATAAGAGCATCCTGGTCTAGCATGACAAATGCAAAACACACAGTATGAATGGGAACATCATGTGTTTGGCTGTAAGTAGTGTTTTTATGAATGGAGGCTGTCTGTTCTGCATCAGTAGCTTTGGAGATTACATCATAAGTGGTTTTAGTGGTTTCTGATAGCAGAGCCATGATGGCACACGATGTAATTTTATGATGTCAATACAATTTAATATTTTACTTTTCAGCTTCCTTCTTTCAAAAACACATCTATACCTTTAAATTATCATTCACACAAAGTAACAGTAATCTGCAAGTATGTTTTTTTGTTTTTGTTTTTAAGAAGATTTTTCTGTTAGATGGATGTGAATAAAGTAGAATAAAGTCTGATGATATTATTGTGTTGCACCTGTAAATCTAAAATTGCAATTTTTAATGATTGTATTTTAAAAATGTATCTATAGTTTTCTATGTTATAATTGTTATTATTGCTGCAAAATAAGAGATTTTTATTCTCAATTAGCCTTTCCTAGTTAAGTGGTTAAAAAATATAAGACAAGTTTGTGTGAATTAGTATATTTATTGTCATAATTTTCAATAAACTATCAACAAGTATGGGTTTTTTTGTTTTATTTTTTAAGAAAATTGCTGTTAAAGTAGAAAAAAGTTTGTATGAGTGAGGAGGCTGAGCTGAGCATCCCCTCCCTCTGCCTGAGTCCTTATGCAAGTAGATCTAACATTTCAACTTTTATTTCTTATATTACAATATTGTATAAGAAAAAATGTATTTGTAGTTTTTATTTTATTTTATCTGAATTTGTGGCATAGTTTTCTATGTTATAATCATAATTATTGCTGCAAAATAAGAAATTCTTATTCTCAGTTACCCTTTCCTGGTTAAGCAGTTAAAAAATATAAGACAAGTTTGTGTGAATTAGTATATTTACAGTCACAATTTTCAAACAACTATCAAATAAAGCATGCTGACTGCTCAGGACACGCCTCCCATCAACTGCTATCAGCTGTAGCACCTGAACACCTGCTTGATCATTAGTTTGTCAGACAAAAAATGGTATATCTGTCTGAGCTAGTAGGTTGAACACATTGATTTGAATGCAGATATATATGAACTAATAACTGTTCAGAAAAATAAGTTTAGAGGGCTAATTTTGAGTTGCACTCTGCTCCGGTTATGTTCTGCTTAGCTCCCTCTTCTGGCTATCCAGTAGTTAATGTCACTTGTGATAAAACAGTTCTCTACCCATTAAATTCACTTAAACTTTGCTCTGGAGAACAGCTAGGCCAACATGTTTGAAGATCTACTCTAAAGAGACAAAGACTGTAAACTTCATGAGCTGTACCGTCCCATCAGTGTCATTTTCAGATGTTTCATGTTGGAACACACATGAGCATTGACTCTCACTCACCCAGACCAAGGAAGGAGTAGACCCACTGCAGCACTGAAGCCGTCTGCAGTCTCCTGTGCAGGGGCACTTCGCTGGGGGCAAATTGAATCTTCATGTTTTCCAGGAGAGAGAAGAGAGACAAACCGAAGCAATGCAGCCAGCGGCGCAGAGGAAGAGTGAGTGAAGTGGGTCCAAAGTCTGCCCTTCTCACCTCATCACCTCCCATTGACTGTCTTATCTCAGCCACTCAAAATGGGGATTGATTTGTCAATCCGTATCTAACATATCTGACTTTTGACCCTGCAAGGAAAGACCTGGAATAACATGAACATCAGCGAAAACTCAGTGGAAGAGAAGAATGTCAAATACTTTTTAATGGGACTTTTTTCTTACTGCACTGCATGGAAGGAAGGCAGTCATTGGCTGGCATGTCTGTGTAGAATATATATGTTGTAATGGCAGCCCCATCTGGTTGAGCAATTATGCAACTGCAGCTCAGGGTGAAAGTGATAAAGGTCCTCTGTAGAGGTTTATTACCACATAAGGTCACTATGAGTGCTGTAGGAAATATTTTGAAATTATGGCAAGGGTAAAACTGGGAAACTAATCAATTTCACCATGGAAGTTACCCAGTAATTATATTATATTTCACCATGTTTACATATTATATATTATGTTGTGTATGCACACCCTGCACAGGCTAAATATATGACACATTGCTGTGTTATTATTATTATTACTACTACTACTACTATTATTATTATATACATATACTGTTGCTGTCATTACTATTATTACTATATACTGTGATATACTACTATTATTATTATTATTATTATTATTATACTGGCCATTAGCTCCATTACTAACCATTTCAATCAATTTAGTACAGTGGTGTTCTTTACCTTTCACAGATCATAGTTCAATGAGGATAATTCACTCGTTTTTCATTAAAAAAAAATGCATGTTAAAAGGTTTTTTTTTTATGTACATTGGAAAGACCTGCATATAAAATACAATAATTTTATATTAATCAGATTTTTTTTTTCAAAACAGGAGGGTTAAAGGGAGCATTTTACCTGCATGGTTTGATTGGCATACCAGAAAACCAATATTCTAATAATATACTTTGATTAACATCTCCAACCATGTAAGTACAATTCTTTCCAGCTCTTTGGATAGAATACTAACAAGGGAAATTGTTATAGTTATTAATACTATTTAGGTTGGCAGCTATTTTTTTCTGGGCCACAAACACCCTCAGTGATTCAGGATCAAACCCTACTGTCCATAGTCTCCTTTCTCTCTTTATCTTTCAATCTGTTTCACTCATTAGCTTTTATTAGACTGACATTTGCCAGGGACAATAGGTCTGACTGCCATTTCGATTTAGTTTTGCCCTTTGATAGCATCTTCATAAATTATTAATTATTCAGGGATTATCTGCCATAATTACCTCTTTACCCTTTGATCTTGAAAACTCAGTCTGTAAGTTAATGTTGTACCTGCACACATGGAACAAAAAAATAGTAAATGCAGTTAAATAAAAGTAAATCATAATACTTTATGTGTAAGTGTAAGTATGTCTTGTGAAAAAAATGAGCTGTCAGCTTAGATTATAAAAAGCTCTATTTAGATAATGTGCCTGTCCGTCAGAAATTGTGGTCCAATGTAAAACAGGCCCTGAGGGTGTGTAATGAGTTGGCATTATTCATGTGTTCCACTATTTGCTGGCACAGTCTGCCAAGCAATGTCTCTGTCACAAAGGCAGTTTTACATGAATCAGTAGCTCATATTTTGCAGTGTGGACCTTTTTATGGCTTCGATTAGCTATGATTTACATAATTTAAATAAGAAGAATATACAGTCATGGAAAAAATTATTAGACCACCCCTTTTCTTCAATTTCTTGTTCATTTTAATGCCTGGTGTAAAATATAGCTCATAAGAGTTTAATTTAAGAGTTGATATCTAGACATTTTCCATGGTTTTCTTGATAATAACCAAAATCATGATTAAAAAAACATGGACAATGTCTAGATATCAACTCTTAAATTAAACTGTTATGAGCTATTTTTTTTGTTGTTGTTATTGTTATATTTGTCCAAACAAATTGTAGCTTTAGTTGTACCAGGTATTAAAATGAACAAGACATTGAAGAAAACAAGGGTGGTTTAATACTTTTTTCCATTAATGTATTTTTGGTTATTTTGTGTCTGTTTTGATCATTTTTACTTTTATTTTTGGTCATTTTGTGTCTTTTTTGATCATTTCTACGTTTATTTTTGGTCATTATGTACCTTTTTTTGGTCATCAACTATTATTATTAGTTATTATTATTATTTATTATTCAACTTAATCTTGTATCATATTCTTCGTAATCATTTGAGGTTTTTCCCTAAAGATATGTATTTTATTTGCATTTTCGTTGTATCCGGCAAGGTCGTTTCTCATTTCTCATTCTGGTTCATCAAATACTCCAAAGGTTGACAGAAACAGAGGCATAGTGATGGCTGGACCAAACGTCTCTCCTACTGTACTACGACGCAGTGTGCGTAAAAACGCACCGTTTACGTCAAGCTCACCGTTTTCATCAGCTTTACTATATCGGAAATCAATGGTCAAATTTCAAAGTAAAAGCAGCAAAGCTGAGTTTTACGGCTAGGAATGCGCAGCCTAAAGAGATTTTAGCTATAATATAATATAATAGCCTATAGACGTATTTGGGTGTATTAATTTATTTCACACTATTTCAAAAGAGCGTTGTCATGGCTTTATGCCGCAGGTTAAGCCGGAAGTTGTTTTATATTTGTTCCAACTTGACTTTTATTTTCCTCCTCGGCTCGGCGGCTCCGGCTCCGTGTCTCCGGGATGCTGAGCAGGAGGGCGGGGCTGTTTTCGTTGCAGTGCCCTGCCGTGGAGTGATGTTGCAAGACGTACGGGACAGAACGGGCACAGAGGGAAGCAGAGCAAACGTTCACACGGTTGTTTTTTCCAATAGAATCGTTCAAATCTGTCTGTTTTAGAAGGAAAATGGATTTACTGAATAACCTAATCTAGCGTCAACAGTGTTGGAGCCGTCCGTTGCTGCCTGACACACACACGGACATCTTGTTTCTCTCAAATCGGGATACCGGAGTGTAGAGACATATTTTTCTTCATTTCGGACCCGGTTTCAGGTTGTAGTGGAGCTCTGCACGGCTCATCATGGCGTGGCCCTGTATCAGCAGGGCGTGCTGCATGGCCCGCTTCTGGAACCAGCTGGACAAGGCTGACATTGCGGTGCCTTTGGTCTTCACCAAGTACACGGACGTCTCTGAGATGCAGCACATCCAGCTGCAGCCGCCGCTCCACCCTCCCCAGGCCCGGGTCGCCATAGAAACGCAGCCGTCTCGCGCAGAAGCCCGCGCCGCCAAAGGTGCACGGGGCCCGCGCAGGTGCGTCTCCGAAGAGCGCGTGTGCAGCTCGGTGATGCGCGAGGACTTTAAGCACTGGAAAGTGAGACCGGAACCGAGCTGTAAACCCAAGAACGAGTACCACGGACCGGAGACGCCGTTCAACAGCGAGACCCAGTACCAGAAGGACTTCAAACCCTGGCCCATCCCGAAAAGGTACGACCATCCCTGGATACCTAAACAGGCCGAGGACCGGGCTCCGGACAGGTCCAGGCACTCCAAGCAGCAGACGGAGGCGGACAGCGGAGTGGAGAAGAGCGCTATTGCAGACAAGGTGCACGAGAAAGACTTCCTGCAGGGCCAGGAGAGGAAAAAGAAGTCCAGTAAACCAGAGGGGCAGAAGAAAGTTGTCCTGAAGGTGGAAGGAGAGGGCAGAGGGAGGGCGGCGGCGGACGCTGTGAACAGGCAGATCAAAGAGGAGATCACAGCCGACAGCTCGTACAAGTGAGTCTACTGGGTATACTTCCCTCTATGAAGGGTTATAGGGGTCAAAAACTGTAAATCATACTTTTATTAGGTCACTTAATCATCAAAATTACCATCATTACCACCAATTACCTTTATAATCAGATGTTTTACATAAATGTCTATCTTAAAACACAATTCATCTGTTATCAGGTGAAAATATTTAGGGACTGTATGAAAATTATTGCAGTGGGAATCCAATCCAATCCACTTTATTTATATGGCACGATTTTGGAATAATATTTTTTACATAGCCACTAAATCGCACAAAGTGCAACTGACGAAATTAAACATCCGGTATTTCCAATATTCCAGCTATTCTTTAATGTTCAACCAAGAGCTGTCACTGTCACATTATTTGACACATTTGCATATTTTTCAAAAATCAAAAACTGTAAATCATACTTTTATTAGTTCACTTAATCATCAACATTACCATCATTACCACCAATTACCTTTATAATCAGATGTTTTACATAAATGTCTATCTTAAAACACAATTCATCTGTTATCAGGTGAAAATATTTAGGGACTGTATGAAAATTATTGCAGTGGGAATCCAATCCAATCCTCTTTATTTATATAGCATGATTTTGGAATAATATTTTTTACAAAGCCACTAAATCGCACAAAGTGCAACTGACGAAATGATAACAAATTTAAACATCCTGTATATCCAATGCTCCAGCTATTCTTTAATGTTCAACCAAGAGCTGTCACTGTCACATTATTTGCATATTGTTTTCAAAAATCAAAAACTGTAAATCATACTTTTATTAGTTCACTTAATCATCAAAATTACCATCATTACCACCAATTACCTTTATAATCAGATGTTTTACATAAATGTCTATCTTAAAACACAATTCATCTGTTATCAGGTGAAATTATTTAGGGACTGTATGAAAATGATTGCAGTGGGAATCCAATCCACTTTATTTATATAGCATGGTTTTGGAATAATATTTTTTACATAGCCACTAAATCGCACAAAGTGCAACTGACAAAATTATAACAAATTTAAACATGCTGTATATCCAATACTCCAGCTATTATTTAATGTTCAACCAAGAGCTGTCACTGTCACATTATTTGACACATTTGCATATTTTTCAAAAATCAAAAACTGTATACCGTACTTTTATTAGTTCACTTAATCATCAAAATTACCATCATTACCACCAATTACCTTTATAATCAGATGTTTTACATGTTTTACATAAATGTCTATCTTAAAACGCAATTCATCTGTTATCAGGTGAAAATATTTAGGGACTGTATGAAAATTATTACAGTGGGAATCCAATCCAATCCACTTAATTTATATGCCACGACTTTGGAATAATATTTTTTACTTTGCCACTAAATCGCACAAAGTGCAACTGACGAAATGATAACAAATTTAAACATCCTGTATATCCAATGCTCCAGCTATTCTTTAATGTTCAACCAAGAGCTGTCACTGTCACATTATTTGGCACATTTGCATATTTTTTTAATACCTAACCCTCCCCCTTTCCTGAACTCCCTTTTGCTCAGAATAATTTTCATATAGTCCCTTCCTAATTGGTGGACAACAATTTAATAAATGGGGGTTCCTTCTTGGAAGAAGATTAAAAAACGCAGTTAGGTGCTACGTTGCTGGCCTGAAAAATGTGATTTTCTTCCATGATTCAGGACTTATTTATCAAAATCACCACCAATTACCTTTATAATCAGATGTTTTACATGTTTTACATAAATGTCTATCTTAAAATGCAAGTCATCTGTTATCAGGTGAAAATATTTAGGGACTGTATGAAAATTATTGCAGTGGGAATCCAATCCAATCCACTTTATTTAGGCTATATAGCACAATTTTAGCAAACACAAGGTTTCCAAAGGGCTGCACAAAAAGATAAACACAATAAATAAATAACACAATTGATAACACAAATCGATTAATCGAACAATAATCGATCATTACCGATCACCCTCTCCCTTTCCTGAACTCCCTTTTTCCCAAAATAATTTTCATACAGTCCCTTATTAATTGGTGGACAACAGTTTAATAAATGGGGATTCCTGCTTGGAAGAAGATTAAAAAAAACAGTTAGGTGCTACGTTGCTGGCCTGAAAAATGTGATTTTCTTGATACATGATACAGCACTTATTTATTACTTACTGTAATATTAAAAGAACACTTATCACAAAATATTAAAATAAAAATGTAAATCATACTTTTATTAGTTCACTTAATTATCAAAATCACCATCATTACCACCATTTACCTTTATAATCAGAGGTATTACATAAATGTCTATCTTAAAACGCAAGTCATCTTTTATCAGGTGAAAATATTTAGGGACTGTATGAAAATTATTGCAGTGGGAATCCAATCCAATCCTCTTTATTTAGGCTATATAGCACATAATTTTCATACAGTCCCTTATTAACACCAACAACAATTTAATAAATGGGGGTTCCTGCTTGGAAGAAGATTAAAAAAAACAGTAAGATGCTATGTTGTTGGCCTGAAAAATGTGATTTTCTTCCATGATACAGCAGTTATTTATCACTTACTGTAATATTAAGAAAACACTGACTTATCACAAAATATTTGAAAGCTTGTTTTCATTAAACAAGCACCTCAGCATGTGAAAGCTTTACAGATCCGTCGGCTGTTGTTTTCCCTGCAGAGGGTAATTATATTAAAAGGAAAAGGTCAAGGTGGAGTTGACTGTTGATATTTAGGTCCATGGGGGTAATCTCTGTCCGATTATGCAATGTTCCAGAGGACGACAGGAGCTGGTGGATGGATGAGCATCAAGTCACGCACATGACAGTCACTGTACGCATGTCTCCTGGAGCTGTGCATTGATGTTATGTTATCATTTATTTACGTAATGGGGAAGGTGGCTGGTTGTGAGAGTGTGAGATGATGTGATATATGATATCCATCTCCATTAGGGCCTTGTGGTTTGTGAGTTTTTTTGTTACTGCTGCTTGGAAGCTGGATTTTCGTGGATGTTTTGGATGATACAGAAACCCTCGCTGAAGTGTGCACTCAAAAAAAAGAATACTGCATATTATTTAATTCAATCAGTGCAACATTTAATATAAAAAAATATTGAGTTGATTTGAAAGCTCTCAAATCGGTTAAACAAAACCTGAGTAATGAGTAAATTTAAGTAATATTTTCAAGTACGTCTGAATGAATTGACTTATTGGCTCAACTACCACATATATTGAGTAAATGTAACTGAAATACTATGTTAACCATATTATATGGAAAAACTGAGTAGAAATCACTAAACAACCTGAGTAAATATAATTGAAAACATTTGTAGGATATAACTGCAAATTTGCTTATGATTTATTTTAAAAAATGTGTTGTACTGACTGATTTTATACTTATTGTACACTTTTTTAAAAATACTTTATTGCAAGGCTTCTTACTTTCACAAACATAATCAGTCATTTTGTTTTCTTTACAATATTGTACCTTGCATTTTTTTTCCTTTTTTTCAAGGTATATATTCACAAAGTAAATAACAAAATATAGGGTAAACAGACAAACATATATACAAGGCAAACTGGTATTCCCCAAATGAAGATCTCCAGGAAAAAGAATAAACAACAAACTAACGACACACACACACAAAAAAAATAATAAAAAATAAAAAAAAATACTAAGATATACTAAAATAGACTAATGCATGTGAGTGTTAATGTTGTACACTTATAATTACAAATATTTAAACAATGTAATCTGTGAGTCAAATATTAATTTATTTTGAAGAAGTAAACTTCATTTATATGTGGATATTTTACACAAGGATTCCTGTTGGAGTTCTACTAATGAATTTAGATGAAGTCAACTCAAATACTCACATGATGATATTCAGTGTTTTTATTTAATATGCATACCTTTATATCACAGTCACATTTACAGGCTCCTTGAATCATTTCTTAGAGTGTGGGGAGAGGTGAGCAGCGCTATGTGAGACCAGCGAGTGCGTCTTGCAGCTGTTTGGTGCTGTGTGTGTTGTTGAGCAGTCAGCAGGGAACAGCCCCGGGCCTTTTACCCCCACATGGCTTTAAATGGCTGCACTGTGACAAGCAGAGCCCAGTCAGCTCACTGTCTTACTCTGCCAGCGGAGACTCAAAGCAGGTCAGCTGTGGGTTAATGCCATGGATAGTGTGCATACAGTATAACACACACACACACACACACACACACACACACACACACACACACACACACACACACACACACACACACACACACACACACACACACACACACACACACACACACACACACACACACACACACACACACACACACACACACACACACACACACACACACACACACACACACACACACACACAAAAAATAAATGGGTGTGAAAGCCCGTTTTGGCTTTCTTGATATCACTTTTTCTGTAGTAAGTCATTTTTACGCATAATCTCACAGGGCCATCACTGCAGTTAAAAAAGTTTACTTCAAAAATCGCTGACATTTAACATGGTTTTATTCATAATGATTTTGGTTATTATCAAGAGTGTTTCCATGACTGTAGATGAAAAAATGATTTAAAAAAAGACACAAAATGACCAAAAAAGAGACAAAATGACCAAAAATAGATGTAAAAATGATCAAAAAAGACAAAAAATCACCAAAAAATACATTAATGGAAAAAAGTATTAAACCACCCTTGTTTTCTTCAATTTCTTGTTCATTTTAAGGCCTGGTACAACTAAAGGTACATTTGTTTGTTGATGATGATTTTGTTATTATCCAGAAAACCATGGAAAATGTCTAGATATCAGCTCTTAAATTAAACTCTTATGAGCTATTTTTGTTGTTATCATTGTATTTGTCCAAACAAATGTACCTTTAGTTGTACCAGGCATTAAAATTAAAAAGAGATTGAAGAAAACAATGGTCTAGTATTTTTTTCCATGACTGTATTTTTCCAGTGATAAATCACCAGACTTTGGTTCACTGCTACACATTACATCTGACACAAACTGTTAATTTCTGGAGTCATTCAACGCCAATTTGTACAGTATGATCATTTCAGGGCTGCACAACACATCGTTTCAGCTTTGACATTGCAATTTGCGCATGTGCAATAGTCACATTGCAGGACATGCAATGTCAAGTAAGGCAAATGATCTCAAACATGTCATGCTGCAACTTTTTTCCTACATGATACAAAAGAAAAGTCTTCATCTGAGTCTGCCCGGAGGATTTAACTTGGTGGGTCAGGGACATCCCCTCTGTTTGGGAGGATCTTAAATTACACCAGATTGATGCATTTCACTTGAAAAAGTACAAAACTTTCCTCTGGGACCATACCCCACGACCTCCTGTAGGCAATTTTTTCATACTGCAGTATGTATCACAGAAATAAATAAATAAAGTATGGCATTGTCAGGTTTTTTTTTTTTTTTTTGCAATGTCATGCAGCTCTACATGATATCATCAGTGTAAGATTATAGTGTGAGATATTGACCCATGTTGTGCATTAGAAGGGGAGTGACACAAAAAGGGATTTTATTCAAAAATTAATAAAGGAAAACATAAAAATTAGGATGTATGATGATCAAAAACAAGCTAATTGAGGAAAACCTGGAATACTGAATTATGAAAATAATTTATTGCAAAGACAGAATATAAAAACTGTCGGGTCACTTTAGACCCATGTTGTGCATCAAAGGGTTAATATGTGCAGTCTGTATATCAGGGTATAGTCTTGTGGAAGAAGAAATGGCACTTTTAAAGCTGTGTATTTTAAGCAGAGTAGCAAGTGTTTTTTGTTCAACGATGTATGTGATCGTTTAATGTCAGTTTCAGACCGGCTAACTTGTAGTGGAGCATAAATGACAGACAGCTGGTGAAATCACTTGTCATGAAGCTATGGAAGCTTCATTTTAAGCTAATAACCTTAAACGCTCTGGATTGAAGGCTTCAGGACTCAGAGCTCTGTCCTGTCAGTCTGAGAAGCTGATGTTAGCTCCAGTGCACATTGTGCAACTTAGGAGACATTCAAGTTTTAAAATCATCTCTACTTTATTCCATTTATCACGTGCATTATAGTGGATCACACTTTTCCAAAGTTCAGCATTTAATTAGAGTGAAACAGGTCTGAGATCTGCTGTGATGAACAGTGGTTTTAAATTGGAGAAGAGAATTGATTAAGTGAGGCTGCTTAAGCAGGAGGTCTCTATAAATAGAAATGATAGAATGTAGTTGTCTTGGTGCTGCTACTAAGGACCAGCCGAGCACACAGTGATGATATTAATCTCCTGGAACGAAGTACAAAGTAGGCCTGTCTCGATAGAAATTTTTTTTTAGGATGATATATTTTCCCAGAAACTCACGATAAACGATAGTATTGTGGAGTATACTTTTCCACAGCAATGAATTTCTAAATCTCAAGAATATTAAACATTGGAATTGAAATGTGGAAAATAAATATTAAAACATCCTAGATAAATAAAACATAACTACATAAACTACAATCAAAACAAATAAAAGAGACTCTCGGGCTCTGTTTACAGAAATTGCACTGAGATAAATATTATATTATTGTATATTATAAATAATATATAAACAGATGTTTGAGATTTTTTTGGCAATTCCTACTGCCTGTAAAACATTTGCAGTATTACTGAAATAGCATAAAAAGTCTGTGTTATAATGCGTCCACTATAAGAGAGGCGTGGCTCCTTTAAAAGGCAGGATAGCCAGTGCTAACAGGCTAACAGTTAGCTCTGTAGCAGTACAGTGTGTATGTGCTGCAGCAACATGTGTTCAGTTAGCGACCTCCGTTTGTTTACAACAAGCACCAGACACTCTGTGCACAGTTGGTGACGCTGTTTATTTTACGCTCAGCGGCGGACATCACATGTACAGTTCGCGTGCTGGTTTGTTTACAATAAGCAGTTGTTGTGAAGCTGCTGAGCTGAACAGTGAAATCCGAAATGTTCCCATACCACACCGACTTTGGCACAAATTCCATTTATTTCACCAAACTTTCAGGAGTTGTGCAGCCATCGGAAACTTGACTTCGGTTAACACACTCACTAAGCTGGCTAGCATCCGCACTGTGTGTGTGTGTGTGTGTGTGTG
The DNA here is from genome assembly GCF_030273125.1 of Centropristis striata. Lineage (NCBI taxonomy): Eukaryota > Metazoa > Chordata > Actinopteri > Perciformes > Serranidae > Centropristis > Centropristis striata. The sequence continues at coordinate 7,495,215 of NC_081531.1, forward strand.
TGTGTGTGTGTGTGTGTGTGTGAGCCGTGCCTCCCACAGAGAGCAGATTGAGCAACAGGAGAGGGACAGAAGCAGTGCGACTGGCAAAAATGTTGTTGGCTTATATAAACAACAATTATCGAGACCATAAAAACTATCGTGTCTATTTTTTGTATATGAACGATAAGTCGATATATTGACCATTGTGACAGCCAATGATAAACTGCATCATGTTGTTTTAAAGGGAAATTTTGTTTTGTTTTTTCAACCTGGACCCTATTTTCCCATGTTGTGTCTAGGTGACTAATGGGGACAACAATTTTTCAAATTGGCCTGGTATTATGGGAGAGAGAATGTAATGTAATTGCATGGTGAAACTTTGCACCATCACAGTGTTTGTTTTTGCAACTGATAGGCTCAGATTGTTATTATAAGTGTCTGACAACATTATGGAAAGATGGCAGAGTGTCTGCTGACAACACGGTCACCATAGTAAATGTAGACGATACACAGTCAGATCTGTCTGCAGCAGGTGAAACAGCACCATGGTTTAGGTGAATGTGCTTTGGTTTGGGTTTGTATTCTTCTCTTTGGCTGGCAGTAGTCATGCTGATCAAGATGGGGGGTTTTTTTGTTTGTTTTTTAATTAATTTAAACAAAACACAACATAAATCACCAATGGACAGTAAAAAAAAAAAAAAAAAAAGAACAACAACAACAAAATCACAAAACCAACCTAACTAAATAAATAAAACAACAATAATAAATAAGAACTTTAACACATACTGATCAAGATGTTTGCTGCAGATCCTGGTCTTTAAGCTGCAGTGTGAGCGTTGTTGTACATCTTCAGGCTGTCACAGATTTTGACACAAAGTTCCAGAGACATCAGGCAAGAACAGACAAAGGTCAAAAACCCTAAAACAGATGAGTAGTAAACAGGCGGGATACATAGCAGACATGAGCACAAACTAAGACCTAACAAACAACAAAGGCAAACTGACAGGCTTAACTACTGAGGACATAATGAGCAGATGAGCTTCAGGTGTGGCAGAATGAGCAGGAGGAGTAAATGCAGTGGGGAGGAGTTAAGAGGAGCAGGAAGCTCCCACAGAGTCCATGACACAGGCAGTCCATATTATGCAAAGATTTGAGAAGTTTGAGGCTCTCGGGTGAAAAGGACAAAATATTTTATTAGATGTGCCTTTCGTTTAGACGGCAACTGTGTTCTTGGGGCTTAAAAACACACAAAAGATAAACCACCCTCCAGAGTGGAAATCTTAAAAAACATCCACCGTTGTGTTTCAGTGTAAAGGTTGGAAACACAAAAGTGTCACGTTTCCGTAACATCCATATCCAGTCCAGGCAAACGACAACAAACATGTTGGACTATTTCCATCAGTCAGACACTCAAGTTGCCCTAGCAGCTCTGATCACTATCAGGAGTCATTTCAGCAGCTAAGCAGAATTATCACAGATAATATATCAGAACAGAGAAGGCGCATTAATTAACTAGGGCAATTATTTCATTTTCTATTCTATTTTGTGCTACTAGGAGAGAAGAGAAGTAGGAGAGAAGAGAAGCTCTTGGTGGTGTTGTGCTTCAGTACCACCTAGCCACGTAGCTGCATACTACATCGAATTTCAGACTTTTGCGTCACCGTATGTACGCAGGTTTCCTCCTTAAGACGCTCGTCTGTACGCGGAATTAAAAGTGAGAACGCAACGCCACTTTGCGTTTTCTGTCCAGATCGTCTCCATCTAAACAGGGCATATGTTTTTGCCCAAATGCACAAACATGAACCCCTGTTTTTTTTTTGTTTTTTTTCTTTTCAATAACAATAAGCTATGTTTTCTGTCGGCCAAGCACTTCTTCCCTTCAACTTTCTGTTATAATAACAATTTGAGCCTGTCAGCAGCAAAACCAAGCACATTTCGTGGAGGTATTAGTGTGCTGTTGCCCCATGCAGTTACAAAGCAGTTCGTCTTGTGGCTGCATGCTGCAGCAGTCTCTTATAATACTGGACCAGTTAAAAAAAATGTTGTCCCTAGCTGTCACCTAGACAGATAAAACCTTAGGAAAAATGGTCCAGGTTGAAAAATACTGAAATTCCCCCATAAGGAAGAGAGGACAGCATGAGGATAAAGGACATATCCATAGTTAAACACAGACATGAAGGCTGACTCTACACTGATCTCCCTCTCCTAAAGACAGAACCATGCTTTATTCTGATATAAAAAGCCCATTTTAATCTTCAGTACCATTAAGTGCACGAACAGCAGTGAGATGCAAACTGGAATTATGAGTTCTGGAGAATAAAACACATTTTGTCTTGTCAGCACTCAGAGATTTCTTTCTAATCTTGAAATAGCTTAAGTTGAAATGTGGAAAAATGGATATTGTATGTCTTTCTTGGAGAGATAAGAGAGTATAAATAGTAAAGGAACCAGCACAGACCCTTGTGTCACCCCATAATTATCCCAAAGGAGGTTGTTTTGAGACTATCAGTGCAGACCGTCTGTGTGTTGTCACACAAGTATGCAGGGAAGAAAGAAAACACACAAACCAAAACAGTGTGATTTGTTACATACAACGCGGTGGTCAAAAGAAAAAAAGAAAAGTTTCACATTTCTTTAACTTTAGTATCAGTACTGGTTTAAATTCTGTCTCAGTTGTGGCTGCAGTAGTGTGTAAGTGTACTTCTATGTAGCCAGTGAATATTCAGACTGTGTAGCAGGAAGCAACTTTCATTAGGGAGATACATTCACTGTCTATTCAAAGCCAGCCTTCCATTTCATTGTGCTGGTTTGCACCGGGCCAATTACACACACAAGTCCAGTTCCCTGAGCTCTTTTTTTTCTGATGTTTTTGTAAACTTTTATTTATCCCCAGAGAGCACAAAGGCTCTTTTTCTGCAGTGTACCTAAGAATTGCTGAAGGCAACTATAGTCCTTTTCTGCCAACCACTGTGTTAACTATGTTTTTTTTCTAGCCTGAGTTGGTGCAGCTTTTTTAACCCACAGCCTCCCAGTCACGAGCCCCATCCTCTCACCAGCAACCAACGCTGCTTTGTGTTTAAAATGTCATTTTTTTTGTATGAGAATAAGTCATGAGCCTCAAACGGCTGCTGCTGGAGTCTTTGTTAGCGTAAAACACAAAGGCTATTCTTCATCTTGTCAGCGTTATTTGTTCCATCATGCGATGTGTCTAATAAAAGACACACAAAGAGCAGATTGCGCAAAGAATTATGAAGAAAATTACAGAGGATGACAAATGAGTTTCATCTGCAACAGTAAGGCAGGTAAAGTAGGTTCATTGAGTTCAGCAAGGGAGAGAGAGGCTGAGGCATGAATCTTTTATTTTCATTTGTGTCACGTATCACAGCTTTCCACAGCAGCACGATCTCAGGAGCTTCTTCTTTTTGATTTTCTTCTTTCTTGTTTCTCACCTGGTACATTAAATCCACCCTCTCCCAGTTAAGGATGCGCCATTAACTCAAAATGAGTTTGTCTTTTATGCCACATTTACAGAAAGTCGCTTGTGGTACCAGACAGCATGCTGTAAAGAGGCCAGTGGATTCTGGTGGATTTAAAAATGATCCTCTTAGAGAGTCGGCAAAGCCTCATGTTTCTACTGACAAGCAGTGAATGCAGAAACACCCCATTCTGAAAAAAAACAAAAAAGGGCTGGTTGTTATCTCACATGTCCCCAGCGAACTCATTTGCAGTTAAACTGTGCTCGGATTTTTCTGCTCCATGAAAATAAAACCAGTGTGGTTTAGTTTAGTGTGAGATTTATTGTTGCCAAAATGTTTTACTAAAATGTCAGCTGATAGCCAGTATTCATTTGTTGCATCAATTCAGAGCCCTTCCAGCTAAAGTGACCGCTCTTATGTAACCAATCTAATCTGATTTGTCATATCTGATTACAGTTAATTCACAAGGAAATGTCTTCAGATTTGATTTTGGTTATGAATGAATTATGTAAGATACTGTAACCCAGTTAAACCTGCAGTTCTAACTCAACTCTGACCACTGTTATTAACAAAAAAACAAAAAATAAAATCAACATTTCTGTCAGGTTTTTTAAAAATATAATTTGTAATAGAAATTAGTGCAAATGTAATTACAGTCTAAACAAGAAATTATTAGAAAATTTGGATGGGAGCCACCTTCTGTGATTCAATGTAAATCCCATCCATTACTGTATAATAATAATAATAATAATAATAATAATGATAATAAACTTTATTTGTATAGCATTTTTCTTAACAAAGTTACAAAGTGCTTTACAGACAAGAGATAAAAACACAGTGGATGACAGATAAAAATTACAATAAAACAACAAAGTAAAGTAAAGTGCAATGCAGACAAGTTGGAATTACAAATGTCAAAACACAGAAAGTGGCACGAGCTGGGGGAGAAAATGTAGTAGTAATAATAAAAACATTACATTTTATTTGTTTAGCACCTTCCAAAACATACACTGTAACGAATTTCACTGTAAAATAACAGTTAAATACTGGCAGCAGGGACGCCAGTATTTAACTGTTATTTTACAGTCCATAGTACTATAATTTATTTTAACAGTATATTATCGTATTTTGGATTACAGTATATGACCGTAGGGTAACGGTGGGTGTTGGGGTTATTTTACAGGACATTTATCGTAATTTATCAAACAGTTTAATGCTGTTAAATTACAGTTATCTATTGTTAATTGACCGATTTAACTGTTAATTTACATGTGAGGGATGAATATTTAACAGTATTTTACAATTATCTTACAGTAGGATAATTACAACAGAATACAGTAGGATTCTGTTGTAAATACACCGTAAATACACACCAATTTGTTACAGTGTATAGCAGGGGTGTCAAACTCTGGCCCGCGGGCCAAATTTGGTCCGCAGTGTAATTTTATTTGGCCTGCGAGGCAATACCAAATTATTATATTATTATTGTAAATTAATGACATTGATGTGTTTTTTATCTGAAATTTGATTTTGCATGTCTGCACTATTTAGTTATATATTGTATGTTTATAAGCGTTGCTGGTTCCATATTTAATGTTAAAGCAAAACATGTTTGGTATATATTAAAAGGTTAATTTGTTCAAAGTTGGCCCGCGATTTTATTCAAGTTTTAAATTTTGGCCCATTGTGTATTTGAGTTTGACACCCCTGGTGTATAGTTAAAAATTGCAGAACAGAAAAAAATTCACCAGAATCCAATAAAATGACAAAGTACTGTTTAATGTGTAATGTACAGCTCTAACTCTGAGCATATATCAGTTTCCATTGAGCCTGAGAAGCAGCAGAGAGGCTGTGAAATAGAGATGAGGCCAACTGGTCTCAGAGGCAGGAGGGAGTGTTGACCAGAAGCCAGGCTCTCACCCGCTGACACACCAAGAAACAGTGCTAAGAAGTGAAGCTACAGTACTGAGCGTGGGCAGATTGATTCCCTGGAATACTGTGAGAAAAAGCGGGCCAGCCCTTTATGTCAGGCAGAAGCTGGTGTAGGATTAGAGCCAGAATTACTGTGGTCACCATCACAGATAACTGCACAGAAGTTTGTCTCAGCAGTGTTAGTGCACCAATGTATTTATAGCTTACAGAATTTCAAAGCGCAAATTTTGCACAGAGTCAACTCATCTGTTTGAAAACATTGCTGTGTTCACACCAAAGCAAAGGGATATTTTGCCTTGGTGCAAGTTTGAGTATGAGATTATTTGTGTTTATTTGCAATAGTCGAGCAAGAGGCACCGGTGTAAATACCAACAGAGTCTGAAGTCATGCTTTGTCAGGAATGTAAGCAAAAAAAATGGTAGAAAACTTTTATTATCTTTGTGTTTGGTGTGAATAAAAAATTGGAGATACAATTATTTCTTTGTTACTGATTATGATAAAGTTATAACAAAATAATCTTTGCTAAAATGTCTAAAATTGCTTTGTTTACCAGAAACAGTCCAAAGCCCTATATTAATGATATGAATTTAAAAAACCTCACATTTCAAAACCTGGACCTTGTAAACCATAACCATATTAGGAAAATGTTTAGTAGAGGTGGGAATCAGCAGAGGCCCCACAATATGATTTTATTCCGATACTTGTGTCACGATACGATATTATTGCAATTTAAGCATTTTGCCATATGGTGAGCATTGCGATACAATATATTGCGATTTAACTGTTTAAATTTAATTTTGCGGACACAAAATGCAGTTAATCAAGAATTGTTTTGTCAAATAAGAGGGGGAACTAGCTATGTATATGTAAAGAGCAGACCTGTGGGAACCCAGAGACCCTATTTTCATTGAGATAGCATGGAGTCAGAGGTCATGTGACCGCTTTAAAAATCACCATAAAACATAAAAAAAATAGCTTAACCTTGTTATTTCGACAACTTCCCATGCATATGGTGCCTATAGCTTCCTTAGATCTTAATGTTTCATATGATACCAGTTCCAATATATTCCTAAAAGTGAGCCCCCTACGGCCTCCGGAAATAAAACACAAAAACAAAATACTGACGGACGTCGGAACGCTAAACATCTAAAACTTGGCGGCCATTAATCAATATAGTATCGCCACGCAAAATATTCCGATACTATGTTGTATCGATCCCCCCCAAACACACACCTCTATTGTTTAGTGAGGTAATAAATCAAGTAAGAAGTAGGTTCATTTTGTCATAGACTTCTATACAATATGATATACTTCTTTTTGCAGCCAGTGGAGTCGCCCCCTGCTGGCCATTAGAAGCTCTGCATGTTCAAGGCACTTCTGCATTGGCTTCACTTTTCAGACCCAGAAGTTACGTACACCTCTTTAATTCCGTCTCTGTTTATGTCTAGTAGTAGTTTCCTGTGTCCTGCTAATCATTTGACTTTGAACTTTCTTTCTCAAGATCAACTCGTGCAGCTGGACATGGTTTAATCCCACAGTGCAGAAATTTGCAGTCATTTGTTTTTTATTATTTTTTGTCGCATAACTCCTCCCCCAGTGAGTGCTGCAGATTGTGCTATGTTAGAGCAGGGTTGCATGGAGCTCAGCAGGGCTGTACCCTGGCCCGGTTCCACCCTGTCAGTTGCCAGTGTTTGGTTGTAGTGATGAGGCCTTTCTCTGCACATCCCCTGCACCACAGCGGGTCAGCAGGGTCAGCTGTCCAAAGCAGCTTTAGTCACAAAGCAAGACATATGAGGCAGTATGATAGCATGCCTGAGCCACAGTGACTCACAGATCTGAACCTCATCCCAAATAACAAAGCAGGAAATTATGCAGAAATAATAGATGGTGATAGTAAAAGAAAAAATAATATAATTTGTTGTTAAGGTCTTTTCAAAACAGGTGCAAGTCTTTATCTCTTATGTTCACCACCTTAATAATAATTTGCTGCTACAACATATCACAGTTTGTATGATATCTTACAAAGTAACATAACGCAGTGAACCAGTCAAATAGTTTTAACTATGTTGTTCCACTGTGAGCAGAGCAGCCGATTCCTTTCAGTGTCTTTTAGTCCATCTTGACAATATATAAGACATTTTCAAGTGACCTGAAATTTACAATGAACTTTGATGAACTGAAAACACACAAAGTATCAAAGTTTCGTAGATGAAAACACACAGTGCACCATGGTAGCAACCTGTCAATCACAAAGTAGCCCCATCCTGCATATCCTGCTTTATCATCGATTTTACTGTAAGTGGGGCTGTAATTTATAAAATTAACATCATGCAAGACTTGACCAGCGATAGATTGAAGCCATGAACTCGTGCTGGGGATGTTTGCTGAGGTGATAAATCATGTGAGAAGTAGGGTCATTTTCCTTTTGACTAACATACAAACAACATTTGTTTTGCAACCCTTTGAGTCGCCCCCTACTGGTCATTAGACAGAATGCAGGTTTAAGGAACCTCTGCATTGGCTTCACTTTTCAGGTCCGGAGGTTGCCACTTGTATCACTTTCTATGGCATGAAAATATTTGATTTACAAAATATGGTCAGTACTTCAGCGTATGTTAGTGATTTAGAGTCTCAGTAAATGATCTTCTGGATTCAGAATTGCACATAGGTAGCAACCTCACGGTCTGAGCAGGGAGGCAAACCCAGAAATGCCTTAATCCTGCAATCTGTCATAGAGGTCACCAACGGCGGTTGCAAAAGAAGTCCGGTTCTATCTTTCTCAATACAAAATGAGACAACTCCTCACTTGTTTTCTTACCTCAGAAAAAATCTTGTGGCAACATTATGGTCTCAATAGTTCCAAGTCTTCTCCAATACAATATGATGTTAATTGTGTAAATAATGGTCCTATTTCAAAGAAAATAGACAATAAAGAAGCTTATGATTTGGGCATGGTTACCTTTGAATGACAGGTCACTAACATGGCAAGCCACCATAGGGAGAGAAGAGAAGCAAAAACAATGTGTATTCACGGCAACGTGCACTTGTTTGTTGTGTTTTCGTCTACAGAACTTTCAGTTCAAGTACAAGTTTATTTGAACACTTTGTTCATATAAATATGTCTTCTTCAGCGTTTGGTTGTACTAAAAGACTCTCCAAAGAGTCAATTTTTCCTGTAAGTAATGTACATTTTCTTTTAGCTTTAACAGTTTTTTTTTTAGATACACCCGTTCTCGCTCCTCCCCAGTCCAAATATACTCTCACTGGTTTAAAAAACAAAGATGGCATCGGACATAAAGCATGGTGCCGACAGCCGAAACGATGAATTTGGGTGACGTCATGGTGACTACGTCCATTATTTATATACAGTCTATGTTTGCACAATATAAAGCCTGTATCTAACAATCACTGCCTCCCAAGGTACTGAGCACAGAGATAATATTTCCAGAGCTGAAGGGAGCAGCCTAATGTGAACCTCACACTGTTGTGTTTTCACGCTCAGTACATGTAGAGCAGCTTGATGCAACAGATACAGCCCTGTGACATGACGTCCACTGAACCAGGGAAGCTTTCCCAACACTCATTTTTAAACAAGTACCAAGTACACGCTGACCTCAGAAACACAGGCTTTATTGTTACACAGTCATATGGTCATGAATAGCAGCAATGTTACAGTACAGACCGGTGTTTCACACTGTCAAACCTGTCTGCACTCACAATCTGCCTCTTTCTCTGTCTTTGTCTCACACACACACACACACACACACACACACACACACACACACACACACTCACCCGGTGGAGTCATGTGCGTCAGACCCTTGGCCTTGGACATTGTTGTATAACCTGTCTTCACATTGTGGCTTCTTGGCCCAGTCAAGCATTGAAAATGGACTTCAGTCAAGTTATGTAATCACTCTCTGTGAGATTTCCACCTCTTTTCTGTATTCAGCCGCCATGTCACTGTCACCAACCATGACCTTCTACGCCTCAGTTTCAGTTACTACATGGACAGCTGAAATGTTAGCGCCTGATAGCTCATTTAAGTTTAGATTAATGGGAACTAATTACATTGTTATGAAGATGAGATGTTGGGGATTAAAGTGTTTTCACTCATCATTTCTAAATGTCAGTTATCTTTATTCTGTTGACATATCACAAAGGTTAGATGAAGTACTTGAGTAACTTCTCCAAATGTAAAATTCATATTTTTAGTCATGCTAGCGGCAGGGCTCCAGGGAAGGTAATGTCAGTCTGTCTGTTTATGAATAGAAATAACTTCTGTGCCCCTTTAACTTTTCTCCTTGCATCATCAGGGCAACATTTTGAATTGTTCAATACTTTGGTTTATGAGCAAATAGCTGCAAAACTCTTTTGAAGGCAACTGCTATACTTGTTATTTTTTATAGATGTTCTCTTCATGTTCATTGACATAATGGATGAATTGATCAATATCAGTTTGTTGTGTGACAGTATGAATAATGGAATTATCTGACGATGGCCATTATGAGAAAAATCTATTGAATATGTGAGCAGAAGTCATTATTTTATTGGTTTGCTTGTCTTTATTGGTAACCAAAAATTCACAGAAATCAAATCAGCCGGGAAATTTGAAAGGAGATTCAGTGTGGATAGACTCAAAGATATTAAAGAATAAAGACACATTTTTAAATTGATGGACAATTTATTTTTTACGAATTATTGGCGTTTGGTCTGAAAATACCTTTAGTCTTAGTATTTTAATAAATAAAAGCCCCTAATTTGAATACGAGCCGTCCAGAGCGGACTTTTTTCGGGACTTTTGTGGATACTTTTTCATCCCTGTTGAAGAGCAGGGCCTATTTTCTCACCTGAAAAAAGCCTGGTTACTGATTGGATAGATCGCTAAGCGGAATGTGACGTAGTACTTTACCCGACAACAACACACGCCATTTGTAAAAGCCGGCGAAACAGTGTTGCCAACTTTACCACTTTGTTGCTATATTTAGCGACTTTTCAGACCCCCTTAGCGACTATTTTTCAAAAAAGCGACTGGAGACAAATCCAGCAACTTTTTCTGGTGTTATTGGAGACTTTTGGAGACTTGTTCTTACTCTTCTTAACGAGCCGCGGGGGCCGGCGTCTCTTCTTAACGAGTCGTCGGCCCCCGCGGCTCGTTGTTTCCCGTGTTTAATCCGTTGCGTATGATGAAGCTGTTGCTAAGCGATTACGCGACGCTCAAAAACCATACGTCACCTCCAGAGTCTTGTAAATCCCTCTGTTGGCTAACTTGTAATGGAGACACTTAGAGTGAGCAGACTTTTGAGAGGGTGTGGCCACTTTTCCCCCTAGTGGAAACACGGCTATAGGTACAACTAAAGGCTAGCATAACCACATAATTATAAACCAGTGAGAAAATTATAAGCTTTGTTAATAATGTCCTTGTTTATGGTTTCTCTCCCACATGGTGTCTCATGACCGCCCACCACAAGAACATCTGATGTCGGAGCCCAGCTTTCACACTGTGATTCAAACCCAGACAGCTCCGCTACGCTCTCATAACCCCTCAATGCCATGCATTAAAAGATGTTCAATCAATACGCCTGTCCCTGAAACATACATTACTTTGAGCAGGATCACACAGTGTCCCAGGCTGCTTGCTGTAGCTGCCAGTTATTGATTTGATGTCTTTCCATAAGACTTGGGCTTACAAATTGTTCTAATGAGGCTCAGAGTACAGCAGCCTGGCCTTGTCTGCTCTACTATCCACACTAAGTGGTGTTGCCACAGGGAACGGAGACTTTTCACTGAACCTTGGCTACAGTTGTGCGTTTCTCGGTGCTTGGGCTGGATTGTGCTGCGTTAGGGGAAACTCGTGTGTTTGTGACTGTAGCGGAGCCACAGGGGAGAGCAGATAGGTGTCATCTGAGCGGCCTAAAACAGAGCTGTCTGTTTTCCTTTGTGATTCACTACAGCATCACAGTGTCATATTACAGGAGACGCAAAACACCGTAAACACTATTTTTATGTTTTGAACAGGGTTGGGATCGATAAGATTATATTGATGTCACTGTCAATTCAGCTGTGAGGTTTGGTTCTTTAATCGATTCCCTCAATCATTTCTTTTTTTCTTTTTTTTAAATACTCTGGTTTGTTTGTTTTTTCTAACGTTTGTGCTTAAAAAAATGAAAAACCAATAAAAAGACAACAAAGCACAAAACAAAACAAAAGAAGTCCCACCCCAAACCAACAGTGAGCGATGCGCTATATATTTCTATTTATGCATAAAATAAGTAAGTAAATAAAAAGACAACAGGAGACAGGTAAACGAAGAGCACATACGTACATAAAATAAATGAAAGGGCTGACAGTCCTCATCTTCCAGGGACAAATGAAGAGTTATAGCTTCTGTAAAAAGGAATACAATGGTTCCCAGATCCTCCAGAACTTGTCTGATTTGTGATTAAGGTCATGAGTCAACTTCTCGAGAGGAATAAGAGCAGAAATCTGTGATATCCACGTGTCGACTGTAGGGATCTGGGGAGTTGACCACCGCAGCAAGATCAAAAACAAAAGATGTATCAACAGAGATTTGGTGTCCGTGCCCGAGAAATTGTCTGGAGCATGATTAAGTAGATAGAAAGAAGAAGTCAACAAAAACTGTTTACCAGTGACCTCCTGGATTACAGAGTGAACCCCTTCCAGAAAGTCTGGATGCGGTCACATGACCAAAACAGGTGGATAAATGTACCTTTGTGTATATTAAATGTATCCCTTAATCATTTCTGATCAGTTTTCTGTGTGGTAAAAACAGTAGGCAGGTTTTCATCATCAATGCAGCTGTGAGTCTAAACAGTGTTAAAACAAAGTATAAAAACTGCATTAATGTGACTAAGGGCGACAAAAGCTCTGCTGTTGTCATTGTGTAAAATGGATGAAATGAGAGAATATTTTTACAGCAAGTTTTTTTCATAAAGGTTTTCTTAATCCATCCATCCATTATCCTTCACCGCTTATCCGAACTCAGGTCGCTGGGGGCTGGAGGCGATCCTAGCTGACATTGAGAGGCGGGTCCAGCAGACTATCAGGCAATTTAGAGTCAACAATTAAACCTAAAGTGCATGGTTTTTTATTGACTGTGGGAGGAAGCCAGACCATGCAAACTCCACACAGAAGATCTGCAAGAGTGCTAACCACTAGATAGTGCAGCCCTGTCTTAATTAAAAGGAAAAGTCTGCTAAAGCTGCCTGCACACCACTAATGTTATGAGAACAAAGGATATCTACCCTCAAGATTATGAGCAATGACACTTCAGGCATAGTGTTGCATAGAGAAATGCTTCAGCATAGTTCTGGTGTTTTCATCCTTACTTGAAATAATAATTTGCAGACATAAAGCAGCGCTTGTGATGTCTGTGATGTCTGTGCGCCATGATTTATTGCAAGTTTCCAGCAGTGTAGGTGTATGAGATTGACATCATAGTTTCGCAATGCACAACTTGCAGAAAAAAACATGTCGGCAGGAAGGAAAGTATACAAGCTTGAAGGTAAATGATTCGTGTGAATCAGACAATTTCTCGATTTCCAATCCTAGTTTTGAAAGGGTTAAATTCAACTGTTGTTATGCAATTTGCTTTTTTTCTGTATTTTAAATCATTTACTGTTACATGCTGACATTCACCATTGTTCATTTTTTTAGAGCTGTTCAATGGTGCAAATACAGCTCTTATCATGAGCACAAATGTGTTTGGAGTAAACAAAGAGAAATTCAAGGTTCGTTCTAATTTTAGCTTCCAGTATGATAGATCAGGTGATTCGTCCTCTGATATTAGAGTCTAGCAGATTTCTGTTTTCTACAACATTACCTGATGACCTTCAAATGAATTTACTCTACAAGCAGTAACATTTGAAGCAAAGGTACGTTTTAGCTTGATCTGTTTTCCACAGTGATCATGGATTTTGTTCCCAAAGGATTTTCAATATCTTTTGTATCTTCTTCAAGCAGAATTTGAGTGATTTTCTACTTGCACAAGAATATTACAAGGTATAGCTGCAACTATTGTGATAGCTGATCATTATTTAGGCTTGTATACATTTTATGAAAGAAAACTATTAATCAATGAATAGAGAAAAATAATCAGCATTTGATTGTGTCAGCATTATTAATGAAAAGTTAGTTGTTGTTTTCATGCAATGGAAATATTATAGATCAGGGGTTCTCAAATACAAATCTTAAAGGGCCACAAAGATTTTTTTTAATGACTCAAAGGTCCATTTATTGAGGTCGGTCAGACCACATGCCACATTCAAAAGAAAATGTCTTTTTTATTCAAAACAACAAAAATATGAACTGAAATAAAATATAATTTCCAGGTGGATTTGCTTAATTTTAGCTTTAATTTCCTCTTTTTGTTGGCCTGTAAACATTGTGTCAATCTCTTCATGCATTCTCTTATTATTCCTGCTTCTGAGAATGGCTTCTTGTGTTTACCCAAAATCCATGCCACTCTAAGTGAGCACTCTGTTGCTTTTTGTTGTTGTTTCATAGATGTGACAAGAAACCCTCTTGCAGCTTGATTTCAGTGCATTTACTTTTGTTGTTCTTACCTCTGAATTTTGAGGAAATGCTATGCTTTGTCTCATAATGCTGTTTCAAATTGGAAATCTTAATCACAGCTTCAGTCTCCTGGCATATTAAGCACACGGGTCTTGTGCTGGTTGGAGGGATAGTGAATGAAAAATTTTCAATCCATTCTTATTTGAATTGACAATTTTCTCTGTCCACCTTTTTTTAGTAAATAACTTCGAACAAGCCATTTTCATGCAATCTTTTTTTGTGCAATTGAGGCTCGCGCGACCCAGTAACTCCGTTGTCATGGAGACAAGTCCCGGTGTACACATACTGACCCGACCAAAACCCAACGTGAAGAAATAACAGTTCGGGGGCCACACATAGGGGGCCGCCTATTGATTCCTGCTGCTGCAGATCAACATGCTGAAATATATGTTAGTTTGCGTGAAGTGGATGGATGCTGGGGGAATACACTGCAGAGAATAAATAAATAAAGAGTGATGCAGTGTGGTGTATTAGAGGAAATGATTAAATATGCACCTGGTGTTAAGCTGCTGTGCTTGTCCTCTGTGGCACATTTCTCCAAAGGCCTGCAAATGTGAGCAGATGCTGCAGGGCAGCCTGCTCGGTGTCTAAGCCACACCGCTGACCTTCTTCAGAACTGCTGTGTGAGGACTACACACACACACACACACACACACAGTATCACAGCATCAGACTGTGGTGCAGGCCTCCTCCCACCTACTATACTACCTCTGATATACTCTGCTCTACACTAGTAATGCACCACTTCACATCTTCTCCTCACACACAAACTGGTGTCATGCTGTCTACAATAAGAGAAACATCTATTTTTAGAGATTCTCTTTAATGATGTTTCAACAAAGAAGGTTTTCATGACACTGTCACCACCAAAGTATAGTAGTTTACAACCACAGACCCAAAATAATCACTGATTTGCATATAGGGATAAATATACCACAGATATCAGCCACATAACGAATATAGTAAATATAGCTTGGGGAAAAAATTGATACAGTATCGCGATATGTTGCCTGGTAATATTATATTGATTGATGGCCGCCAAGTATCAATAATATTTAGCGTAAATACTGATACTGTCAGTGTGGTGGAAAATCTGAAGAGACAACAAAAGTTTCAAGAAAGACAGCCCTGTGCGGGATTTATTGACAAGTATCACAAAACAGATACAATATTCAAGATACACAAACACAGGTCTTTGGTTCGAACAGCAACTCCGCAGTTTTCATATTTGTGTCACTATTATACCTAATGTTCGTGCGTAAGGTCTCTTGCTTTACTATTATTGTTCTCAAATGGTGCAGTGGGATTTCCTAAATCAGAGCTGCTCATATCTTAATCAAGCAGAAGTTTCCTGTAAAGAGACTGTAATGAGATATTTTAATACATCTTCAAATTAATACACAGCATCAGTATTTGTTTCTTTCCCGGACACTGTAGTGGGCTCACTTTTAGGAATATACTGGAGATAATGGTATCATATGAAACTAGAAGATCTAAGGAATCTATAGGCACAGGTTATGCATCAGGATATTGTGTCGGGAAATTGTTGAAATGAAGCTGCAGTTGTTGTCATCAATACATGTTTGATATCAGTTCCATTCAGTTTGACTCACCATATGTCCAAATGCTTAGAACTGCAATTATATTGTATCGTGACTCAAGTATCGGGATAATATCATATCGTGGGGCCTCTGCTGATTCCCACCTCTAATAGTGAATATTAAATATTTATATTAAGTATGGCTACCACCCTCGTGTCTGGTTATCTTAACTTATCATAAAAACAACTAGCCTGGCTTTGCTCTAATGAACAAAATCTGACTACAAGCAACAAAATCTATAAAGCTCTCTAATGAACATGATATATCCTGATGTTTAATAGGTGGTTATTTACTGGGCTGTTTCTTTGCAAAGTGCAGCTTTTGGACCTCTTGTGCCAAATTTCCACTGCACGGCTCTACTCAACTCAATTGCTCTTTTTTGGTTTCTATTAGCAAAAAAGTTGTGAGCCGATACTAGAAGGTTGAGTTAAAACAGTATAAACCTCTGATTGGTCAAAGAGAACTGTCACTCGCACCAAAACTGAACCAAACCATGTGGTGGAAATGAGGCATTGGAGTCTTGTGTGACCATAAAGTTGCATATAAACATATTTCATAAAATGCAAAACTATTCTGTGACTTGAGATCCCAGTTACAGGACAAAATAGTTTCTGTTTATCAGGAAGATTTGAATAAATGAACTACCCAGAATGCATCTTGTCACTCTCACCTGTGCATAGTCATGACTCAGTGGCTCAATCCCTGTAGTCTATATGTCAAAGTGTCCTTGTTTATCGCTCCTGATGAGATTAGTATTGAAGCCTCTGCCAACAGTGTATAAATGTGTGTGTGAGTGGATGAATGCTGGCTTGTGTTGTAAAGCTTTCAGCGGAGGGGTGTGCCATATCGTATCATTTACGATAATACCAGTATATCTTTTATATGATTAAACAAATATTGGCAGCATTTCTACTTCTTGACATAGTGGCGTAAGGGTTTCCTGTTAACTACCTAGACTGTGGAGGCCCGCCAGAGTCTCATGTGCTGCGCTAACGTCACATTTCAAGCTACTGAACATCTCCTGAATGTGAAAAATGTTATGTGAGGTGTTTACTCTCATGTAGCTGTCAAAGTGCTCAAGATTGATGCATTTGACTTAAAAAAACGTACAAAATTTTCTCCCAGGGGGGCATGTCCCCGGCCCCCCTAGATGGTTATCTTTTATTATATGCAAATACTCAAGAGTCAAGAATAACTTTTTTGTATTTGGCAACTGTTGAGATTTGCACTTTACACTACATTTTAGATGTATGGTTGATTTTTTTTTGTTATTTTTATGGATTTATACAGACTAAAAAAATAATTTTCAATATATTTTTCAGTATTTTGTAAAATCGTCAAGAATTTTGTTATTGCAAAAATACCTTGAAATATCGTGATATTTATTCCTTTAGGGCAGGGATTCCCAAAGTGTGGTGCGTGGTCCCTTTGGGGTGCACGGGCTGCTGCTAGGGGGTAATATTAATTAATAAATGCAGGCTATTTGAAATGCACTTCATCTTAAAATGAAGCGTAGAAGAAGTTATCTTCTTCCATTTTTCCAACCCACATTATGATGACGGGGTTGTTTTAGCTCCATGGTCATTTAAACTTGCTGCAATTTTTGTTCAACGCGGCTCAAAATATTATAACATTTTTCAAACATATCTGCTTTCTGCCTCTGATCCTGAGCCTGTCATCATCCTCTTTGCTCTGATAAAATGGAAGCCTGTGCATAACTTTGTTGCATTATATTGAAACTGTGTTTCAGATTAATTCAAATGCGAGAGCTCATTGTTGTGATGGTGATTATTTTATTATATGTGTGTTCTGGTCATTTGAGCATGATTAAACATGCCGCCTTTAATATGGCTATAAAAAAGCTAATTGCCCACCCCTACTATTGCAGTCAAATGGAAAAGTCCATTTAGCTTTATTGATGAGTTTTAAAACTGTACAACACAATACATTTTCTCATGACACCTGACTTCCTTCCTTCCACACAGAACTGAGTACAAGGCTTACAGAGATGTGAAGCCGGCGAAGATGATCCGGGCCAGGTCCCAGTACCTGCCACCAGATGAGAAGACCAGCCTAGAGACCAGCTACAGTGCCACCTTCAAGGGCCAGGCCCCCCTGCGGCCTGCGGACAACAAGGCCCTGGAGAGGAGGAGGATACGCAGTTTGTACAGCGAGCCTTATATAGACCCCATCAAACAGGTGAGAACACACAACTTTATAGTTTAAGGTTTAAAATATATTTAGGAAGGTGGGAAATCTTTATATTACTGTAATGTGAAATTCTCAACCTGGTCCCACAGGAATCCGTGAAATAGCCACGGATTCGCTTAACTCAAAATCCGTGGAATAGCCACGGAATCACTCAAATTTCCGTGAAACTGACACGGATTTTGTTACAATGCAAGTTAATGACAGTCATATCCCGTGGAAATTCCTTGGATATGTTTTCCTATTGGTTTGTTCCAAGTCATGTGACTTTTAAGGTCACGGCGGTCAGAACAAAAAACATGTTTACAAGTTTTCAACACAAGTTTTCTCATTTTTAGTGAGAAAAAATCAATATTTTGACTTAGTTTCTGCATAAAAATGGATTTTGATCACATTTCTAGCGAGAAATATCTGTTTTATTTTCTAAATATTCACTCAGTGAATGTACATAATCACTTTGTATGTTGGAATAGCCACGGGATATGACTGTCATTAACTTGCATTGTAGCGAAATCCGTGTCAGTTTCACAGAAATTTGAGTGATTCCGTGGCTATTCCACGGATTTAGAGTTGAGCAAATCCGTGGCTATTTCACAGATTCCTGTGAGACCAGGTTGAAAATTCTTGCCATGCTCATCTCGTTGCACAACACAGTTTTTAGAAATGACTAGCCATAAATGAGGCCTTTTTCCGCTCAGCAATCTCATTTGTCCGACATCTTTAGGTTGACAGGTATAGTGCACTTCGCTCTAAACCCAAAAAGCCTGGAGCCACAGCGGCAGGCCAGAGCAAGCCAGCGAAGAAAGCCAAAGATAAGCAGAGCGCCACGCTGAAGGGCTCCAAGAAGACCACCTCGGAGAACCAGTCAGAGAACCGGCCAGCGGTGGGGGACAAGGAGAAAAGTAAAGAGATGAACAACAAACTGGCTGAGGCAAAAGAGTAAAAATCATTTAGCACTACTTCTCCTTTTATTTCTTATTTTTCTGGGGGAAAGCAAACACAGAGGCTGCAAAATTAATTAAAGTTCTCATCTGTATTCTCATCTTTCCCTCTGTTTCCCCCTACAGTCTCTTTCTTCTTCTTCTTCTTCTCTTCTCTGTTCGGTCTCTCACTCATTCTTCTTCTCTGTCCTCCTTCACTACCTCTTGGCTACATTTGTACAACTATAATAAGATGAAATGCTGGGGATTAGACATGACATGTCATTGCTCCTCCCACCTCACGCTATATTAGATCGCTATAGTAACGAGTGGGCGGGAGCATCCACTTCCCCCGCCATTTGATGCCACCCACCACCCCCACTCTGCTCGCCTCCATCTCCAGGTTGCCATGGCTACAGGCTGCCTGGCTAAGCAATGGATGGCTCTGGTTGCATGGGCCCACCGACAAGCAATCCTGAAGTGTTGGCTTTGATCAACCGAGCAGATTGCTTTGTTGACTTTATCAAGGATTTTTTCCCTTCTTCTTGTTATTTGGAGGGAAGATTGGCTCTTTGGATACTTTGGTCTCTGCACATGCTAAATTAAAAAGGTGAAAATCTTTGATAAATGTCCCGCTTGGTTAGTTCTGAGTGTCTGATCCACGGCTTGTGTTGTACCTGCTCTGTCATCTCTGCTACTCTTCTCTGTTCATGGCTCTCGGGGCTCCAGTCTGTGTTATCACAACGCTTTGTTCAATGTGATTTTGTTACCCAATGTCTCATTTTGAATTGTTGTCGGCTACATAAAAATGTTTTCAATGCTTCTAAAGAAAAAAAAACACCCTGTTCTCCCATTCAGCTTTGGCTCCTTTCATGTGAAGCTAATTCATACAGTTGTATTTTAGTTCACTCAAGGCTGTTTTGTAGCCAATGAACCATCTGGGTCACACTAAACTGATTATGCATTAAACACCAGCCGTTTGCATAGCAGATGAGCATTACCACTGAATTAGATAATACTGTCGTGCAGTCATAGAGACATTTAACATCAGAGTAACAACATTTCTCCGAATCAGAGAGGGATGAGTTCAGTGGAGCTGGTAAATGTGTTGATTGGTGAAGGTTGGATCCTGTCTGTCAATCTCAATACTCATATCTCAGTGTAATCAAACCCAGTGTGGTCTTTATTTACAAGACTGATCTCTCCACAAAGCTGCACAGTCGGATGCACACACAGCTCCTTATGGCCTTTTTTTAAAAATGTACTCTGCCGAGGGTGACCGTAACCAATATGATTAGACTGCCACGGGACGATAGCAGACAGCTCATATTGCTGCTTAATAGCACATTTCACGTCACCTTTAAAGAGGGCGCTGTAAGGATGAAGCACTGATCCACGTTCCTAATAATTCACAAATTATTTTACCACCTTTTGTTACATTTGTTTTAGTGCTGTCAAGATGAAATTGTTAATTTCTGCAGTTAATTTGAAATATTTAACATGTAAAGAAGATGTAATTTACATAAAATAAATTGTATCTTGTTGCAAAGCAGGCAAAATAATGCTACAAAGCACAGGTGTATATTAAAGCTCTATAGCCTGACGTGGCCATTTTCAAAGAGGTCCTTTGACCTCTGACCTCAATATACAGTCATGGAAAAAATATTAGACAATTTTTTTCATCAGTTTCTTGTTCATTTTAATTCCTGGTACAATTAAAAGTACATTTGTTTGGACAAATATAATGATAACAACAAAAATAGCTCTTAAGAGTTTAATGTAAGAGCTGATATCTAGACATTTAACATGGTTTTCTTGATAACAACCAAGATAATTTACAAGAAAACCATGTTAAATGTCTAAATATCAGCTCTTAAATTAAACTCTTATGAGTTATTTTTGTTGTTATCATTATTTTTGTCCAAACAAATGTACATTTAGCTGTACCAGGTGTTTAAATGAAGAAGAACTTGAAGAAGGGTAGTCTAATAATTTTTTCCATTACTGTATCTGAATAGAGAAACGGGTACACAACGACACAAATCCTTTTTAGCAAATTGTGTGATTAATTTGTTAATATTGTTTATCGATTGAAAGCTCTTATTTGTTTACAACAAAAGTTTTAGGTCATTTTGCTTATAAATATTGAGTTGAATTTGTTAATATGTTAATATTATCATCTTTTATTTTAATACACTCCATTAAGTGTTGTATAGATAATGTTATTGCTTCTGTTTAGGACTCCAGCGTTCATCACTCTCTGTTTCTGGATCAATGTTGTTCTGATCAAATTCCAAAAGCATTAAAAGTATGTTGGTTTGTGGAAGTTTAGGTTGTGTTGGTATGTTGATTCAACATCTACTTTTTTACTTTGTCTGGCAAATTCAACATGGTGCTGCCGTGTTTCTGTGTAACTAGCAAAACATACCAAAAGCTGCAATTTATAAAAAAGTCTGGTTTAATCCAGATTTCCTGAGTGAGATGTGTTGGAAGAAAGGGGAACATGAAGTAAGTTGTATTGTTACTGTTTATCTGTTAATTATAACCTCTCTTGTGTACATAGATATATTATAGCAGGGCTACATGTTGGCTGAGTCCAGCTGCTTTCACTAAGTCTTAGCATATATTTATAGAGAGAGATTTTTTTCTTTGTTTTTGGATTAGAAGAGCACTGTACAGTCTTGTCAATCCATCATCGTGCTCCACCTTCACACTGTTCTCATTAGCTCTGCACCTCCACCTCCATTCTGAGTGGACGACTGGCCGCCACTCACCATAGCACCATGTCTACACTGCAAAAAAAGGTGTCTAAAAAAACATAAAAACACTAAATCTGAGGGAAATGATCTTGCTGCATGGACAGATAATTTAACTTGACAAGATTTCTTGAAATTAAGATTATTAAATCTAGAAATATGCATGTTGAACACTTAAAATAAGAAATTAACTCTTAAAACAAGATAAATTAAAGCTGCAAGCAGCGATGAACTGGCCCGAGCAGAGTGCATTGCAAACTATTTGTTTCTTACCAAGATTTTTAAAAAAAAACAACTTTAGATTTAGAAATATGAATGAATGCTATATTTTGGTTAAAAAATAATAATAAAATAATAAAATAAAATCATGTTTTTACAAAAGAATCCATCAGACAGCAACCGAAAAAGGAATAGGCTAAAGCTGCAAGGCTTATTTTTGCCTCTCCTGTACCATCTACATGTATACATTATATATATATATATATATATATATATATATATTAGACTTTAAATCTTCTTGAAAACGAACAAATATTAGATAATTGCTCTTGTTTTGACAGTTAATTTCTTATTTTAAGTGTTCAACATGCTTATTTCTAGATTTAATAATCTTAATTTAAGAAATCTTGTCAAGTGAAATTATCTGTCCATGCAGCAAGATAATTTCCCTCAGATTTGGTGTTTTTATCTTGTTTTTAGACCCTTTTTTGCAGTGTATCCAAGCTGAGCGCAGGCCCCATCAGAGATGAGGGCCTGGCTCTTTTGCATTTTGCAGCCTTTGGTTGGGGAAGCTTTGTCATGTAACACACGGGAGGGGGCTTGTAGGGGCAGTAAATGTAAACAGTTGTTAGCACAACACACACCCTGTGCTATCTGTGTGATTATTAGGCAAATAAGGATAGAAAGTATGGTAAAGAAAGTTATGTCTTGGGCAAAAAAAAAAAACTGTGACGTGCTTGTGTTTCTATCTGCTTGCTCATATTTAATGCAACATTACAAATAAATGCAAAAAGCAGAAAAAGCAGTGTCTTCTTGCTTTGTTTTTTTTTTTGTTAAAAAGAATGGTGAAAGATTAGCGGTTGCAGGTATCTGTCAGCGTTTCTCCTCCTGTCCCAGTCTTTGTCTTTGTGAGACAGAAAACATTGAATAAAAATCCACATGGAAGAGAATTTTTGCTCACACAACTTCTTTCTATGCTTATTTAAAGACTGCGCCACATTCTGGCATGAGCTCTGGCATCCTCTCCAGGCCGTGCATGTTGCCCTCATGTGAGAACTGAAGAATATATTATTCTTGCATCATGTCTCCAATATATTCCAAGAACTCATTCGACTTATAGAGCGACATGCATGTCAAAGGATGTCCAGAAACTCATTCCAGAATAAGATGTCATGTGCTTCTTTTAGGCTTCTAGTTACAAATGATGCACTTTTATGCAAAAAAAAAAAAAAAAAACCCACCCACAAATGTGTTATTTTACATTTGCTGAGTTCATATTATTGTTCTTTCTCATACTTCTGCTGTGTCCAATTTGTCGTGTGCTAATGAGTGACATTCTGATTCATTTGAAGGGTTGTGCTAAAACAGTACCACTACATACAACTCTGCCAGCCAATCCGAGATATTGGCTGGGTGCAGACTCTAAAGCAACACCTGTGGGGCTGTGCACTACCCAATCCCAGGTAATCAGTCGCAAAAGCAGTGAAAGGAAATAGACCACGAGCCACAAATGCCACTCATTCCCATTCATACATGCTCATGGAGTTGTGGTTTACTTTTGTTTTCTATTACAGTGGCACAGTTTTTGTTTCACCACATTATCTCTGGTCTACTCCTCAGGTCATAGCCTTTCTGTATATTTCTCTTCCATATGGACACTAGAGTAGGGGAGGGTGAATGGGGCTGTCTGACTGCCTGCTGTCTCATCCTACATGGAAGGTTCCTTAAGGTGCCCATTCTTAAGGAGGCCCCAGGTTTAGTCCAGACATCTCCACCCATCTTTGAAGCTGTCAGCTGCTGTAATGCACCCACTCTTCATGATTAAAACAAACTGCATGACTGTTGAATTATCCACCGAGGCAGGAGAGTGGATTCCATTCATTAAAGAGGCAGATCAATCATTTAATCCAATGTTTGAAACTGTAACACTTTGCATCTTATCTTGAGAATTCATACTATGTTTGACATTATAATGATTTTTTTTTCTTTGTTCCAAATCTGCCTCGAAAAGCATGCTGCCACTGTTTTCTGTTGGACCTGCAATCTCACATTCTGTTTAATAATTTGGTCTAGACTTTGAGTGTTAGCGTGGATATAAGTTGAGGGGTAAGTATGAATGGAATGAGGGAAGCGGCTCTGCTTTGGAAAGACAAAGGAAATTGTAAGTGCATGTTACTCTGATTTGTACTGCTAATTTATTTTCTATAGTGCACTGTAGGGTTGCAACGGTATGAGATTTTCACGGTATAACAAACATTATTATTATCAGTTACAAAGACATTTTAAGGAGACATATTTTGCTAATTTTCAGGTTTGGATTTGTACTTTGGGTTTGGTCCACTGCTCTGCTGACAGCAGCACTGATTTCCTTCCTTTTCACTTTTTATGCTGCCAAACAAAACTAGTTTGTTCTGTTGCAGCTGTTGGACGTCAGGGTTTCACTTTCTGCCTCTGAGAAATTCCTCTTCTTTTGGAATTAAAACTTACTTTAAAACATTGTTTACCTCCTTCAACCAAAAAGCAGTGAAAACTTTTAAGTCTGTGCTTCAAACGTACAATATTCACCGAACTTGTTTGAGTGTATAACTATAAGTACTTTTATTTCATAAATATCAGTCGCTGCGTATTTCTGTAATATGTCTATTTCGCTCCTGTTGTTATTTGTGACGGTCCACTTTGCTAATAAAGCGACTTTAGGGGTCGAAAATCCTGTTTTTGTCGCTTGTTTTGAGCCGCCACATTTATCAACAGCCGATCATCCTCACGCTGTGATTGGAGAGATACGATCATTTGATAAATCGCACGTGAACCGTAAGACCAAATATACACTCAGATCTGCGCTCGTTTCTACGCTCGTTTGATAAATGAGGGCCAATGTCTCTTTGAATATTTCTGTATCACCCTCTGTCAGAAACGCTCCGTTTTAGCCCGTGTCTCTTTAAGCCCCCCCTAAAAAAATATATTAAATTAAACTAATTGTTCCCATCTGCACTCTCAGCGACTCTGCACCATCATTGCAGCCGGTGAATGACTGAAACAGCACTGTCGCTGCACTTTCAAAACTATATATAGTACAGTTATGACATCAGAACCTTACAGAAGTCACAGCAGTAAAAGGCACAGCTTGTGTGTATTTCTCTGGATTGAGCATTTTGATACTTTCACAGTATTTATACACCACCTAGACCTGCTTTAGAATCAAAGAAGGCATTGAAAAATCTCACTTCTTGTGATATGGGACCTTTAAAGGAATGAAAACTGAGGCTTGAGTCATTATTACACGGAAGAGGATAAGGGCCAGGTAGGAGGAAATAATAATGAGATGAGGGGAAAAAAATAATTATGCACTTTGAGAAAAAAGTCTAAATGTCAAGAATAAAGTCAGCTTTTTGAGTTCGGTAAAGTAGACTGCGAGCTACAACCTGATTTTCCTCAATATGTCAAATATATGCGATATAAAATTCACATAAATTATAGAAAAGCAGATTTTCCCAAAACAACAGCTACTACCAAGAACAACAAATGTATCTGTCGAGGGATTATAGTGCTACTAAACCCTCATTTTATGACATTGATGAAAATCAAGTAGCTTGCAGTAACTGTTCAGATAGAAAACAATGTTCCTCTGATGACTTATTGACACGAGAACAACCAATCTGTCAATATCTTTCCAACTTTACCAACACAAAAAGTCATTTAGACTTTATTCTCAAAGTGCATAACGGGGAAAAATAACCTCCTCTCAGTATTTTTTTCTCCTACCTGTGCCCGTAGGAAGTATGTATTCGTATAGTGAGATTGTATTTTGTAGCTAATGCTAATGCTTCTTGCTAGTGTAACCTTAAATAACACAGAAACACTATCTTTACGTCCGTATTATGCTTAGCTGTCAGTTAATAAAGTTTTGTTTTTACTGTTTTCAATGGATCAAACTGATGCAGAAGAAAGGGCTTAAATCTCCGCTTAGCATGCTAATCTCGAGATAGCACATTACGCAGTATGCTGCACTAAAAGTACAACATGAACCCAATTAGCTGATATACTATATTGCATGTAAGGATCTCATATCAAATGATTATGGGCATTACGCGAAGCAACATGAATGTCATCCCTGAAATACATAGTAATGCAACATAAGAAGGGAATAAGGCTAAATCTCCGCTTAGCATGCTAATCACGCTACAACAACGTCTGCAACTCCGTAAAACACTTACTTTTCATAAGGTACCACACCATCCAGCACATACACATTGAACATTGATATTCGCTGGAAACTATTTGAATATTATTGGAAAATCAAACCTTGTAGCGCACTTTAAAACTCAGAAAGATAGGTAGGCTAAATAGACTTACAGATGAGATTAAAACAGTTAATTCATAATGTGAAACTGCTATACAGCTGCAACCCTACTGTGCTCTATCTTGTTTTTTCACAGATCACCCTGAGACCCTCATTGCACTATTGGCATCCTGTAGTTCATAACCTCACTGTGACTAATTGAACAGGTCAAAGTATAGATTCAAACCAACCGTCTGTATTGATCTAAATGCAAAGCTGTCCAATGCATTACTAGAAATAGACTAAAAGCCACTTTATATTTGCATTCCCACAGCACAATGGCTTTTAATGGTCATAGCTTTTACATGATTTGTAACTCACTTGCCTTGAGTCTTTTTTATGTAATATTTGTGATAAGCAAACAGGCCCCATAGTCCTCTGATAAGCTCTCAGGCCTAAAACAGAAAGCTGATATTTTTCTCTGAAATGAGCGGTCACAGGGTGCTCGGCTCAGCTCAACCCAATGACTTGTTGTTGTTTTTCCGCCTGAGAGAAATGCCTCATCACGTGTCTCTTTCTGTCTCCTTCCTTCTCTGCTGTCTTAACCGTGTGCTGCCTCCTAGAGATGCTAAGGACGAGCTACTCCGACCCAGTCATCATCATTCCCAGGGTGCTGCTGGAGGAGAACCACCACCTCCACCACCACCACCACTGCTGGATGGAGCCGAGCCTCGGAGGAGCGGCGGGGTCGTACGCTTTGCCCTAGACGTGAATCAGACTGAGTAGTTCTGCCTGTCAGGATGGAGGCAGATGCTCCGTATACAGACTGCTGCTCTGTACTGTAAATATCTAGTATTTGCAACTAAGTTGGATTAAGAAAAAGAGGTGAATCTCACACAAAAAAGTGGAAAAGAGGAAGCCCACACATTTGAAACACGCATGTTTAAAACTGATTTTGGCTCTGAGGTCACGGCTGTTTGACCCATGGCATTATTGCAAAGGTGCTACATCATTTTATGGTTTCATGCAATTTATTTTAAAAGAATATGTCAATATCACTAGGAATACCACACCATAAAGTGCTTATACAACAATAACATAAGAAACTGTACTGTACATTGATCAGTTTTAGTGTAAATAAATAATCACAACTTGCAGATTACCATACTGTATTGTAGTTTTTGTTGTATGGTCAGTCATTTTCAAATAGAGGGTTTGTATGGGCTCCTAAATGTTGATGCAACATCAAAAGAAATATTTCACCCCCAAAAAAGCAATTTGTATAGCAGTTTCTTTCTTGATGAAAATGTTAAAAGTGTACAAACCTTTGTCAGAAATTATGGATCAAAGGGATTTTACAGTAGAGTAAATGTAGAGCATAATGCCTTTTTTCGATGCAAAAGAAGGAACTTTGAGGCTGAATTTCTCAAAAATGATACAGGAAATATGCTTGATAGTGAGTGAGTGAATAGTCAGGATGGTCCTGAGATCAACTGCACAAACCTTTGTCAGAAATGATGTAATTTCTCATAAGTGATACAGTAAATATGCTTGATAGTGATTAAGTGAACAGTCAGGATGGTCCTGAGATCGAGTGTACAAACCTTTGTCAGAAATTTTGGATCAATGGGATTTTACAGTAGTGTAACTATTGTGCATAATGCCTTTTTTTCAATTCAAGAGAAGGAATTTCGAGGCTAAATTTCTCAAAGTGATACATTAAATCCTTAATTTGAAGTAAATGTGATAACAAAACATTCATTTATAAACTCTACATGAGTTGCATGTTTTGATATGGTGAATTATTTCTCCATTGGATTCTTGAATGCAAGAAAAACAAACTAAAATTTAAACGTGAAGTCATCCTTTAAAGACATAAGCAGCACTGAAGTGCAGCTTGCTGAAATAATTATATTCTTCTGCAGCCAAGAGGCATGTTCATGTTTCAGGCAGGAAGAAATTCAACAAAAGTCAAAATGTCACATGAGTCACAGGACTCTGTTTGCTGATTGGCTGCAGGAGTTTAACATCACGCTGAGCTTGGAGCTGTTGCTTGGTGTGTTCTCAGCCTAAATCATACAAACTAGAGATGGCTGCCAACTCGATTATCTATAACGTGGACGATCAATTAATCGATTAATCGATGAGTTTTATACATACTCCAGTATGTAAAAAAACATGCATACATTGGCAAAATAAAAGATATATATACAGTACTATGCAAAAGCCTGGTTTGATAACGGATGCTTTTATTTTGAAAGGACGAAAACTTGATCCTGCCGATTGTAACACTATCTCAAGTGAGATTAAACTGTAAAGATAACGTCAAGGAGTTCAATGTTTTATGTTTTAGCCCCCAAAGAGGCATGAGGTTAGTTTTCACAGTAATCTTGCATATTTAAATGTGTTTTGTGTTTAAATACATTTTGGATTCAATTAAATTTACTAATTAATGCTAGCAAGGTTTGATACAGTATGCTAGTTTTGATCAAATTAATACTCTTGTATTTCTCTCTGTTTTATAATTGTGATTGCAACTTTCATTTTGAAAACTTTAGCTTCATCCAACTTAAAAGTCTTAAGGACTTTGTGACATCACAACCCGGTTGGTAGCCAATCACTGTCCAGTGTGCAACTAACACAAGTGTGAAAAATCCAGTGCCTATATACAGAGAATGGGCAATTCTGTGAAGTAGGAGAGGCAATTGATTGTTTTGTGGTGAAAACCATAAATTATTATTCAGAGAATTATTAGCAGAGAATGATTCTATATCTTAAAGGGGAGCTAAATGATTGTACACATCAAAGTGTGTTTACTGGTGTTGTGGATTTAGGCTTATGTGAAAAAAGTTGTATAAAGCCTTAATGTGGCACCAGATGGAACGTGTGTGAAGTCAGATAAATTGCCTGAAAAAAGAAGAAAGAAGTGAACTTACCAGGCCTCTGCAGCTGCAGCTCCTCATCTCTGCTGTCAAGTTGCATTGTGAATCATGGATGATTTTATGAGGGAGACAAATGCATAGAATAAAAAAAGATGATACACTACAGGCCAAAGGTTTGGAAGCAGCTTAAATTTTCTGTTCACAATGGCTTTCTTATACATTCTTATACATTGATGTTACCAGACCATTGCTGAATAAATGTTAACAAAAGAAAAGAAGGGCTTAGTTTTAGGGTTGAGAAGATTTGGAAGAGTCACAACTTCAGTGCAAAAGTAAAAAACAAATCACAGTTTAAATTATTCATTTTACCTCTTTGGCTTTTGTGAGTTTGGATTAAAAAATCCCAATAAATCTCAACTGTGTTCGTATCTCTGACAAACTACCACAGAAATGGCTCAAATTGAAGCAGCTGAGTAAAGAAACAATAGTTCAGATTTATACATTAAGGAAAGAAGGAAAAACAAAGTCTAAGCCATAGGTCTCAAACTCGTGGCCCTCAGCTTAATATGAAAGTTTAATGTGAGTTTTATATGAATGGCACTTTACCGTGTTGTGTGTGGAAGGTCCCTTTAATTACTTTTTTGTAATTTTGTGTCTTTTTTTTTGGCAATTTTGTCTTTTTTTTAAAAAAATAATTGTGTCTTTTTTAATAATTGTGTGTCTTTTTTTTTGTAATTTTGTGTCTTTTTTTGTAATTTTGTGTCTTTTTTTTTTTAGTAATTTTGTGTCTTTTTTTGGTCATTTTGATACTGCCTTTGAAATCTGAATGGCTTATTGAATCCCATGTTTTCTGATCCAGCCCACAAAACATACACATGGTGGTCTTATTTTTCAGGTAGGCACCCCAGATACCCAAATGTATGTGCATAAGTTTTCATAATATGTCCCCTTTAAACACAAGTGGCCATACAAGTAGGCCTGTCACAATAACACATTTTTTAGGATGATATATTTTCCCAGAAACTATCACGATAAACGATATTAGAGCATAATAAGTACATCCTTTTACACAGCAATGTTTTTTTTTAACTTCGAGAATATTAAACATCGGAATTGAAATGTGGAAAGGAAATATTAAAATATACTAGATAAATAAAACATAAATAAATAAACTACAGCCAAAGCAAATAAAACAGACTTTCAGGCTCTGTTAACAAAACATTGCAATGACATAATCATTATGTTTTCTATTATTTTATTATTAAAATATTATATAAAAAACATATAAACAGCTGGAATGGCTGCTTTGCAATTTGTACTGCCTGTCAAACACTTGCAGCATTACTTTAACCCTTAATAGGGCACTCATTGAAATACTTGCAAATTCCAAATTTCAACCCTAGAGAATATTGGAGGATATTACATACAGCCAGAATGTGTCTGACTGTGGAATGTGTAAAACATAGAGGCCCAGGGGAGGGGGGTAATATTTTGAAAAAAAAGTTTACGAGATCAAAGTGGCAAATCTGCGAGAAAAAAAGCGCAGATTTATGAGATTTAAAGTGGTGAATCTGTGAGAAAAAAGTTGCTTTTTCCCCCCACTTTTTTCTTGCACAGATTTTTCACTTGAAATCTCTTAAATCTGTGACTTTTTTTGTAGATTTGCCACTTTAATCCAGTAAATTTGCTATTTTTTTCTCGAAATACACGGGGACCCCATTTTGATGTCCACTGAAGTTACCAAATATAGTTCTTTGCCCGATAAAGGGTTAAACACACAAGAAAGCACAAAAAGTCAATATGTTGAGTCCAGAAAAAACTATCGTGTCCATTTTTATATATATCGAACGATAAGTTGATATAGTAATTATCATGACATGCCTGCATACAAGAACCCGGCCTGAATGAATGGGTCATTGTTTTTAAATTGGAAACTATCTGATCAAAACATCCACAAAGAAAAGTACAAATATAACCAAACATTGATTTCCAGCTTTCATGACTTGACAGTTTTCAGTCGTGTGCTATGGAAACATTTCACTGAGCAGCAAAAAACATATTGAGGTTGTAAACCCAACTGTCTCATGTTTAATTCAACAAACAACACTGACACAAGCCTGAGTTGCTCCACTGTCAAACAACTGTGCTTGTTCAACCATATGTATCGCTGCTGGACAGAAACTAGGCCAGAACCTGTTACCATGCACGCCTGTCTGCACTCCAAGTCAACAACAAAAAGGAAAGAGCGATAGATTACCTACTCTCCTTAAAAAAGCACAAGCAGTGTTTTTTGGGAGCTTTTTTTGGTGCCTCGTTAATGCAGGTGCTCATATTTCATTCATGGTGTAAAGTCCAGCAGCCTGTAGGGGGAAAGAGAGATTAAGAAACAGGAGTGAGCAGCTGGTTTGAGGTTTTGGTGCAGAGAGGCTGTTTCCTTGTCACAGTTCATATAGCTCCTCATTAGTCTGGTTTCTCCTGATTACTGCTGTTAGCAGCACAGCAAACCGTAAATGGCACTTTATATGATTATGCTCACATCTCCTCACAGACACGTACACATACACTGCTTCTGAGATGGTGTCTCGACTTGCATTGGTGCTGAAGATGTGTGAGGTTTGTGTAAATGTTCATGAGAGACTGTCGTGTGTAACTAACTCTGGGGGAGGGGAGACACACTCAACCCGTCAGTCTTAATCAGCAAGTCAGCCATCTCCATGTAACACACCCAAATAACTTAAAGAGTAAGGAGGACTGTGTGGAAGGTGGATCACAATCAATTCTGTTTTGTCCCATGCTGCCTTGCGTGCTCAATTTTGTTTCGAATTATAAGGCGGCATGGTGTCCATGGCCGATTCTTAGCCCTTCTTTTGGTATCCAATCACAGAACGGGGAGGGACGGCAAGACGATGATGCGTACTTTTCGACAGACGGAAGTTTGTAGTTTGCTTACGGATCCAACATGGCTGCAGCAGACACAAAGCTCTCTTTGGATCTAGCTGTAGACAGTGTTCTAGGTAGCTTAGAGCCAAAGTTTGTTTTAAAAGAAGAACAACGTTTGGCTTTACACTCCTTTATCACCACCAAAAAGGATGTTTTAGCCTTGCTTCCAACAGGATTTGGCAAAAGCCTAATCTACCAACTAGCCCCGTTAGTGGCTAAGCTAATGGGGTTTAGCGAGACCCCAGTCGTTGTGGTCGTCTCACCATTGAAAAAATGAAAAATATATGTCTGAAGAGTGTGCATATGTGGAGTGTCCTTCTTCCTCCATATATATCTTGCACAAGCAATAATCATTCGGCGCCATCGTGTGAACTTCAGTCGTTTTCTTCCTCGATGCTTCCTCGTAGAATTTCTGTCGCTCTACATACGTCATCTGGTATAATTGATACGATTGGCTAAGAGCTACGTACAGACACTTTTGATAGATATTTGTAGCGCCCAATAAACGGCTCTGGACGATCGTAAACCATGCCTGTGAATGAATAGATGGTCTCCAGACTATATCTCATTTGTGATATAGTCTGGCGTTAGTCAGGCTAGTGAATATCAATGTTCAGTGTGTATGTGCTGGATGGTGTGGTACCTTATGAAAAGTAAGTGTTTTATGGAGTTACAGACGTTGTTGTAGCGTGATTAGCATGCTAAGCGGAGATTTAGCTTTATTTACTTTTTATGGTGCATTACTATGTAATTCAGGGATGACATTCATGTTGCTTAGCGTAATGCCCATAATCATTTGATATGAGATACTTACATGCAATATAGTATATCAGCTAATTGGGTTCATGTTAATGTACTTTTAGTGCAGCATACTGAGTAATGTGCTATCTCACCATTAGCATGCTAAGTGGAGATTTAAGCCCTTTCTTCCGCATCAGTTTGATCTATTGTAAACAGTAAAAACAAAACTTTATTAACAGCTACTGACGCCTCCTCTACGAATAATAAATGAATAGGTGGTCTCCAGACTATATCTCATTTGTGATACCGTCTGGCGTTAGCCAGGCTAACCTGCTACGCCCTCCGGAAGAAAAAGAACGGCAGGTTGCTGGCGGGACCTCTGAACATTAAGTAGAAAACTGATACTGATTTTCAAGGTGAGCCTTTTATTAGGTGGCTGAAATACATTTTACACTCCTTATATTCTGCACTATTCCTTTAATGAAATGGATTAAGAAGCAAAAGTCGCTAGCAGGTGACTGAGATTTCATCTAGAAGTCTCTAGACAGCATAATTACCCTGCTTACATTTAAGAACTATAATCCATGACACAGTCCAGGTGTTTGGAAGAAGGTCCTGAGCTGCTCTATTAAAACACAATAAGGATGTTTAATTAGTAATGACCTGTGTGAGTGAAAGCCTTTAGAGAATACTGCATATCCTGTACACACACACACATACACACACACACAGACAGAGCACAAAACATGATAGATGAGTGTGTCTCAGAGTCGCCCTGACCTGGATGACTAGAGAGAGAGATGGATGAGGGGAAGAGAGGGAGGAAAGAGGAAGGACTGAGGAGACTCGGATCATGTTGCGGCCATTACCAGGGATGTGGTTCTACAGACGGACAGAGTGGAAAAACTCATTTCTCCTCCACGGCTCCACAGCTCCTAACCCCCAAGGTCTCATTCAGAAATCAGGGAATCACTCCCCGGACACTTGTTTCATGTATTTAACGATGTTGGATTATTGCTAGTTGTGGCCACTCTGTGTGTGCATGTCAGGGTTATATATGACACACCTGCATATTGATGTTTTTTTACGATCCAATGCAATCCAAGTCCACCCAAAGAAGATTAACTGCAAAACACCCATTAACCCTTTATCAGGCAAAGAACCATATTTGGTAACTTGAGCGGACATCTATAACAGGTCTCCTCATAGAAACACATGGATTTCTACATCACAGATAGTGACACTGTGGCATCTGATCAATCAGTAAATCATACAAGATTCAAGCTTTCCTTTATTGTCATTGTATTAAAAAAGTATACAACTAAATTTACGTGTGCTTCTCATATATAAGGTGCTTTAAAAAAGATCTATGGATTGCTTGTAAATAAGAAATGGTAAGTGCTCGCCCAAATTATATTACAGTAAGAGATGTAAGGATAAATTTAACTGTAATATTATATATAAATTGCAGCTGGAACCCAGTAATATGCATCACAACATCTGAATCCAGTAATTGTAACAGAGTCACATTTCGTCTGATTTCATGCTTTTAAACTGAAAATATTCCCCGCTCTTTCTCTCCCCTTTGATCGCTAATGCTCTCCCCTCCCTCTCTCTCTCCCTCCATCCATTATAACCTCCATCCCTGCACTGGGCTGTTGCCATAGATACGGGTTGCCAGGTCTGAGGCTGAATGGGTTAATTAGGAGGCGGAGCATTTGCAGCCCCTCCAGATGGTAGTAAGGCCTCCCTCGCCGCAGGTCTCCAGGGACCTCCTCTCTAAAAGAGAAAAGCCTCTCCTGTTTAAAATTCAGTCCCTCGCTGTCGATCCAGGAGCTGCATTTTTGACCCTGTAGTCAACAATGTGGGATTATGGGAAGTGTGTGTGTGTTTGTGTGTGTATGTGTGTCCTCTTCAGCTCTGTTTGTCCGAGAAATATATTTTTCTTACACTGATTTGATTAAAGGAAGAACAGGACAATCTCCACCAGCCTCATTCAACCTATAAAATGTGAAATATATCAGCTATGACAGCAACTTTTTCTCTTATTGTCTCAAACCTTTTGTTGTCCTCTGTAAACAGTGTAAACATGTTACCTC
The DNA here is from genome assembly GCF_030273125.1 of Centropristis striata. Lineage (NCBI taxonomy): Eukaryota > Metazoa > Chordata > Actinopteri > Perciformes > Serranidae > Centropristis > Centropristis striata. The sequence continues at coordinate 7,529,842 of NC_081531.1, forward strand.
TGTGCATGCAGGAAGCCATCTTGGCTTGTTTTATAGAGCTGAAGAACTGAAACAGCAGCACCCCCAAGTGTCCACATTCATCCAGGACATGTTTATTATCACCTTATACAGCCAGTAAAGAGAGCCAGTTCATGTAAGTGAGCACAAAATTAATATTTCTGATGTGAAACACAATAAATATACATTTAAGAACACAGAGTACAAACAAACAGTACAAATAAAAATGAGTTATTGTCAAAAATAGCAGCTAAAATGAAGTAAAGTGAAGCTGTGCTTGATCAGTATTGCACATGGTATATTATAAGTATATTCGACAACATCAACAAATATTTTCCATACAATCTAGTTTATAATAAACCTCTTATATTGCAATTTTAATGTAAACCATGTGGTGAAATAATATCCATACTCAGTGCGTATTTCCAGTATTCTGAACTGATATTTTGCCCTCAGTATCATTATATCTCGTGCTTCTGTGTCTTTAGTTTTTGTCTCAACTAAAAGCAAAATGTAGCTTAAACTTTCAAGACTTAAACCTTTTAAAATGTGTAACATGTCATACCTATTTATTCTTTAATGTTCAATATTCTTAACATTTTTATAGTTACTCTATATTTCGGTAAGCAACTACTCTCAGCATTTTAATATCTTAAATATATGTTGAGTGGACGTAAAATATCAATATAAATAATCTCTATTTTGTGTTTCTTGTGCAAAAATTTGCAAGGTTTGTTGAGAACTAATATGTGAATGGTGCAACAATGCCACCCAGTGGTAGCTAAGGTGTAATAGCCTACTTAATGTATCTGCTGCTGCACCCCTAGGTGTTAAAGACAAGGTAGGTGAAGTTCTCCTGCTTGGGTTTGGTGCTGAAGTTGTAGTGTCCAATGCGGTTCCTTTGGTAGTAGAACAGGCAGACGAAACCAATGATGAAGAAGAGAGCCAGGCCGATTCCCAGGAAGGAGAGCCCGACTATATGAAGAATGGTGTATCCCTCCTCCAAGGATTCTGTGAGTATATGTGTCGAAGTATTCACAATCAGTAAACATGCAGAAAACAAAAACAGATAACAGGAGTTGCTTTTTACTGTTTTTGTCAAAGGAGTATGCTGCCCTACAAAGGGTAAAACTGGGAAAAACTGCTTTAAAGTCATTTTTATGCTCAAAAATCATGACGATTTATTTGACCTTTGACCCCAAAAATGTAGTCACTGCACTCTGGTTTTGCATTTCTGTAAAAAGATCCTAATAGTAATGCACTAACAGAGTGCAGTCACTATAATGTTGTTGTCTTATTTCAGATTTTATATTTAGTTTTCAGTGAAGAAACATTTTCTAATTAATTTTGTTATAAGTGTATTTAAAAGTTTTCAACAACTCTATTCAAAGATTTGTATGTTTTAGACTAAATATTGTAAAGTAATGATATATAATTTTATCTCACTTTTTTACTTAATCACTATCTAGATAATAATGTCCCTATCAAATGAACTTATAATTTCTATTATTCTTGTCTTCATTAATCAACACAATGAAGAAATACAAGACTACAATGTCTCAGTCACAGCAAACCGCAGTTACTGCATTTTTTTATGATTATTTCTCTGAAATAAAGCAAAATTGAAATCTAAAAGATAAAACAGACATCAAGGAGTTCATTTTTAGTTATAACTCAAATTTGACCAAAAATGTAGTTAATGCAGTTAGACTTTGTAGGGCGGTATGGTTCTAACCGGTTCAGTTCCCCAACAGAAAGAGCTGTCTCATGACAAAGTAAAGCAGTGGAAATATTCTAAGTATCAGGGATATTGATTTTTTTTAGGTGGCCAAAATATATTTAGCTGCTGCATCCACAGCAGAACAGGTGCATCTCAATACATTATAATATGATGGGAAAATCCATTTCCAGTAGTTCAGCCCCAACCAAGTATTGAGTCATATAGATGGACAAACTTTTCAGAGGCCAACATTTCCATATTAAACACACTTTTTAAAATTGGTCCTCTGTAATATTCAATTTTTTTGAGACACTGAATTTTTAGTCTTCATTAAATGTAAGCCATACTCCTTATAATTAGAAGAAGTTGAATAAATTAACACTTTTTAATTGAATTACTGACATAAATAAACTTTTCTATGACATTCTAATATATTAAATGCACCTGTATATTGCTTGACCATGCCAGTACTGCTGCCTGATTCTCTGAACTGCCTCATCAGTGATGGCCAAATAAAGCTTCATTAACCATTTAATTAATGTACTGAGCCCACTAGGTGGCTGTCTCCATTCAATACAGCACACTGAAAGCATACTGAATTGCCAACATTGCCATCTAGAGGGATCAAAAAATACAACTAATTGTTTGTGATGCTTCATTTGGACATCACTACCCACCGCCATCTACTGTAGGGAATACATTAGCTGTGGTTCCATCAATGAATTTCCATGCATATTTTGAATATTTGCATGAGAAAAGCTTGATGGAAACACCAAAACTTGGAAAGAGATTTGAAAATGCGCATTAAAAGTTTTTTTGCTCAATTGAGTTGGTTTTTGTCTTTTTTGAAAAATAATTACTACGCTAAACAGGAGACGGAAATGATTTTCGCAAGTTCTGAGGTATCGAACATGTAGCTCACATGACTGATCAGCTGTTTCTGCTCTGACATAAAAGAACGATTATAAGTTGTTCAGTTGAATCTAAGTCTTGAAGACATTTTTTTTTCTTGTGTGGCCAAAGTTGTCCGACTAGCAACTTGTTTTTTATTATTTTTTTCTCACTTGCTCAATCTCTTCTTCTACTGTTTACTGACGGATTAGGCTACAGCAACACATTACACTGCCATCTTCTGGCTAAAGTACATTTATGCAGCTTTGTTTATTTGACCTGAACCAGTTGATGGAAACGTCCCTAATTCACATTTTCTTTCATGCAACATTTCAAAATTTCGCTTAAAATTTCTATTGGACTTTAATGGAAACACGGCTAGTGACTATGGATAAGTACCGAATACAACCCCATTATAAACATAACTAGTCATTTAAAGAACAAAATAGTGAAAAAGTTCTAAATACTCAAACTTTTATGAATACTGCATCCATATAACAGATTCTTTTGTTCAACACACTTTAAAAAAGATTAAATTCTCAATTCAAATTCACTACAAATGAGTATGCCTCAAATAAATGTTATCCACCCCACTGCTTTTAAAAATGTGTGTTTTCCATCAAGCTACTTAAACTCGCCTCTCCACCAGACTAATGATAGGAACAGCAGTGCTAGCGCCATAACTCTACAGCTAGATGGCCTATTCAAATTTTAAAATGAAGAGACACTCAAGTTTATAATGGATACTGAAGACCTTCATAGCTGCTCTACTTTTAAAAGTGGTCAGATCAGTGGTGGCACAATAAAAACTGAAGTGTCATTGTTACTTCAGTTGGAATTAAAACTCAAATTTAAACCCAGCAGAGGCATGCAACTGAAAAATGTGTCTTGCCTAACACAGAAGAGAGAAAAGTTCATATTGTTATTCTGTGTAAAAGTACTGACCATCATCTGCCCTCTTCAGAGGCCCGGTGCTACCCAAAGAACTTGCAATTGTTCTTGAAGACCGAGTTGTTCTTCCTCGAACACAGTCCTGCAAGAAAACCCAATCAAACATGACAAAGGAGACAATTCCAGTCTTCAACATTCAAACAACTACAGGTGCAACTGAAATAAATTAAAATATCATGGAAAAGTCCATTTCCAGTAGTTCAAGTCAAAAAGCCCCAACCAAGTATTGAGTCATATAGATGGACATACTTTTCAGAGGCCAACATTTCCATATTAACATACTTTTTAAAACACTGAATTTTAGGTCTTTTTCATTAAATGTAAGCCATAATCGTTATAATTAAAATAAATGAAATACATTAAGACATGAAATGTTTCAGTCTGTGTGTAATGGGTCTATATAATGTGTTATTTCCACCTTTTGAATTGAATTACTGACATCAATAAACTTTTCTATGATATTCTAATTTTTTTAGATACACCTGTAAATGCTTCAGTCATTGTTTTTAAATAGGGTGTACTGACAGGCACGCAGGTCTCTGATCCGATCTCCACACAGATCTGGACCTGGCAGTGCACATAGATCACATCCAGGTCGACAACAGCGAATATCTTCACAGACACACGTGATGTGCTGGAGTTTCCGTTCATCAACACTGTGGTATAAAAAGGGTTCACGGCACAGCTGTGGAGACAGAGACAAGGAGTGTAAAAGATTTTCTAATCAGTGAGACAACCCAAAACAATATTCAATCATAACAGGTGTGTTTCCATTAGGTACTTTTCCCTCCAGTGAGCCGCTCTGGGTGTGGCTTGGGAGAGAGGTTCCTTTTTTTCCTATGACCCTTTTTCTGGGTCACTATACCCCAGCAATTACAGTGTTGTTATGGAAACCTTCCATAGGTATTTTATTTTAAAACACATAATGGGAGGCTTTATTTTATAGGGAAAGAACCATGTCTGTGTATTTAAAACCAGCGGAAGCTACAGATAATTGTATCTTATATCATTATGCAGGTTGTGGAGGTTAATTAATTTTTTTCTTGGATGATTATCTCCTTTCTTGTTCAAATAACCTTTTGTTTTTTTTAAGATAATTATCCTGTTATCAGTCATGATTTCAAGATGACGGATAAAATCGAACTATTACTGTCATGGCCAACCTGTTTATGGCTCGTGCATATGGAATCTGGCAGATCCCCACATTAAGTGAGATTATGTGGCGTCCTGATTCCAAGGTTGGGCCACTCTGAAGCAATGGTGATAGTAACGGTAGCAGTAACAGTATTGGTAAAATAATAACTAGTGGCTGCAAAGGAGTACATGTATTACTTATAGTTGCTAGCTCAAGTACTAGCACTAATAGAAAGAGTGATGGTGCTGTAGGCAGAAGCAGACCTGTTCTCCAGGAAGGTTTCGCTCGGGCGGTCTGTAGCTCTTGGAGTGGGAGTGGCCCAGCATTTGTTGATGACTACTTTAATCTGCTCTGAGGAGGTGTTGAGGCTGACTTCCACCACCACAGACTCCTGAGAGGACAAGCTGTAGTTATGGGGTAGAGGCACTGTACCGTTCATCAGCTGCACTCTGACCTGGAACGACCCCAAGCCCATAATGACATCTTGGATGATGTCATATCTGTAAAGACAAAACATATACACTGTCATAAATATAAAAGTACCTCCAAAGCTCAGTAATTAACATCATATTTAATAATAATAATTATAATTAACGTAATCATCATAATAATTAACATAATTATGTTATTGTTTACCTGGGTTTAAAGACCCAAGTCTAAAAATAACAAATTGCTGTTTTACAGATTATCTTCATTTCTTGTTGCCAAGCAATCACCAGAGATTCCAGGATGTTACTGGTGAGCTAATGGTTACTTAAAGGGTGTTTCCACTACAACCCAATACCCGGAATGAGGCGGGTCTCACTCACCGAAACGCCCCTAATTTGAATATGAGCCATCCGGAGTGGTCTTTTGACCGGACTTTTTTTGTCCCTGTAGAAGAGCAGGGCCATTTTTCTGATCCCCTGATAGGATCCCCTGGTTGCTGATTGGATAGAACGCTAAGCAGTATGTGACGTAATACTCGAGGTCACAACAACATGTGCCATTTGTAAAAGCCGGCGAAGCACTGTTGCCAATTTACCTACTTTGTTGCTATATTTAGTGACTTTTCAGACCCCCTTAGCGACTATTTTTCAAAAAAGCAACTGGCAACAAATCCAACAACTTTTTCTGGTGTTATTGGAGACTTTTGGAGACTTGTTTTTACTCTTCTTAACAAGCTTCTCATTAAGAAGAGCCACCGGCCCTGCTTCTCATTAAGAAGAGTAAGAACGAGTCGAAGCAGCACAGTCCTCCTGCAGCAGTCTCTCCCAGCTGCAGCTGGAGCCGGTGGGGATTTTAACCCCTTAGCGTCCAGTCTGCAAATTGCTAATAGGCTAACAGTTAGCTCTGCAGCAGTACAGTGTGTATGTGCTGCTGCTGCAGGAGGTGTTCACTTAGCGATCTCTATTTGTTTACAACAAGCACCGGACACTCTGTGCACAGTTAGCGATGCCCGTTAATTCACGATCACTATGTTTATGATCAGCGGAGACGCTGTGCATAATTAGCCATGCTGCTATGTCATGATCAGCTGCTGACATTGTGCACAGTTAGTGATGGCGGCCACAGTTGCATCTCCCGTGTTCAATCCGTCGCAGCGATCGAAAACCATACGTCACCTCCGGAGTCTCGTAAATCCCTCTGGGGGCCTATTTGTAATGGAGACGCAGAGTGAGTGGACATTTGAGAGGGTGTGGCCTGAGACTTTCCAGGTGGCCACTCTTCCCCCTAAAGGAAAAACGGCTTTAGTGAGCTTTAGAGGTACTGAGAGACATGTCCGGTCTCACAGCCAACTCGTTAGATACCTACACTTTGTCATGGCCCTCAAAGTGTGATACCAACACACAAGCAGGTCTGTGCAGAGAAATTCTTCATGTTCGGAGCAACAAACGCAAAAAAGATAGTGCAGAAGCTCCATTGAGACTAAGCAGGTACCCAGGACTTTGACCCAGGAGACCAGTTTCCGTGTTCAGTATGCAGAAGTAGTTGTTTTTTAACCTCAACTCTGTTCTTTATTACTAACCTTAATTAAGTGGTTCTGTTGCCGAGACTTAATTGTTTCCTATGAGTATGGAGGTTTATTTTGGGAAAGCCACAATACATGTAATGAGCAGAAAATGGCACTAAAGGGTTCTGTGTGTCCCTGTAGCTGACGGCAAGGGACACCGACCACAAGTGTTGATATCTGACAAGTTGGGAGTGAGAATATGTTGGATAGGCAGAATTTGTTTCCTTTGGACATAGCCAGGCTAGCTGTTTTCCCTTGTCTCCAGTTGTTATGCTACGCTAAGCTAACAGTCTGTTGGCTCTAGTAAAATGACCAGTTTAGAGTGTACATCACAGCTACGTCACTGGCAGTTGCGTGTTCATACTGGTTGCAGAAACTCAATTACGATCTATGAAAACAATAAGGAAATAGAGGGAAACAGAAGAGTTTCAGGGGGTAACGATGCCTTGCTATATAATGTATAAAATGTAATTTCATTGCATATGTGAATTTCTAGAGCTATTGTTTACTCCAAAGCCATGCTCTAATGTAGGCTAACAATCACAGGTTGCAGCTGAATTGCTTTTAAAGGTTAAGCTGTATGTATGTTTGAAAGGAGCATGGCTAATACGAGAATTTCCGGTGATTTCATCGGTCCAGTACGTCCATTTAATGTCTTTCAACCATAAACGTCTCTTGTCTAGCTTGAGAAGAAGAAAATTATTAATCTTCTCATCTTATTCTCTGCAAAAAAAGCAAATAAGCGTCAATTGTTTCATTAGCTCTGAGGCTGTTTCTTGAAAATCCCAAAGCATGCTGAGTAATAATGACAGTAAGTGAAGCGTACCCCATGGAGCCGAAGTCAGCAGAGATGACTATGTCCTTCTTGTAGGTACACATGATGGGAACCTTCAGATGTTTTCTGGGTGCCTTCAATGTTCCATTGGTTGAGTCCATGGTATTGAACAGGGTAACAGATGCTGTGTAGTAGGTTTCATTCTAAAATAACAGATGTTGGAGTTATTTTGAGAATAAACTCACTTTCGTTTTACTGGCAAGCCCAGTGCATACAGAACATACAAAAGCAACACTCACAGTCTTAACAGTAGTGTTACACTTATCCCAGTTGACCGTGGTCAGCCAGATGTGTGTGGTGTTCCATCCATTGATGACACATTTCGGCGAGCCCAAGTATAAGGTGCTTTCCTGGATTCTGTTGCTGACAAGGAAATCCTTGGTGATTGTCACAGTGATGCCTTCAATTTTGCACTCCACAGAGATGGCATCATTAGCAGTTATCACGGCAGTAACAGTGGTTGTAGGAGCTGTAATGGTTGTAGCTGGGTTGGTACTGGTGGCTGTAGAGGTAGAAGTCATGAATGTCATTGCTGTTGTGGTAGTTGAAGTAATAGTGGTGGTTGTCGGGGCCCTAGTTGTTATTGGGGCATGAGTGTATGTTCTAGGGAGAATATTGTTGTTTGGGGCAACAGTGGTTGCTGAAGGAGCAGTAGAGATGGTGACAAGGGCAGTAGTGGTAGTTCCTGGAGCAGTAGTGGTTGTTGTTGGTGTAGTTATGGTCGTTGTTGGAGAAGTAATGATTGTTGTCGGGACAGTAACAGTGGTTGTTGGCGCAGTAAAGGTGGTTGTTGGGGCAGTAGTGGTTGTTGTTGGATCAGTAGTGGTGGTTTGTGGGACAGTTGTTCGGGCAGTAGTGGTGGTTGTTGGAGCAATTATTGGGGCAGTAGTGGTGGTTATTGGAGCAGTTGTTGGGATAGTAGTGGTGGTTGTTGGGACAGTTGTTGGGGCAGTAGTTGTTGGAGCAGTTGTTGGGACAGTAGTGGTTGTTGGTGGAGCAGTTGTTGGGGCAGTAGTTGTGGTTGTTGGAGCAATTATTGGGACAGTAGTGGCGGTTTTTGGAGCAGTTGTTGGGATAGAAGTGGTGGTTGTTGGGACAGTTGTTGGGGCAGTAGTTGTTGGAGCAGTTGTTAGGACAGTAGTGGTTGTTGGTGGAGCAGTTGTTGGGGCAGTAGTGGTGGTTGTTGGAACAATTATTGGGGCAGTAGTGGTGGTTTTTGGAGCAGTTGTTGGGACAGTAGTGGTTGTTGGTGGAGCAGTTGTTGGGGCAGTAGTGGTGGTTGTTGGAGCAATTATTGGGGCAGTAGTGATGGATGTTGGAGCAGCAGTGGTGGTTGTTGGAGCAGTTGCTGGGGCAGTTGCTGGGGCAATAGTGGTTGTTATTAGGGCAATTATTGAAGCAGTTGTTGGGGCAGTAGTGGTGGTTGTTGGAGCAATAGTTGGAGCAGTTGTTGGCGCAGTAGTGGTGGTTGTTGGATCAGTTGTTGGAGCAGTTGTTGGGGCAGTAGTGGTGGTGGTTGGAACAACTGTTGGAGCAGTTGTTGGGGCAGTAATGGGGGTGGTTGGAACAATTGTTGGAGCAGTTGTTGGGGCAGTAGTGGTGGTTGATGGAGCAGTTGTTGGGGCAGTAGTGGTGGTTGTTGGTACAGTTGTCGGGGCAGTAGTGGTTGTTATTGCACCAGTTGTTAGGGCAGTAGTGGTGGAAGTTGGCGCAGTTGTTGGGGCAGTTGGGGTGGTTGTGGGAGTAGATGTTGGGGCAGTAGTGGTGGAAGTTGGGGCAGTTGTTGGGGCAGTAGTGGTGGTTGATGGAGCAGTTGTTGGGGCAGTAGTGGTGGTTGTTGGTACAGTTGTCAGGGCAGTAGTGGTTGTTATTGCACCAGTTGTTAGGGCAGTAGTGGTGGAAGTTGGCGCAGTTGTTGGGGCAGTTGGGGTGGTTGTGGGAGCAGATGTTGGGGCAGTAGTGGTAGAAGTTAGGGCAGTTGTTGGGGCAGTAGTGGGTATTGTGGGGGCAGTTGTTTGGGCAGTATTAGTTGTTGTTTGGGCAGTTGTTGGGACAGAACTGGTTGTTGTTGGGACAGTTGTTGGGACAGAAGTGGTGGTTGCTGGAGCAGTCGTGGTTGTTGCGATTGCTGCAGAAGACAAAACACTCTGGTTACAACATGCATAGATATTCTGTCACTATTTAGTTCACCTAATCGCTATCAAATTAATCTTCCTCACCAACACACCAAAAGACCGTACCTTGACAGGTTCGTCCCTGCCTTGCTGGGTTGTTGTCTATAAATCCATCTAGGCAAGCACATGTGTAGGAGCCCCAGGTGTTTGTACAATTAGCCCACTGAGAACAGTCATTTTCGGATAAGGCACATTCATCAAAATCTACAAAAAGCAAAATATTTGTCTTAGTAAGTCAGACTTCATGTTTCTACTTTAATATTGTACTTTAGGTTACATGGCTTGGAGATTGTTTTTGTCTGAAACCAAATCTCTTCATTGCTTTTGGATATAAAATACAACAATGTTGCACAACATAGCATAATTTAGCCCATGATGACTCGTAAAGGGCTGAGTACTAGAAAGTTACTTTCGCTTTGGTTATGGATTGCTCCACCCTCTATACAAGTGGTCTCCATCCCTGTTTCTGGAGATCTACTGACCTGCATGTTTAAGGTATCTCTTTTTTCCAAAACACCAGATTCAAATGATCTGCTTGTAATCAAGCCTGACAAGCTAAAGCTTCTCAATCACAAGCAGATCATTCAAATCAGGTGTGCTTGAGCAGTTACTTTCCAGGAGCAGTGTTGGAGACTATTGCCCTATATTTTAGCCATATCCCATTAATAACTCTTGAACTGTTGGTGTACTTGTTGGAGGCTCCACTGTACTAAACAGAGTTCCCTTGTCATTGATAAATGTTAGTCTAAACTTTAAACTTGTACCTTTTCATAATTCAGGTCAAGTGTTTGTGTGGTTGTGTTTGTATCTTATTTTCTTCAGACTTTGGAATAGACCTACAGAACACATTAAACTGTTTTGATAGGCAGACTAGTACTAAACATAAATAACTAATCTAAACTAATTGTCTAAAATCCAATTTAGACCTAGTTTTAGATCTACCATGTTTCATAGAGGAAATTGTTAGACAAAAAATATATAAAGATACATACCATTTGTACTTGTGTTTTCCACAGTATATTTGGTGCTGTTTATGAGGGAGTTCAGCAGAGCTGTGGAAACATTACTGATGTCTTGGCTTTGACTGGGGACGGAGATGATGTTGAAGTTGACCACCACACTCCCTTCGGAAAAGCCTGTGATCTCGATTCTCACCTGGCCTGATTCCACCAAGGCCTTCATCTCTGGAGACAGAGACTGGTAGATCTATTGGTGACAAAGCAAAACAGCTCCACAGTCAGAATAATGTTGGATAAGTAGATGAAACAATAAAACTTTGATAATTCATTGTAATGGACATGTTTGCAGTGTGTGGAATTCTACTCAAAGATCGCATGCTGTCACTGGATGATCCTCGTAACACACCTACCTCCTGTGTAATACTGTTAGTTAGGTTTTCATAGGCCTGACTGCTGGTGTTCTTCAGATCATCGCTGAATTCAATGTTGGTAAGTCGTGCTGTGGCATCAAGAGTCTGAGCATCTAGAAAGAAAAGACTTGTCAGCTCTCTTACCAGCCCTAGCCTTAATGCTTAAAAATGTCTTCTCCTTTCTTCATCACACATCATTCATCAAGGAAAATATTACTTGTTTAGTTACTGTATTACTCCCAGGGACGGCATCATATTGGATTGTAATTCATTGAGGTGAATTGGCCTGAGCCGGTGACTTCTAATTTAAGGCTCACAATAACCTCTCACAAAGAAATAGTATGGGCATATTATACTTTTCCTGAATTGACAGAGTCTATTAAGCATTGCAGTTGTTGGATTTTGGGTCACTGATGTCCCTTGATCCTACAGGGATCAAATAAACTATATAGTTTAGGCGAAAATTGTGGGAAAATGTGTGTAATTTATGAATTAAAGAGGTCATGTGACCTCTGTGTTTGTCAGAAAGAAACAATGTTGGGCTTAAATGAAAGCCATGGATCCCCCCCTTTACAATGATACCAAACAACTATATATAATACATTCACAAATTGGAAAATTATAGCCATTTCTAATCTTGGGCGATTAATCAATCATTATGCTAATTAATCTATAATTATGACTAAACCGTAACTTTTACAGACTTTTTTAGTTACTGTATTACTCCCAGGGATGGCATCATATTGGATTGTAGTACATTATATTGTATCGTATCAAATTGTGTTGTATTGTATTGCATTGTATGGTATGGTATGGTATGGTATGGCATGGTATGGTATGTATTGTATCGCATTGTATGGTATGGTATGGTATGGTATGGTATGGTATGGTATTGTATGGTATGGTATGGTATGGTATGGTATGGTATGGTATTGTATGGTATGGTATGGTATGGTATGGTATGTATTGTATCGCATTGTATGGTATGGTATGGTATTGTATCGCATTGTATGGTATGGTATGGTATGGTATCGCATTGTATGGTATGGTATGGTATCGCATTGTATGGTATGGTATGGTATGGTATGGTATGGTATGGTGGTATGGTATGGTATGGTATGGTGGTATGGTATGGTATGGTATGGTATGGTATGGTATGGTATGGTGGTATGGTATGGTATGGTATGGTATGGTATGGTGGTATGGTATGGTATGGTATGGTATGGTATGGTATGGTATGGTATGGTGGTATGGTATGGTATGGTATGGTATGGTATGGTATGGTATGGTATGATATGGTATGGTATGGTATGGTATGGTATGGTATGGTGGTATGGTATGGTATGGTATGGTATGGTATGGTATGGTATGGTATGGTATGGTGGTATGGTATGGTATGGTATGGTATGGTATGGTATGGTATGGTATCGCATTGTATGGTATGGTATGGTATGGTATCACAGCTATTCTATGCACAAACCGCAGCTTCATGACTCTACAGTATATGATGAAAAAAGATCCAAAAGTCAAAGGTACTGGAAGAATCAACTTCATGTTTGCGACAGGTCTTACCAGTCTTGACTAATATATGAACGCTGACTCCTTCACTTGAGCAGGAATGAGGCGTGACAGTAACATTGTAGAGTACCCCAGGCTGCAGATCCCTCATCTCCATCATGGTCTGACTGGTAACCGCAGAATTAATGACCTCTGACCTTTTGCTCAGAACGACCCGGTAAGTCTGGTTCGTCTGGAACTGAGCGGACCAGTAGACACAGAAGGAGGTCCCAGTGACATTAGTTGACCATATGCTGGTGATGCTGGGAGGAGCTGGAAGGAAGTGGTAGTTGGGGTGGAACATCCAGGGTTATAAATCATTCATTGTAGTTTATGGAATAGTTTTACGTTAATTGCTTATAGATTTTTTTACAGAGATCAACTTGATTGTTTGATACCACTCTTCCATGTCTGTACAGCAAATAAAAGGCAATAACTAACAACTGGTTGATATTGAAACAAGGTAAAAGCTTGCCTGGCCCTGTCCAAAAAGACAAAATCAACCCGCACCTCTAAGACATCTTGCTTGCTTGATCCTAGCTCTGTTTGGGACTGTCTCATTAAATACATGGGACATACTCCCTGAAGATTTCACAGAAAAGCTCAGTAAAGCAGATATCTGCTACTCTTTAATAGAGGAGGTTAACGGTACATGTGTTATGACAAAGTGCCATGCATATGCCTTTTCACATAACTCTCTGAACATTTTCACATGACTTTATATCTCTTTCAATTAATTTTATTTTATTCTCATGCGAACACAATCCGCCCTGTTCATCCTGTAAGATAACATGTCACAGTTGCTTCTTCTTGTTCTTGCGTAGGATGCCTGCTATCTCAAGTCCTCAAGGTTGTAAGGCTGTACCTCCTTAACCAATACACACACACTCATTGTAACTCTATAAAAACTGTTAGCTCTCTTTGTCTGCAGATTCACTCTGTGCAGACCTTTTTGACTGTACCTTGTGCTCTCCTAATTGCAATTAGAATAAACCTTTTTTGCTTATGCGCCAACGACTCAGTGATCTTTCCTCCTTATAACGATTTTTGCCACTACACATGCATTTGCCAAACCAACCAAATACTCTCAAAAAGTTTTCTCTTGAATTTGGTAAATACAGTGTCAGGAGGGTGAGATATGGAACACAGTTGCAGACTAGTGGTGCCTTAAAGTTGTCCCAAAGGGATAACCACAAAAATTGCAACTCATCTGATGGATGAGAGGGAAATATTTTAATAAGGCAATATGAAAAGAAATAATAAGCTCCTTTCAATAATAGGGCTTGGCTAAGAAGGAGGGGGAAACTTAACCACCACTGCCGAGCAGCTGACTTAAAAAACAAACTCAGGGAGTATAAGATAGCCCTTATAAACAAAAATGGCTGTTAAGGGAGCCTTTAAATAACACAAAGACCTGGGTTTAATAACGACCCAGGGCAAAGAACAAACACACTGGAAGACTCGAGAAAACACAAGGAATGATACTAAATGCTTGAAACGGGAGCAGCGATGCTCTCACTTTCTCTGAAGGTGAATATATGGGCCTCCCACACCTGGTCCAAATCAGGGTCAATCAGAGACACACACACCTGACACTGACTGAGCCGATCATAGATCCACACTCAATGAGGCCACGTTTATACATAGCAGGGTATTTAGAGAAACGAATATCCCCCCACACAACACAACATCGTTTTCCAAAAAGTTGTCATTTACATCAACCCGCATAAATACGCCATTGAGCGCTATTATAACTATGCCAAACCTATTATATGGGTGGCAGTGTAGGGAGAAGGATAAAGCCATGCAACCCAATCAGAATCCTCAGAATCGACAACAACGAATAACACGAGCGACTTCCTGTTCCTTTCAAAATAACTAGATAGAATGAGCGTGAGAACCTAAAACCACATAACCTGAGTTTTCCAAATTCTTCACTTTGCCCGGAGTTTTTAGAAATAATCGTTTTCTGTGATAAAAACGGGGTTTTCGTGTAAATGAGAGCCAAACCGCATGGAAATATCTGCGTTTTCCCTTCATGTAAACGGGGCCTCAATGAGTGGCAAGTGTGAGTACCCTTCACATACAGTTTAAAAAACCTTTTGATAAACCATACATCTCGTCTTTGTGTTGCTCGTTGAAGTATCAATACCCCACTTCCATTAAAGAGCAATGCACAGTTGTGTTCTGTGGAAATGTCCCCATTTCAGGACTACCTTCCATGCAGTGCATGAGACACTTTTGATCGTGGCCAGTTTAAGCCAAGACTTAGGCCCCGTTTACACGAAGGGAAAACGCAGATATTTCCATGCGGTTTGGCCTCTCATTTCCATGAAAACCCTGTTTTTATCACAGAAAACGATCATTTCTAAAAACTCCGGGCAAAGTGGAGAATTTGGAAAACTCTGGTTATGTGTTGTCGTGTCAACTGGGAGAAACGGGGTTTTAGGTTCTCACGCTCATTCTATGTGCTGCTGTCTGTCCACACGAACGAACCTTGCGCCATATTAGTTGTTTTGAAAGGAACAGGAAGTCGCTTGTGTTATTCGTTGTTGATTCTGAGGATTCTGATTGGCTTGCTTGGCTTTATCCTTCTCCCTACACTGCCGCCCATATAATAGGGTGGGGGGGATATTTGTTTCTCTAAATACCCTGCTATGTATAAACGTGGCCTTACTGTAGGGTCCATTGGGCACTGGTCATGATATATGCGGTGTCTTGATTTGCTCACTTATGTACTTACAGGAGCTGAACTAAACAAACAAACATGTAAAGTTTTGGAGACGCTGGCAGGTGGATTTTGTTCCCTTTGGACAGAGCAAAGCTAGCTGTTCCTTGTCTAAATTAACTGGCGAATAGTGGCGGCTCCATGGTTTATTTACAAGTAACCTATTAGAGAGCCAAAATTGTTTCCATTTATCTCAGCCAGAAAACAAACAAGAATATTCTCTAAAATATCAAATAATTCCCTTTGACTAAATCAAACATTTCCTGTTAAAAAGTAACAATTTTCTATTTGGACACGACACTTGCTACTTTGGCTTGATGTGGGGATTTTAAGCAGCACTGAGATTAAAAGTAAAGGTTTTCTTACAGCACGTGGTTGTTGGCAGAGGTGACTCTACAGTTGAGCTCATGTTGCTGTAAGATGCAGAACTTGTATTACTCAGAGCTGTAGTCATGCTGCTCTCAGTGGAGATGAAGGGACCCACGGTGTTGTTGCCCAGAGGGTCCTGCGTGCTGTTGAAATCGGGGGCGTAGGTCGTGTTCATGGGTGGAAGGGAGGTAAGCGGGGACGGTGTGGTGGTCGTAACCCTGACGTCAGCTGGGAAGAAGGAATACAAGTCGATGTAGAAATGGAAGTTTTTCATGTAAAATATGAATGTGAATATTGATTAGGATCACAAAAAGAGGCATTTATTGAGAATTGGCAAAAATGGATTACATATGTCTGTACCATAAAACGTATTTCAGGTAATCTCTGATTGGATTATCAAAATACTTTAATTTCTTTGTACCTTTCCCTTTTGTCTTTTTTTGTGTGTGTGTGTGGGGGGGGGGGGGGTTTGTTCATTAAATGTTTGTTCATTTACTTGTAAAATCAAAAACCAATAAAAAGTAAATGACAAAAAAATGAATATGGGGAAAAAATGACTCACCAATAGAATAATTTCCACTTTATACCAAGACCCAAACTTTCCTCTCAGACAACACACGCTGCCTAACCTTTAGGTAGAAGCTGTTGATTCTGTATCTCCAACTCCTCTGCATTTCTGGCTAATAGTAATGATTTATCAGACTTTATTTACAGATGTATCTCCTAAAGACATTAAAAATGATCATCATTATCATGAAGATCATCATGGAAATAATGCAGTGAAGTACTATTCTCTTTGTCATAAAGACGGTCACAAAACATTATTTTTTTAAGTTTAACTTAATCATAAGTTTGACTTTGGAAATGGTAGTTGGATTTTTATACATAGCCTGACATTATAACAGTTTTAGGTCTTCAACAGGGTCATAATTGAGGATTAGTGCATTGTAATGCAGCTATGTATGCAGCATTTTATATATACTGACATTATTTTGGAAAAATAAAAAAAATAAAAAATTATATATATATATTTCATTATTTTCTAGAATATAAAAATCTATTTTAAATACGAAAATCCATTTTTGTTTAATTTTATTTATGTTTATTGTTAAAGTATATTTGTTATTAATTAATGATATAATGTGAACCATTTTTTTTTTTTAAATAGTACATTTTCTCAACAAATGTTGGAAATACAACCAATAATGAGTCAAAAAATAGACAATAATTTACCCACATCCCTATGTGTATGTATATCTTTACTATAATTTTAGGCTTTGGAGGTATAATGACTGTGTATGTAACATAACAAGTTGCAAAATGATGAGATATGTGTGATGTAGGGTCTAATAAGGTTTTTTTTAGGTAAAGAAAAAACAACAACAAAAAGCAAATTTTCTGCGTGTGTTGGGATTCTAATCCGTTAGATGGCTGTATATTGATTATTGATTACTAACCTGTGCAGTCGGCTCCAGGGTAACTGGGGTCAACATCAATATATCCTTGGGCGCAGGCACAAGTATAGGAGCCCACTGTGTTGTTACAGTCTGCCATAGGGGAACAGTGGCGGAGAGCAGGGTGGGCACACTCATCTACATCTGAAATTACAAATACAGACTTATGAAGAGAATAAATTAAAATTACTTTTCTGAAAATTAAAGACAGAAATTTAAAAAAAAGATTATATGTTTTATATGTATATATATATATATATATATATATATATATATATATATATATATATATATAAATATATATATATATATATAATATAAATAAATAAATATTATATATATATATATACATACAGTCATGGAAAAAATATATTAGACCACCCTTGTTTTCTTCACTTTATTATTCATTTTAATAATAATGCCACATTATTAATCAGAGAACTGAAATTTGAGAGAGAATGAACTAGAGTTTTGTTTGGACGAATATAATGATAACAACAGGAATAGCTTATAAGAGTTTGATTTAAGAGCTGATATCTGCCATTTTCCATGGCATTCTTGATAATAATTTTGGTAATTTAAAAAAAAAAACATGCCAAATATCTAGACATCAGCTCTTAAATCAAACTCTTATCAGCTATTTTTGTTTTTATCATTATATTTGTACAAAAAATTGTAACCTAAATTGTAATCTGTTGTACCAGGCATTAAAATGAACAAGAAATTGAAGAAAAATGGTGGTCTAATATTTTTTTCCATGACTGTCTATTTAGAAATCCTATTATAAAAAATGCCATGAAAGAAAACTACATACTGTTATTACAATGTGCAAGTTGGACTTGATAGACTTGTCTTCTTGTATATTTGATTTAAAGGCTCAGTAATTCAGAGGTGCCTTAAAATAATAAGTGTAATAATGAGTCCATCATCACAACAGTATAAAGCCTGGAGACTTCTTTATACAGTCTATGATATAGAGTGTTCTTTATACAGTCTATGATATAGAGTGTTCTTTATACAGTCTATGATATAAAGTGTTCTTTATACAGTCTATGATATAAAGTGTTCTTTATACAGTCTATGATATAGAGTGACGAATAAAATGTGTGCTTACAGTGTGGAGAAGGAAGTTAATCATCTGTAAAAATAACATTTTGAAGGAGACGTGATGTTTGTTTGATTGTGATGACAAGCTTGTGCAAATATAACAAGACTGATTTGTGTGTGTGTGCATGCGTGTGTGTGTGTGTGTGTTGTTGTGTGTGTGTGTGTGCTCGATCTAGTGTTATTTTCCGTTATTGCAGGAAACATCCCACAGATGACTGTCACTCAAACAGAAGTGGTGGGAGAAGGAAACTGTGGTGCGACTGAGTCATTCTTTCCTGAACACCGTGTTCTCTGCAAATATGAATCATTCTCAAAACTCTACAAGAATGTCATTTCTCTAAAAGGAAGAAAGAAAAAAAAAAAAAAAGCTTCAGCGCTGCTGTACAGAACAACTGTGTCGCCTCACCCTCCACAGTTACAGATGACACTTCCTGTATGTGTTTGAGCAGGAGATGCAGCTTCGACGTGACATTGTACAGTGAAAGAGTGAAGTTGCACTCAATCAGCAGCGAGGTGGCAGTTCTGAAGGGATGCACAGGGTGTGAGCTGAGGTAATAAACTGAAACATCAGCCTGCAGAGCTCCAGTCACCTGTAAGTGATAGAGACACACAAAAATAATCAGCATGAAAGTCTTTTTATTTCCTAAAAAGAAACAGAGGATGGAAAGTGGTTGCCTTGGTGCATCCATTATTTTTTTAAGCACTGGTAGCTGGCTGGTGGTTTTGGCAGCATAGTCTTATTATATAAGCAGCAGAATTCTTACTAGCTGTAGTAGAGGCTGTGTTAGTATTAGCAGTAGCATTACCATTGCTTGTATCAGTCGTGTGTGACTCAGATGGTCTCTGTCGTTGGTCTTCAGTTCCTGGTAATCTGTCTTCACCATCACTGTTGCATTAAAACGGTATCCTCCATTCTCAGAATAATGTGATGAGGCTGAAAGTGAAGTTTAAAGGGTCAGATCACATACAGCTAGTGGGAACTTAGGTGCTGTAAGAAAATTGTTGGTGTTGGGATGTTATGGTTCACCTCTTAACCCATAAGAACCTATGGTGAGACCTGTGTAACAAACACTTAAAATCTTCTATAATCTCCCATATTCAGTTTTATGTTTCACTTTAACTCTTTAAATCCCTAAGTGACGTATACTCAACACACTGGTGTGGTGAAAAAGTAACTAATTTCAAAAAGCTTGTTTTTTGTTACGGAGCTAAGTTTAAACCCATTTAACAATTCTAATCCGTTAATAGGGAACTGAACAAATTTTGATATATGTTATGTGTAAAACGGTATCCTCCATTCTTAGAATAATGTGATGAGGCTGAAAGTGAAGTTTAAAGGGTCAGTTCACATACAGCTAGTGGGAAATTTGGTGCTGTAAGAAAATGATTGGAATGGGGATGTTATGGTTCACCTCTTAACCCATAAGAACCTATGGTGAGACCTGTGTAACAAACACTTAAAATCTTCTATAATCTCCCATATTCAGCTTTATGCTTCACTTTAACGCATTAAATCCCTAAGTGACGTATACTCAACAGCCTGGTGTGGTGAAAAAGTAACTAATTTCAAAAAGCTTATTTTTTGTTACGGGGCTAAGTTTAAACCCATTTAACAATTCTAATCCGTTAATAGGGAACTGAACAAATTAAAGTCACAATTTTGATATATGTTATGTGTAAAACCGTATCCTCCATTCTTAGAATAATGTGATGAGCCTGAAAGTGAAGTTTAAAGGGTCAGTTCACATACAGCTAGTGGGAACTTATAGGTGCTGTAAGAAAATAATTGGAGTGGGGATGTTATGGTTCACCTGTTAAAGAATCCATGGTAACAAACACTTTAAATCTTCTATAATCTCCCATATTCAGCTTTATGCTTCACATTAACTCATTAAATCCCTAAGCGATACATATTCAACACCCTGGTGTGGTGGTCATGTGACTGTGACAAGAAGTGACTTCTCCAAAATGTGGCTGTGACTGGAAACAGAAATGTGCAAAAGTAGCTAATTTCAAAAAAGCTTATTTTTTGTTACGAGAAGTTTAAACCCATTTAACAAGTCTAATCCGTTAATAGGGAACTGAAAAATTAAAGTCACAATTTTGATATATGTTATGGAGATGCAAACCAAAAGGCAAATGGATATATATATATTTTTTTTTAAATTATTGATTTATTATTATTTTGTTACTTAAAAACAAATCTGAAAAATAATTTGTTGTTAAACAGCACTATTAATGTCACAATTTTGATAAATGTTGCGGAGATGCAAAGAAAAAGGCAAATTTGTGTTCTTGTAAGCAGAAAACTGTCTATCTTTTAATTTTAAAATAAGAAATATTTTCAACATAAATACCATAAACGCCCAATGTATCCTATATGTCACATCACAGATCTTTGACATTTAGGGGTAGTATTTATTTATTTTTAAACATCATAAATGTGTTCTATGTGGTCCACTAGGTCTGTGGTATATCCCCCATAATTTTCCTTTAAGGCTTACTGGGTCTAGGTTCTTATGGGTTAAAAAACAAGGCCATATAAAACATGTCCTAACTGAATGCAAAGCAAGTGAAAATCTGTGTCAAAATCAGTTTGATTGCATTGTTTTCTTCCAGAATACTCTAACTGTGCAGTGCATTGAGGTACAGCTCATTTGTGTAGTTGGCAGTCAGTCTGAGGAAAATTGTTAGGGAGCTGAATGTTTGTGGTGAATAACCATCCACAGTATTTAACTAGTTCAGAAAAGATTTGTTAGAACTGCCACATTTTCAAAACAACTAGATCCTTCTGCTCCCCTTTTCCAAAAACTCAAGATAATGGCCATTTTTCAGATCAATATATATCAAATATGCATTTTTATATTTAAGTTCCAAATTCCATTCTTAAAGCTTTCAGTGAATATTTCCATGTCAACTCACAATTACATAAGTACAATACGAGACAATTGACAAAATTTCACCCTCCTCCACTATCATACTACACTGTAAAACCCAATATTGCTTGTTTGTTATCATAATTATGTTTTCCTTTTCAATACAAACAAAGATTTGTGAAAATAATCACTTTAACTTAAAATATTGAGTCAAATACAAATATGGATTTGAGTAAGCTCCATTGTCTTTGTTGTCTTAACATAAAATTCTTTCGCAGCATGGACACTCAACAATTTAAGTTGAAACAACAAATTTGGTTTTACAGTGTACCCTCGGTCAATTTTCCTTAAATATACTCCTTAAAATACTCTGGAATGATCAGTTTAATAGTTCAATACAGTTTTCCTCTCTAAATACATACAAGAGCAGTTTAGTGGCTCTGATTGCTCACCTCACTAGTACACACATATACAGGCATGCATGCACACATTTCTACACTTTTGTTTTATTTTACTTTTAATATTATTATAAATATGCCTAATTTTTATGTGTCATTATTTTTTTTTGTATTTCATAATTACTTGTTTTTAATGTACCTTGTGAATTTTAATATAGGTAGAGGCCTGTATAAGCATAATGAATTAATTTACGTACAAAACTGAATGCACAATGTGAAAAACTGCTATTTTAAAGTAAAAGCACTGAATTCGTATTTCTTTGTAGAATTTATATAGATGATTGAAAAAATAATTACAGGGCAAAAAAAATCTCTTTTTTCAGTGAGTGAAGTTTCTGTCCTATTAATAAACCACAGACTTTACTCTTAACAGGTTTTACTGGGACTATTTATTTAGTAGTAAATTGTCCAGATGGAAATTGAACACAATAAGTTGGATTTGTTTATGAAGAGATTTGAGGTTTGAGTGAAAAAAAAAGATATTGACTGAGTCAGGTCACTAATTTAAGACTCCTCTCTACTTGTGCTATTGTTACACTATGTTTTAGCATGAGCTATTGTCCTGTAATTGCAACTTATAGCCACAGTTGCTGGGCAAAGTTTACATAAGCTAAATATAATGTTTCAAAGCCTTGAACACAACCAACCATCTAAAACTATCTGCAGGGCTAGAAACCAGTGAGTTTCTTTGAGTTTGGTTGAAAATACCCATTAATAATGCAAACATCCAATGCATTAAAAGCAACGTTACAAAAACAATAAGCTCAACTAACTTGCAGGATCGCTGCAGCGAAAGACATCGGATCTCTTGCAGCATTTTTGCCAGCCTGGACAGTCCGTGTCCCACTCACAGATCTCAGAACTGGCATAGAATCCATCTGCAGTTGGACACGATCCTGGCTTGGCAGTGTATTCGTCACTCCTGTTTACAGCTTCATTCAAAGGAAATAACATGTTACAGGCCATATATTAGCAGCGAGATATTTGTAGCACTGCAGATTCAATGCTTCCATCTGGTGTCTTGCACACAGTACCACACGCTGAAAGGTCATGCTGATTACTTGTCTGTCTAGATGCTTAACACTTGTAACAAGATACTTGAAATCTAACAACAAATAATATATGCTTTTCTATAATCTTTCAACCAATTGATTGATATGTGATGTGCAGTAGACTCACGCAGGGCGCAGTAATGGCCGACTTGTACGTAGCCGCTGCAGCATCGGGTCACCTGCACCACCACTGTCTTGAACTCCACCTGATGGGTCATCTTGTACAGTGTGTGTGTACATGTCTTCAGCCAGCCACCACAAGGCATTGTCAGAGTATATGGGACTGTATGTATCACCATTGAACTCACATTCCTTGTCTCGTTGCGAATACATAGGTGGTAGCCAGACGGAGACAGGATATTTCCTGAAATAAAATACATCTTACTTCATTTTACTGTTGGTTACATTTCTGTGGTAGTTAATAAATGACACATTATACTGAACTTCTAATGCTCCTTGATTCTGACTCATAAGCTATAACAGTATACATGCCTATCACCTAAGACATTTGAAATGTTAAAACGAATATAAGCAGGCACAGCAATGCATGTAAATCCTCATAAATGCCATATTCTGTTGTGGCAATACATGAATTTCTTGTTAGTCTGTCATCTGCGTAGAGGCCTACCTTCATGCACAGTGTTTTGTCCCTCACAGAGAGCCAGCAGGGCCGTCGCCACCCAGATGGAGAACATCCAACTCATTTTTCACAGATCAGAATCTCAACCATATATTTAAGGACCACATTGTACGTGCATGTTTCTCTTTGAGATGATGCTAACTCACTGTTCAGGGCGTACTCAAAGACTAAATCCTCTGTGGCTGTGTGTTTCTCCTCCCCTCGTTGCACCACCAGTCCCTAATGAACCACAAAATCACGACAAGCAGCAGGTAGATATTACATTGATGAGGATATTTGGAGTTAGATTCGACAGCCTGGTAAAAATTACATTCATCTTTGCAAGAACATTACAATATTCAGACAATTTGATACCTTGCATTGCCATGGCAGCATGACAAGCTGGTGAGTCACTATGTTACAAAGAGAAAAGCCTTGGTTTACAGGATTTTCACAAGGGAAGCTCGGGCCTCTTTTTTTTTTTTATCTTTGCAGATAAAAAAGTTGCTATTTTACTCATCTTTGGTGGTGTCAGTAAACATGTTTATGATGCCAGGGAGAGAGAGATGTGGGATGGGAGGAGTCAAAGTCCCTAATGATTCGGTTTCCACACAGGTAACCATGGCAGTGCTCGCTATGCTGCTGGCATTAACAGCCTGTGTCAGCCATTAATGTCAGGTAAGGAGGAGTGAGAACTTCCCTGCCATTTTCCCACATGTCTTATTACCCATTATATGTAGGAGCAGCGGGATGCTTTGGCTGTTGAAAGTATGTTCTAAATTAAGACTACATCGCCATTCTGTCATCTCGTTGACTTTATGAATGTGAATATACTTGATAACTTTTTTACTTTTGCTAATTTATGTTGGTAATCAGTCAAACTATGATGCAGTATGCCATGATTGGAATGAATATACTTGTCATTTTATGTGAACATATATTTTTTATTTTATTTATGTATGTTTTAAATGTGGACCCCACTAAAAGTAGCTCTATTATTTCATCTTGATTTAGCATACACATTTAGAGCTTTATGGACATGTATATGTATCTGTGTGTGTGTATAGATATATGTATGTATATATTTATTTACTTATTTTTTTTCATTTATTTATTTTGTGGTTATAAAGGTCCCCCCCCCCCCCCTTTTTTTTTCTCTCTCTCTCTTTCTTTCCCCAGTTATTTATTTATTCATTTTATTTCAATCATAATTATTGCTATCATTATTGTTATTTTTCTTGTATGTGCCTTCTTGTTGTCGCCATTTGTAAATTGACAAAATGTGCAATAAACATATGTTTAAAAAAAAAAAAAGTAGCTCTACTTTAGCGTTGAGCTAATGGGGATCCTTCTAAATAAACAAATAAACATTGACGTTAAATGACAGAAATATCCTTTGTATCCTTTTAAATCTTTTCATGCATATCTTTTCATTCTTTGTACTTTTAATGATTAATGTAATGGTGTTCCCTTTATAGTAATGAGGTGTGAAAATGTGCCTGATTAAACTTTCTTCAGTCATTATGTGATAATGACTTGCTGACGCACTGGAGCCTGTGGATGCAGGGAGCCTAAGAGTCAACTAAGGTCACTTCACATAGAAACAAACCTCCACAAAATAACAATAATCAGCTCAATAGAATATGGTTTTAAGCCGTATTGCACATTTTGCATCAGTGCCACACCTGACTGGGGCATGACACTGTTGCCAGGTACTGTACCTAGCTTTTCGGGAACAGGCCTGTAGGCCAAATAAACATGGCAACAAGTCCCCACTGGATGCCAGTAATGACACAAACTACTGCTATGCTAGAGTGACTGCCATTCAGTCACAGACCTAATTGGTTTCATAGGGCTTAGGGGGAGTTATATGCATATTATTATTATTATATCTGCACATCACAGTTCAAACTTAGCAATGTTGGACACATGAAATAGGTATTAAAAGTGTAAAACATATATTTTAATTAGCTAAAATCAAAAGGTGGCCACAATTTGTTTGTAAGTTGCTTTTTAAAAAAAAGATTACTAAAATAGATAACAGAGTATCCACCCTTTGCCAGTTTACTGTAACACATGTGACCCAAGGTTATTATAGTTAACGAAAACTAACGAAAACTAACGAAATAACGATAACTAGGATTGAAAAAAACATTTTCGTTAACTGAAATAAAACATTTTTTTTTTCAAAGATAACTTACTGAAACTGTATTTTGTGGTTACAAAACTAACTTAAATTATAGTGAAAATGTCCTTAGTTTTCGTCTTTGTCAACTGTTTTCATACGTAAACCTTTTTGGTTGATATGAAATCTATTTCATCTATCTGGTTTTATGACTTAGCGAATTTATTAGGAATTTATTAGGGCTGAGATGGATAAGACAAAGGAAATAAAGGCAACATTTATTGTGACCTTATTGAATCTGGCACCCAACAATGGTCCATTACAAAAAAACTAAAGCTAACACTAAAACTAATAAAAACTAAACTAAAACTAAGCATTTTCCCAAAAATAAAAACCAATTAAAACTAACTGAATTTGAAAACAAAAGTTGACAACGAAATTAAAACTAAAACTAATGAAAAATCCAAAACTATTATAACCTTGCTCTAAACAGTTACAAACTCAATATAGTTCATTTAAACTATACTTTAAAATAATTATAGAACTGTACTCCAGTACAATTTCAATTGAAATATGGAATGAAACTTGTAATGTAAGAGTGACATGAGCGTGTCATAAGCATGACATGGGATGTGTCATGAACATTAATGACACTTTGAAGTAACATTAATGCTCATGATACTTGTCATGTCATGTTTCTGACAGGCTTGTGTGACTCTTATGTAGACACCTTCAAAATAAAGTGTTACCATATCTTGCTTAAGTCATTTATTTCTCTTAAGTTACATAATTTACACACAGTGTTATTACTATGCCAATAGCCATCCTTTGTTACATCCTTTTTGAGTGAAATGATCAATAAATGTCATATGTTACACTTTTGGTCTAAGTTTTTTGTGTTTCCTGCAAAACTTGAAAAAATGACATAGGCGATTATTTTAACAGGGTGACGATATAAAAGTGAACTATATTTAGTTTAATAAAGCATGTGCTTATAATCTTCACAGACATAGCTCAGACTGGCTTCATGAGGATCACCCTAATATGAAAAATATGACCTATCTCTTTAAATTAGCTTAAGTGTCATGTCTCCCGTTGGCCCCGCCTCCTGGTCCGTTATCGGCCAATCGGAGCGCAGTGCACGTGACGAGCGTTCTTTGCGATGACCTCATCCCTGGTGTGGGATGACGTCAAATTCAAGATGGATGGAATCACGACCAGCGCGCAGAAATCTACACAACACTGAATAAAGTCCCGGCTGTGTGGAGGAAAGAGCATATTGACGACGGGCAGGGTAAGTGTAGATAGACTACCAAAGTTAACGTTAAGCAGAATTAGCCGGGAGGGTGAAACATAGTTGGTAGGGTGGCTGTTAAGGAGAAGCTTTTTCCTTTTCCTCCCTGACGTAACTCTAAAGGGGGCTTGTGCTGCTGGTAAAACCTGACCAGCTCCTTCCTATTCTGCAGCCAACAACTACGGCGTGTCAGGCAGGGTTGAAACGGTATTTGGAGAAAAAAAAACCACCACTTCCACCGGGGGTGGCGGGTACAATTGACTCCCCGCACACTACCAGCTCCTGTCTGCACCGACTGTGTTTTCATTCCGGGATTACCGCGGTGGAGTCCATTGAAACGCGCTCAACTTTCTCTCTCTGTTTCGTTTGAACCGTAGAAGCTGGCTGGTTGTTGTTGAGAAATGCTGTGTTTTAAAACATTAGTACATGAGCATTGTATCAAAAGCATCTTACATGATTAATCTATAAATGCATAGAGAGAGGGCACACATACAGTTAGTGAATTACGCATGGATAGATAGTGACCTAGTCAACAGATAGTGATCCCCATCCACAGAGACAGAATAACAGGTTATTTCTAACACTGTGTAGGCTCGGTTTCCTTCACCATTTTCCCCCCACACCGAACGAGAAACTCGTGACTATTTTCTAAACTGAAAGTGGCATTTCGGTTGGAGAAGTTATGTGTCATGAGAAATAGAGCCACGTCTCATATATGACCTAATGCTAAGAGCCTCAGCCGACTTCCTCCTAGAAACAGACACGAGCCAATATTCGCTGTTGTTCTCTTAACTTGTGCTTCAAGTTTCGATGAAGAAGCAAACCGAGCGGTTGCTAGTTTTTTTGATGAATGAATGAGGCTTCTGCCCACGAGCCTATTTTAGCAAGTGTCAACAAGTAACATGCCTTCCGGTCACCATTTTCAAAATAAACGCCGTGAGGAGCAATGTCCTGAGAAAACTAGGATTGTGAAATGATGACTTTAAGAGGCTGCAGATGGTATATCCTCTGCTATTTAGAGAAGGTAACTCCACTGCTCCTCATGGAGGCCTTTCACATAATGCTCTGTAATATCTATTTATAGCACAACAATTGCCAGACTTTATTTTATTTTTTCTAAATGCAAATGTTTCATTATATCATTTATTAAAGCTTCATAGACTGGAGGATTTTTTTCTTTCCAGTTCAGCAGAATTACTCTTCTCGCTAACAGTGTCACAAAACAAATCACATTCTGTAATATCTATTTTTAGCACAACAACAATTGCCAGACAGTGATATCTATGTGTTCCTATATGAAAACAATTCAAACAAAATTAAATGAATTGGCTGAATTAGCCCATTTATTTGGTATACTGAGTTAAAACTAATGCTCTCTGTTACAACAGCTCTATCAGCAACACAAACTACAGCCTCTAGTATACACATAAAGTTGAGCCACACTCAGAATTAAAACCATAATGCATATTTGTTTTGTGTCTCAGGCTACATACAGGCTGTCCTAACTTGGAGCTTATTTGGCCTATATGCAACCTGAAGGGAATAACTGCAGGCATGTTTTTCAACAAAAAAGGATGCAATCTATATTTAATTTTCATTATTTTTAATATTTAATATATATGAAGAACAACAACTACCATGATTAGTATTTCCTAAGTGCTGGATTGATTTAAGCATACATGTAACAAAAAACACAGGTTACATACATCTTCTATATAACGAAACGTACACTGTTGTGTACCTCATAAACTTGCAGTTTAATGCACATGGCAGTGCAACAGCAATATTTTCAGTGTCTGCTTTTTCATTATGCAGAGTGAACATGTTTTTATGTGAAAATGGTCCCCCAGGAAACTGTTTAGGCTAGTTGGATCATTTCTTTGACCAGCTCTGTGTGCCTCCTGCCTCTGCTGACACTGAGGAGCTCAGCTCCTGGTTTCACTCCTCCTGCCGGGCCATACTGGACTCTGTGGCTCCATTAAAAACTGTGCAGCCCAAAGCTAAATCTGAGCCCTGGTTTAACGGCAAAACTCGTGCAGCTAGACGGGAGTGCCGCAAAGCTGAACGGAAGTGGAAGAAGGACAAGCTGCAGGTTTCCTTCCAAATCCTTAAGGACTGTTGGCGCCGCTACCAGAGCTCCGTTAAAGAGACTAAAAGAGAATACCTGTCAAACATCATAGAGACCAACCATCATAACCCGCGTGTGTTATTTAAAACCATTGACACTGTTCTAAATGCCCCACATCCTGTCAACTTGGAGGCATCTCTTGAAATGTGTGATAGTTTCCTGCACTTTTTTATTGATAATGTTGCTACTGCTAGGGCCCTCATCTCTGCTCCTGCATCTGACCCCTCCGTCACTGCTCCTCGTTCTGCAGCTTTGGATGGTTTTGAGCCAGTGTCTCTGTCTTTTTTAGAGGATTTGGTTGGCCATATTAAGCCATCTGGTTCTCCCTGTGATGCTGTCTCCCCTTATTTCTTTAAAGAGGTGCAGCCCCTACTTAAGGAACCTGGCCTTGATCGCAGCATGCTGGCTAATTTAAAGCCTATCTCCAAGCTGCCCTTTATTTCTAAGATCTTGGAGAAGGTCGTATACGGTCAGCTACGGTCTTTTCTCGATGTACATGGTGTCCTGGAGGTGTTTCAATCTGGTTTTAAAACTATGCATAGCACAGAGTCAGCTCTACTCAGAGTTTTTAACGATATCCTCCTGGCTAATGACTCCGGTGACCATGTAATTCTTGTTCTGTTGGACCTGACTGCAGCGTTTGACACCGTGGACCACAGCACCCTAGTGGCTCGGTTACGCCACCTAGTTGGCATCGGTGGTTCTGCGCTGGAGTGGTTCAAGTCCTATCTGACCGACAGAAGTTTGAGTGTAAGTCTCGGTACCTCGGAGTCCAGCCCCGCTCCGCTGTTGTATGGGGTTCCACAGGGGTCGATTTTAGGACCCCTACTTTTTTCTCTGTATTTACTGCCTCTGGGCTCCATTTTGAGAAAGCATGGCATCCCTTTTCATTGTTACGCTGATGACAGTCAGATA
This sequence comes from Centropristis striata, assembly GCF_030273125.1. Taxonomy (NCBI): domain Eukaryota; kingdom Metazoa; phylum Chordata; class Actinopteri; order Perciformes; family Serranidae; genus Centropristis; species Centropristis striata. The sequence goes on from NC_081531.1 coordinate 7,559,589, forward strand.
TATTTGCCGCTGAAAAGAAAAGATGCTTTCTCCCTCACACCGCTCCTGTCTTGTCTCGAAGACATCAAGGCCTGGACGGCCTTGAACTTTTTGAATTTCAATGAGAAGAAGACAGAAGTGATGGTGTTTGGCCCTAGTGGCTCTTGTGTGACACCTCCTGTTGACTTGGGCCCTCTGGCAGATTTTGAAAGGCCGACTGTCACAAATTTAGGTTTTAAGATGGACAGTGATTTTAAATTAGATCGTCAGATAAGTGCTGTTGTTAGGTCCAGCTTTTTCCAAATCAGGCAGCTGGCTAAAGTGAAGCCTTTTCTTACGCGCAAGCACTTTCAAACAGTAATCCATGCCTTCGTTACATCTCGGCTGGATTACTGTAACTCACTGTACCTTGGAGTCAGCCAGTCCTCCCTCGCACGGCTCCAGTTGGTGCAGAACGCGGCTGCTCGCCTCTTAACTGGAGTTCGTAAGAGGGAGCACATAACCCCCATCCTGGCCTCCCTCCACTGGCTGCCTGTGCATTTTAGAGTCCATTTTAAGATTCTTTTATTTGTTTTTAAATCCTTAAATGGTCTCGCCCCGTCTTACCTCTCTGAGCTCCTCCACCCTTACGCTCCTGCTCGGTGCCTCAGGTCAGCTGATCTGCTGCTCCTGGAGATTCCCAGGTCAAAACGAAAGTTAAGAGGGGACAGAGCTTTCTCTGTTGCAGCCCCCAAACTATGGAATGAGCTTCCTTTGCACATCAGACAAGCCTCATCACTGTCCATTTTTAAAAGTCAACTTAAAACCTATTTTTTTTTCCTTGGCTTTCAACCGCGCATGAGACTTCTTACTCTTGTTTTAGTGTTTTTATGGTTTTCTTTTATTTATTGTTTTTTTTAAAAAGCAATGAAACTATTTATTTTAGTGTGTATTCCTGTTTTATTCATTTCATTGTTTCTTGTTTGCTTGTTTATGTACAGCACTTTGTTGCGGCTGTGGTTGTTTTTAAAGTGCTCTACAGATAAAGTTGAGTTGAGAAAGTTGAGTTGAGGTTAACCAGCCAGATTCGGATGCATCCCATCTTACAATTAAATTAAAAATATGAGGCATTTGCTGCATGAAATGCATATTATATAGGTAATGTTTTATTTCATAAAATGTTCATGCTGTTAGAGGATGTCTGACGGACCTGACTAACATGATTTAATGCCCTCTAGTGATGTCATAAACAACAACCAGTACAAACAAAGATTTCCAGAGACATGTAGTTATGCCTTCCACATATAGTGAAACAATATACAATTTCATCAGTAATCATTTAAGTCGTTCACATTTATAATAAAAAAATAGTCAATGAAAGTCAGCATTTGTTGACAGTAGGCCTACAACCAGTGACTGATTTCAGTATTAGTTAGTCCACTGATTATTTTATCCATAAATTGCCTGATAAAAAAAAAAAAGATTAAAGCAGAAAATCCTCACAAATGATAAACAGGAATGTTAGGCATTTCTTCTTGAAAAATCACTTAAATTCTTAATTGAATATCAAAATAGGTGCTGATAATGTTTCTGTTTGTTGTACATTAACATTACTATCATTGTGCCTTTAAATAATTAATTTGTGTTCACACAGACTACACACATAGCAGTGAATGACGAGGCTTCTTGTTACATCTATTTACCATGAGGTGGTAGCTGATATCCTGTGAATTACATAAAGTTATATGAAGTATAATAAATTTATATAATAAAGTGACAGTGTAGTTCTATTAGAAGAGTTATCTGTCTTTTAGCTTATTACAGTATTACAAGTAAAGGTGTCACACTTTTAAAATGAACAACCTGCACACTGTGCACCTGCACAGAAAAAGTCACCTAATAGCACATAATTCATAATAATAGTCTATTCTCTACTATATTGTTTTATCTGTGCACCGTTGGGTTGAAAGTCTGGTACAGCTTTGGTACTTTGGTTACTAACAAAAGTGTCTGAGCTACTAACACATTTAACAGAAATCAAGTTGCTTTGAATGAAAAGCATTTAAACACTGAGGTGGATTTTTATATGCTGTTTTGGCTCTGTATTGATTTAACCCTCTGGAGTCCATCTATTTATTGAAAATACACATGTTTTATTTATAGTAATAACTTTATTTATGTATGATATGTAGACAAGCTGAGAAAGCCAGTTAAAGTGCAATCATAGGAGCTTTCACAGTGTGCCATTTATGTTTCTAGACTATTTTTAAAATGTGAATTTTCTTTCTACAATGAAAACTATTACTATTTTTAATTTATATGAAAATAGACTGTTTTGCAGTTTTATTATTTATTATTTTTTCTGCTGTTTTTCTGTGTATAAATGGTAAAAAAAAAAATGGTACATTTCCATAGACACCAGTGTCTTTTGTTTGTATTTTGGGTTCCTGGCAGCTGTATACTTTGTTAATTAAAATAAAATGAAACATCAGACTGATAGCCAAGGTTGTGTGGAGAAAAAGGAACCATGCATGTGATGTAAGGACAGACTGAAAGATGCTAAACAGAGACAGAAATTAATACATAGGAAGTTGACAAATTTGAACCAAAATCTCCTGGACTTCAGAGGTTTAATTTTAGATGCTGATATTTGTTTATTGTATTTAACCAATAATTAACTCAACTTTTATGTCTTTGCATAACTGACTTGTTAAACTGTAATAACTATAATAAAAGGCTACATCGTGTACTGGGACACTATAATGAAAACTTTATTATGTATCTCTGACACTGATGGTCTTGTGGCGTGTAAAAAGACGAACAGACAAAGTCGTACATTAAACCTCTGACGTCCAGGAAATTATGGTTCAAATTTGTCAACTTCCTATGTATTCATTTCTGTCTCTGTTTAGCATCTTTCAGTCTGTCCTTACATCACATGCATGGTTCCTTTTTCTCCACACAAACTTGACTATCAGTCAGTTTTTTATTTTTATTTTAATTAACAAAGTATAAAGCTGCCAGGAACCGAAAATACAAACAAAATACACAGGTTTCTATGGAAATGTACCTTTTTTTCTTTTTTTTTTTTACCATTTATATACACAAAACAGCAGAAAAAATAATAAATAATAAAACTACAAACCACTCTATTTGCATGTAAATTAAAAATAGTAATAGTTCTCATTGTAGAAAGAAAATTCACATTTTAAAAATGGTCTAGAAACATAAATGTCACACTGTGAAAGCTCCTATGATTGCACTTTCAACTGGCTTTCTCAGCTTGTCTACATATCATATATAAATAAAGTCATTACTTCAAATAAAACATGTGTATTTTCAATAAATAGATGGATTCCAGAGGGTTAATGAAAGGGCAATAGGACAGCTACCTGATCTGCAGTTGGCTATTTAATGTGTGCATGTGTCTGTTCATGCCTGTTTCTACACTTAATAATCACCTTTTGTATTTACATTCCTGCTTTAAAATGTAAAATCTTCTTGTTTTTTTTTCTTTCAGCCATGGAGAGCCTAGTGCATTACAGCAACCCCTCCCATGCCCTCTCAGTGTTAGGGGTTCTGAACGAGCAGCGGCTGCGGGGTCAGCTGTGTGACGTGGTTCTGGTCGTGGCGGAGCAGAGGTACCAGGCTCACAAGAGTGTTCTGGCTGCCACCAGTGAGTATTTCCAGTCCCTGTTCACACGGATGGACGCAGAGTCACTGAAAGTTGTAAACCTGGACTTCTGTGAGCCCGACGCCTTTGAGATAGTTCTGAATTACATTTACTCCTCCTCACTCTTTGTGGACAAAGGCAGTCTGGCAGCCATTCAAGAACTGGGCTACAGCCTTGGAATCCCTTTCCTCACAAACATCGTGTCAGCGAGGCCACATGCATCCTACTGTGTGTCTAGAAAAAGACTTTCCTTCTCAGAAGGGGATGAGAATGACGTGCAGACAAGGAGCGTCATTGTGCGTCGAGTTCGGAATGAAACAACCCATCCCTCCCGCTCGAATTATCAGAGAAAACCCGAGAGGTCATCGTCTCCCCACTCGACTCGAGAGTCAGCTCAGCCTCCGTCAGAACACAACTCGTATGAATCAGGCAGAAACTCTGAATCCATCAGCAGGAAATCCTCTGAACAGAGTGAAGCTGCTGAAAGGAAGTTCAGCTACCCGTACACCTCCATACTAAAAGGGAATCCATCACACATGGCATCTATTAGGCCCCAGCTAACATCATCAGTGTCTTTCAGTGATGCAGAAGTGCAGCACACCAGGCTGCAGTCTGGCACCGACCAGGACGCTAAAGAGGAGAACGAGGAGCTGGAGCCCCACTATCACACCAAAGTGCCCTTTCAGGGTCAGGCTTCTGAGCCGAGCCAGACCATTGACAGGAGCGGGCCGCTCATTAAAAGCCTTCTCCGTAGATCATTATCCATGGACAGCCCTGTTCCGGTCTTCTCGCCCACACTGGAACTCAAAGAGCTGCACAATCGTGAACAGTCAGTTGTTAAAATGGCATCAAAAGCATCGGGGCCAGAAACGTCCGCTCACAACGGCAATTCAAAAAGAACATCTCCCCTGGTTCTCAGGTCAAAGTATCCCAGCAGGTATGATGAAAAAACTCAGGTAGAAAGAGAAGTCAGCGTGAAAGCTGAGCCCAGCAGTCCGCTCGCTGACCCTATGGACATTATTCGAATCACAGTTGGAGACGCATTGCCAGTCAATCTTAAAGATTTGCAAACAAATTATGACCAAGCTTCAAGACCTGACTTCAGTTCTTTTGGGAAAAGAAAGGACAGGCCAGACAACAGAAGGTACCCATTCAAAAAGAGCAAAATATTTAAAGAGCATACCCTCTCGCTGCACGAGAACACGTCAGAAACAGTACCTCAGAGCGCCAGCAGCGACTCTAATGAAAACAGCGAGGAGCCACCTCAGAACAAGATTTTCAAATGCTGGAATTGTTTAAAGGTTTTCAGGTCCAGCGCCGGACTACATCGTCACGTTAATATGTATCACAACCCTGAAAAGCCGTATGCTTGCGACATCTGCCACAAGCGCTTCCATACCAACTTCAAAGTGTGGACTCACTGCCAAACGCAGCATGGTGTAGTACAAAACCCAGCCTCGTCCTCCAGCTCCTCCGTGCTGGACGAGAAATTCCAAAAGAAGTTAATAGATATTGTGCGAGAGAGGGAAATAAAGAAAGCCTTGCTGTGGAAGTTAAAGAGGAATAAGCAGGGTTTGCAATCTCCTGCACTTGCCAAAAAGAGATCAAGACCCAGCTTCATATGCCCGTACTGTGGGAAAGTATTTGTGTTCCAGTCTCAGTACAGGCAGCATTTAAGGACACATCCTGCTGAAAAAGCTGAGCAGGACACAACGAACGAGAGCATCCTCTACCAGGAACAGGATGAGGACATCCAACAGAAGAACACAGACGACAGTGTTTACTCCTGTCGACTTTGTAACATGAAGCTGTCTTCACTTTTTGAGCAGGGAGACCACGAGAGGGGCTGTCGACATGCAACCGTATGTCCCTACTGTGGCCTCCGATTCTCCAGTCCAACGGTCAAGAAGGACCACGAGGCACATTGTAAGTACAAGAAGTTGACTTGCCTGGAGTGCATGCGGACCTTCAAGTCCTCCTTCAGCATATGGCGCCACCAGGTGGAGGTCCACAACCACAACATGATGACCGTTAAAGAGCAGATTCACCTGAAGCAACAAGAGAATAACGACGAGGAGTCTGAAATGCTCAGAGAGGAGCATTACAGCGACGAGCCTCTAGCACATGGGAGCTCAAGAGAGATCATCACCTACAGCGACTCCTCAGGTCCGCCCATGTACGATTCAGAAGACGACTCCTCCTATGTGCCTGAGGACCTGAGCATGGGCCTTCACGGCAAGCTGGTGGTAAAAGAGGAGCCGTTAGAGGAGGCTGTGAGTGAGATGGAGAACGCAGAGACTGCCAAATCTGGGCCCGAGGAAGCCGGTGTGTGGCCGTGCGAGAAATGCGGAAGTCTTTTCAGCTCTCGCAAAGACCTGGAGCGACACCAGGAGCTGCTATGCCACATCAAACCGTTCATCTGTCACATCTGCAACAAAGCCTTCAGGACCAATTTCCGCCTTTGGAGCCACTTCCAGTCCCACATGTCGACTCCTCACGAACCCGGAGCCAAAGAGATCGAGAGAGACCCCTCACCTCTGTCTCCCTCCCCTCCCACCACCCCCCAAAGCTCTGAACGCCCCTCCCCACAGGCCTCCGTGCTCAAATCTCCCCAGACGGCGCCCGTCGCCGCAGTGATGGCCGAGGAGTCCAGCAGCCCCGAGCCCTGCAGCTCGCTGGTAACCAAGACCAAGAGGCCTGAACTAGAACGGCAATCCAGCAGCCACAGCCCTCTGTCTAGGTCAAACAGCATGGAGAACACAGGTGGCCCTCAGGAATCAGACACACTCTTTTACCATGCACCGTCTCTCTCTGCGCTGACGTTTAAGAGGCAGTACATGTGTAAACTCTGTCACAGGACCTTCAAGACTGCCTTTAGTCTCTGGAGCCACGAGCAGAGTCACAGCCACGTGTAAGCATCAGACAAGTTACAGTAGTGCATTTCTGTTGAGAGACGATACTTATTATTAGAATATACACACCTCAGCCTACAAAAAGGAAGACTTTGAATGTATAGCTTATTATCTTGCCTCCAATGTCATATATATTAAAGTGGCCATGTTCATTAGAGGTGTAAACGTGAATGTGCAATCAAGTGCTAGATTTCTCTTTGAGACGAGATGGTTTATTTTCCTTTCAAAATGAGCTATAAGCATTTATCTATTTTAAACCTCTTTTTAGTTGTCTACTTGTATTTATCTATCTAGGTGTTTTGAGAAAACAAGGTACAGAGTTGCACATCGTTATTTCAAGCCTACCACTTTTGATTTAAAAGGTGCAGTTTGTAATCACTGGGCGTTTGCTCCAAAAAAATAGGGAACAATAATTTACCTTGTGAAAGTAATGCACGATTAACTAAATGCAGCTGTAACACTGGCCATGATTGTTTACTGTTTGGCACACAAAAAATATATAAGAAATGTCCTTAAAAATGTCAAATTGATATTCTGCGTTAAAGAGACTTTTGCCATGCATGGAAACCCAGAGAGTCCATTGTTTGCTCAGCAGAGAACACAGAGACCAACAGCCCTGCAGAGAGGAGGTACATGTGGATACGATGCAGAGTTCAGTGTAGGGTCTGCACAATAGACAATGCAGCCTTCTAGCTCCATGGCTAAGCTAAATCAGGATTTTTTTTTTTGTAACCTGATCTGATATCACTATAACACAGCTATCCGTGCTGTGATTGGTAATCCACAGTCTTGTGTCGCCCAGCTTGTTGACGAGAGACCCCGATTGTTGACAATAAATTAGCTGCAGAGCTAGTTTGTGAACTGCTCTTAGCCTAGCACGCCTGCCTCGCTCCTGCTTCTTCTCACATCACCATGTGTGCCTCCTCTCTGCTGAGCTTTTGTCTTAAGACCGAAACACTTCACCATTGCAACAGTCTCTTGAACACAAAATCTTGCTTCTTGTGTTAATGTAAAGTCAAAATTTTAGTTGTAAACTAAAGCTGCCGACTGCTGTAAAGCTAACGGTGTAGCTGAATCTTCTTCTTCGTCCTCTCTTAGGTAACCTAGAATCTGGCCATATCTTACAAACTGCACCTTTTTTAAAGGTACAGTAACAACTATATACATTGTTTTCTCAGAGTGTGGAAAAAGTGCTTCACATTTTCGGAGGCTGCAGTTGAATTAAAGAGTCGTGCTTTTTGCTTTTGTATCAAATTTATCTCTTGGTGTGAGTGACATCCCTTAAGATAATATTGGTGGCCTCAAAAATGTTTTCAATATGCACTTTGTTTAACAGTTCGATTCTGTTAGAGAGGGACAAAATGTTTGCATGAAAGGCTGCAGAAGTAGAAATGATAAAAAGGCCCAGCAGTTTCTGGGGTTTTTTTTTTCAGACTTACTTTGCATGAGTTCTCTCATAATTGAGTTTCTCATTGTCTTCGGGTAATTTTTTTGTAATGAGCTGATTGAATAAGACCTTCAGTATAATGAAAAGTTGTTTCACAAACTGCACATCAAACACACCTCAGATAAAACTGTTATTTTTGTGGATGAGCATTTCAGTATACAGCCTTGATTAGTTAGTTAAAGGCTTAATTCAGTACTTTAATTTATCTTTCTAACTTCTAGCCTGGTGAAACCTCGTGATGTGTATACAAATGAATGAGACAGTGCAATCATCGGTAATAAGATTTGAAAAATTATGTTTTTTTTCACAGGTTAAGACATGTTGCTTATTTTTAAAACTTCTTTGTAAAAGGTGCTCAGCAGATCAGCTTACTTATAAAAATGGGATAATTATCATTAAAAATAATGGACTGGCTCGATTTGATAGCATCCTAAATATGAGATAAAGTCAATCAGAAACTAAGAAACAAAGTTCACACTGCAGTATAGTAATATAAATGATGGTTATGATTGAAATAATTATGATAAATAAGACATTGTCTTACATTTCTGAATCAAATCCACCACCCCAGTGCAACACCAGTGTGGTATATAACCAAGCTTTACAATGCTTTAATGGCCTTATGCAATTTTGAAAATATTTTGTCGATATTATTTTACATGAAAGCACAACAGAGTTTCAGATGAATTATGACTCAGGCTTTTCAAGAGGAGGAAAGCATGAGAAAGCAAATCTTTTATTCTTTGAATGGTGAGAAAGTGTTCCTGCTTCCTAAAGATTTATTATAAAGATTGTGTTGATTGTATTCCAGTTGTTTCACAATTGTATTCTTGTACAAGTATATAGTTCTGCTTTGGCTTGATGGATTAGACCTTCGTCATAAGTTATTATGATTGCTACAGTTTGGACGATGTTGCATTCAAAGAGTGCTCCACACAGACTATGGGGATTTGTTTTCCTCCAAATGAGCAACGCGAGCTGCATTGTGATGTAAAATTCTTTGGAGAAATTCTGTATTGATAATAGTGCTCTTAATTTCCTGTGATAACAACTTTCTCAAGGTTTCACAGAGATGATTAGAATTGTGTACATGGAAGTGTTTGTATCCTCTATTTTGTACCAATTTTGTTAGTAAACAAAAGGTTTATCTTTTTAGTATTCCTGTGCTCTCACTGCAATAATGAATATTTGTATCAGCATTGGTTGCATTATTGTTGCTTTTGGAAACTTGCAGCTGTTTTGTGTTTAGGTTTTTCTACAGTTTTTTGTGCTTCATTTCTGTAATAAAGAGTAACAATGGAGTATATATATAACCATTTGTGGCATTTAACTTATTTGGTAAAGTATACTGTGCCCCACAGCAAGGTTATAATAGGTTTGGAATTTTCATTAGTTTTAATTTTGTTGTCAACTTTTATTTTCAAATTCAGTTAGTTTTAATTCGTTTTTAGAGTGAGTTTGCTAGTTTTAATTAGTTTTATTATATATTATATATTTATTTTTTTTTGGGAAAATGCTTAGTTTTAGTTTAGTTTTTATTAGTTTTAGTGTTAGTTATAGTTTTTTCTGTAATGGGGTGTTTGTTGGGTGCGAGATTCAAAAAAATCACAAGAAATGTTGCATTAATTTCCTTTCTCTGATCCATCTCAGCCCCAATAAGTGTATTAAGTCATAAAACCAGATAGATTAAATAGATTTCATATCAACCAAAAATATTTACGTATGAAAAAAGTTGACAAAGACGAAAACTAAGGACATTTTCACTTTAATTTTAGTTAGTTGTAGCTAGTTTTGTAACCACACAATTCAGTTTCAGTTAGTTATCGTTTTAAAAAAAAACTCTAGTTTATATTTTTATTTCAGTTAAAGAAAATGTTTTTTCAATTCTAGTTTTCGTTAACTATAAAAACCTTGCCTCACAGCTTATCTTGAGCTAAATTAACATTTGCAGGACTCAGCTCAGTTAGCTTGTTTGATGCTACCTAACTTTCTGATTTGAAATTGACACACTGGAGCTTCAAATTTACCCTAATACACTATTACCAACAGGGCTGAACAATATCGTTATTATATTGATCCTGATATGAGACAGACATTGTCTTTAATTTTGGTTAGTCATTCCATAATAGAAGCAGAAGTGTTTTTTTGTCCTGGTTTCAAAGGCTGCGTTACAGTAAAGTGATGTCATTTTCTGAGCTCACCAGACTATTTTAGCTGTTCTGTTATTTGCATTTACCCACATAGTCATTATTATCCACGTTACTGATGATCAAAACATCTCAACGTAAATATTTTGTGAAAGCACCAATAGACAAACCTACACTGTTGTCACAATAAGGTATTTGGTCAAAAATAATGTGCAAGAATTTATATTTTTTCTCCATTTCTCATCCAGACAGCTGACAGCAGAAAATATCATATTGTGTAATATTTAAACCATATTCACTTCCTGGATTTACTGCGTCTTTGTCACCAAAATTATTTTACTCGTTTATCACAGTGCCTCAGTTCTAAAGTCGATAAGTAGATTTTCAATTGTGGCCAAATGAGGTTGTGTGTAAAAGTAGGATGTAAAATGTTGTGTAATACTCTTGCGCAGTGTTAATATACTAAGTGTATATTGGGTAATACATGGATGACGTACATTGAGATATAAAGAAACACAGAAATAGTTATTTTAAGAAAAAGAAACTTAATCATTCAACATGGTTAGACATATATACAGACACAGATATAGGAGGGAATAAGTTTACATGCAGCACAAACAGATGGATGTGAATAATGTGAGTAAAGGTTATTAGGTGTGTTGTGGAATGTGTAGATTGATCGATAACTATTGTGTTTCATATTGATGGCTATGCAGACCACTACAACATCTGCAACTCCATTACACACACTTACTTTTTATAAGGTACCACACCATCCAGCACATACACATTGAACATTGATATTCGCTGGAAACTATTAGAATATTATTGGAAAATCGAACCTTGTAGCGCACTTTAAAACTCCTAAAGATAGGTAGGCTAAATAGACTTACAGATGAGATGAGTCAGGGTGGAAATCCAGAGTGAATTGTGTTACTGACCAGGTGTAGGCCCATCACACAATGGGGCGGAGCTCCACTAAAAGGCGTCCGATCGGAAACAGTGCAATGCCGCAACACGTCCTACGTAAATGATGATATTTGGAAAAAGTTAATTCAAAAATCTTCAAAATCGAGGATGCACACCTTCCTACCATGCGCAAGCCACATATGAAATCTTAGGTCAGTCTGACTAACGGTCAGGGAGATATACCCTAGACACACACACACACACACACACACAGACGCTTCTTGCTTTTATAGATAGATAGATATAAGGGGCTCATATGCAGTATTTACATGATGGAAAGTGTAAGTGCATTTTCACCATTTAACCCTAGATTTCCAAATCTATAATCCCATTGCTACTATGAGACATTAGGTTTTTAATTAAATATATTATGTGTGAGTTTGTGCTACACATGAATGCATTGCATAATAATATAGTGACTAATGTCTGGTGAGGCAAATTTTTATTGCTTATTCTACCTGTGTAACTACGGTATGTGGAAACGGACACACACGTTATCCTGTTGGCAGACAACCCTGAGGCAGGGGGATGTTTTTCAAACTTGGGGCCGCCGTGACCATTTCTGCCTGGAAACTCAGGAGTTAACTTACGAGGTGTTTGCTTTAATTTGGAAAAATGGCAAACTGGAAATCCTGTCCTGCCCGTGTGTAAGGTCACATTCTCCATGAAAGTGTGTGCAGAGAGGAAGTTTTCACACAGATGAGGAAATCTGCTTGCAAACTCAGCCATATCTTTTGCATAAAGAAAAAGCTGTTTTACCTCATTTTATGATCCATTGTGAGTTTCTCTGTACCAAGTTGTTTTCATTTCAAGGTTTGAAAGATCTGCAATTGTTGACGACCCGTCAATTACAATGAACAACATTTATTGTCAAAGTTCAACAATAACTTACAGATTTTACATTGTCAGCAACACAAATTTCGAAAGAATATAACTGATATATAGTGTTATTAGTTAGTTACATTTCTAAATATCGGAAGGTGAAGATCACTTGGTAAAAGAAAACTTGCAAAAACAAAATATCTTTTAAATTGACATTACATAATCAAGATTTTTAAAGGTACAGGCAATACTGACACCACAGCAGAGACATCAGAAAGGTGACTGATTCGGTGCGGACACTGCTTCACTGTAGTAGAGCTGTTTAATCGTGTTTTTGATTATAAAAAAAGAGTCGCCAGGCATGACTATAGATACACTGAAAGATACAATCATCCAGATCTTTCTTCTCTCTGTCTCCTCACAGTGCCAGGGTGTCTTTAATCAGCCTTCTCATTGTTGTGCTTACAGAGGTGCCCAGAGAGTCTGTGATCTGGTATGTGATTTTGTAAAGGTAGGGCTGGACGTCTTTAAGACTGGTGTCGAAGACATTGTCCACTTCAGACTGGGTGGGCATCTTGGGCAGGTATTCGTGGCGGTTTATGACCTCTACAACATTGATCACCTTCTCGCCCAGCTTCTCGCCCACTTTCTCCCTGCAGATCTGTCTCTCCTGCTCGTTAGCCAGGTTGACAACGTTGACCTTGATGCTCCACACTTCCCAGGGAATGCACTCGTCGGAAAAAGGCCAGCGAGACTTCTTCTTCTGGTAGAACTCCAGGGAGATTTGCCCCATGCCGTCACTGCCGGAGTTGCTCAAAGCATCCTGTAACCAAAGCAAGTCATAAGATCGTCAGATGATAGGCCTGAACATAGAGGTACATCTCAAAAAATTAGAATATCGTGAAAAAGTTCAATATTTGTTGTCAATCATTTCAGAAAGTGAAACTCATACATTATATAGATTCATTACACATAGAGTGAAATATTTCAAGCCTGTTTTTCTTCCATTTTGATGATTCTGGCTTCGAGATAATGAAAACACAAAACTCAGTGTCTCATAAAATATGAATATTGATCAGAAGTTGAATGTGCTGGTCCTGGGTCAGTGGTGGTTTGGGTCCATGTCCTCTGCTGCTGTTGGTCCACTGTGTTTTCTGAAGTCCACAGTCAACATAGCAGCCATCTAGCAGGACATTTTAGAGTCTTCATGCTTCCACAAGCTCTTTGGAGATGCTGCTTTCATTTCCCAGCAGGACTTGGCACCTGCCCACACTGGCAAAGGTACCAAAAGCTGCTTCAATGACCATGGTGTTACTGGGCTGGACTGGCCAGCAAACTGGGCTGACCTCAACCCCATAGGAGTCTATGAGCTGTTGTCAAGAGGAAGGTGAGAGACACCAGATGAGCTGAAGGCTGCTATAAAAGCAACATGGTGCTGTAGGCTGATCTCCTCCATGTCACGCCGTATTAATGCACTAATTCATGCAAAAGGAGCCCAACCAAGTATTGAGTGTATAGAAATTAACAATTTTCAGAAGCATGACATTTGTGTTTAAAAATATCCTTTTTCTTTATTGATCTTATGTAATATTATAATTTTATGAGACACTGAGTTTTGTGTTTTCATTATCTCTAAGCCAGAATCATCAAAATTACAAGAAATACAGGCTTGAAATATTTCACTCTATGTGTAATGAATCTATATAATATACGAGTTTCACTTTCTGATATAGTTGACAAAAAATATTGAACTTTTTCACAATAATCTGATTTTCTGAGACACTGAGTTTTGTGTTTTCATCATCTCTAAGCCAGAATCATCAAAATAACAAGAAATATAGGCTTGAAATATTTCACTCTATGTGTAATGAATGTATATAATATATGGGTTTCACTTTCTGATATATCTGACAAAAAGCATTGAACTTTTTCCACAATATTTCTATTTTTTCCCCTGTACAGTATAGCCAACAATCACACGTTAAAACTCGCCTTGAATTCAGACACAGCTTTCCTGATCACCCTGTCCAGCTCCTCTGAAGACACCCTGACAAAGGTGAAATCGATGAAGTCACAGTCGATGTCCAGTGTGCCCACGGTACCGATGGAGTAGGTGCCCTCCTTTTTGTAGTGAAACTTCCCGGTGCTGCGATGCAGTAAAATGGTGTGCAGCAAGGACAGCATAGCCTCCTCCACCTGCCTCGCCTCCACCGTCACCTCAAGAACTTCTGAGCGGCAATTCATGGTGAAATTATAGTTATTTCCATTTACAGGGGACGACTCGTCTCGGGGCAGGTTGATGATGGCAGCTCGATCACGTTAGATGACGAAGATATACTTTGTTTACCTCCGCGGATGGGCGGAGCCTATCCCACACAGTGAATCGCAGTATATTAAAACACAAGAATAGTATTTTTCATAAAGGCTAACCTACCTCAAAGTGTACTTTGAGCGGATTGAGCAGAGGAACATTATAACAAAGCTAGCTTGCTAAGTGTTTGCTACAAATGGGACAGGAAGATGTGGTAATGATGACAGAGGACAGGACTACGGCAACTCGCGAGGAACAAAATACTGTTTTTGAATCGCTTATTTTGTTCTAACATATACGGAAGAGGATTAGGGCCACACAAGAAAAAAAAAACATTTGAGTTCTGACTTTATTCTCAGAATTTTGTCTTTAAAGTCCGAATTCTGAGAATAAAGTCAGATTTCGGACTTCAAAGCCGTAGTCTGTCCGGCCCTCTATCATTATCACATCTAGTTATTTAAGTCAAACAGATTATTACTTACATATCAAGAATTTATCATAAAATATAGAATCCCAATTCCCATTAGCGAAATTAATATAGTCATAAATGCAATCCCTCTAGGTGTAATTATGTTATTTAAAAGTACAAAATAAATACAATGTCTATTAAGAAATCTACCAACATGAAAGCTATAAAAACTTTGAATTTATGAACACTTTAAAATGTTTTTGTATGAAAGCTTGCCTCTGTATTATTGAAACCCCCTGACGGTGTTTTGTTGGTGTATTGTCTTGTATTGCAGCTGTTCTCAACCTTGGGGTCGGGACCCCAATTGGGGTCGCGAGATGATTTCTGGGGGTCGCCAAATCATTTTGGAAGTCAGCTCTGTCTCCACTGTGTTAAAGTGTTCATGTGTTTTAGTCTTTTTGGTCATTTAATGTCTTTTTTTTTTAAATCATTTTGTGTCTTTTTTTGGTCATTTTGTGTCTTTTTTTGATAATTTTCTGGTCAATTTGTGACTTTTTTGGTCATTTTGTTTCCTTTTTTTGGTCATTTTGTTTCTTTTTTTGGTAATTTTGTGTCCTTTTTGTCATTTTGTCTCTCTTTTTTGTCATTTTGTGTCTTTTTTGTCATTTTGTCTCTCTTTTTGGTCATTTTGTGTCTTTTCTGATAATTTTGTGTCTTTTTTTGGTCATTTTGTGTCTTTTTTGTCATTTTGTCTCTCTTTTTGGTCATTTTGTGTCTTTTTTGATAATTTTGTGTCTTTTTTTGGTAATTTTGTGTCTTTTTTGGTAATTTTGTTTCCTTTTTTTGGTCATTTTGTGTCTTTTTTGTCATTTTGTCTCTCTTTTTGGTCATTTTGTGTCTTTTTTGTCATTTTGTCTCTCTTTTTGGTCATTTTGTGTCTTTTTTGGTCATTTTGTTCCCTTTCTTTGGTCATTTTGTTTCTTTTTTGGGTGATCTGAACTGTGCGTGTGAGATTGTGTTCAGTGAGCGGGGGTCGCGGACAACATGCATGTTAAATTGGGGGGTCACGACTCAAAAAGGTTGAGAACTACTGTTGTATTGCACCATGTTGCTTTAATAAAGTTTCAAAAAAAAAAAAAAAAAAACTCGCAAACTGCCGCTGTGCATTCTGGGAGTTACAGTTTGTGCCACATATCCGTTTGGAAACGGCAACTTTGTACAGTCAGACTGAGCCGCAACGCAACTCCAGCGGCAACAACTGCACTCTTCGCTTCAGGATGTTTCCCCGGGACTCTATTACAACATCTGGATACCGTCCGGTGGAACTTAAACGCAGACTTTGGGAATAATTAAATAACTTTGGCGGCTCCATAGCTAATGACGAATAGCTAGTTAAGCGAACCGTAGCGAAGATTAGCTAACGAAGCTAACAAGCATATTCAATGGGAGGTGGAGAGTGCGCTTTTCTGCAGGTTTACTCGAAACCAGAGACTACCTTTTAGCTCATAAACAATGCTCTAGGTCTCTGTGGACAGCGTGCGTAGTTTGGGACACCTATATGGCTTTTGAGAGCTACTATGGAGTGCTGCAATGTGGATCATAATAAGCATAATCTGTTTTGGGGGTTGAGATCTGTGCTGTTTTCAGCTGTGAGAGATTGCTTTCATTGATTTGGCCCTTCCTTGGTCAAATACATACTATGAGGTTTCCAGGGAGGTGTGTTAACCTTCTAGAGTCCAAGAAACAACCTGCACATTACTTCTTCATGACGTGAAGACCATGCCATCAGTTTCCCTCTAAACTTCTGGCTTGAAACTCCATGCCAGATTTTTTTTTGGATTATATTCAGCCAAGTAAAACCGGAGATAATGTTAAATATATTTAGTATAGAAATATAGAACTAGAGATTATCCTCTTTTTACCTGTTATATATACGTTTGCAACCTGTATTCATATTGGCAACATTTAAAATTCTGTGTAATTTTCAAGATCAGATTTTCCTTTTTTTCTTTTGGGTTCAACATTTTGATCAAGTAAGTCAAAGTTTAAAAAAAATAATTATCAGGACATATAGGTGAGGTAACGCTGAAAAAACTGATTCCAACATGGCATGGTGAAGATTTTTTAACCGATTTTTTAAAGGACATACTAGTCCAAGATTTCAGAGGGTTGAGCTGTGATCGTCGCTTTCATTTGCAGAGAATGTCCGACTTTGAAAGTTCATATTTCGGTTTGGAGGATCCGCAGTGGCTATGCATGGTCACACTTTTCTTCGCATCTCTGGTCACTCTGATACTGTATTTCGTACAGTATTTCCAACAAATCGGTGTAGGAAATAAGCAGACGGCAGCAGAGGACAATGCGGCGAAGGAGGAAGCCGCAGCTCTGCTGGGATGGGCGCTGTCACTGAAAAGCTGGAAAAGTCAGTGGAGAGGAGCCTGGTGCAGGGCTTTGAATGACCAATCGAGGAAGTGTGGGGTAAGTCTTATGACCACCAAGCCACCACTTTGCTCAGTGGCAGGCAGGTGACTCCAATAAAAGTGCAGCTTGTTATAAGAGGTGACTGGGCAATGACGAGCATGTCATTGATGCTCCAATATGGATGGCATTTAAAGACCCTTACTTTCACCCTTTACCTTTGACCATAGAGCATTTTTTGATAGTTAACATCACCAATCTACTCTGGGTTTTTTTTTTTGTGATCAATTTTTTTTGGTTTTTCCATTTAGTTTAAAACAAAGAAACAAGCAGGTGTGGCAAGCATCAATTGGGCAATAATGGCAACAGCAACAAAAAAGATAAAATGGTAGTGTAGCATAACAAACAAAAAATAAATAAATAAATAACAATGGCAATACTACTAACCAAACATATCAACAATATTGAGTGTTGAAAAATAAGAAAAAATAAATTAAAATAATAATAATAATGAAAAATAGATAGACAACCCCCTCCCACCCCCCAAATTCCGAGTTGTCCACAGTCCACTACTCTGGCTTTTTTTAATAAAATAAATTTTATTCCAGCTCAGGTACTATCAAGTCATAAATGTGATAAATCCCAGACATTTTCTCTGTAAATTGTGTGATTGGTTTGTTTTAATATTTCCATCCTCTTTCTCATCAGAGTCCTGTCCTGTTGACATTTGACGAGGATGATCTTGAAGCATCTGAGCTCATGGTCAGCCAAGTGTCCAGCTTCCAGAAGTCTGCCAGGAACAAGGTACGCTGACCATAAAGTCTTTTAGTAATACAAAAAGGCTTTTTGTCTGGATCAATTATACTATTGTTGAGTGCCGGTGCTGTGTCCTCTTCCTCCCAACCACTGACAAATGACAGATGTTTGTTTTTCGTGGCAGCTTCAGCATTCATCTCTGTTATAACAGCTGACGCTTATAGATTTCTAATTTCCTTGTTTATGTACTTTATTGACCAAAGCTGTCCTCCACATAAATCATTCCATTTCTAATTCACTATAGAGCGAGCTACTCTACGACCAGTGCTGCATTTTAGTCTGCAGTGGACAAGCACTGACTCATCAGCTCTCCAACTTTGGAAGAGACATTTCTTTCATTAATTTGGTTTTGGCAAATTGATCTGCTTAGCTCTTTATCATGTGTCCACTTGCCTTTTACTAGAACCAAAAGAAACTAATGCCTCCGGTTATGAAATGTGTGTTGATACATTTATCAATCAAACATACAGATTTTGTGCCAACCGGCTGCAGAATGTGTGTAAACTGCCACCGGAGGGCTTTTATTTTTGACGGAGGTCAGATAGGGACAAACTGCTCTCTGTGTCGCTGGCCTGGATGGCTTTGCGGTTCTCCCAATGCAAACTCAGCCCTTCCTTTGTGATCAACATGATATGGAGCAAAATACCAGGTGCTCTGTTGTTGAATGCAGGGAGGTTAATGAACAGAGGCTTATTTTTACCCACACGCACACTGTGTATATGTGTGTGTGTGTGTGTGCGTGTGCTCTAAGAAGCTTACATAGCTGTCAGGCTCAGCACTGAGGAGAAGCAGGCAGACAGGAATGCACCAGCACCTTTTGTTTATGCTTAGGTTTCCCCTCACAGTGCTCTAATATCCAACTGGACACAAACACACCTCCTCCATTGGCATCAGAATGAATCTAATGAATAAATAAGTTTAAAGTAAGAGGATGCTTTACAAATGTGTGGTAATTGACTCTGTTCCAGATGCATTCCATTGCAGTGAAAGTGATTTATGGCACACTAGATGTTTGAATTTGCCGATAATGCCAGTGGAAGCCAGGACAGATGTTCTTCCCTTTCTACAATGCGAGCCTAATCTAAGGCAGATGTTTTGCTTCTGGATCAGTTTTAGTAAAAATCAGTGTTGTAACACATCTCAGTGAGTTTGTAGTATGTGTTTCTTGCAGAAGACCTTACACACAGTAACATAAATACAGGGTTCATACAGTCTTGAATGTTTGGAAAACGCTAATTTTGAACTGTTATGATTTCAAGCTTAGGGATATTCTTGAATTTGAATATACTTTTGAAACACTTGATTTTCGACATAATCTGGGTTTTCATCTACACAACCACGAATGTGAACCGAAGATTTTTTTAATATTTGAAATGAAACGATCCTGTGGAATGAGGGACAGAGTGGACACTAAATGAGAACGTAAAATCACTGAATATGTAGATATTTCCTACTGTTAATATTCTTACTGAATAATCTAATAACTTCTCTAATTTAATAAATTATACACATACATTATATAAAGCTATAATCACTGTTTTATGCAAAAATGAAACTGTTTTTTGAATAACTTAAGGGCTTGCTGTTCAGCGCCATTAAGGATTTAAAAAAAAAAAAAAAGACAAGCTGTTTTGTTTTCTTCTCTTCTCATCATTCATGGCTACAGCTGTAGATAAATCCTCTGTTAATGCCCTACTCTGGGAATTAGCTAGCATTAAGTAGTCATGATCTAAACGTGCAATTAGAATTATTATAATTCATAATTATAATGAACAGAGGGTAACATAAAAGTTGCAATATGCATTGATTGTTGTGGGTATAAATTAATTCTGTAAAATATCCACACTTGCATTCATAGCAACAACTTTTAATGTGATGATAAAAGCTTTGAGAGTCTAGAAGTGCTGTTTGAACGCTGCTTAATGTATTCTCAGTGATTCATTCTAGTTCCTCTCACTTGAACATACAGCATGTTACAGTTTAGTACACATTCTTCTCTATTTGAGTTGCTTTCATGTTATCGCTACATGTGAGTCACATGCAAATGCTGTCTCTGCTTTTAGCTCCAGTCTCTCAGAGTATTTATGTTACACTAATGCCTCACTTTGTCTTTTCCAACAGGCCGCTTGCTGCAGTGTGGCTGGAGAGAAACTTCAGTTCTCTGTCAGTGCAGCATCAACAGCCATGGCTCCAGCAGATCCTTGTAAATACACAGTCTGTATCGCTCCACTGGAGCTGCAGGTAAATGCTCTTTAGCTCGTCCTAAGGTATCTATTAAAGGGTTGAGTTTCATGAAAGCAAACAATACTTACTTTGTTCCTTTGTTAATGGCCTGTTAACACCGAGCTGTCTGAAACCAGAGTTACATCCTTTGAAAGTCATTGTGGTTCAGTTTAATGGGAGATTTTATTGAACATGATGTGCTGCCCAGCATTGGCTGGCAGCAGGAGTTTCAGATTAAATGGTTAGGGTATCTTTCTGTGCTTGGCAAAGGTCCCGAAGACCTCATTAAAATCACTGTCAGGCCCATTTCCACTAGAGCTGCCTCACTCGGTTTACATTCTCATTTTTCAAGGGTAGGGTTGCAAAGTTGAAGGGATATGAAAGGTGGAGACGTTCAGGAACAAAATGGAAATATAAGGATTTTCTGCTCATGTTGTATTTAACATGTCATATAAAGATAGAAAGAAACCAATTGCCAAAATAAATCCATAAATACAGAGTGAATTGTGCCATTTGGTGAGTTAGTGAGCTATCATGTTAACTACTGGGGAAAGGTTTAAAAGTTTTGAGCCATCAGTGTTCTTTACAATAAAGAATGATTCATTTAAACTCCTCAATAGAGGTCAACGGTGCCGCCCACTTTTTGAACAGCTCTAATTCCATAAGGATATTTCCCATTCATTCTTTCCATTGACATGTCAAAAAATCCTAGTATAAAGAGTTTTAAGCCTGATTCAAAAGATGAATTTGATTTCTAGCAATAACTAGCTAGTAGGTGATAAGTCATAAACACTGTACTTTGCTTTACACCACTATGTGCTGATTAACTGGAATATCATGAAAATATAAAATGTATTCACACCAATAGTGAAGAAAGCATGAAGTCTGTTAGCTCAGTATGTCATTAGTGTTGGCAGCAATGTGTTCTGCACATGTGATGGGAGGAGGCACTGTGCATGCAGGGGGTTGTCATTTTACTGATTCCTATATAATGGGCTGCTAGCCATTGATGGCATGTGATGGAAAAGTGTGCTGCTGAATGCAGTGCATGGTTATAATTTTATTTAGGTCCAAAACATTCCATAAGACCGTATATTGCTCCTTTATGTGTCTCTTCTTCCCAAATAAGTTCACTAATATAACTTGCAATCTGTATAAAACATTTTTTGCGTAACTCCCAAGCTTAAATTCACCTGGGAATTTTCCAGAAATGTTGTGCAATTTTCCATTTCCACCGTAGTCCTGGGCCTTTACGGGATTGATGACTTCTTCCTTCACTGGAAATCCACGTATTGAATTTATCATACCTGAATCCGACAGGACTTGTTTATCAGCAAACTGTTTCAATGGATGACTCACAGTCCATCCTAACACTCCTCATTTGTCAGACTTGGATGCAGTACTATTCAAATGAAGTGAGTCAGAGGTGATGTTGCGAATATGTAATGGCGTAGTGTGCATTAAGCCGTGGTAAGCTTTCACCCTGTTCTTACTTTCAGTGTTAAATCTTCTCCAAAGTATGGATGCAAGCGGCTATGCAAGCTAACCCAATTGTATTAAGGGTATTTTTAAACCAATAAGGTGCTTGTCACCTCGGCTGAACTAATTGTGCCGTAAATACAGCCTGAGAGATTCGAAGGTTAAAGTCAGGATTAGAGCCGGGGCGGTTTTGTTTTGGTTGTGGATCCGTTGTTGTGGCAGGAACATAAAGGAGGCCTCTTGTCTCCTTTTCACTCTAATTGTTTGAGCTTAGTCTGGAAAAGTCTGAGATCCATCCATCCACTGGAACGTTTGTTGGCTTTTGACTGAGATCCATGCTAGAATGGTCCCGGCTCGTCATGTTGTGAGTGCTGGGACATGTGGACCAGAAGCTCCGGGCATTTGCAGTACATGGACGCAGTAATTCACTGTGGTGTGCTGCTGCTGAGTACTTTGTCTTTTACTGAACCACATGGCCAGTTGCATGTGATGGGGGACATACACTACAGGCCAAAAGTTTGGAAGCAACTTAAAATTTCTTAAAAACCAGTATGGATTCTTTGGATTTTTGGATGTGTTTACTGCATAATCATTCTTTACCTTTTATTGAATTGAACCACTTTTCCTCACTTTACCTTTAGGTATACATTGATGTTACCAGACCATTGCTGAATAAATGTTAACAAAAGAAAAGAAGGGCTTAGTTTTAGGGTTGAGAAGATTTGGAAGAGTCACAACTTCAGTGTAAAAGTAAAAAAAACAAATCACAGTTTGCATTTTTCACTTTAGCTCTTTGGCTTTTGAGAGTTTGGATACAAAAATCCCAATAAATCTCAACTGTGTTCAAATCTCTGAAAAACTACCACAGAAATGGCTCAAATTGAAGCAGCTGAGTAAAGAAACAAGAGTTCAGATTTATACATTAAGGAAAGAAGGAAACACAAAGTCTAAGCAATAAAAACCCAGAGACCTGATAATTATAGTAAAGATGTGTTCTAATAAATGGCTATATATATATATATATATATATATATATATATATTAGGGTTGTCCCGATACTAAAGTTTTCAACTCAATACCGATACTCAGGAAAATATTCAATACTCGATACCACAAGGATAAAAACAAAGACCCCAAAATTTAACAGAAATATTTTTATTAACAAGAAAAATGGAACATGTAAAAATTAACAGAACCACAGGTTAGATATTTATAATAAAAAACAGTTGTGCAAAAATAAACTGCAACTATGATAACAAGCTTCAGATACTTGATACTTTTGAAAATGAGTATCCGGATACAACGTTTTAGTATATATATATATATATATATATATATATATATATATATAATCACATTTATTTTGTTGCAAAGTATAGTAATGAAACACTAACACTAACACTACACGTACATATCTGTCGTATGACTTCATAACAGGCACTTGTGTCTTGTCATAGTCAGGTGATATGGAACTATTTTAATGGTTTTTAGATTTAATTAGCTGCTTCTTGGCATGTGAATGGACTTTTATTATAATGGTAACATAGCCTTCCAGTTAACACTGTTTGTATGAACTGATCTGGGCCTTATCAATGCAGCCTGTGATATTGTTATTCTGGATCCGTCCAAGCATTCTCACTGCTATCTGATGAAGCCTTTGTTTGGCATCACAGAGGCGGCTGTTCAGTCTTACACTGGAATCCAGGCATGCTGGGACAGGATGGCCCAGTCTGTCTTCTTTTTCTTTCTGTTTTGTCTTCTTCTTCTTTTCTCTTTCTCTTCCCCTCTCTCTCTCTCTCTCTCTCTCTCAGGTGTGCTGGGTGTTGATGTACACATTGTTTACTTTCTCTTTCTAACCTTTTTCGTGTTTGTCAGACTGATTAGAGAGTCATTGCAGCACTTTGTTTGTTTTTGAGGGTGTTGTTGACCATAAGGGTTTTTTTAAAGATTGAAAATAGAGAAGTCATTGTCAAGGTTTTTTAAAGCAGATTAGAAATACAGGAAATGGTTTTAAGACAAAGAATACAGCCTCATAAAACAGAACTAGAATGGCACTTGTAGAGCCCAAAAAATGGTTGTAATTATGCTCAGAGAAACACATTGTTGGCTTGTTTTGATGCCCTTTTTTCAGATTATTCCAATACCACATGTTTGCAACACAAATGCCCTATCTTGCGATGTTGCAAAGTGATAAATAATTAATATAACCGCCCCGTGATTCAGATCCTCATCTTCATTTACTGGGTTCTGTCTTGACTAATGATACACCCTTTCACCAAGTTTTGGAAAAATCGGGCCAGTGGTTTTTCAGAAATTCTGCTGACAAACAAACAAACAAACCAAACTGAAAAACACAACCTCCTTGGTGGAGTTTGTTGAGACATTGGAATAAGTGGTATCCAAAATCAGAACCACACAACACCAGTTCCAACTCCCAGGTTCATCCAAATAAATTCCACCCACAGATTACAGTTTAAAATAGAGTGAGAGAGATAATGTATTCAGGATATGACAGTGTCGTCAGTTTTATTGAGCCTAGCACTTCATGTTGCCGTTGATGAGTCAACCAATGGATGCATGTTAATGTTATGACAATTTAACACTTGCTTAATGATTTGATATTTGGATATTTGAGTCATCGCACAACATAACCAGACCGGTTTATTTTGTGTGAGGGACCAAAAGCCCACCGGAAAATAATTATTAAAGCATTAAGAGTTACAGAACAGCTTCGTCTGTGAGCTGAAAATAAGGGCTAAAGTGGTGTAGTGTGAACTAGGTATCGGTTAAAACCACGTCCTGAAACTCATTATGTTTCACATGTTGCTTTATATCCAGAAAATTAACATACATAATGTAAATTCCATTTTCTACATAATCTGCATTTAAATATTACAATAGAGTTATGCAGGGTTCATACGGGTGCTTGAAATCCTTAATGTTGTATTTTCAAGGATGGAAAGTGCTTGGATTTTGGATAAATTGCTTGAAAATGCTTGAAATTCATACTGTATTTCTCTTGCAATCTGACTATAGATAATCAAATGTTAAATTAAAAAAAAAAAAGAATATTGAGATTAGCAAACTGTACTTTTGGTTGTTAAAAGCGTAAAACCATCGCTGTCGGTATGATTGAGTGAAATTAACCCTTTTAGCATGTAAGTACTCATCTAAAACATGCAATTTACAACCGTTCTAAGGTCCTGGAAAAGCTTGAAAATGGACCTGGAAAGTCCTTGAAAAGTGCTTAAATTTTTTAATTTTTAAATTTGACCACTGAAAAGGTGTATGATCCTTGTTTATAGTCATGTTTTTCTCTCTGTGTTCCTCAGCTTGACCTAAAGATGCAAGAAGCTGATAATGAGGTCAAGATGAGCTGGGGAGTGTCTCACCTGGAGACCGGGGAGCTGCAGGTGACGCCCACTTTCACCCAGGTAATCTGATAATGAGATGTACCTGTTCTCTGTGTCAGTGCTGATGCACCAAAACAGAAGGCTAACATAAGGAGAAATGTTTCTTTGTACCAAAACAGACACACCAAGACATTTACTATTGAATTTGTCTCATAATAAACATTTAATAAATGGGTCTGTAATGTCTCTGAGGAAAATAATTTAATAATCCATCAAGTGATTCGATCATTTTCCTGAGATCCATCGCTAGTGTGTGCTCCAAAACCATTAAACCACAGTTTCTCCCTTCGGAAAGGAGCTTTTGTTTTTGGTTTAATGCAAACGATGTGATTTTAATAAATGTGGTCATCTCTCTGTCAGGACAATGCCAACACTCCCAGTGTAGCAGCAGTAAAGGAGCAGCTGAGGCAGCTGTTGTGTGCGACGCGTCCCTCCGTGCTGCTGAGCTGCAGGCCTGCTCAGGCCTCAGAGGTCCAAGTGAGTGAAGCAGTCAACAAAAATACTTCATAAGAGTTTCATTAAAGAGCTGATATCTAGCCATTTTCCACGGTTTTCTTGATAATGATCAATCAAAAAAAGCAAAGAAAAAAAACACATGAAACAACAGCCATGCTAGCAGCTGTGTGAGGCTTTACTTAGACACAGTAGTGCTTTGAGCTAGATGCTAACTACAGGATGCTAACATGCTGATGTATAAAGAGCCACAGGAATGTTAGCATTTTAGTTATTATCAAGAAAACCATGGAAAATGTCTAGATATCAGCTCTTAAATTAAACTCCCATGAGCTTTTTTGTTGTCGTCATTGTATTTGTCCAAACAAAAGTACCTTTAGTTGTACCAGGCATTAAAATGAACAAGAAATTAAAGAAAACATAATTAAAAAATGTTTTGTCTGTCATATCAGAGCATTGTTGCTGCACATTGACTGACTAAAACTGATATTTTGAGTAACATGTATCAAATCAATGTGATTATAATTTGAAATAGAATATGCAGAGCGAAGAGCCAACAGATAATTATCACCTTAATCTGCAGCTCTCCATGGCATTACAGAGCTTTATAAGGACTTTCAGCTCAGTTTATCCATTGCGGCCGCAACTTTATTGTTTTGGTTCACCCTCACCGCTCTAATCGTCTAATCGACAGCTGTTTTTAGAGCAAAGGCTCTAAGATCTCACTGTACACTACCTGCTCAGCAGCAAACAACAGAGAGACACAGTTAAGAGACTTAGTAAGAGCGGAACTTAATGGAGCATTTAGCAGCTGAAGAGCCAGATGTTGTGCATTTGCTGTGTTTCGCAACTTGTTTCCACAGCCTATTGCCCAAAAACACATTATTACTTCTACATCCAAGTCCCACAAGGAAGCTAATTAGGATGGAAATCACTTACACTTTGATTCATTTTGATCCCAAAATAGATACTTCTCAAGGTTAATTGCAATTATGTAAAGCCGGGCTAAGCTACTGTTCCCCCACAAAAATGTAAAAGATTCAAGCATGTGATGATGGTCACGGCATGAACTGCACTAATGTAAAGAATTTATTATGCTGACATGCTTTTACAAACGGGTTTAACTGGTGTGCTCTTTGCCCACCCAGCACATGATGCAGTGTCATGTGTTTCTGATTTGTTCTTGTGTTAAAAGTCAGCAACGTGATCTTTTAAAATGTGTTTTTTTTACCAAATGTTTTACATTTTTCATTGATGAATATCAATGATAGGACATTTACATTTGAGAAGAAGTAAGCAGGACATGTTGGAAAAGTTATCAGATACAGTCATGCTCTGATTTTTTCATGTTGGATTGTTGAAAACTTCTCTAACAGCTAATGCAAATTCTCCATGATCATAGTGAAAAATGTATGCAAATCATAGCCTAAAGTACATTCAGTCAGCAGGGTTGTTTTCCATAAAGTCCTCTTCTCTCATGCAAAAGTCATATGGCCTCTCCTACATGAAATTATGAATACACTGCACATTAATGCCTGGAATTCTGGGAAAGCTAGCACACATATTGCTTTCACCATTGAAAATAAGCAAACTGTAGATTATCTCTGAGATTATTGATACATTCTGAAAAACTGAAAAGGACTTTTAGTTCTGACAGCCCCTCTGGTCTATGATGTATTTTTTATGCCACTTCTATTTGAAAAAGCTGAGTACTTTGCTAACATTGTTGCTATTACTATAACAGCCAGTAGATCAACATTGTTGAGTTATTTACATACTATTTTTTTCTCCAATAGGATGCACGCAACAACATGGTTTCACCCCCCAAACCCCCCCGCGCCCACGACTGGAAGCTGCTAGTGAAGAACATCCGGGTGACTCTGAATCAGGAGGACGATGCTGCAGGTTGGTTTGCTTCTCTTCTTAGAAAATTAGAGTTGGACAAGTTCTGATGAAAGAGCTGTAGCTTGTGTCTTTATTCTGTCCTGAGCTCATGAATCAAACCAACCTCAGTCCCCTCTGAACCTTGTCGCCACGGTGATCATCTTACATCTGCATCACAGTCATAATTGTGATTCATGGTATCAGTTTAGGGTTTTCCCTGGTTTGTGGAGGTATGACTACTACACCTGGTGTCATGATAAATCCAACAAGCCAGCCTACACACAGTATCCCAGACTAATCAACTGTAACCTTATACCATAGAGTGTATATGAATAATGGACGTAGTCACCGTGATATCACCCGCTGGAAGCATCGAGTTCAGCGTTACACTCGTCACCATCTTGTTTCCGAGCGAGAGGGATCTGATCACTGACTACACGCCTCTACACCTCAACCTGACTGACTCATGTTAGCATTAACTGGATTATAACTGGCATGTTGATTTTGGCAAAAAACAGAAACTAAATGTACGTTACTTACCTCAGAAAACTGAACAGCGACTCCTTGGAGTGTCTGTTAGTCCAACCAAACGCTGAACCTTTTTACTGAACAAAATGTTCAAATAAACTGTCATTAAGTGTAAAATACAGTGAAAGGGTCAAAGTTATGAGACCAAACCGCTAAACATCCTTTTTTATATCTATATTACATTATATATAACTTTATTGACACGTTGCCATGGATACGCATTGATCTGCTTCTCTCCTGATGACTGCTCGTTGTGTTAGTGACCTGTCAATCAAAGGTAGCCACGCCCCACATCATACGATTCTTTATCTTCTATTTTCTTCTAAATGGATCCATTATTTGAACTGAATCAAATTGTCTTGAAGATTTTTTAGTAGTGATTGAAACCATAGTGTTGTCGCCGTGACTCCAGTAAAACTCCTAGATTTACTAAAGACTTTCAGTTTTTAGTCTGGGACTGTGAAAATCTTTTGGTGTAAGCACAACATAAGTCATGTACTGGTATGGAAAGCTCAGTCAGTGTCCGTTTAAAGGAATGTAAATATTTCTGTTCTGTAAAAGATGTGTTTCCAGGATTATCTTTCCATTCCCACCATCAGCCAATAATTTATCGACATGGATATATATTGTGCATTCCCCTCTCCATTTCCTTGTACAGCATTATTCCCTATGATGTGTTAAAACAGTGGAGGGAGATGTGTTAGATGGTTCAATAAGACTACATGAATTCAGTATTACTCATCATATGAGTCACACAACGTCAAAGGACTAGTTTTTATTAAATACGCTTATTTGCTCTCTTCTTTCTGCCGGTTCAATATGAAGCTCACCTCATTATATTTTGTTTGTTTAATGAACAAAAACCCAAGAGTGAAACGACAAGTTGTATTTTTATGATTGTGGTTATATTTTCTTGGTGACCTACTGTTTTAGATTAGATTCTGAGCATCCAGCAGTAATATACATTCTGTTATAGCATGTTAAAATAGCAAATAATCGAGTGTATAATATTTCTCATATGATATAAGTTACAGGGACTGTCTCTGCCTTGCCTTTGTTTATTTTACCAACATGCTGTGGTCTAGATGTTCTTCAGATAACGAGGCACAGATTTGTTTGCCTGTTGGCAGTCAAAGGTGGTAATCTACTGGTAAAAGCTGAACAGAGTTGGCAGTATATTACAGTATATTAGCAACACACCCATTTCAGTATCACTACAGCCTGTGTGGTGGCACGGACCTGCACAAAAGTTATAATCAGAGTGCAAACAAAGGCACTTGGCTTAGTGTCAGCCATTAAACTGGAGGACAAGATGTTCTCCTCTTGAGAGGCTCTGGAATTATTGTCCATTCTTAGACCCCAACGTCATCTACAACAACTTTGTTTTGGAGTGTCTGTGTTGAGTCATTCTCTAATTGTGAGTCAGCGTGTTTCAGGATTCGAGACATGCTCTTTAAGTATTCTGCACAACACTTGATATTTTACAGCAGAGACATGACACAGCGCTTCACACTTGATTATCTTTTTTCCGTCCTTAAGTGAGGAGCAGTTATACTTAGCGTAGCTTCTCTTGTGAGACTTCCTGTTGGCTAGACGCCAGATCCAGAGCAGCTGCAGTGGATGCAGTCTTTAGGGTTTTTGCTGATGTCATATTCATTAAGACACAGTGTCTGCGGCTGGCATGTGGCTAATAAAGCTCCGTTTAAGTGCTCAAATATGCTTCATCACATGTAATGAGGAAGCGTTCTCTCTTTAAGTGTCCTCTAACCTATGCATAATTTATCATATATACAACACAAGCTGACCTCCCTTTTGTCCATTAAAGGGGAACAGAGGAAGTGACCAAAGCTAAATTGAATGTTGCGGCTGCACATTTTATGTTATAGGCTGTCAAGTGATATTCAAGTCAACTAGTGCAGTTCCCGTAGGAAATATGTATTCATATAGTGGGAGATTAACTAGATTTTTCAATTATGGCCAAATGAGGTTGTGTGTGAAAGTGGGATGTACAATGAGGTGTAATACTCTGGCGTAGTGTTAATATACTAAGTGTGTATTGGGTAATACATGGATGTACATTGAGATATAAAGAGACACAGAAATAGTTATTTTAAGAAAAAGAAACTTAATCATTCAACATGGTTAGACATATATACAGACACAGATATAGGAGGGAATAAGTTTACATGCAGCACAAACAGATGGATGTGAATAACAGAATTTGCACATTACATGCAGACCACTACAACGTCTGCAACTCCATAAAACACTTACTTTTCATAAGGTACCACACCATCCAGCACATACACATTGAACATTGATATTCGCTGGAAACTATTCGAATATTATTGCAAAATCGAACCTTGTAGCGCACTTTCAAACTTGGAAAGATAGGTGGGCTAATAGACTTACAGATGAGATGAGTCAGGGTGGAAATCCAGAGTGAATTGTGTTACTGACCAGGTGTAGGCCTATCACACAATGGGGCGGAGCTCCACTAAAAGGCGTCCGATCGGAAACAGTGCAATGCTGCAACACGTCCTACGTAAATAATGATATTTTGAAAAATCTTCAAAATCGAGGATGCACGCCTTCGTGCCATGTGCAAGCCACATACAAAATCTTAAGTCAGTCTGACTAACGAGCGAGATATGCCCTACACACACACACACACACACACACACACACACAGACGCTTCTTGCTTTTATAGATAGATTTGCAGTTAGATCTTGGATCGCAGGTTGTGTTTTGCTGTAATACTGACTCTTTTCTTCTGTGTTTGTAGGCAGCATCAATCCTCTGTGTGTAATGCAGTTAGACGATCCTCCACAGAAGTTTAACACTTCTGTCTTGAAGAACACAACCAATCCTGCCTGGGACCAGCCCTTCATCTTGTAAGTGTTACCACAGAGCACTGCAAACAATCTTTTTTTCTTTGCAAAGATGATGCTTTGTGATGCATTTTCTTTCTTTTCCTGAATATTCTTTTATTTTTCTATCTCTCCAGTGAATTGAATGGACGATCAAAAGAGCTCAATATTCAATTGATGAATGAAGGACAACCTCAAGAGAGTAAGGAAAATACTGGGAGCCTTTGGTTATTTATCGTCACCCTGTTAAAATATTCGCCTAACTAATTTTTTCAAGTTTTGCAGGAAACAAAAAACTTCACCAAAGTGTAACATATGACAATTATTGATCATTTCACTCAAAAGGATGTAACAAAGGATGGCTATTGGCATAGTAATAACACTGTGTAAATTATGTAACTTTAGAAAAATAAATGACCTTGGGAATTTTTTGAACATGCCTTTGTGACTTAAGCAAGATATGGTGACACTTTATTTTGAAGGTGTCTACATAAGAGTCACACAAGCCTGTCAGAAACATGACATGACAAGTATCATGAGCATTAATGTTACTTCAAAGTTTCATTGATGTTCATGACACATCCCATGTCATGTTTATGACACGCTCATGTCACTCTTATGTAGACACCTTCAAAAAAAGTGTTACCACATCTTGCTTAAGTCATAAAGGCATGTTCAAAAAATTGCCTAAGTCACATTTTATTTTGACTTAAGCATGATAAATCCTCTTAAGTCACACACTTGACATAGGCCATTATCTTAAAGGGGTAAAATCACATGATCTGATCAACTGAGGATGTAGGTGATTTTACCATAGGTGGCCGGCATCATGAGGAGATGAAAAAATGACTTAGGCGATTATTTTAACAGTGTGACGTAATGTTTTGTTCATTATGAGTTCTTTTGTTCACATGTTTTGATGCTACCAGACTAAAATAGGTGTTTCTCTTTCTTTTTTTTTAGATTCATTACTTGGTCAGGTGTCAGTGCCTTTTGATCTTGTAAAGAAGCACCCCAAAGGACAGCAAACATTTGCACTCATGACCAAAGATGTAGTGACTGGATCACTAACTACTGATGTAAGGAATCATCATCCAAATTAAACCTGGGATGTAATAACATCAACTCATGAAGTTTAATTCTTGTCACCTACATGAGGTTTCATTTGCACAAGTTTGAATATTAACTGTTGGATTGTGTCCCTCAGTTTACCTACCTGGAGCCCAGTGAGGTGAGGTCCTGGCACCCTCCCACCCCCGCCTCCAGTAAGAGGGTGGAGATGGACCGCACCGTCATGCCCTGTGGCACCGTGGTCACCACCATCACCGCCGTGAAGAGCAAGCCGGGTCGACCACTTCCACTCAACTTAGGTACAGCACCAAAAAAAATGACCCATCTGGGTGGACAAGTCTTAGTATGTCTGTTCATACCTGGATCAACACTTGTGACGGTTTCTCACTTCCCGGCGCAGAAATAATACAAACTGCTTATCCGTTCTTAATTTAGGCAAGGCAAGTTTATTTGTATAGCACAATTCAACACAAGGTGATTCAAAGTGCTTTAATAATAATAATAATAATACATTCAATTTTTATAGCGCTTTTAAAGGTACTCAAAGTCGCTTAACATAACAGGAATTTGACAGACACAAACGTAAAATGCAGAAGAAAACAGAACTAAACAGAGATGAAAGATAAGAGTTGGGTCTTGTAAGCTATTTTGAAAAGGTGGGTTTTGAGTTGATACACATAAATGAACATTAAAAACAGCAAGACACAATTGAAAACAGTAAATTAAAACAGGGAAATAGAAATAAAAATACAAATAAGATACAGCAGGATAAGAAAAGAGATAAAATAATAAAAAGCACAAGTCAAACATTGCGTAGTTAAAAAGTAAGGGCAGTAGAGTAGAGCAGATAAGTGTTAAAGTTAAGAGTACGCTGCAGTAAACAATAGTGTTTTTAGTCCTGATTTAAAGGAGCTGACCTTAGATCTACAGGTAGTTTGTTCCACAGGTGAGGAGCATAATAACTGAAAGCTGCCTCACCCCGCTTAGTTCTTGTTCTTGGGACACGCAACAAGCCAGTTTCAAAGAAAGGAAAAATGCTACAACCCAGATTCCAGTTGAGAAAAGTATGGAGCTTTGTAATATATAAATAAAAACAGAATGCATCAAATTCAGAGTTCAGAGTGTAAATTTAGAAAAATGTTTATCCGATTGAACATAAAATATATTGTCTTTGTGCGGTTTTCAATTGAAATATGTCATAAAGGATTAGCAAATTATCACAACATTCTGTTTTATTTCTTTTTTAGACAGCAGCTTAACTTTTTGGAGTTGAAATTGTTGCTTCCTATTATAAAAGCAATTCCTGAACTTATGCCTGTGTCCTATCCGATCTTAGACTTCCTACCGTAACTTAAGAAATCCTAAATGGAAGTGTACATACAGTTCTTTAAACGGCACTTGTCCTGCCATGCCTGTCCTGTTCAATAGATCGAGAGATACGGATAGATAGACACTTACTTTAGTGATTCTGCAGGAAATTCACACACAACCACAGCATCAAAGCTGCACAAAAATAAAAATACATAAAAGCAATGATGCATACAACAAAACGAAACTGCCAAGCCCCTGTTAAGGAGAGATCTGCAGCCTCATTCTGGAAATCCCCCTTAATAAAAGCAAAAAACAAAAGTTGATTTGTGATGTCTGGCAGTTGATATATATGTATATTTATAAATGTACCTATTAATACGTGGTCCTTGATATTTACAGTGTCATCATATGGCTTAGGTAGTCTTTCAAAAGTTATATTATCATATTAAGGAACTCCTTAACTTAGGACATTTCTGTTATTGCTGAATTCCTACCCTAAGACAAATCAGGATTTTTTTTTGCTAATGTTTCAATCAAGAAACATTCTGTAATACAAAACTGAACAGAGATTAGATTATTTTGTAATGTGGCCTCATGTCCTGGACATCCTGCCCCACTGTCACATTATATTGTCTTATTGAGACACTGATATAGAACAAAAAGCACTTTTTCCTATTCTTATTACAAGTCAAAAAGTCTTCTCAGTAAAAAGGCCTATTAGTGATTTCCCCAGTCCCAGACTAAAAGCTGAAAGTCTTTAGTAAATCTAGTTTTACTGGAGTCACGGCGCTCCCCTCATCTCCATGGTTAGTTTAAGGTAGTAATCTGCTCTGTTTCATATCAGTCTTTTCCTAGTCTTGGTTTGGATCATATCAAACGTGTTTGATATTATCTCAAGTCTCAGTGACGTAACACAATCACCAACCAATAGATGAGCAGGGAAAGGTCCCCGGTTCAGACCGGCCAGTAAAACCAGTAAAACCACTTCCACAGGAAAAAGGAACATCACAATAATGCTAGAAAGCTCAGTCCTAAATAAAAATATAGTGGTGTCATATATTTAGATGTTTCTTAGTAAAGAGAACAGTAAGGAGACCCAGTTAAAATGTATAAATAAATGTATACATAAATAAGTAATAAATGATGATTAATGTATGATGAACTAAATGAAAGTTGATAGAGCTGATAAATATAATTATTCAATTAAACACATAATTAAATAGGACATAAATGTATATCATGAATTCATTTTTAAATGTTCCTATTCTCCCCTATATCTATTTTTACTGTAAAATAGTCAACTTTTCATGTCCGAAAAACAGAAACCCTTTAAAAATACTGAACAGAGATGAGATGATTTTGTACTGTGGCCTCATGTCCTGGACATCCTGCCCCACTGTCACATTATATTGTCTTATTGAGACACTGAAATAGAACATAGAGCACTTTTTCCTATTCTTATTACAAGTCAAAAACTCTGCTCAGTAAAAAGGCCTATTAGTGGGCCACAGCTGAAATTGCATTGTCATTTTTTCCAACTCTATAATGTTCCGAATAACAATCTGTTCCTAGCCTCCATCAGACCCATGGAGCAGTTGATGAAGCTAACTGTGTGCCTCCGTCCTCAGATCCTGCCCAGAAGGTGGTGGCCATCAAGCCCAAGCTGTCGGAGCGCCGTGTGTCGGAGCAGGCCACCATGCTGGGGGCCCCGGTCAGCAAGGCCCTGTCCTCTTCTGACACGGAGCTGCTGATGCTCAACGGCACCGACCCAGTGGCCGAGGCCGCCATCAGACAGCTCCACCAGTCTGCCAAGCAGAAGCTCAAGTCCCCAGTGAAGAAGAGTACCATCATCATCTCTGGCATCGCCAAAGTAAGGATTAGTTCCAGCACCAGAGGAACTCTTTACCGCTGCAATATACTGTTTCACTTTAGTAGAAGAGTTTCACTTATTTAATATGCAGGCCGCTCTCTAGGGTTTGCTGTTCAGGAAATCCACCAGCACTGTTGTGTTTGCTAACCTGTGGACCATGACAGAGGCAGGAAACTGATTTCAAATGAAACATTGCATGAAACAATTCATGTTGTTAAAGTACAGTAAATGTGCCAATGATTAAATCAGTTTGTCTAATCCCACTGCTAACCATCCACCAAAATGACATGAAAGTGCCTGTCCAGACACGATTCAAAGTATATGAAAATACTCTGCTGTGAGTTATGCTTTTATTTAACATGGTTTTCCCACATGTGGTACATGTCCAAGCCTCCAGTCTGTTGTGCACCAGAATCAGCGATTTGCAGATGTAATTTTTTCAGAACTAGTGCAGTGCCCGTAGGAAGTATGTATTCGTATAGTGGGAGATGCAACATAAGAAGTGAATAAAGCTAAATCTCCGCTTAGCATGCTAATCGCGAATAACAGAATTTGCACATTACATGCAGACCACTACAACATTGAACATT
The DNA here is from genome assembly GCF_030273125.1 of Centropristis striata. Classification (NCBI taxonomy): domain Eukaryota; kingdom Metazoa; phylum Chordata; class Actinopteri; order Perciformes; family Serranidae; genus Centropristis; species Centropristis striata. The sequence goes on from NC_081531.1 coordinate 7,595,164, forward strand.
GATATTCGCTGGAAACTATTTGGATATTATTGGAAAATCGAACCTTGTAGCGCACTTTAAAACTCCTAAAGATAGGTAGGCTAAATAGACTTACAGATGAGACGAGTCAGGGTGGAAATCCAGAGTGAATTGTGTTACTGACCAGGTGTAGGCCTATCACACAATGGGGCGGAGCTCCACTAAAAGGCGTCAGATCGGAAACAGTAAATAATGTCATTTTGAAAAATTAATTCAAAAATTGAGATTGAGGATGTACACCTTCGTGTCATGTGCAAGCCACATATGAAATCTAAGGTCAGTCTGACTAACAGTCAGAGAGATATGCCCTAGACACACACACACACACACACACACACACACACACACACACACACACACACACACAGACACAGACACAGACACTTCTTGCTTTTATAGATATTGATGTTAGGTGTAGTTAGCATCGTTTAGCTTGTTTATATTGTTTGTAACTGGCAGTGGCTGACAGCGTTGTGAAATATACAATAATATCTGATACGACATTACATTTTAAGTCTGCTCTGCGCTGGAGGTGTCAGGTTTCTTTTACCTAATCTAGCTTGCCCGGTGTATTGAAATGCAAAGACATCCTTCAGTAGAGAGTCCTCTACTTTAAGTGAAAACCCCTCTCTGGTGACACAGATACAAGTCAGTATAGTCAAGGGCAGACATTTTAAGGGACAAACATTAGAAAAACACATTTTTGAGTGGCGGGGGACGTTAAGATCGTTTTTAGAGGTTAAGTGGTCTCAGTCCAGCCTGAAACAGACTCTAAAGTGGTTCCTTTGTGCTGGGAACTTGATCCAACCTCTATCTGACCCTACCAGGTGTACTCTGCATGTTTGAGCTAATAGGCTCCTGTAGCCGGGTGTGCTTTGAATTCTGGGATGCAGCAGAACACACAAACTGTACAACCCGCGCAGTAGCAGCAGCAGTGAGCTGGAAAATTGCATAGAAATGTTTCTCTCACAGAAATATGCACTAGTCCAGAACACAGGACCTTCTTCCTGTACTTAGTTTCTTATCTACTGTCTTGTTCCCGTTCCAGACTCATCTGACCAATAAGCACAGTGAACATTCTCATGTTGTTTTTAAATTATGCGTATTGGTTCCCCTTCTTCCATATTTACTGGTGAACATGTCCCCAGAGCTGCCAGTGCAAATAGCTGGTCATTGTTGTTGCCAGAGGACGTGTTTGCATGAAAAAATACAAAAGTTAAACCAAAGGAAATCTCACTTTAATTGAAACTGATTCTGAAAACGTTTAATTTCCCAGACACCCATGTCTCAGGATGATGAGCTGGCTCTGATGGCGGGCTACGCTGCAGCGATGGACGCCTCGATGTCAGAAGGCAGCTCTACTCAGGATGTGACCACAGCGATCGCTTCAGGGACCAGTAGCCCTCCAGACATGTCTGAGCCCCAGGAAGGCCCCAGTGGACTGGGCCGGCCTCCAGAGGACTGGGAGAGCCAAACCGGGGAGGAACTCGACCATACCTCACTGTCCATGTGTGTGTCTGAGGCCAGCTGCAAGAAGAGGAGAGGTGAGAGCTGAATACCTGGAGCCATCAGTGCTGTGGACATGGTGTCAAAGCTGCTCTTTTTATAAATCCATGAAATGTCAAAATCACCTTAAAGGCTGATGAATGTGCTCCATGTGGCTGTTTTCACGGCCATCTGTTGCTCCTCAGTGATGCATGTCTGTTTTTGTGTTCTCTTCTCTTTTTCCTTCTGACTGTTTCAACTTTTCCTTTTTGAACAATCGTCACTGCCATGTTAGAGGAGAGCAGTGATAAGCATGCATTATGTCCAGATGAGTAAGTTATTTCATGAGTAGCCTGTAGTGTGCTTGGGACTCTAGTATGTGTAGTATCTGCTGTCAGTAGAGTAGATAACGTAGATCTTCTGCCAGAATTTTCACTACATGTAAAATCAATTAGATTAAAGCAGTTTCTGTATTTTAAGCTGTAGAACAGGGGTCTCAAACTCAAATTACCTGGGGGCCGCTGGAGGCAGTATCAAAATGACCAAAAAATACACAAAATTACTATAAAAAAAATGACAGAAAAAAAACTAAATTACTTAAAAAAGACACAAAATGACCAAAAAAAGACACAAAATGACTTAAAAAAAGACACAAAATGACCAAAAAAGACACACAATTATTAAAAAAGACACACAATTACAAAAAAGACACAAAATTATTTAAAAAAAAGACACAAAATGACAAAAAAGACACAAAATTATAAAAAAAAAAAAGACACAAAATTCATAAACATAACATTTCCATTTCTTCCGGTAACAACACGGCAGATAATAAACGGTCCGGTAGCAGCTGCCTTTCTTTTTAACGTCGTCATAGAAACAAGTGAAACAAAGCTCCAGCTTGCACAATAAAGGGACCTTCCACACACAACACGGTAAAGTGCCATTCATATAAAACTCACATTAAACTTTCATATCAAGGTGGGGGCCACAAAATATCGTCACAAGGGCCGCGAGTTTGAGACCCATGCTTTAGAACAATCAATGTGGGGCTGCACAATATTTTTAAAGTCCTGTGGATATTTAAGACACTCACAGCATTTACACAGTCAGATACAGTAGGTGGCACCTTTAAAGTTGGTTCGCCATCTGCCAATAAACACATATAGAGTATACATTACTAATTTTGATTTGACAGATTATATCAAAGCATTTAATATGATTTGTTTATTTTTAAGTGCTCTATAAAAGACAAAGCAATCATTCCTGAGACTTCCACACAGTTATTTATAAATCACAGTATCGTATCAGTACTGGTTATTGGCATGAAATTATATCATACGCACATTTAACAAAATCATACATTTGTATCAACTGACAAAAAGCTATAACTAAAATATGATTTGACAGTTTTATTACTCACCTCTTCAAGACATTTACATGAAAAACAAGAATAAATGTAAAGTGGGAATTTCAAAATAAAAGCGTAGCTTAAAGATAGTGATATGTATCGATATTTCTACATTGTATCAACAATATTGGAACATTGCTCATTGAACCGAAATATCGATACATATCAATGTATCTCTACACCTCTAATATCAGTTAGATTTGGTTGGTGTCATCCACCTGTTCACTATATGTTTGTTACATTCCTTGTTTGTCATTAGTTTGTTTCACAGTGTTAATATTGTTTTATATTAGCCTAATCAAATCCACAGATATTAACAAAGAAGGCAGGAATGATGCTTGCAGTGAGGTTGGACTATGTGTAGGGCTGGGCGATATGGACCGAAAGTCATATTCCAATATATTTAGACTGAATAACGATATACAATATATATCCTGATATTTTTATCGCTGAGTGAGAGCAAATGTTCAGTCAAAGTCAAATATGACATGTCACAAGTAGTTTTATTGAAACCGTTTATTTAAGTGAAAATAAATACTGTATAACAACAGAAATACCTTTTCTTTTTTTTAAATCAAAGCTCCATAAAGTGCACATTTAAATAAAAAATATCTAAAATAAAAATGGAAATAAAATAGTCCAATCTTTTTCTGAAATAAATATATTTATATGAGAAAAGAATAACAAACATTACAAAATAACTAAATATGACAACCCCTAGTAAGGGCAGCATTTATATATAAAGAAAGAAGAAAAAAAAGAACTATATCGATAATTGCGATATGGTCTAATTCCATATCACATTTAAAAATGCATCAATATATTTTTTATATGGCCCAGCCCTAACCATGAGGCGTAGCTGGTGATTTAAGTGATTAAACCAAGTATTTTTTCAAGAGGTGGGTTAAATAAACTATTTTTTCTCCAACCTGTCCAATCCATACTAGATTTTATTACCATCAATAATCAACAATTTCCAACTAACACAAGTTTGTTGCCACTGCTGCTTCACATTGCTGCTGCTTCACATACTTCAAATGAATATAGCACATGCCTAAAGTTTCCTTTTGCCTTGAGTGGTGTCATCTTGACACGGGGCTCGTCTGTTGTCCCAAGATATCACAATTAACACTTCCTGTCTCTCCTCTCCAGGCAGCTTCCTTCAGAAGAGCGCCAAGCTCTTCTTCCGCCGCCGTCACCAGCGCAAGGACCCGGGGATGAGCCAGTCACACAACGACCTGGTTTACCTGGAGAACCCGGCCACCGTGGAGCGGGCCAGCCGAACAGCCACGCTTAGCCGCATGCTCCACCGCAAGAGTAAGAATAAGAGCAAAGCCAACGGCTCTACCTCCATGGGGGAGCCACATGCGTGACCCCCTCCCTCTCTCACCTCAGTCCCTCCTACAACAACTACCATTACCATCTCCACCTCAGACTTGCTCTGGCAAGCTTCCTGGCTAACTTACTCCCCCTAATGCCCAGCCTGCATACTGGGGCTCCTGCATTGTGAATGGGAAAGCTGTGCAGATGGAAAAAATATCCTCTTTTAGTGCCGTTTCCTGCTTCCTTTAAGGATCAGAAATTCCACCAAAAGCAAGTGTGTGCATGTGTGAATGAAGGTCTCCTGTCCAAGATTAATGACATTTCAGAGGATATTATTTTGCATGTTTCATTTATCTAATTTTATGCAACATTTTTGAAATCTTTTAAGTGCTTTTGTGGCCTTGTTACCGACAGAAAAGGACTGTTGTGGGCCGCTACCTCACTGACACTGAGGGAAAAGAAAAGAGTAAACTCTCCCTGCTGTAATCCGTACATTTCCTACGGCGGACCAACAGGACCAAAGATGATGAGAAGAGTGGTATTTGTATGATTTGCACAATTTTAGTATCTTTATTTAACGTGCAATGACAGGAGCTGCTCTTGTGATAGAGATTTGTGTTAAAAACATTCACAAAGGGAGATGATCTTTTCACTGCACGACCGGTGCAAGTGGGAGGTAGTAATACGACTACTTTTTGACACTAATACTATGAAAAATGGTATTTATATTAATTCTTTTTAAATCCTTGTAACTTTATTCCAAATTAAACAAGATCAGAACAACAGCTGTATGTCATGTGCATATGAAAGCTGTTAAACAACCGCAAAAATGTCTAACAAAGATATAGGAACCAGTCATGTATGATTGGCAAGTAAAGAGTTGATGTAACTTAACCTCACAACACCGGCCATTAGAGGGGCTGTACATGGGATTCAGAGCATATGGACTGCCTGTATGTGGCTTTTAACATGGCGTTTGCATTGGAAATGGTGGAGACCCAAGTTTGGCAAAAAAAATGAAAAGAACCCAAGATGGTCCCGTTTGCTCCCGTCGTAAATGTTCTCATTTTACAGCTAAACAGTACACTATATGTTTCTGAAAACATTTGAGGTGCGAAATTCACAAATCTGTGAGTGTCAGTAGGACTTGAGTTTCACGTCCAACCTCATTTGCATGAAGTTAAAGCCGAGACATGTTAATCCAGATTTGTATCTGTCGTGTCACTTGTGGCCAGATCTCCTGCTCTACAGGTGCATCTCAATACATCAGAATATGATGGAAAAGTCCATTTCCAGTAGTTCAAGTCAACTAAGTATTGAATCATATAGATGGACATACTTTTCTGAGGCCAACATTTACATATTAAACACTTTTTAAAATTGGCCTTTTGTAATATTCAATTTTTTTGAGACACTGAATTTTAGGTCCTCATTAAATGTAAGCCATAATCATTATAATTACAAGAAATTAAATAAATGAAGACATGAGATTTTTCATTCTGTGTGTAATGGATCTATATAATGTGTTATTTCCACTTTTTGAGTTGAATCACTGACAAATAAACTTTTATATGATATTCTTATTTATTGAGATGCACCTGTACATAGGATATGATTAGGATCCATCGTTGTGGTCCACCATAACAATCCTAAAGATGGCAACAGTGTGACCTGACAGAGAACCGACGGGTTGCGGCAACTACCTGTCAACGAAGAACATAAAGGCACACATGGGGTGTGACTTCATTCTTTGGTTAGAGCGGCATTATTCCACTAAATCTTAAGATGGGAAATAGTTGTTTACTGCTTTATTACATTACATTAGTCTGTGTAAACAGAGCGTGTACGTCGCAGAACCTCTTGGTGTTACATTTTGCTGCTGATGTGAACAGCAGCAGGGCTCAGGCCTCATCTAGACATTCTGGGTCTCACCCACTCTTTTCACTATACAGTTTGGTGAAATTAGGTTTTGACATCATACCAGCAACATTACAACTTCCACTATGGTTTCAATGTCTACTTGTGTAGAATATGTCAGAGGCATTAAAATATATATCGTTTTTTATATTACTGTTCAATATCTTTATTGAGTTTTTCATATGACAAGAACAACAAAAAAATAAAATAAATACAAATATAAAGCAATCGGCTGGAGAAACATGGATGGAAGGTTATATCGTGTGTTACAAAAAATAAAGCCGTACAGTTTCTGTTCCTTCACATATATACAGTATGTCATTATGAGTAGCCAAATACACATTACACAAACCAGCATAGACAGCCACAAAAACAAACAAAAATATTTTTAACTCAACACTTCCTGTTTCCATTGCAAAATAAAAGCCCTGTAGTGTTTCTGTGGACCAGAATCCCTTCATATGTTAACACAAGGCTTTTATTCTGAAAAAATAATCAGGACCCTGTTTTGGAAAATGCAGTTATATGCACAGCTCCATAAATTACTAAAGTACTGGCTTTTAATTGTGGAAATACAACAGTAGAAATGAAGTGATGCCTTATTTTATGTAGGCACACGTGTGTCCAGGGTCTTAATGCTCTGAATGTCATGTACAGCCTCTTTTAACATAAGTTATCCAAAAGGAAATTAAGAAGCAGTGATACTGCGGGTAACATGAAACTTTAGCTATATTTGAGTGTTTTCAAACGATATGCAACTTTTGTCTTTGTCTTCCTGTACACTACTGTTGTCAGCAGGGTCGTTAACGTGTCAAAAGGGAAGTGAATGAACCTTTTATCCAGGGACTGTGACGTTACACTCGGCCATATTTGTCCCATTAATGAAACGCTCATTTCATCCGATGAATGAAACCTTTGTCGGATGTTTTATTGTTTTTACCAGATGTAGCTTTGAACACATGAACAAGAGAACGTGTGGGAGCAACCCGATTAGTTTGGCTGCTTTTTTTTTTTTTTTTTTTTTTTATCCAGCTAATGATTGTATTTCTTTATTGTGAGCAGCTTGTTGGAGACATTTCTGTACACCATGTTAACTACTGTTTCTTCGATAACTGCTCAGAGGATGGATGTGACTGTGACAGACACAACTAACAGATTGCCTTACAGTTATTCTGAGGATGATGTCACAGCGTCCCTTTACTTGACTTCTGGTCCCCGAGGCTGCATACACCATCACACCAGAGGACCGAAGGACCGTTGGAGAAACAAGGGTACCACCATGTTCCTGCACCGTCAGCAAAGTCTATAATCAAGAAGCCTATGCATATAACATATCTGTTAACTGAGTGTTTACATCATTAGACTATTTGAGAATTAAAAACACTCACATGCTGTTCATGACACTGTGCTGCAGATCCAGTGTGGGTTGTCTTTGTGTCTGGGTATTGGTTGGCTGAAGAAAAAAATGACCTTTCATGCAGAATCACCTTTAACCTCTGAGGAAGGGCGGGTGAAACGGGTTTGTTTGTTTGTTTATTCATGCTCAGCTTCAGAGCCGTTGCTTATGCAGCCTGCAAGCATTGGTTACTGTTGTGCATTCAGTGAGCAGTAGGGCTGTATGTGATTAATAAACTGCTTCCTGATGTTTTGTTATTGGCATCTGCTCTGTGCACAGAAACTGACTGACTTAGCTGTTGTTGCAGAATGTCAGTCATTTCCCTGCAGGGATTGTAACTAATATACATATCGAGTTATTTCATTTTCAGCAATAAATATTGATTGAATAACTGAGAATGTGGTGCCACTTTGAATGTTCAGGCTGCAGTGAATACTTAAAAGGGTTTCAGGTTGGGTTTACAGCAGCAGACACACACTAGGTTCTAACATATGGTGCTTTTTTTTAATTTTTACTTTTTAAGTTAAAAATCAAATCTTCCTCTTATCAAGTCATTTTAGACGGGAATTGAGTCCCCTTAAGCAAGTTTTTTTTAGTTAACGAAAGCTAACAAAATAATGAAAACTAGAATAAAAAAAACATTTTCTTTAACTGAAATAAAAAATAAGTAACTAACAAACTGTATTTTGTGGTTACACAACTAACTAAAATTATAGTGAAAATGTCCTTTTCATCTTTGTCAACTTTTTTCATACCTAAACCTTTTTGGTTGATATGAAATCGCATATCTCATTTCATGTCAACCAAAAAAAAACCTATCTGGTTTTATGACTTAATAAAGTTATTGGGGCTGAGATGGATCAGACAAAGGAAATAAAGGAAACATTTATTGTGACTTTTTGGAATCTCGCATCCAACAAATACCCCATTACAAAAAAAAACTAACACTAAAACTTATAAAAACTAAACTAAAACTAAGCATTTTCCAAAAAATAAAAACTAATTAAAACAAGCAAACACTCTAAAAACTAACTGAATTTAAAAACAAAAATTGACAACGAAATTAAAACTAAAACTAATGAAAAATCCAAAACTATTATAACCTTGCCCTGAAATATATGCCCTGTAATTGATTTACGTAACACTTTTTAAAATACTCAGTCGCTAAAATGTAAAAAAATAAAAATAAACTACCATGCCAGTGTAGTAAGTATATTTTAACTAAGTTTTCAATGCAAGTTTAGGAAATTTACACACATATTTTTTTGTGCTTGAAATAAACTAAAAATGTATGCCAAGTCTACTGTTGACAGGTGACACTGCTTAAAACAAGAAACTAATGTGCCATCAAACATTTTTTTGGTTATTTTATAGCACAATCACATCTAATTTAATGTGATGAACAACAGTCTATAGTATGTACCGTACAAATATATATATGTGATTTACTATAGCTGCAAGGTGCATGGAAAAGCTTAAAAAGGCAAAAAAAAAATCTTTAAAATGCTTAAAGTGCTTGAATTTGACTTTGGAAATTATGCAGGAACCCTGTTTTTAAGTTTCAATTAGAGAAGGAAATTGCTCTACAAGAGTGAAGGTTTTTTAATTAAAAATTAGTTTAAATCAACTCCATCTTAACCAGCTAAATGAAAAAATTAAAATGCTGCTCACACATAAATGTATGAGATAATAATCCTATAAAATATATAAAAAGTTAAAAAGCATAGCTTCTTAAAATACATTTTAGTGATAATACTTATACTAAGTAAGTCATATTTTGAATGCAGGACTTTTAATTGTATTGGAGCATTTTATTTATTAAACTTTATATATATAGTTTAACAGTTTTTTGTTCATTATTTTAATTTTAGTATTTTATTTATTAATTAAAATATGACTTACTTAGTATAGTAAGCATTATCGCTAAAATGTACTTTAGGAAACAAAAGTAGAAGTAGTTATTATGCTTTTTGACTTTTTATATATTTTATAGGATTATTATGTCCTACATTTATGTGTGAGCAGCACTTTTCATTTAGCTGGTTACTCAACAAGAAAAATATATAGAAAGGTATTTGAATGTCTACATTTCATGTTATTGATCACCACAAAACGTGAATAAATTACATTGAATTTAAACAGTTTTTATAAATATTATTATTATTATTATTATCTCATACATTTATGTGTGAGCATATATATATATATATTGATAATGTTTTGTGGTGATCAATAACATGAAATATAGACATTCAAATACCTTTCCATATATTCTTCTTGTTGAGTAAACTGCACTATAACCTCTGATGAAACTAAATTGCTTAATTGAGCTGCTGTTTACACACTCTGACGAGCCTACATTTCCCATAATGCACTCGGCGCTGTTGGTTTCCGGTCCTGCGCCGTTTCTGGAGCGGATTGGAACCCGGAGTCAGGATTCACTAAATGAAGGGTCTTTTGCAGAAAAGGTAACGTGTTTCACTATAAATATAAAACCATTTCCTACAAATTGGCGACGCAGTTCTGTCGTAAAGGTGCAGCCGCTCCGTCCGGTCGGCCCCGGAGCGTCTCCCGCCGCCTCGGCCGCCGCCTGCTTGGCGTAGAAGAGCATCGACTCCGGTTTGGTGGTTTGCGTCTCCGGTCCATCCGCCATGCCGACTGTTCTTTGTTACATTGTACTGAAGAGGAGCCGCTCAGATCGGAGTTAAAACCCGGCTAGACTTTGGGAACGACTCAAATCCAGGATCCCATCTCCTACCCGGACTGCATACGTTAATATGCATGCTTCAACTTATACCAAAATAAATTAAAAATAAATAAATAATGATGTCACAATACATGACAGCTTCGTCAGGAGGTCTGATGCATTCAGTACAGCTGAAGTGTCCCAGATTAAATGTGTGTGCAGGCTTGCAAGTTCAGTTACATTCTAACACAGTGTGAAAAGTAGTTCCTTCATATAAATGTACATTACTCTAAGACAGGGGTCTGCAACCTGTACTAATAACAGAGCCATTGTCGGCCAAAATAAGAGAAAAAAGTCTGAATGGAACCGCAAACCTAATTTTGAGCTTTAGAATGAAGATAAAACAGCCTACTCAGTCTAAATTAGCCTACCAACATTAGTAATGGGTCCTTGTGAGCATTTATTAATATCAGCAAGGACCCAAGTGCAAATCTGGCTGGAGGTTGGAAACTGAAGAAGAAATATCTTAGGAGAATAGAAAGCTAGCCTAGCAAAGGGAAGTCTAAAACTAGACTTGAAATTGTCAAAATGTAGAGTTTAAGGTGCCGACCTGTAGACTTTCATAAGCTATGAGACACATTTAAGTTGACTAAAAGGTTTTCAAAATATGTTTCACTGCCATGTAGCTACACACGTGTACAAGTGAAGAATACAAATTGCTTTGAGCCTGCATCAATGGTAAATTACATTTAAAATGTAAACAAATAAACTTTTCATTTTGTATATTCTTTTTAGTCACAGCCACAGGGAGCCACTGCAATAATTTTCGATGCCCATTGTCGCCCTCCCTTCGTGTTCTGTCTTGAAAATAATAATAATAACAAAAATAAAGAAACATAAACAATAACATTTTGTCACTTGTGGTGCTGAGTCACGTGACGTGTGGTCATTGCCTTGCCCCCCTTTAGACAGTCAGATCGCTGTCACAGAGGTCAGGTCCCGTCAAGTGACAGACACGTTATGTTTTGATATTTCGCAAGATGAAACAGCCGTCAAAGCTCTCCGGTGCGCAGTATCGAAAGAGAAGAAAAGAGGAGGAGAAGTCCCAATATAAAAGTGATTGTAATGTAAAGTAATGTTATGTCATCTTTTTTAAACTGCCGTTTTGTGTGAAGACGTTTCATTTGTATTAGCTTGCTAGCTAGGTTGAAATAAAGCAACGCTAGCTTAACACAGTTAAGCACATTTTTTGCATGGTTTGCACTTTCATTGTCTCTCTTGTCTCTAACTTTGTTAGCGGTCTCCAGCTGTGCTTCTTTGCGAACTGACTTGTAAGTTAATAATTCTATAGACAGACAGTTGTATTATATAGCCTGGTTGGCACCATGGGCAAACAGAACCGGGAGTTTCTACCCTCTGTGAAACAGCAAGAGGAGCAGCTCAACACCAATGGATCTCTCCTAGGGCACCAAATGGGCTAGAGGCGGCCCTGCCTGTGTCCTACTATTATATATACTAAAGTATTATGATGTTTTCCTCTATTTATAGGTTGGCATAATGGCTGAGCAGACGCCAGATGAGTTCATCTGTGAGTATGAATCCTGCTCTTCCATCCCAATAGTATGTCTCTGCAGACCTGGAGACTGCAGATTCAGACCCGCAGTTCTGGACCCTCAGTTCTGGACCTCTTGTATTTCACTTGTATTTAAAACTGCAACTAAATCAGCATCTCAAAATCCCTAAAAAGCGAGTGCTTAATTTATCAAAGTTAATATTTTTCAACAGTTTTACAGACATTAAACAAGGCCAAAACCTAATAATAGCCAAAAAGACATTTTTTAATTTATGTCCAATAATATGCTATAGAGTAGCCTAATATCAATGTAGTGATATAAACACAAGTCATGTATAATATAAATAATAAAGGAAAAACATGTGTAGGTGTTAGGGCTGGGCGATAAATCGATATAAAATATATATCAATATATTTTTAAAAGTGATATGGAATTAGTCCATATCACATATATCGATATAGTTTAAAAAAATTATTTCTTTAAATTAATGGACTGCACTTATATAGCTTTACAATACAGATCATTTATTTCATATTATATATTTATTTTAGAAAATTATTGCCCTATTTTATTTCATAGGCTATTTTTATTTAAGATATTGTTGACTTAAATGTGCACTTGTGTGTGTGTGTGTGTGTTGCAGGGTGTGAGGAATGTGGCCAGTACCATGACTCGGAGTGTCCCGAGCTGGGACCACTGGTGACCGTCCAGGACTCCTTCGTCCTCAGCCGGGCCCGGTGAGTGCAATCAAACTAGTGGTCCGTCCCTCCATCCAGGGACGGACTGGGACTAAAAAAGGCCCCTGGACTCTTTCTAACATTTAGGCCAAACCCCATACACAATTACGCTTTTAACCACTTAGTGTTCAAGGTCCTTTTTTTGAGAATTGGTGGTTGTGGGCAGTGGATGTTTAGGGGGAGATAGCAGGTCAACAGTAAATGCCACATAGAAGTAGTGATCATCATCTGAAAGCTGTGAACCTGAAGATTAATTTGAGATGCGTGTTGGTGGCGTATCTGTGTGTCCTACGCCCAAACTATAACTCTGACAGCTTTACCAGAGGATTGTGAGTGAGAAGACAAATTTTCCTACGTTTCTATGTATAAATTATTTCTGTAGAGTGGAATTTGCGGCCTGGAGCGCAGTTTTCAAATTAATTTTTTGACAGATTTTTCTCTCCCTCTACACTCTGGCGATGATGTCACACACTGTGACACGAACATTCCGTGCAATACACACCCATTATAATCTCAGAATTTCTCCAAAAATGATCATGGTCATTGAACAGGGATTGATAAAAAACTATATGACCTATCGAAACGAGGATTAATACACCGATACACAAGACTTGTGTCTACTGTTTAAAGTTTAAATGGAGTCTCTAGGTGAAATTATGCCGGAGAAGTAGACGTTTGAAAATTTCCAATTATTGTTCTTTTTCACAATTTTTTTTTTTGGACGTCCCATTCACTTCAATGCAAAATATTGGGCAGTTTTTCGCGACAAACATCGCGAAAAATTCGTATTCCGTAGAGAAATTGCACACCGATCCTGACCAAACCGCACGTTTTGATATATAATTTTGATATGTAATTTTACTAGTAGCGGGACGAAATTGTGTCTGGAAGAGGAAGAAGAAAAAATCCAATATATAACAAAAGTGCTCGGCTAGGCCTGTCACGATAATTCCTATATCGACTTATCGTTCAATATATAAAAATGGACACATTGTTTTTTCTGGACATGTCAAACATTTGCAGCTTTACTTTAAACACTACACAAAAAATCACAATAGTCACGCATGTAAACTACAATTTATTGTGTCCAGGAAAAAACTATTGTGTCCATTTTTATATCGAACAATAAGTCGATATAGGAATTATCGTGACAGGTCTATTTACTAGCACCTCCCTTTTTTCTGATGAACCACAAAAGCTGCAGACAGGGTCTGTGGGACGGCCGTTCTGGACTTTGACAGAATTTCTTTTTGGTCAGTCTGCCTCCATCTAATAGAAGTTCATTCTGTAAGATCCAGCCAGAGAAAGAGCCAAAGTTTGAATTCCTTAGCTGCAGAAGTGTAAACTAACCTTGACTCCTGTCCTCCTTGTTGAGGAGAAGAATGAAAATACAAAAACCTTTACAAGTCCCATGTTATTATGGTCAATAGACTGCACTTATATTAAGCTTTTCTAGTCAAGGGCTTAAACCTTTTTTGTTCAGTTAGGCACTTTGAGGTTGTCCCTAGATGTTTTTATTATTGTCTCTGCACCTTAATCTCTTCCTTTAGCTGTTGTCTTTAATGAATAGACTGAGAATTTTCTCATATTTGACAAAACAATTCTTGATTTAGTTTAATTTTGTGGACACAAAATGCAGTTAAACAGTTAAATCACAATATATAGTATCACAATACTCACCATATCGCAAAATGCTTAAAATTGCTATAATATCATATTGTGACTCAGGTATCAGGATAAATCGTATTGTGGGGCCAATAAGCTGATTCACACCTCTAGTATTAATTTTCTAGACCTTGAAGAGAGATTGTGTGAGCAGACCTTGTTGAATTTTTGACACTTCCGTCCCACATGTGCTAAATTCAGATATTCAGGCAAAACCACATTCTGTTTTTTTAATGCCTGGAAATATATTGGAGTTATTGTATCAACAGCACTAAGGGAGCACCAAGGAAATAATATGATGAATTTTATTGCCATTTTCTTAATGACATTAAGTCTTTCTTGTCCTGGATCAGGTCGTCTCTGCCAAACAGTCTGGAGATCAGACAGGTGGAGGATGGGCAGGAGGGCGTGTTCGTGCTGCGCCGGCTGGTCAAGAGGACCCGCTTTGGGCCCTTTGAGGCTAAGAGGGTCCCTCACCTGGAGAAGGAAGGACCGTTCCCTCTTAAGGTGAGAAATCCTGACATTTACAGCTGCATCTCAATACATTAGAATATGATGAAAAGTCCATTTCCAGTAGTTCAAGTCAAACAGCCCCAAACAAGTATTGAGTCATAGTCATTTTTTGTGAAAATTGTTTTTTTGCCTAAATCATCTCCTCATTGCCACCTATGGTAAAATCTCCTACATCCTCAGTTGATCAGATCATGTGATTTTACCCCTTTAAGATAAAGGCCTATGTCAAGTGTGTGACTTAAGCGGATTTATTATGCCTAAGTCAAAATAAAATGTGACTTAGGCAATTTTTTTGAACATGCCTTTGTGACTTAAGCAAGATATGGTAACACTTTATTTTGAAGGTGTCTACATAAGAGTGACATGAGTGTGTCATAAACATGACATGGGATGTGTCATGAACATTAATGACACTTTGAAGTAACTAATGCTCATGATACTTGTCATGTCATGTTTCTGACAGGCTTGTGTGACTCACTTTAGGTGAAGTTTTTTTTGTTTCCTGCAAAACTTGAAAAAAATGAGTTAGGCGATTATTTTAACAAGGTGACGATACTAACCCTCATTTTTCAATTTTGTTTTGGCAATCATTTTGGCTGTGATACTGCAAATGGCATGATTTTTGGAAGAAGGTTTTTTTTTCTTGATGTATTTTGTAATTAAAATTAAAATTTTTCTAATGGGTCAGTAATACACTGTGTACAAATTGACTTTATTATTTCATTATTCATGGTATTTGATCAAGTATTTGATTTTATATTTCTTTTACATTACTTTATTATCTCTTTTATTGAGTTTAAAAAGGGTGAGTAAATTCTGTTTAAATGAATAGGCAGCTATTTTGTCCTTCGGGCTAAAAATGTCCACTTCCAAAAAAATGTTATAAATCTTTACAGATAAATATTTTTTGTACTTTTTCCCGCATAAACCTCTTAAACAACTTCCTCCCTGCTCAAAATGACCAAACATTCAATCATTTTGAGGATTTTGACCCTTTAAATGCCAGTTTGGTTACATGATGTCACTGTTTTTCAAAGAAAGGTTTTTTTACATTTTAAATCTGACACTACGCAAAAACTAAAAATGCATCAAAATCAATTTTGTTTCTTAATCTTTGAGATTAGCCATGACTGTGATAAGAAACAATGCCCCAGCCAAAAATAACTGACTGGCAAACTGGCATTTAAAGGGTTAAAATGCCACTGAAGAGTCAATAGTACAATTTTTTGTTGAGATTTGCATTTTAAACTTCAATTTAGCTTTATGGATGATTTTTATTTTGTTGTACGATTTTAATTTATACAGACTCCAAAATCCTTTAAAAGAAAATCACATTTTCTATATATTTTTCAGTATTTTGTCATAATGCAAGAATATCGTTATTGCAAAAACACCATGACACATTGTGATATTACTCTCGGGGCATATCGCCCAGCCCTATAATGTATGAGGTTGTTGTTATAGCTTCCTGTCTTCATCCTCCACTTGACAGATCTTCCAGAAGGATGCCATGGTGGTGGGTTTTGACTCCAGCTGTGAAGAAGACTGTAACTGGATGATGCTGGTGCGACCTGCGACCGACCACAATCACCAGAATCTGACGGCTTACCAGCAGGACGATGACGTGTACTTTAACACCTCACAGGTGCGTTTATCCATCCTAAACCTGGGCCGCTTAGGCTGCTGCTGCTGCGCCGACATTTCAGAGACTTTATAGTCTTTGCAAGAGTTTAGTAATGCAGCTGTGGAAGCACATTTCTGCCTGTAGAAGAAAGGAAGGAGAAAAAAAACCTCCGTTATAATGAGAAACTTTCTCAAAATAATGACGTAGTATCTCGAAATAATGAGTTGGCCTTTTAGAATAATGAGCTTCTCAAAATAATGAGTTCATATCTCAGAATAATGAGTTTGTATATCAAAATAATGTTTCAGTTTCTCAAAGATAGAACTAAGTAATTATTTTGAGATTCTCAGTCATTTTTTAAATGTCAAATACTGTAAAAAGTAAGATTTCCATGGGTTTTTTTTTAAATTAAAGTTGTGAAGAAATATGAGAAGAAATCTAAGAACTTTGTTTTCAAGTATCTCATTTGTTCTCAAGTTCTATCTTAGGAATAAACTTAAGAACAAAGTTAAGAAAAAAAACAAAGAAAAGATAAGAATTTCTTCATGAATACCAAAGTTTGTCTTAAGAGCAAAGTTAAGAAAAAAGTGGCACTTAAGAAGCTTTTTTTTTATAGGATTCTTTGTGAATCCGGCCCCTGAAAATGAGCACAGTATTTCCCCTCCGTATGCAGCTCCTTAATTCCTGACATTAAATGAGTGTCTTCTAACTTTTGCCTGTTTGGACTCCAGGATGTGCTCCCAGGATCAGAGCTGAGGGTCTGGTATGGAGCTTTCTACGCCAAGAAGATGGAGAAGCCCATGCTGAGGCCTCCGCTTCAGCCAGGACCTGCAGCAGGTAGCAGACTGGTGCTGGTGGAGCGCGTCATGGCAACAGTGTGAGCTGTGTTTGATAGTTTTTCTGTCTTCTACTCAGATGTGACAGAGACGGCAGAGAAAACTGGAGCAAACCTGCCCCCAGTGGCTGAAGAAGACAATGCAGGTAAGATGATTTAACCCATGGGTCTCAAACTTGGGGCCCGCGGGCCAATTGCTGCCCTCACCTTGATACGAAAGTTTAATGTGAGTTTTATATGAATGGCACTTTACTGTGATGTGTGTGGAAGGTCCCTTTAATAACATTTTTTGGTCATTTTTATGTCTTTTTTTTGGTAATTTTGTGTCTTTTTTAAATAATTTTGTGTCTTTATTTTTGGTAATTGTGTCTTTTTTTAATAATTTTGTGTCTTTTAAATCTGTGTCCTTTTTTTGGTAATTCTGTGTCTTTTTTAAATAACTTTTTGTCTTTTTTTTGGTAATTTTGTGTCTTTTTTGGTAATTTTGTGTCTTTTTTGATAATTCTGTGTCTTTTTAAAATAATGTGTCTTTTTTAGTAATTTTGTGTCTTTTTTTGTCATTTTGTGTCTTTTTTGTGTCTTTTTAAAATAATTTTGTGGTAATTTAGTGTTTTTTCAGTCATTTTGTGTCTTTTTTTTTGTAATGTTGTGTCTTTTTTTTGGTGAAGGAGCTCAGATATAACAGCTATAAGCTCTCAAATACTTTTTGAATTTCATTTCTATCTGCTACAGAGGCTAAAAAAAAGTATTAGTAAAAGTGTTGCCACTTCTGTTGAATTTCCAGAAAAACTTCAGGTTTTAGGGGGTTATTTTAAAATCACCCAGAAGTTTTACAGGCATTTTTCCAGGCGTTTTATACCTAAATGGGTTAATCATCCATCACCTCAGGGAAATGCTGCCTTGAATCCAACAGGGGTGGAAGTGTTGACTGTTGAAAACATCTCTGAGCTGAGGAAACGCATCGTCATGGTTACGCTCTCTTATTCCCTAACTTCCTTCTGTTGATCAGACAACATGCTGAGTCATCTCGACGAGGTGAAGACGGCAACATCGCTTCCAGTCGACCCGCTCCTGCCCCAAGAGGAGAGCCTGGTCGGCCCTGGCGACGAGGAGGGGGACCCCCCTACACCTCAGCCGGGCCCCAAGAGAGGACCGGGCCCCGGGAGGAGAGCTAAGGGACGCAGGCCTGGAGCTGCAGCTGCTGCAAGCAAACACAAAGGTGACAAAGACAAAACAGGCAGGCTTGCACTGCAAAAAAGGTCTAAAAACAAGATAAAAACACTAAATCTGAGGGAAATTACCTTGCTGCATGGACAGATAATTTCACTTTCTTAAATTAAGATTGTAAAATCTTGAAATAAGCATGGTGAACACTTAAAATAAGAAACTAACTCTTAAAACAAGATAACTTCTAAGTCAAAATTTTTTCTTGGTAAGAAACAAATAATTGTCAGTGCACTCTGCTCAGGCCAGTTCATCGCTGCTTGCAGCTTTAATTTGATCTCTTTTGTAAAATTTTTGTCTTTTTTGGTCATTTTGTGACCAAAAGAAGATTTAAAAAACACAAAATGACCAAAAAAAGACACAAAAAAAGACCAAAAAAGGACACTAAAAAGACACCAAAAAGACAAAAAAGACCAAAAAAGACACAAAAAAGACAAAAAAAGACACAAAAAGACAAAAAAAACACACACAGTGCCCTCTGCTCGGGCCAGTTCATCACTGCTTGTTGCTTTAATTTATCTTGTTTTAGGAGTTAATTTCTTATTTTGAGCGTTCAACATGCATATTTCTAGATTTAACAATCTTAATTTAAGAAATCTTGTCAAGTGAAATTATCTGTCCATGCAGCAAGATCATTTCCGTCAGATCTAATATTTTTATCTTGTTTTTAGACACCCCTTTTTTGCAGTGTGAGCAGGAGAATCCATCCTCAAACACATTTTTAGATACAAGTTATTATACTGTGGTTGCATGTTTCATTGCAGTACAGCTCTCTTTTTATTCCACCACTTCGCTCCCATCACTACACCATCACTTCTGTGTCTTCTTCCATATGTAACTCTCAACAGGTTCTGGTACATTCTGCAGAGGTTGTCGGATGACATTCTGGGAAAATGTTGCAAATATTTAATTGAGGTAGTAGATGATGGAGCAGCTTCATGGAAAATGAGTAGGATTCTTCCTGTGCTGCTGAATTACAGTCTCTAATCTTGTACACAGGAAGCAGAGCACAGCTTCAAGCTTCGTCAGAAGCCAGGGATGGCAGTGTCTCAGACAGTCAGTCTCAAATATCTCAACCATTACTGCAGTGGTTCCCAACATCTTTCTGCAGGTGTCATAAAAAATACAATAATATATTTTGTAGTTTATGACCTAGTACCTGCATAACTAATGACACACCCATCAGTAGAGGTGTAAATAAGCAGAGGCCCCATGATACGATTTTTCCCGATACTTGAGTCACGGTGATGATTTTTGTGATATGGTGAGTATTGCGATTTTTTATTTTTTTATTTTTTTATTTTTTTTATTTTATTTTGTGAACCACTTTTTTATTGCTTTTAAAGACAGAACAAGTACGAGCAGTCCGATAAAAGTAAAAGGTACATTGCAATCCAATTAAAGAAATTAAATAAAAAATAATAATTAAATTAAAAAAAATAAATACATTTAAAAAATAAAAAAAAGGGACCAGGTGGCGACCCCCCCCCCAACTTGGATCTTTATAAAACTAAAAAATATACTATACTAACGCTAAATATCATATCGATATAATATTGCCATGCAAAATATCACGATGCTATGCTATATCAATTTTTCCCCCACCTCTACCCATCGGCCTCAGCTTCAGTTTGTTTCCCAAATGTTAGCATGACAAACTTTTGTGTGAACATTAATTATTATTGATTCCAAATTGAATACTTTTTCTTCTTCTTTTAGGATGTGCTGCAGCTGCTGTAAAACAAAGTATGTTTTATTTTTTATTTTTTTATTTAACCATTATTGATATATGTTATCTCATTGAGTCTCATTCTCAAGAGATACTCTGTACTTTTGCAGTATGCATGCCTAACATTGGGCCTTGAACTTTAACCCTCTGGCACATATGTGCTGCACAGAGGATTGTGAGTCAGAAAAACCAGAAAAGCATGCTGGGCTGCATACTGCAAAATGTGTTTGTTTTTTCTGCATACTGCAATTGACATTCAAAGTCCTGGGACATAATAATCAAATTTTATATATATATATATATATATATATATATATATATATATATATATATATATATATATATATATATATATATATATATATATATATATATATATATATATATATATATACATATATATATACATATAACAAAAATAATATTCATAAAAGAAAAGAAAAAATAATAACCAAAAAACAATAAATCAAATTAGAAATAATTATAATTTAAAAAATATCAATAAAAAAACAGAACTTATTTGAATATCTTTTAATACAGGTGTGAAGTCTTCAGTGGAGCGCTCGGAGCCCGGGGCCACAGACGCAGCAGCAGAGAGCAGCAGCCTGCTGACTCCAGACGGAGGACCGGTCCTCAAGAGACACAAATCCAGAGAGCACAAGAGGGTTTACCGCTGCTCCCTCTGCAACAAGGTCTTCCAGAACAGCAGCAACCTCAACAGACACATCAGGTCCCACGGTGAGCTGAGGAGATGATTCTGTCTCCCGTAGCAACGTTGAATTCCTCACATAACTCAGATACAGTTAGATTTTGTGTCTTTTTTGGGTCATTTTGTGTCTTTTTTTAAATAATTTTGAGTCTTTTTAAGTCATTTTGTGTCTTTTTTGGTAATTCTGTGTCTTTTTGGTAATTTTGTGTCTTCAAAATAATTTTGTCTTTTTTTGTAATTTTGTGTCTTTTTTGGTAATTTTGTGTCTTTTTTGGTAATTCTGTGTCTTTTTTTGGTAATTTTGTGTCTTTTTAAAATCATTTTGTGTCTTTTTTAATAATTTTGTGTCTTTTTTAAGTAATTTAGTTTTATTTGGTCATTTTAATACTGCCTCCACCAGCCCCCAGGTAATTTGAGTTTGAGACCCCTGATTTCACGGTAAATCCCACTGTGAGCTGAGGAGCTGATTGTGTCTCCCGTAGCAACGTTGAATCCCTCACATAACTCAGATACAGTTAGACTGGGAATTAGGGATGGGAATAATTCATCGACGAACGATTAATGGTCTTAAGGGTTTGGGAATATGTGGATGTATGTTGTATTAAAGAATCCCTTCTTGTCGTTCACTCAGGTGATAAGCTGTTCAAATGTGATGAATGTGACAAGTTGTTCAGCCGCAAGGAGAGTTTAAAGCAGCACATCTCTTACAAGCACAGCAAGAACATGGTGAGTATCATACGGTCTGTCCAGGAGCACTTCCTGCATCCGTTCATGTGTGAAGGAGCAGGGAGAGATATTCAGTAGAGGTGGAGGGAAATATCGATACAACATAGTATCGTGATATTTTGCATGGCAATATTATATTGATTCATGGCCGCCAAGTATCCATATTTAGCGTTTCTGACAGCCTGGTATTTTCGCCGTAGCAGGCTCACTATTATAAATATACTGGAGATACTGGTATCATATGAAACCTGTAGATGTAAGGAATCTATAGGCACCATGTGTGTCAGGATATAACGAAATAATGCTGCAAAGTACGGCTATTTTTTGATGTTTCATGGTGATTTTCAAAGCAGTTGTGATGAAAATTAAAAAAAATTAAAATAGGCTCTCTGAGTTCCCACAGGTCTCTTCTTTACATTCATGTCTGCCTCCCAATTCAGAACGTGTCAAGAAAATAACAGAGTCCATGTCATAAAAAAAAATCACAATTTCTATATATTTTTCAGTATTTTGTCATATCGTCAACAATATTATTATTGCAAAAATACCTCGAAATATAGTGTTATTATTTTCAGGGCATATCGCCCAGCCCTAGTTGAATATTAAATAAAATCACAAGAACTGGAAAAAAAACTGCTTCTTGTCCACCATGTTCCTGAAAATAATAACAGATTTATATCCCCGTAATTTATCTGGAACTCTGTGTCAATGTATTTACATATCTTCTTGCCTCCAACAGCCTGACCAAGATTACAAATATAAATGCAACACGTGTGAGAAATCCTTTCGTCTGGAAAATGCCTTAAAGTTCCACAACTGTCGGACAGGTAGGATTCAATATAATCTCCTCGTTTATTCCACTTTAAAAGATATTTCGGATCACTTTCCTGCTGTCAGATTTATTTCAGTTCTTCTTCTTCTTCTTCCTCTTCTTCTTCTTCTTCTTCTTCTTCTTCTCCCCAGACAACAAGACTTTCCAGTGCGATATCTGCTCGCGGTTCTTCTCCACTAACAGTAACCTTTCCAAGCACAAGAAGAAGCACGGGGAGAAGCTCTACTCCTGTGAAATCTGCAACAAGATGTTCTACCGCAAAGATGTGATGCAGGAGCACCACAGGAGGCACGGAGTGGGTGAGTGCCACAAGAGCACAGAGACAGAGAGAGATTTGGAATGGAGCTCCGCCCACTAGTTAGTTCCCCTCAGCCTCTGTTCCCATACAGCTACTTTTTTAACGGCTAACCAACAGAGTCCGAATGTGACAACAGACTAACGCGGCAAGCAGTGATGCCAATTTTACGACTTTGTCTCTATGTTTAGCCTATTCAGACCCTCTACAGACTCTTTGTCTCTATATTTAGACTATTCAGACCCCTCTAGAGACAAAAAAGCAACAAATCTAGTGACTTTTTCTGGTGTTATTGGAGACTTTTGGAGACTTGTTCCTACTCTTCTTTACGAGTAGCAGGCGTCGTCCCAAAGCACTCACAAGCAGCCCAGTCCTCCCACAGCGGTCTCTCCCAGCTGCAGATAGAGCAGGAGATTTTAACCCCTCAGCGTCCAGTTTTTACCAGTCTGCAAATGAATCACGCATGTGGGAAATCGGCGCTCAGTAGCGGCTCAGAAAGTCCCTACCCAAGGCAGGTACTTTCTGAGCCACTAACCGGTGAAGTTGGGCAGATTTTGGGCGAATCCTTTCTCCCACGCCACACCCATAGCGGCTCACTAGAGGGAAAAGTTCCTAATGAAAATGTGCCTTTTGTTTTAAAATGGGAGCGTAGGAGAAAAATGTCACTTTGTGTGGAGTATTTACTTTGTTTAGGTCATTCACATGCAAAAGCGCACTGCAAACTGCTCCTTAAGTTCAGTCACCATATGACTCATGTTGGATCTTCAAGCTGTTTGCTGAACTTACATTACAATGCATGTTGGCAGGACCAAAGCACATGAAGAAAGAGGAGCTGGAGGCCAATGGAGAAGAAGGGACCAGGTACAGGAAGGAGCCATCACCCTGTCCCATCTGTGGGAAGGTGAGCTCTCTGCAAGATTAATGGCACTAACAGCAGCAAAGAACTGCACATGTATCCTGGAGGAAAAAATGCACCGTGGGTGTTCAGAAGTACTTTATCTGTGGTGTGTGTGTGTGTGTGTGTGTGTGTCTGTGTGTCTGTGTGTGCACAGGTGTTCTCCTGCAGGAGCAACATGAACAAGCATCTGTTGACTCACGGTGATAAGAAGTACACCTGTGAGATCTGCGCCCGCAAGTTCTTCCGCGTGGACGTCCTACGAGATCACATTCACGTCCACTTCAAGGTGAGACGCTTCAGTTTCACTAATGTGGAACAAACATTTCTCTATCGCTCACCAGCTGCAACATAGAGTGGTGAATATAATATAAATACAATTATGAAATGTCATTAACTAAGTAGCGGCCAAATTGAGCCAGGATGAAATATGCAGGTTTAATCCACTTTGTTGCTTTTACTTGCTAAATCGTGGAGATTCCACCTTAAAGCATCTTCTTCTATTTCCACAAATATGTGCAAGAGTGCTGATGCCAAAGCCACATGCATGTCATGAACTGGTTTTGAAATTGCGGCGCTGAATTTAAGCAGGGCGTCCAATTACACAATGACACACACCTGCACACTGAAGGCTGTTCTATTAGTGTATTATCACAGTGATAGGAAGGATTCTGGCCTCGTCTCTGGAGGACCCGACTCTCTCATCCATGTATAGTGGAAGTAAAATTAGAAATTATACAAATACAAGAGAAAATAACAGGGTAGATGACTTAATAAGAATGAATAAGTCAATGAAATGACATTTTTGTTTGTTTTTTAAGAGAGTTTTTAAATAAATGAAAAAAACATTTTTTTTAACCTGTCATGCAGTCTGTGCAGCCTTTTAAGACAGCAGTAAGTCCTTCAATCTTACTCTAGGAATGATTTGATGCAACGGGGAATCTCAGGCTGAATTTAACAACCACAAAACTGTCAGAGCATCCAGAAAGATGTCAAACTATTGCAGTATGATGTAAATCTGTGGTATCTAGTCATACATTCATCATCGCATTTCTAGACAACTTTCTTCTGAAAAGTACTTGCGTAACATCCTCTTAGGCATTACAACCAGGCTACAAGCCTGGGCCTGCATGTGCATTCAATTAAACACTCTCTCCTGGTCCGTTTGACTTTTAGTTCACTCATCAGCTAACATGACATCTGACATTTACAGCGTTCATTTACACGCACTGAAAATGACCGTACAGGTTTCATTAAGTTAGGCTTAGGCATCCCCTCTGGATCTGAACTGTCATTTCTAAGACCTTGTTTCTATTTAGCAGTAACATGTGGTCTGATCCACAAGTAGACAGCTCTCAGTCTGTCTGTTCTCACCTGCAGTAGCAGCGTCTCCACATGCGTCTTCAGTGACCTCTTGTGATCCGATTCCACTTCCACGCTCTGTGTGTAAATTAACACGTACATCATTCTGTTTGAGAAACACCAATTGCGTTGCTGTTTTTAACCGTATATTGTGTGGTTGCGATACAAATCTTCCTTAACCTACAAAATAAAGTTTGAGAAATGTCTGTCTTCCTCATCGCTCTCTGAGCCTCCATCCAATCCTCCCTAACTAACGAGTGTCCTGGACATATTTTTATATATATGTATATGTGAATATATATATATGTATATGTGTGTGTGTCTGTATGTGTGTGTGTGTGTGTGTGTGTATATATATATATATATATATATATATATTTATTTATACACTATATATATATATATATATATTATTTTGCGCATGTATGAATGCAGCGATTAATTAAAAAAAATGTATATAAATACACAGTACTGTGCAAAAGACTGTTTTGTTTTAACAGATGCTTTTATTTTGAAAGGACGAAAAGAGACTCGATCCTGTCAATCATAAAACTAACTCAAGTGAGATTAAACTGTAAAGATAACGTCAAGGCCAATTGCGGCCTTCGTGACGATGTTTTGTGGCCCCCACCTTGATATGAAAGTTTAATGTGAGTTTTATATGAATGGCACTTTAGCGTGTTGTAATTACTTTTGTTTTGGAAAATGTATGCATTTTGTTTCTTTTTTAAGTCTTTTTTTTTTTCTGTCATTTTGCATATTTTTTTTTTGTCATTTTGTGTCTTTTGGGTCATTTTGTGTCTTTTCTAAGTAATTTAGTTTTTTTCTGTAATTTTTTGTCTTTTTTTAGTCATTTTGTGTCTTTTTTTGTGTCATTTTGATACTGCCTCCAGCGGCCCTCAGGTAATTTGAGTTTGAGACCCCTGGTCTAAGAGTTGTGGTTGTTCCAGGATATAGCCTTAATGGAAGAGCAGGAGAGAGAGGGCTTCATCAAGAAGATCGGCATCTCGGCAGGGGACAGCGACGACTCGGACGAGGAAGAGGAGGAAGACGATCCCGAGCACCACAAGTACAACTGCAAGAAATGCCAAGTAAGCTTCCTCCTGACAGGCTTTATAATATCATCCAAACATTTCAGGGAGTGGAAGAATATCTAATGTTTTGCATTTCTCCAGTTATCTTGAGCAGAGTGTTCATTCATTCCTGCTCAAGGACCTTATTAAAATGTGCATCAAGGAGCATCACATATCTTTGTTTTTCACTCACAATCTCACATAAATGCATGATCCCCCTGCTTGTATCTCTCTAGCTATCATTCGCGAAGGGCAAAGAGTACCTGAAGCACATCATGGAGCAGCACAAGGAGAGAGGCTACGGCTGCAGGATCTGTAACCGACGATTCGCACTGAAGGCCACGTACAACGCTCACCTGGTCATCCACAGGGAGCAGCTGCCCGACCCTGCAGTGCAGAAGTAAGCACAAAAAACATTCTCTACCTCGTTTTTGGTTGTGGCCTTTACCGTTTTTAGCCATTTCCTGTCAAGGCTGAGATAATGGATGAGGATGGAGGCAAGAATGTCAGCTGAGGTCTGTTGTGTACTTACTGATAAGGTGACAAAATAATATTTTGAGTGATGAGGAGTCTGTGTGAAAGCCTTTAGAGGAGATAAAGGAGATAAAGAGAAGCAGCGTTTTAATGCAGCTGCAGCTAAATATCCAGAATGTGTTGCTAATCATCAACTTTACCCTCTGAACCCTCTTTGAAAGCATTTTAACAGAAAGAGACTATTGAATCAGGCATTATTGTCTGAGTTTTAACTTTCCGTCAGTCCCTGAATGGCTCATGAGGGACAAACACTTCCATTAGAAGAAGTAACCAAAACTAAGCTTTAAAATTTTTCATTTTAAACGTTACCAAAAGGTTTTTCAATAACCAGATCCTGTTAAAACCATTAAATTCTGCTCCTCAACGCAACTGTGAGGCCCTTGATTGATTCAGCTGAGACGAATGGTCACGTGACAAATATTTTCTGAAAAATCAGACCAAACAGCAGACCGTTTACACAGAGCAGAGAGGAGAGGACAGGACAGGTTGTAAAAATGTATATACAGTGGCAAGAAAAAGTATGTGAACCCTTTGAAATTACCTAGTTTTCTGCAATAATTTGTCATAAAACATGACAAATTCACTTACTTTTTTTACTTACTTTTTCCACCATCACTTTGAATGTTTAATGGATGTGTTCAATAAAGACATGAAATATTATAACTGTTTGTGTGGTATTAGGTTAAGCATGTTGTGTTTGTCTATACTTGGGACTTAGATGCAAATAAGATTACATTTTATGACAAATTAATGCAGAAAACTAGGTAATTTCAAAGGGTTCACATACTTTTTCTTGCCACTGTATATATATATATATATATATATATATATATATATATATATATATATATATATTCAATTTGTATTAATTTTTTTAATGATTTTTTTAATCAGAGAAAGTCAACTTTCAAGCTTTTCACTTTTCTTAATGTAACCATAACTGTTATGCTGCACACAATACATTTTAAGGTCATCCTACTTGTGGCCATGGTTGTGCAGATTCCACAGAGGTGCAGGTCTTCAACAAGGCCACAGTGAATGTTACAGGAACAAAAAACACCCTGAGACTGAGAGGGTTTAATAACTACTGAGAAGGTTCAGGTCGGGATGTGTGAGAGTCTAAATGTGATACCGTAGCTAAAAGCATGTGGTCTAGATTGGAACAGAAAATGTCATTACAAGGTGAAAATGAAACATAAAACAACAAGCCGCTGTACAAAGTCACTGTAATCGTTACAAATGTGCTCATATGTTTTAAAGGTACATCCATCCGTGTGAAATCTGTGGACGAATCTTCAACAGTATCGGTAACCTGGAAAGGCACAAGATCATCCACACTGGTGAGCTGCAGCCTGTATCAAATGTTCAGTTATGTACAGTATGTGTGTAGGAGATTCTTTTTTCTATGATTTTTTAAGTGCATTAATAGTTTTTTATGCTGTGTGTGTGTTCAGAGTTATGACTCTGAAAAAAAGTGTGATTTTTGACACAAATGAGGCACAAAAGTTAACTGTAATGCCTCCTGTATCTATGGGTGCATTATTAGATATCTCATGTGTCTCAAAATTCTGTATGCCTTGTATATGCATGACAAGGGCAAGATGCCAGAGTGAAAAATGAGTTGATACACATGATAACAACTCGAGAAAAGCATTTTTTTCATTCCACTCAGTAATGGCGTGTCCGTGTGTGTCTGGTCACCCAGGGGTGAAGAGCCACGGCTGTGATAAGTGTGGCAAATCCTTCGCAAGGAAGGACATGCTGAAGGAGCACCTCAGGGTTCACGATGACATCCGGGACTTCCTGTGTGCAGAGTGCGGGAAAGGTCAGGTCCTCGCTGTTGCATCACACACCTCATCACTCTTTTCTCACAGTGTAAACTGCACCATCAACATACAGGTACACCTCAAAAAATTAGAGTATCATGAAAAAATGCAATATTTATTGTCAATCATTTCAGAAAGTGAAACTCATACATTATATAGATTCATTACACATAGAGTGAAATATTTCAAGCCTGTTTTTCTTCCATTTTGATGATTCTGGCTTAGAGATGATGAAAACCCAAAACTCAGTGTCTCAGAAAATTAGAATATTGATCAGAAGTTGAATCTGCTGGTCCTGGGTCAGTGGTGGTTTGGGGCCATGTCCTCTGCTGCTGTTGGTCCACTGTGTTTTCTGAAGTCCACAGTCAACATAGCAGCCATCTAGCAGGACATTTTAGAGTCTTCATGCTTCCACAAGCTCTTTGGAGATGCTGCTTTCATTTCCCAGCAGGACTTGGCACCTGCCCACACTGGCAAAGGTACCAAAAGCTGCTTCAGTGACCATGGTGTTACTGGGCTGGACTGGCCAGCAAACTGGGCTGACCTGAGCCCCATAGGAGTCTATGGGCTGTTGTCAAGAGGAAGGTGAGAGACACCAGATGAGCTGAAGGCTGCTATAAAAGCAACATGGTGCTGTAGGCTGATCTCCTCCATGACACCAAGTATTAATGCAGTAATTCATGCAAAAGGAGCCCAACCAAGTATTGATGTATAGAAATGAACAGACTTTTCAGAAGCATCACATTTGTGTTTATTATTCTAATTTTCTGTGACACTGAGTTTTGTGTTTTCATTATCTCTAAGCCAGAATCATCAAAATGACAAGAAATACAGGCTTGAAATATTTCACTCTATGTCAGGGATGGGCAACTTAAATGCTGCAGGGGGCCACAATTTTACATGTTCACTACCACAGGGCCACATATAGGACCGTGCACTTAACCAGATATGATGAAACTGCAATTTTAAACATGTTTACAGTGCAGTAACTTAACATATTTCACGCTCAAATGCATGTAGAACAGTATAAATAGGAAGAGAAAAGGTTTGAAGCAAATAAAAATGAACCACTTACTTATTTCTTTTTTTCAGTACAAGAACAGCAGACCAACATTAATTGCAAGAAGTAATTTTGTGCATTTTTACACTGCACTTTTAAGATTTCATGCTCAAATGCATGTAGTTGTACTGAGGGCCACTTCAAGTTGCCCATCCCTTCTCTATGTGTAATGAATCTATATAATATACAAGTTTCACTTTCTGAAATAATTGACAAAAAATATTGAACTTTTTTTCACGATATTCAAATTTTTTTGAGATGTACCTGTGCAGTGGTTGATGTTTGAAACGTTGCCTTAATGAGTGGATGTTTGCTTGTGCAGGCATGAAGACCAAGCACGCTCTGAGGCACCACATGAAGCTCCACAAGGGCATCAAAGAGTACGAGTGTAAGGAGTGCAACCGCAAGTTTGCCCAGAAAGTCAACATGCTGAAACACTACAAGAGACATACGGGTGAGTCAAAGTGCGTGTTACTGACTCACAGAAGACATGTGATGACTTCATGTGACAAACGTTACTGTGTTCTGCAGGTATAAAGGACTTCATGTGTGAGCTGTGTGGAAAGACGTTCTGCGAGAGGACGACTCTGGAGACGCACAAACTCATCCACACAGGCAAGTGTCTCATGATCAAACCAGCCTTCTCAGTCTGTTACACGCTGAATATTGGAGCCTGTAATTCAAAAATGAAAAGCAGAGTTCATGGTTTATGGATAGACAGGAGCCAATTCTGCAGCTTGATTTAATCAGCCAGACTTAAAAAAACAGACCAGGAACAAATAAGAGCACATGTTTACATTGAAGGGTGGAGGATGGATGGGACAAATGACATCAATTCTGACTTCATACTCTTTAGAAGTATGGAGCCCCATGAAAAGTTCAGTGGAGAAACTACAGGCTACAGGGGAAGTATTAAAGTTATAGTTTTGTGTATATTTCCGGAATGATCTGTGCCAGCTTTTCACCTTAGGGCGTTCATAGTGATCCTGCGAAGGCAAAGTGATATTCTGCTCTTTCATAGTGCAATCCTGCGTCACACAACGAGGTGGGAGGAGATGATAGTGACGTGCTACAGAGCAGCAGCAGTGCCGCGCAGTAGCACGATGCTAACAGGCTAACAGTTAGCTCTGTTGTAGTACAGTGTGTATGTGCTGCAGCAGTATGTGTTCACTTAGCGACCTCTGTTTGTTTACAACAAGAACCGGACACTCTGTGTGCACAGTTAGTATGCCGGTTTGTTTACGATCAGCAGCGGACACTTTGCCATCTACTGTAGCTAAAACACTGACTGTTGATAATAATCCAATCAATTTAAAATCAAAATTACTTTATTTATCCCCGAGAGGAAATTCAGTTAGTCTGAATAACTTTAATCTTCACTGCTCTTAATTTTTTTGGAATCAAAAATAAAAAAAGCCGAACTTTGCAACATTATTTTTGACAACTTCCTGACATGATATCCTGACACACATGGTGCATATAGGTTCCTTAGATCTTCTAGTTTCATATGATATCAGTATATACAGCCTCCAAAAAAACAAAAAAGGCGAAAATACTGACGGCCGGCCTATGCTAAATATCGATACTTTGCGGCCATGAATCAATATTATATTGCCATCAAAATATTGCGATACTATGCTGAATCAAAAAAAATTCCCCCGCTAAATGGATAAGTATCTCATACATCCCCATCTAGTTTTTGGGCTCCATAGTAAAGAATCTATAGTAAAACTTTAAGGTGAAAACTGTAAAAGTGATAAAGTCCCAGCAGTAGTGTGCTCAGTGTTTCCATCAGTGTATGTAGCATGCTGGACTGTAGGGTTGTCAAAAGTATCGAAATTAAAAAAAGTATCGATACTAAAACGTTGTATCCAGATACGATACTAATTTTCAAAAGTATCGAGTATCTGAAGCTTGTCATCATAGTTGCAGTTTCTTTTTGCACAACTGTTTTTTATTATAAATATTTAACCTGTGGTTCTGTTAATTTTTACATGTTGCATTTTTCTTGTTAATAAAAATATTTCTGTTAAATTTTGGGGTCTTTGTTTTTATCCTTGTGGTATCGAAAATGGTATCGAATATTTTCCTGAGTATCGGTATCGAGTTGAACTGACTGACCCAGTCCCCCCTCTCCCTGCAGTGGGTAAGACCTGGACGTGTGGGACGTGTGATAAGAAGTACCTGACGGAGTACATGCTGCAGAAGCACATCCACCTGACTCACGAGAAGGTGGAGGCCCAGTCCTGTCACCTCTGTGGGACCAAGGTGTCCACCCGCGCCTCCATGAACCGACATCTGCGGCGCAAACATCCAGAGGTGAGTAATGTTTGGAAACGATCCGAATCTAACAGCTGTTGTTATTGAATCCTTAACCCTTTATTGGCCGAAGAACTATATTTGGTAACTTCAGTGGATATCAAAATGGGGTCCCCATGTCTCTCTGTTTGGTCGTAGAACCACATAGACTCTTACAAGGAGAAGTTGACTATGACGGCATATTAAGGCCAAGTATGAATAAAAATAAAAATACAAACCCAGGGGGGAGTTGTAAATTTACTAGATTAACCCTTTATCAGGCAAAGAACTATATTTGGTAACTTCAGGTAATATTTTGAAATCTATGAGAAAAAAGTCGCAGATTTAAGAGATTTAAAGTGGCAAATCTGCGCGAAAAAAGGTGCAGATTTACGAGAAAAAAGTGGGGAAAAAAGCTACTTTTTTCTCCCAGATTCACCACTTTAAATCTCATAAATCTATGTATTTTTTTCTCGTAGATTTGCCACTTTAATCTTGTAAACTTTTTTCTCAAAATATTATTTCGTATGTTTTTTTACACATTCTGGCAGTATGTAATATCCTCCAATATTCTCTAGGGTTGAAATTTGGAATTTGCAAGTATTTCAATGAGTGCCCTATTAAGGGTTAAATTGGTGAATCTGGGAGAAAAAAAGTTGCTTTTTTTCTCGTAAATCTGCAACTTTTTTCGCACAGATTTGCCACTTTAATCTAGTAAATTCGCATTTTTTTTCTCAAAATATTACCTGAAGTTACCAAATATAGTCCTTCGCCGGATAAAAGGTTAAAGTGCCAAATCTACAAGAAAAAAATGTGCAGATTTAAGAGATTTAAAGTGGCAAATCTGCTCGAAAAAAGTTGCAAATTTACGAGACAAAAGTGGGGAAAAAAACTACTTTTTTCTCGCAGATTCACCACCGTAAATCTCATAAATCTGCACATTTTTTCTCGTAGATTTGACACCTTAATCTCGTAAACTTTTTTCTCAAAATATTACCCCCCTCCCCCGGGTCCGTATGTTATTTCACACATTCTGGCAGTTTTAAAAATCCTCCAATATTCTCTAGGGTTGAAATTTGGAATTTGCAAGTATTTCAATGAGTGCCCTATTAAGGGTTAATGTTATTGCTCCTTTGTGCTTCCAGGTGGTTTCTGTAAGACTGGATGAGTTTGATGATCTTCAGGAACCGTCGGCAATCAATGAGTCTATCAGCATTGTGCAGGTTTGTATGATTTACATATTTAATCAGTGGATCATGATGTCCTGTATACTGTACATCATGTTCCTTATCCTTTTATCTTCCTTGTGGTGCATTTTAGTTTGTTAGGTAGACTAAATATAGAACTGTCACTTCCTGTTTATTTAGTATGAGCTCTAAATCAGGCTGCAGAGTGCTACTGCCTTAGCATTACTATCTCTCCCTGTGCCTGGTGTTTTCAGGCTAGGGCGGTATATCGTTATAATGATATATTTTATACAGAGATGTGTAGTTGAGACAATACTGCCATACCAATATATACAGTCATGGAAAAAATTCTTAGAACACCCTTGTTTTCTTCAATTTATGGTTCATTGTAATGCCTGGTACAATTAAAGGTACATTTGTTTTCATTTAAGAGCTGATATCTAGACATTTTCCATGGTTTTCTTGATAATGATTTTGGTTATTACCAATAAAACCATTGAAAATGTCTAGATATCAGCTCTTAAATTAAACTGTTATGAGATATTGTTGTTATCATTATATTTGTCCAAACAAATGTATCTTTAGTTGTACAAAAAAAAAAATCTAATTTGTTGTTGGGAATGTAACCTACAGTAAGAATACTCACCACAGTTTAATTGTATCTTTTTTTTCCCCATTTTATTGATTTGTTTTTGTTATTTATTTTTTGTCATTTACATTTATTTGATTATTCATTTGTTTTGGTCCTTTTCAGTATTATTGATATTTTAATTATTGTTGTCATTGCTGCCATATGTTTGTGAAGTTTTGGTTGTTGGATGTTGTTATATTAACACAAAAAACAATAAATATGTTAAAAAAAAAAAGAATACAAAAATACCAGGATATGAGTTTAGTCCATATCGCCCAGCCCTATTTCAGGCATCCTGTGTGTTTGCAGAGATAAACTAAATGTTTGGCCTTCCTCCTCAGCCCACTCTGACCCTGGAGAAAGACGGCATGCCTGCGGAGAGGCCCAGCCGACCGTCCCGACACCCCAAGAAGAAGCAGAGAGTTCCAGTTGAGCCGGAGCTCTCCGAGTCCGACGAATACGCCGATTTCAGCGAGCCGAGGCACGAGCCCATGTCAGAGTTCAACACTGTTATTGTCGGAGACGAACACGAGACGAGCTCTGCTGTGCAGAGTATCCAACAGGTAGATATGAGGATTGTCACAAAAGTTGTAATTGTATTGTCATAGTAATATGTGCAATCTCTTTTTGTTGTTTTTTTTGTCAAAGACCAAAAGAAAGTGCCAAACACTCAGACACAGCAGCTGGCTGCATCCTGCTGGCGGCCAGCAGAACAAATAAAACTGCACAGAAGCAGTGATAATGATATTAATTTGTTATAAAATAATGCTGTCAGCATTCCGGCTCTGTATAAATAGGAGCTTAATTTTTGTTTTTTTGCTCTTTTGTTCATTGTGGTGAAGAGCTGATAAGGATGGTGTGATAAATAATTACAATATGACCACATCAGTGTAATAAACTGTTGGTACAGAGCATCACAAAAACTCCCACCATGATCATTTTAATATATTTTTCAATGACAATGGGGAAAAATGCTGAAAAAATGATTATACACATCACAAATCATATTTTAATTACAATATCAGTCTAATATTCATATTTACAGATTAAACTGAAGATAATAAATGATGACAGCACACTGTGTGACATCTTTACAGCAGCCAAACAAAGCAAACAAGAAATTAACAAAGCAGAAGAACTGAACACAAAGGGAAATAAACACAATAATTACAGTTGGTGTAGTATGTGGAAGGAGCAACGTAATAATTCAATGTATATTTTATCAACATTATTAAATCATCAAGACAGGTCGCATCCCATATTAAGTTATAGTTGACAGTTGAAGTGATGTGATATCATGACAATTTATCATATTTAACACATTTTAATAAGTTGTTTATCTGTTACAATATCTGTATAACAACAAAAACAGATATGCTACTGGGCCTCCTGCAACTATGTGCTGTGTAGCTCACCTGGTAGAGCGTATGGACCAAGTACAAAGGCTGTTTCCTTGCCACAGGTTCACAACCTGGTCTGCTAAAAGAAATATATTTATATATATATATATGCTAAAATAAATTCTATGGTAGATTGGAAATTGTGGGTGTGAAAATAAATCTACAGTCATGGAAAAATTATTAGACCTAAAAGTGTAAAACCATCGCCGTCGGTATGGTTGAGTGAAATTAATCATGTAAAACAGGGGTCCCAAACTCAAATTACCTGGGGGCCGCTTGAGGCAGTATCAAAATGACCAAAAAAAGACACAAAATTACAACAACAAAAAAAGACAAAATGACAGAAAAAACTAAAGTACTTAAAAAAAGACACAAAATGACCAAAACAATACACAAAATGACTAATAAAAAGACACAAAATGACCAAAAAAATACACAAAATCACTAATAAAAAGACACAAAATGACCCAAAAAAAGACACAAAATGACTGAAAAAACACTAAATTACTTAAAAAAGACACAAAATGACCAAAAAAAGACACAAAATGACCCCCAAAATACACAAAATTACTTAAAAAAAGACACAAAATTACCTTATAATTAATAACATTTCCACTTTTTCCGGTAACAACAACATAGCAGATAATAAACGGTCCGGTAGCAGCTGCCTTTCTTTTTGTTAACGTCGTCATAGAAATATGTGAAACAAAGCTCCAGCTTGCACAATAAAAGGACCTTCCACACACAACACGGTAAAGTGCCATTCATATAAAACTCACATTAAACTTTCACATCAAGGTGGGGGCCACAAAATATCGTCACGAGGGCCGCAATTGGCCCGCGGTCCGCGAGTTTGAGACCCATGATCTAAAACATGCAACTTACAACCGTTGTAAAGTCCTGGAAAAGCTTGAAAATGGACCTTGAAGTCCTTGAAAAGTGCTTGAATTTGACCACTCAGTGTATGTGTCTGAACCCTGATATGTGACCTGCTGCTGTTTCAGGTGGTGGTCCTGGCCGACCCCAGCGCTCCGTCAGCCTCCTCGCCAAACAGCTCGGTGGGTCTGACCAACATCACCGTCACGCCCATCACCAGCCACGCCCCCGCCCAGTTCACCAGCCTGCAGCCGGTGGCGGTGGGCCACCTGACGGCCAGCGACCGGCCCCTCACCCTGGACAACTCCATCCTCACCGTCACCTTCGACACCGTCAGCGGCTCCGCCATGCTCCACAACCGGCCCGCCGACCTCGTCCCGGAGACGGTGGGGCCCAGCGGGGGGGCCCCGCCCCAGTCCGTCGCCCACTTCATCAACGTCACCACCCTGGTCAACCCCATGGGACACCAGCTGGACGCCCCCACTCTGGCGTGGAGGCCCGTAGAAGGCGGACAGGTGGCCCCCGTGGTGGAGGCGGCTCAGGGGGACGGCCAGGAGCCCCAGAGTCAGGGCCAGGAGCCGGGCCGGCCCCTCCAGGGCCAGCCGCCGGCCCCCCAGCAGCAGAGCGGCGCCACGCAGCAGATGTTCAGCTACTAGAGCAACCTGGTCTCACAGAAATCCATGAAATAGCCACGGATTTTGCTTAACTCAAAATCCGTGGAATAGCCACGGAATCGCTCAAATTTCCGTGAAACTGACACGGATTTCGCTACAATGCAAGTTAATGACAGTCATATCCCGTGGCTATTGGTTTGTTCCAAGTCACGTGACTTTCAAGGTCCCAGCGGTCAGAACAAAAAACATGGCGGACAGTTCTCTCATTTTTAGTGAAAAATCAATATTTTGACTTAGTTTCTGCATAAAAATGGATTTTGATCACATTTCTAGCGAGAAATATATGTTTTATTTTCTAAATCTTCACTCAGCGAATGTACATAATCACTTTGTATGTTGGAATAGCCACGGGATATGACTGTCATTAACTTGCATTGTAGCGAAATCCGTGTCAGTTTCACGGAAATTTGAGCGATTCCGTGGCTATTCCACGGATTTTGAGTTAAGCGAAATCCGTGGCTATTTCACGGATTTCTGTTAGACCATGTTGACTAGAGAGGTGCTGGTCGCCTCACACTCACACATTGTAACATAATAGAGTAGATTTTATCAGACTGTACAAAGCTTCGATCACTGTCACCCTGATGCCTCTCCAGCCTCATGGAAGTGAATGAAATGTTATGGTTTTTCTTTCCTTTTTTTTTTTTTATACTGAACACAATATTATAATAAAAAAAGAGAGACAGAAACGGCACATTGAGCCAAAAACACTCACACTCCTCTGAAAGATTTACATTTCAAACCAAAGCAACATGTTGAACATTCAAATGCCTTACCAGCCTTTTAAAAAAAAAACATGCATGTTTTCAATCAATCTGCTGCTCAAAATATGAAATATGAAAATGTACCACCCTGATAAAAGAAGACACACACGTGGTGCAGTGGACAGTTTAAGTTAAAACACTTGTACTATATTCCTAGAAGTGGCTCACTCATGGAATGTCCTTTATGAATGCTGGAAACTGTAATTATTGTCGAACTGTCTGGATGAAATACTGGAAGAGTTTTTTTTACTGTTATTTTTAAACAAAATGCTTCTTTGAAATGTTTCTTCTTCTTCTTTGTCTCCATTAACATTTAGTTGGTGTGGTCAACAGTGATGACTGCACACAAAGGGTTCATGTCAGCAGCAGGTTTATCTAAAACGCAGTGCAGATCATCTGAGTCCTGGACGAACCTGTTTCTGTTTGTCTCGCTCTGTTTATAGCGATGAAACAGTCTGTCCTCAGACCTCAGACCAGTCAGTCATCAGCTGATAGGCTCTATGCAAACAGCACTGTGTGTGTGTGTGTGTGTGTGTGTGTGTGTGTGTGTGTGTGTGTGTGTGTGTGTGTGTGTGTGTGTGTGTGTGTTCTTGTACTTCCTACATAGTGAGGACCGGAACACGTTTTTAACCAACAGAGTGAGGACATTTTTGCAAAGTGAGGACATTTCGGCCGGTCTTCACTTTTTTTTTTTTGAGATTTCAGACTTTATTTTAGGGTTAAAGGTTACAGTTAGGTTCATGTTAGGGTTAACGTAAGGGGCTAGGGAACAAGGTTATTATAGTTAACGAAAAGGAAATTAAATATCGAAAACTACAATCGAATTTTCGTTAACTGAAATAAAAATGAGGGTTTTAAAACAATGATAACTAACTGAAACTGTATTGGGTGGTTACAAAACTAACTAAAATTATAGTGAAAATGTCCTTCGTTTTCGTATTTGTTAACTTTTTTCATACATAATGAAGATGGATCAGACAAAGGAAATAAAGGCAAAATTTACTGTGACCTCTTTTAATCTCCCACCCAACAAATACCCCACTACAAAAAACTAAAACTAATAAAAACTAAAACTAGCAAACTCACTCTAAAAACTAATTAAAACCAACTGAATTTGAAAACAAAAATTCACAATGAAATAAAAATAAAAACTAATGAAAAATGTACTATTCCAATGAGGGCCCTCACAAAGATAGAAGTACAAGAATGTATGTGTGTGTGTGTGTGTGTATGTGTGTGTGTGTGTGTTTGTTAGTAACTGCTGCCAGCGCACATTGTCACGTGCAGTCAATTTGTTAAAGAATTCATTAAAGAAAATTGCTAAAGGGAAATCAACATAAGCAATTGATTAGTTGAATTTACAAAAGGTTTTCCCTTTTCCAGCGGTTTATTTAAGATAAGATATATTCCTTTATTGATCCCACATGGGGGAAATGCAGGTGTTGCAGCAGCACAAGAACAGGGTAAAGACAGATTAAGGTAATAAAAATAGAATAATAGACAACAATTAATGCTCCCTATACATCAGAAGACTTTGAAAAGACTCCTGGAAAACCATCAGCTCACACCTGCTCACATCTAAAGACAAGTGTTTAGAGTTTTTAGTCTCACACTGAGATTTTAGACAGACTGTCAATCTCGCAGGGAAACTATTTACAAGACTACAACTAGATTCTTTTAGCATTTTTTTCCTACCATGTAATTTTTTTCCCCATCATAAAAACTTACAACATGGAGGAGAAGCAGCTTTTGGCTCCAGCTGCTCTAGTGTGTGCAGTGGTTTGTGTTGGAAAAAAAAGAAGAGAAGAGAAGACGCCACTAAATGCCCCTCACAAAGCTGAAAAAGGGTTTCTGTTTTTCTGACATGAAAAGTTGACTATTTTACAGTAAAAATAGATATCAGGAAGAATAAAGGAAAGGAACATTTAGAAATGAATTCATGATTTACATTTATGTCCTATTTAATTATAATTTGTTTAATTGAATATTAATTATATTTATCGGCTCTATCAACTTTCATTTAGTTAATCATACATTAATTATTGATTATTTATTACTTATTTATGTATACATTTATTTATACATTGTAACTGGGTCTCCTTACTGTTCTCTTCACTAAGAAACATCTAAATATATGACATCACTATATTTTTATTGAGGACTGAGCTTATTAACATTATTGTGATGTTCCTTTTTCCTGTGTTAGTGGTTTTACTGGCCGGTCTGAACCGGGGACCTTTCCCCCGCTCATCTATTGGTTGGTGATTGTGTTATGTCACTGAGACTTGAGATAATATCAAACACGTTTGATATGATCCAAACCAAGACTAGGAAAAGACTGATATGAAACAGAGCAGATTACTACCTTAAACTAACCATGGAGATGACGGGAGCGCCGTGACTCCAGTAAAACTCCTAGATTTACTAAAGAATTTCACTTTTTAGTCTGGGACTGTTGAAATCTTTTGGTGTAAGCCCAGCATTAGAAATAGGACAGACTGCCTCCTGAAAAATGAAAGCAGATCATTACAATCAATTCCTATACAAATAATTAGAGCCTGACCGATATGGGAATATAGGAGACGGATGTAGATGCTGATGTTATAAGGAAAAATTAATCAATAACTGATCTGATGGCGGATATAGTAATTTTTTGAGCTGGAATGAAAATAGACCTTTTTTATGTGAATTGTGCCACACTCTGCAAAGGTACCCAGAGGGCTCCTTTCTCAACATAAAACTTTATTAAATAATATTTAACGTTGTTATACATTATTATACAAACAATATATTAATTAACAATATAACAACAATATAATACATTGTCAGCCATTTCTATACATGATGAAAATATAGAATAAATATGAATAACATAAATAGCTAAATAAACATCATTACTGGTCAGTTACACTCTGTCTCTGGCTGGTAAAAACATAATAATATAATTAATAATAGCTATCACTATTTCTAACATGTTTTGCTGCATTATATATTGTGTGAAAAAAGTTTTCATAACAGCACATATCGGACAGAGTTTTGTGTTTTCATTATCTCTAAGCCAGAATCATCAAAATTACAATAAATACATGAATCTATATAATATACAAGTTTCACTTTCTGAAATAACTGACAAAAAATATTGCACTTTTTCACAATATTCTATTTTTATTTTTTTTAGATGTACCTGTAAGTATGTGCACAAAGCTAGTAAGTTTTTGTCTTATCACAGAACTAACTGCTTTAATATGAAACTTCCAATAGATGGCGTTGCAGTGTGGCAAAATCTTGCACACAGACAGTAAAATGTAACAGTATTGATAGTTTTGAATCTTCACAATTACTTCAATTAATTACCTGAGAATTGTTTTCCTCCTGGGTCCAACAAATACTCAAAATTAGTGAAGAATTAAAGTTTTTCAAAATAAGATCACTAAGATTTAAGACAATAAACCTTAATTCAGAATTGTTTACACACACTTTGGAGCATGATATCAGCAGTGTGTTAAAGGAACATCCATCCAAGCATTACATCCTGTTTTTAGTGAACATCAGCCGCTGCATTCTTCTAATATTTTTCACAGCCACACACATTGTTCAAAGGATGCCCAGAGGAAACAAACTGATCGGAAGAACAAAATACATTGGAAAGGGTTTGTACTATAAATAATGCCAGCACATACCTGAGCTGCATGCTGGCACAAGCTTACTCTGATCTTCGTTTGTTGTGGGTTGTTTTTATATGAATGGTATTTCAGTTGCTTGATTAGATGATTTATCGTTAATTAAGCTGCAAATATTCACCTGATGCTTCAAAAAAAAGACTTTTTTTCTCACATTGGGGAAATTTGTCGTGATTAATTATCTTTTTCTTGATCAGAGATGAAAAAGATTTAATCAACACACTCATAAAAGCTCCTCTGTCATGCTAATGATCAAGAGGACACATTTACACTCGATACGAGGGGTGGGCTCTCGTTCAAACCGCCCAACTACTCCCACCTTTTATCTGCTCATGTTAATGTGTGTGCAGCAGCAGCCTCGGGGGACAAACACTGATCTGTGCTGCAGTGACAAGACCCAGCAGCCTGACATGAAGCCTGGCTCCTCACTAATACAGAATCAGCCTCCCTGATGATGACATATTCACACCTGTAGCTGGTCCTTCCAGTTTCCTGCTTAAATCCGAATGGCAGGGTGGGGTCAGGTGATAAAATGAGATCATGTGTTATGCAGGTAACGCAGAGGTAAATAGAGAGGTTTGAAAGGTGCAGTTGATTATATTTTAACCTCTCTAATTTCTGGATTACACAAGAATGCAACAATTAATTTAGTTTTCTTTTTTCAATCAGAATAAGCTGACATGAAGGTAAACCGAATTAAATTGTGGAAACAGTGGAAAAATATAAAGGGGCATCACATCACCCAGCAATTAGAAATACATCCCTAAGGGACTGTATAAAAATAATTTGCAGTGGGGACATGGGGAGAGGGGGTTAACCCATAAGAACCTATGGTGACACCCGTGTATCAAACATTTTAAATCTTCTAGAGTCTCCCATATTCACCTTTATGCTTCACCTTAACTCATTAAATCCCTAAGTGACGTAAACTGTGTGACTGGAAACAGAAATGTAAAAGTAGCTAATTTTAAAAAGCTTATTTTTTGTTACAAGGCTAAGTTTAAACCGTTTTAACAATTCTAATCCGCTAATAGGGTGTGCTGTGTTGCATTTAACTTGTTCTGATCACATTTCCTGAACAAATTAAATTCACAATTTTGATATATGTTGTGTAAATGCAAAAGAAAAAGGCAAATTTGTGTCTCTGTACACAGAAAATGTGTCTATTTTTTTTCTATTTTAAAATAAAAAAATATCATAAACATAAATACCACAAACGCGCATTGTAACGTATATATGTTACATCAAAGATATTTGACATTTAGGGGTAGTATTTTTTTTAAAAACATCAGAAATGTGTTCTATGTGGTCCACTTATAGAACACATCCTTTAAGGATAACTGGGTCTGGGTTCTTATGGGTTAAAAACAAAAATTGAAGAGCAAATATCCATCCATCCATTTGCATCCACTTATCCGAGCTCCCTCCGGATGTTTGAACTCCCCCCCCCTATCTCTAAGGCTGAGCCCAGCCACCCTACGGAGGAAACTCATTTCAGCCGCTTGTATCCGCAATCTCATTCTTTCGGTCACGACCCAAAGCTCATGACCATAGGTGAGGGTTGGAACCAGGCGGCAACCTCCGGGTCTGAGCAGGGAGGCAAACCAGGAAGTGCCTTAAGCTGCATTCTACCAAAATTCCAGTAGGGGGCGCTAAGTTTGGCTGCAGAAAGATTTCTGTCGTAGTAGTATGTGATCAGATCCCTATCGCTCCTCCACAGTCCAGATATGGTCCCAAACCAACGAATGACGTTACGGTGACTACGTCCATTATTTATATACAGTCTATGGTTGGAACTAGGTGTGCCGGTAAAATGAGAGCTTTGTCTTTTGGCTCAGCTTCTTCACGCTGCAAACCGTGACCAAAGAGCAAATAGTTAGATCAAAAAGATGGCTTTTGTTGTCCAACACACCGAAGTTCACACTAGCCCTGATTTTGCCCTAGCTAACAGTGTTTTAAATTCTTTGAAAAAAGCCCCAGATATGAGGTGAATCAGTGTTGTCAGTCAGATTCAGCCAATGACAGTAGAAAAACAAGAGTAGTATGAATAGTACAGCGATCTGACGACTTTTAAAGCAAAGTAGTGTGAATTTAGCATTAAGTGTTATGTATTTGAACTAAACGATAGTCAGATCTCTGGTCTCATATCAGGCTATAGCATCATCATATATAGTCATATTTTATGAACTGGAATAAAATATGGGATGGGAGGTAAAATATTTTGCACCTTCAGAACCCGCAGAGCTGCTGCTGTGTTTGTTTTACTCATTCTGTGGCTGTTAAAACTTGTTAGAATATTATTTTTGCATAAATATATTATTTAGAGTGTAAGACGGGGTAGAGGGTATTACGTTTTGGGGGAAAGTCGGAAAAAATAATTCAAACTAGGTCAGGTATGCATATTTAAACATAACATTTCAGAAAACTTGTAATACAAAAAACAATTGGCTTAATACAAGCAATCAACTGGGGAAGTTTTATTGTTAAAATCTATTTTTATTTTTTTACCCTATTTGCAAACGGATGCATGGAATTTTAAAACGCATATCTTTAAATGCTGTATCATTTTTAGCCTAACATGTATTCCTAAAACATGGTGAATATTTGTTTGGGCTGTTGACAGTATTTTCTGACTTATGGAGTGAAGAATATAACAAAAAAATTCCCCTTGTGAAAAGCTTTGACTCTAACATGTCAACATAATGTGTTGTTCAGATTTCTGTTCTGAAAGTGCATGAAAATTAGCTCATATTTAAACATGTTTGCAAATTTCAACATACCATTTCAGTAAGCTTGTCTTTGTCTTAACTGGGGAAATTGCATGGGTATCTATTAGTTCATTTTTTACCCTTTTTTAAAAAATTTAAATATAAGATTCCCCTTTTTCACTCCAATAGTTTTTCCACAGTCCCTAAAGCTAAGATTTCTAGTCTTCTGAGCATAAACTCCTAAAAGACCTTTATGATGTATGCTGTGAGATTGCTTCATTACATTACTTGCGTAACCTGAGATAAGGCTGGTTTAGCCTCCACTTCATCCTTTATGATAACAAATTAATCATTTCCGCCCTGAAGTGCAAATCATAACGGCAAATCAGAAAACACAACGAAAAATTACTTAACACAACGAAAAATCAAAAAACACGACAAAACAGAAAACACAACAACAAATTAAAAAACACACCAACAATCAAAAAACAATGGCAGTTGTGTTTTCTGTTTTGTTGTGTTTTCTGAATTGTTTTTTGTGTCTTTTGATTTGCTGTTGTGTTTTCTGATTTGTTGTTATGTTTTTTGATTTGCACTTCAGGGCCACCGTACTCCACAGCTCAGAAAATTCTGAGAAGATGAGTCCACACCGTCCCAGAGCATCTGGTCAATATCACATAACCCAGCTATTGTTGAGACTTATTGCCTCTTCTGACCTCAGGGGGGCTTTGGCTGGATCATGGTCTAGAGTGGGACAAAGGTGTGTTTATGAAATAACACATTCCAAGGTTCACAGACTCGGGGCTCAATCTCTCCTTTTCACGGCAGAAATATGAGAAAGCTTGGCACTGTGGGCCATTCTGTAAAACAACTGTCTCAGGACATTATGGCAGCATGGTGCCTGCCGGCCTGTCTTGTTCCCTC
Organism: Centropristis striata; assembly: GCF_030273125.1. Taxonomy (NCBI): domain Eukaryota; kingdom Metazoa; phylum Chordata; class Actinopteri; order Perciformes; family Serranidae; genus Centropristis; species Centropristis striata. The sequence continues at coordinate 7,639,755 of NC_081531.1, forward strand.
AGCAAATTTTTCCACCTCGTCCCTGTGTTTCAAAACCAGGAAGTTGTGTCAGAACGCACCAAGCCCAACCCCTTTTTTTTTTACCTGAAGAGAGGGAGGGGCCTCACTGAGCTTGACAAGAGGAAAAACAAGGAAGAGCTCACAAGCAGGCAGTTCACTGTGTCTGTTCACTTGCCCAGATTGTGCCTTGGAGACGAACAAAAAAGGAGTTTACCCTGCTGGTGGGTTTCTCAACACGGATATGGACGTCCCGGATTCTCCACATGGGAATATGGGGCTGTTAAGGACCTTTGATTCCTCTGAGTTTGGCAGTTGGGAGAAAATAGGCTCAGGTGGATTTGGACAAGTATACAAAGTCCGGCACGTACAGTGGAAAACATGGCTGGCTATCAAGTGCCCTCCCTGCCTTCATATGGATGACAAGTAAGTTACAGCTGTTGAGCCACATGTGTTATGTTTGAACTTAAAAACTGATATAAAGTTATATAAAGTAGTGTGAAACAATGCTCCTGTAGAGGCTCTGACATAGTTTAATTAGATCATTCTTTACTTCTGTTTTTAGTTTTTTTCTGACTACCAGATGTACAAATGTGCCTCTACCAGCTTTTTGTGTGTTTGGTTTATCGATTGATGGCTTGACTTTATTGCCAAATAATAGACAGACAGACAGACAGACAGACAGAGGCTTAGGTTATGACTGTGCTGGTAAAAAAGTAATCCACTGCCTCGAAGTCCTTGAAAGGTGAACTCCAGGGAATGTGTGACTCACCTGCTGCTAGTCTGGGCACAGAGTGCAGCTACAGAGGTGCCACAGCAGCTGAGGAGAGGCTGCCTTCAGATGTTTAGACACTGATAAGTTGTGTTGCAGGGACCACTGATATGTTGATTCATCCACGTGGTAAAAGTAAGCCCACATTGCTCAGGGCCATGGCTGTTTACTTATTCTAAGCAGACCCAAACATGAAAGGTTTACTGCTGATTTCCCCAATCAACAGTGACGTCTGTATCTATGGGCCTCTGGGAGCGGCTGATTTACATAAAAGTGCATTTCAATAAGGAAAGCCAGGTGGTCTTTCCCCCAGGCACTGCCTGAGACTGCAACACCTGCAACACACAACTCTCTGACATTTTCTATAACTATGGCTCTTATTATTTTTTCTGTGCATGGAAAAAGAAAAATGGGTGTACACACACTTCATCTGTGGGCTTCGGACCAATTATAAATATTACATCACAAAAATCTTCCATCTGGTTTTTAGACAAGTTACGACAGGTAAAGAACAATTTTTTTAGCCACTGATCAATTAAAAAAAATACATTTAAAAAAGTGGCTTTTTTGCAGACAAGTGGAAAGAAAACATCCAAAATACACATTTAAGTTTTGTTTTATTGTGCTTTGTCTATTTACACCAGTAGAATTACCTTAAAATCACCCAAGGTTAGCATTAAATAATGCCTTATTTGCATATTTAAACATAACATTTCAGAAAACTTGTAATACAAAAAAATGTCTTCATACAAGAAATCAACTTGGGAAGTTTAATTGTTAAAATCTTTTTTTTAAACCTATTTGCAAATGGATGCATGCAATTTTAAAATGCATATTTTTAAATGCTGTTTTCTTAATGTTTTTTTCTCTTAAGGGGTTATTTCACTTATCATTTATGCATTTATAGCCTAACATGTATTCCTTTATTCTTCCTGTAAGTCGCTTAAGATAAAAGCGTCTGCTAAATGACTAAATGTAAATGTAAATGTAAAACATGGTGAATATTTGTTTCGGCTGTTGACAGTATTTTCTGACTTATGGAGTGAAAACATTTTTTTTTTTAAATCCCCTTGTGAAAAGCTTTGACTCTACCATGTCAACAAAATGCGTTCAGATTTCTGATCTAAAAGTGCATGCAAATTAGCTCATATTCAAACATGTTTGCAAATTTCAACACACCATTTCATAAAGCTTCTCTTTGTCTTAATTGCAACTAAACTGCACGGCTATATCTATTAGTTAATTTCTACCCTGTCTCCCTTAATCCTCCCAGAACCTGTAGTGCAACTTAAAGCATCCGGTGAACCTGAACCAAAGATGTTATCATCTTCAAACATCTGCAAAGTACATAAACAGTCATTTGGCTGCAGCCTTCATTGACCCACACATAACATCCAGCAACAGGGACTCAAAGACACCTTTGTTTGCGTGATGCAGGCCGCCGCTGTGTGGCACAGACAATAAAAGGAGCTGTAGAACCGGTCTTACCGGGCCTCTCTGTTAAAGCAGGGACATTGTTTGGTCCTGAAGAGCTGCTAAGGAGCACTCTGGATTAGATGAAGGATTTAGCAAACAAGTGCTTGCCCATTCTCCCATGTCATGTTTGATTATTCCTGCCTGGTAGATTTGGAAAGCCTGTGCCTCCTTCACTTGTACTGACTATAAAGAACAATTACAGGCAGCCTCCCTCCTATAGAACATGACTCTTCCAGTAACCTGACACACTTTGCACATAACAGACTCTTATAGCTGTAGGAGTCTCTTTTGCATCTTATTTAATTTTATTAATGGTAGAGCAACAGCTTATCTTATTCTGCCTGTAAAGCAAATTCCAAAAAATACATCCATTAGTGATTTATCTTTCATCTGTCCTCATTAAGTGTTTGCATTTTTTCAAACAACCTCTGCAGGAGAGATATGTGCACTGAGGTCATGAATGACCTGCACGGTTGTGTTTGAGCTATGTCAGCAGGCCCAGTGGGCTGATAAAGAGAGATGTGCAAAGGTTGAGCAACAGAGAACAAGAGCTCTGTTTAAGCCTACTGGGCTCTCCTGATGCATTCCAGACCTGGAATGTCCTCAAGGCCTTAAAAGAGCCTCTGGATACTCAAGACCACAATCTACATACTTGGTCTGAATGCAGGTAAATGATTTATAGACGTCTCCAGAGGTCACTTATTCACAGCCTCTAAGGTTAATGCAGGTAAACATTTTGAATAGCTGGGAGCTCATTAAGATGCCATGGGATGCGATGGAATTTGGGTTAGGACAAAAAGTTATGCCAAATATTACAGCTCAATGAGCAAAGCATGGCCTCAGCATCGTTAGGGTAATGATTTATGAGAATGTAGACGTAATAAATACCTTTGAGGCAATGGACATGGAAGGATTGATTGAAAAGTAATTAATCTAAAGGTTTTCTATTGTGACAAGTGAGTCTCTTTTAATACCAAGCAGGTCTAGTTGCTGTATAAATATGGTTAAAATATCAAAACACAAAGCACACATCAGCTGTCAGGACTTCTGTGAGGTTGTGATGTCACAACTATGCTATATATAGGTGGAAAGTGACGCGGTGCTGTTTGTCATTCCCCGGCTGCAATGACAGTGCAGAGCAAACTGGGTTTTATCAATAGGGGAGTTTAAAGAGACAGTCAGAGGGTGAATACATGTATATTCAGACAGACAGTATGAGCAAAATAATGTGTTTGAACATTAAATCATGTAAATATATATATATATCCTTTATTTAACCAGGTAAAAGTCTCGTTGAGATTTTAAAAAATCTCTTTTCCAAGAGAGACCTGGCCAAGAAAGCAGCATAAAAAGTGACAAGTTACAACTTTTAAATACAGTTAACATAAACAATTAAATACAAATACAGCCATCACAACATCAGTGAAAAAGCCTCATATAGAGACTTATATGGAGCAGTCACATTGACCAAGGGAAATGATTTCTTTATCCTTTAGAATCGATTTAAATAAGTTCTGGTAGAACCCCAAAGTACAATTTAAAGATTAAAAAAAGCTCCTTTAAAATCAACGTTTTGTCTCATTTTACCTGCTTCTTAAAACGTCTTAGTCACTGTCGAAGAGCCAACGAAATGCAACATATACATTTTTTTTTTAAATCACAGGGAGCGTTCAGAGCTGCTGGAGGAGGCTAAGAAGATGGAGGCAGCCAAGTTCAGGTACATCCTGCCCGTGTATGGGATCTGTGAGGACCCCCAGGGCCTCGTCATGGAGTACATGGAGACCGGCTCCCTCGAGACCCTGCTGGCCAACGAGCCCCTGCCCTGGGAGCTCCGCTTCCGCATCATCCACGAGACCGCGGTGGGAATGAACTTCCTGCACTGCATGAACCCACCGCTGCTCCACCTGGACCTGAAGCCAGCCAATATCCTGCTGGATGCTCACTATCACGTCAAGGTAAGAGAGTTTATCACAAACACTTTGTGCCTCTTAAAGGGACAGTAACCCCAAATTTAAAAAATGCATATTTTTCTCTTAGCCTTCATGTAGGGATATTTATCAGTCTAGATCTTTAAGGTGTGAGTGGCCCAGTTTTTGAGATATTTGCTGTAGGGAATAATGCCCTCTCTCAAATGTAATGGGACTAATGGCACTTGTAGAAAATACAGACCTTGTTGTGACCAATTATAATCAGGAACTATTTTCTTTTCCTTAACCCTTTATCGGGCGAAGAACTATATCTGGTATATAAATATATATTACTTCAGTGGATATCAAAATGAGGTCCCCATGTCTCTCTCTGAGGTCGTAGAATCATATGGATTTGTAATATTTAGAGAAAAAAGTTGCAAATTTACTAGATTAAAGTGGCAAATCTACAAGAAGAAAAGTCGCAGATTTAAGAGATTTAAAGTGGCAAATCTGCGCGAAAAAAGTCACAGATTTACGGGAAAAAAGTGAAAAAAGCAACTTTTTTCTTGCAGATTCACCACTTTAAATCTCATAAATCTGCAAAAAAATTTCTCGTAGATTTGCCACTTTAATCTCGTAAACTTTTTTCTCAAAATATTACCCCCCTCCCCCGGGTCCGTGTGTTTTTGACACATTCTGGCAGTATGTAATATCCTCCAATATTCTCTAGGGTTGAAATTTGGAATTTGCAAGTATTTCAACGAGTGCCCTATTAAGGGTTAACCATACTGCTCACAGCAAGGTCTGTGGACTAGCTTTAGTAACGGGGTCATGATTTCTGGCAAGAGACATTGCTGATTAGTTTTGCAAATGTATTTTTTCAGTGCATTAAGTGCCATATAATGGGACCATATGGTCCCATTTTATTGGATAGAAGGCAGACATCTCTTCAGCCGATATCTCCAACACTTGGAAACGTATGCATAAAAATTCTAGATTTATAAATAGCACTATAGGTAAGAGGAAAAAATATGTATTAATACACCTTTAATCGCTTTTCAATGGTAGGGGTATAACGCTGATGCTCATATTCAGGTGGTACTGTGCACATAAAACATTTTGTGTAATAATAGGATTTTTTTTGGCTGTTTGCATAATTGCCCTCACAAAACAAAAGCAACTTGAGGTTTTATATAGCAGTAATTGTCTGCAAATGCATTGCAATCAATGAAACCCAATGTTAATAATAATAGCTGCTTTGAAGTGTAATGATTTAATGTTTTTGTGTTGTATTTGACATAGTGAGGTGCAAGTACAGCCGTCTTTGCTTCAAAGCTTGTTAAAGTCACACTATTTTGCGCTTTAGAAGGAATTTCTGCCGTGAGGTGGGTTGTTTTTCCTTCTCATCCATTTTAAAATGACAGCCCTGCACATGCTCTGGGCAGACGGCTGTGTCTCTCAGCATCCGTCCAACCTTTAAAAAGCTCAACTGTACTGAAAGCAATGGGTGGGAACCATCATTTCTGAGGTTTAATATGTGGATGTAAACACCTCACCCGGGCCTGTCCAGACAGGATTAATTCAGCTCCTATTAAAGCTCCCTCCGTGACTGTGTGTGCATGTGCGTGGGTGTGCACTCTTCAACACAAACGTGAACGGCCTCTCCTCTCCTACAGGCTGGGACATGGCCTGTGTTGCCCTCATCATACCACTGAGTGCACATAATAGAGGCTTAGCAGCCTGTCACACTCAGCGGGCGAAGTTAGTCATCAGTGTCATGGTGCTTCATGAGAAAAGGCAGCTGGGTTGCTCCATTTGATGTTCTTATCTGATCTCTCCCTGTCTCAGATATCTGATTTTGGCCTGGCCCGGTGGAATGGCCTGTCACGGGCTGATGACATCAGTAGAGACGGCTTCTGCGGCACCATTGCCTACCTGCCACCTGAAAGCATCATTGAGAAGGACAGAGCGTCGGACACCAAGCATGATGTATACAGGTTGGATTTTTCTCCGTTTTTCATGCAACCACTTGTGTCACGTAGGTTTTTGCTGTCTGTCTAACTCACTGCAATCAATCCCATTAAGGACATGGATTTGGTTAGTTATACCATTTCGACACATTATAAGACTGGCACATTTGTTTTTCTTTAAAGGTGACAACAAAGCGTCAGTTAAAAAAAAGACACAAAATTAATGAAAAATACACAGAATTACCAAAAAAAGACACAAAATTACCAAAAAAGACACACAATTATTAAAAAAGACACAAAATTACCAAAAAAAGAAACAAAATTACAAAAAAAGACACAGAATTACCAAAAAAAAGACATAAAATTGTTTTGCTGTAGATGACTCTGTCTGATGTACCTGATCTGTGTGTATAATTATATGTTTGTGTTTTGTTTTTCACTGAAAAATCAATAAAAAGAAAGTAAAAAAAAAAGACATAAAATTACTATTAAAAAACTTCAGGTTTTAGGGGGTTATTTTGAAATCGCCCATATTTTTTTCCACGCGTTTTAGACCTAAATGGGTTAAATATACTCTTAACCACTCTCCCATTTGATTTTTTGACAATCTGACAGCACTGGTTTATAAAGTCAGTGTGATTTGGAACGATTTAGGCAATTTCAGCTTGGCATAGAAAACATGTAAATTCCTGTGCAACACTATGTTTGATATTTTCTCTGTACTAACATCTCAATTTCCTTTTGCCTCTATTCCAGTTTCTCCATCGTCATCTGGGGGATTCTTACACAGAAGAAACCCTACCAAGGTGAGAGTTGCAATACGATTAATGCATGCAAGTAAGATTTCCTTTCATGCTGAAAGAAAACTACATTTCATGAGAGCCTTTCCTGTCGAGAAAATCTAAAAACATTAGCAAAATGTCAAACTAACATGACTATAAAAGTCTGCAGCCATGCTAGCTGGAGCTGAAATAGTGGTTTCAGCTAAATGCTAACACCAGCATGCTAACATACTTACAGTGCTAACACCTAGCAGGTATAATGTTTAGCATTGTCGGTTAGCATGCTGACATTTGCAAATTAGCACTTAACAGACATAACACAGGTGAGGATAATAGGATGTTTATAGTTTAGCTGGAGCTAGATAACACTAATTAAAGAAGGGAATCATGTTTTTGTTAGCTTAGAATGAGCACTTCATATTTACATAGGGGGATAAAAGGCCTATGTACATGAAACAACTCCAGAGATAACCTCCTGGATTAATTGACTTATTGTAACCCAAACAGCAATCTTTTCTGGCATCAAAAACATGAATGCAAATATTCTAAACCACCATCTCCCGCCCATGCAAGTTACAGTTATGTCCTATACTTCCTACTAAGTAAGTCAAACACTTGAATCGCTATCTCATAAATCTGAGATGTGGACTTGAGTTGACTCACTTAAACTTGATATGAGAGGGAAATAAATGACTGAGACTTGGACTTGGTAAAGTCTTGTGACTTGACTTGAGACATGATGACTCAAATTACATGTCTTAGTTCATTTTATGTTTTCAGATTATATTAAATATTATAAAATGTACCGTGTTGTTAATTTTGACATACTTACAACATCAAACTTTATTAGTTATATGTCAAGACCAAGGTTATGATAGTTTTGGATTTTTCATTAGTTTTAGTTTAAATTTCGTTGTGATTTTTTGTTTTCAAATTCAGTTGGTTTGAATTTGTTTTTTTTGAGTGAGTTTGCTAGTTTTAATTAAATAATTCATTATTTTTTTTGAAAATGCTTGGTTTTAGTTTAGTTTTTATTAGTTTAAGTTTTTTGTAATGGGGTATTTGTTGGGTGCCAGATTAAAAAAAGTCACAATAAATGTTTCTTTTATTTCCTTTGTCTGATCCAACTCAGCCCCAGTCATAAAACCAGATAGATGAAATAGATTTCATATCAACCAAAAAGGTTTACATATGTAAAAAGTTGACAAAGACGAAAACTAATGACATTTTCACTATAATTTTTGTTAGTTTTGTAACCACATAATACAGTTTAAGTTAGTTATCGTTTTTTTTTAAACTCAAGTTTTTATTTCATTTCAGTTAACGAAAATGTTTTTTCAATTCTAGATTTCGTCATTTCATTAGTCTCCGTTAACTTTAAAAACCTTGGTCAAGCCTTCTTGGGTCTGAGAGGGCTAAAGTTAGCTAACATTAGATTACATTGGCATTGTAACATTAGGTTGACTTGACTTGCCCAAAACAAACTGACCTGGGACTTACCTCAGCCACAGAGTCACATCATCATAAATTTAACTTCTCCATATTTATTTTGACCCTTCCTAACATTTCATCAATTATCGGGCTTTCATTATTTCCAGTAATTCCTAACCAAACTTCATGGTACACCTGTGTGTGCATGTGTGTGTTTGTGTGTGTGTTCAGGTGTTTACTGTGTGTGTTTGCTCAGTGAATTCCTCAGCAGGCGGTTGGACAGTGCTAAACTGGCAGCTAGAGCGTATTTTCTCCCAGGCATATCAGGTAGCAGCTCACTTCAAGGAATCTGCCTCCTCTTTAAAGACCAGTGTGTAGATGGGGGTTTCCAGGTTGGCACTGGCACCGCCTATGTTGATCCAGACATAATTAAAAAGTGAGAATTGGCCTGGTTACCATCCCTTCCCTTCTTCCTCCTCCACCTGTGAGGGGTATTATGGCCACAATAGGAGGCGAGGTACCTGACTAAGGCCTCTACCTGTTTGTTCTGAATCATTGACTTGGCTGATCCCACAGGCAGATAGAAAAGAGGCCGGCCCAGGAACTCTTGAGAGCTTTTCTGCTCCCATGGGAAACACACTGTCTTATCTAAGCACATGGGAAGATGGTGATAAAGCTGTACATACTTGACTATTTATATAGGCACTGGCTCCAGCAGCACCATCAATTATGATGTCATACTGCAGCATGTTACACTACAACTAAAACTCTTTTGTGTTTGTCTTGAAACCAGATGTCCACATCTAAAAATAAGGCTTCATTAGGGCTGGGCGATATGGACCAAAAGTCATATCCCGATATATTTCGGCTGAATATCGATATATACGATATATATTGCGATATTTTTATTGCATAGTGAGAGCAAATGTTCAGTCAAAGCCAAATATGACATGTCACAAGTAGTTTTATTGAAACTGTTTATTCAAGTGAACATAAATAGTGTATAACAATAAGAGTACCCTTTAAAAAAACATTCAAAATCATCATTTTACCTGTTTACCTGTGTTTATACTTGCAACATGTACATTGCTGTGTGTGAAACATAATTTTCAAGATCAGATTTTATGTTTTCCTTTGTTTCTTTTGGGTTCAAAATTTTGATCAAGTAAGTCAAAGTTAAAAATTAATTATCAGGACATATATGTGAGGCTGCACTGAAAAAACTTTTTCTGAAATAAATATATATATATGAGAAAAGAATAAGGAACATTACAAAAGAACTAAATATGACAAACCCTAGTAAGGGCAGCATTTATTTATAAAGAAAGAAAAAAAATTGAACTATATCGATATATGCAATATGGTCTAATTCCATATCAAATTAAAAAATATATTGATATATTTTTTTATATCGCCCAGCCCTAGGCTTCATACCATATAAATGTTCCCTGAAAACAGGAAACAAAACTTTATAATTTAACTGAAGTATCCTGTTTTTCCCCTATAGGTGAAAACAACATCCTCCAGATCATGGTGAAGGTGGTAAAGGGGGTCCGTCCAGACCTGGGCGCCATTCCTCGCTGTCGACCTCCAGTCTGTACGGGCTTCCTGAACATCATGATGCGCTGTTGGACCACAAACCCAGATGCCAGACCCAGCTTCCAGGGTAAAGTGTGACTCTCTACTCAACAAATCCTGACAACAAATAAATCACCATGGATACAAGCGATCCTGTTCCCATAACTAGGCACTGGGGATAACATGCACTTATAATCCAAGCCCAGCAGCCTGTTGAATTGAGATTTTTGTTTCCTGCTTTAAGCTTCCCTTGCCTTTTGTGTCCCTCCCTGCTATTACTGAAACACGACCTTTTGCTGTTGTTCTTACAGAAATCACATCTGAAGCTGAGGAGCTCTGCTCACCTCAAGAGGAGCCCAAGACACCAACCTTATCCACACCAGAGCCAGAGCCCTCGTCCCCCAACGCCCTCTCTAGTAACCAGGTACAACTCACTTACTGCTTTTGGATGATTTTTGAACATAGCAGATCGTGTGACCCTCCATTTTAAATGGGGATAAACAAAAGCAGTGCTGTCAGTTTTATATTAGAGCCTGCCAGACATGGGATGTTTGACAACAATTTAGATTTTGGAGGGGAAAATTCATCAATTACATTATTATTTAGGTTTACATTATATGTTTTTAGGTTATTTTTTAGCTGTAAAACAAACATTTTCTATGTGGCTTGTGCCCTGATTTTGCACCAATATGACTGCAAAGGTACTCAGAAAGCTGCTTTATTTAACAAATAACTTTATTTGTTATATAAGAATATTTACCTGTATTATACATTATTCATGTATTACAGTGTCAACCAATTATTGAAATAAAAAGAGAAAGAGAAAAAATAAAACAAAAAAAAGCAAAAAGCAACATCAATACTGTATGTTTTGTACCAGTCATTTGATGACCACCAAGAATAAATGAAAATAAACTAAATAGCTATCACCATTTCTAAATTAACCCAAGAATTGTTTTCTGCATTACATGTTCCGTGAAAGTTGTTTTCATATCATCACAAATACTGCAAACCAATTGCAAATACTGATAAATGCTGATATTTCTGTGATAGGCCAGTAGAATAGAGTGACTGCACTGCAAAACCAACTGACAAAAAATAAGAAATAACTAATACATGCTCGAAACAAGTAAAATTATCTGCCAGTGCAGTAACTACATTTTCCTTTGTAAGAATTCTTTAAATAAGTAAAAAATATCTGGGCACTGGAAAAACCAATGATGTCTTGAAATAAATCCAAATATACTTATTTTGAGCAATTGTGGCTGTAGTGTAGTGTAGTGATATTAAAATAAGCCAGCAATACTTGAAACAAGCACGTTTTGGTGGTAGAAAATGCTTTTGAAATATCATTCAAACTACATGTAACTAAAACTCTCAATTGGAGCCAATATTTTAGGTAAAAACTCACCATATTCAACAGTTGAACAGCTTGAAAAGCATGAAAAAGCTCACAATGTCAATCCTAAAAAGAAGTCTTTAAACAATAAGATAATAAATAAGCATGTAAAGCTATGGTCAGTAAATTATACTCGGAACAATATAATTAAGATACTATTGCTAGATATAAGAAGAAAATACTTGGTGAGCTTCATGTTTTTTGCAGTGTGTTGTTTTTTGCTTCTCCTTCTTCTTTACAGCTTTTAGTCTGTTTGCATTTCCCATTAATGTGTAACCAAACAGCCAGACATTAGGACGCTTATCTCTAAATTGTTCCAGACATGCTTCTTGACTTTTTAAGTCATATGTTGTGTAAATGTTTGATCCTGAACAACAGTTGCATCACAAACGAGGAATGTTGACTGACAGGATTGTTTAGCCTGCAAGCTGCTTTGTCATTTCCGTCATGTAGGCCGTTGAGTACGTGACTAGAGACAAACAACCTGCTGATGAGAGGTCACAGCTGTTACCGAATCATACATATCCGTCTGGAGGGACAGAAGATAAACCGTTTCAACTTCCGTATATGTTTGAGTGATCCTGACAGGATCAAACCCAAGTTCCGCAATCTATCACAGTGTCAACACTCAACAGCCATTAGCTTAGAAGTGGCTTTGTTTAAGAGCGGCTGCTACATACCTGAGTGTTAATGTAATGGTACAGTGTCAACTACCAGCTTGTCCAAATATGCTTATCTGGCTTTTTGCTCTCCAGGTGAAAGACAACAAGCCAGTGCGTCCAAAGTCTGCCATGTTGCCGGAAAAAGATTACAGCCTATCAGAGCTGTTGAGCCAGGTGGATTCTGGGATCTCTAGAAGCTTCGATAGAGTGAAGGAGGATAGTTGCCACAGCAAAGAAAACACCTGCAAGAGGCTGTCTGGCATCTCCTCCGCTGATTCAGCCTTCTCCTCACAAGACTCCATCACGCTGTCTTTTGAGAAAGAAAACACATATGGTAAGAGCTGATTAAAGACCTACAACCAAGGTTATAATAGTTTTGGATTTTTCATTAGTTTTAGTTTTAATTTCGTTGTCAATTTATGTTTTAAATTTTAGTTCGTTTAATGAGTTTTTACAGTGAGTTTGCTAGTTTTAGTTTAGTTTTTAGTTTTTTTGGAAAATGCTTAGTTTTAGTTAAGTTTTTATTAGTTTTAGTGTTAGTAAAACCAGATAGATGAAATAGATTTCAACCAAAAAGGTTAACGTATGAAAGAAGTTGACAAAGACCAAAAAACTAAGGACATTTTCACTGTAATTTTAGTTAGTTTTAGTTAGTTTTGTAACCACAAAATACAGTTTCAGTTAGATATCGTTTTTCAAAAAACTCTCGTTTTTTTTTTTTTTTCAGTTAACAAAAATGTTTTTTCAATTCTAGTTTTCGTTATTTGTTAGTGTTCGTTAACTATAATAACCTTGCCTACAACTGGAGCTATTATTCATGCAAACCTAAAAATACTATGTGATCATGATTACCTCATTTTTGTTGTCTCATATAGGGTTGTCACGATACTAGAACTTTCAACTCGATTCCGATACTCGGTACCACAAGGATAAAAACAAAGACCCCAAAATTTAACAGAGATATTTTTATTAACAAGAAAAATGCAACATGTAAAAATTAACAGAACCATAGGTTAAATATATATAATAAAAGAGGTAATGCAAATACCGATTCTCGATACTTTTGAAAATGAGTATTGTATCCGGATGCAACGTTTTAGTATCGATACTTCTTTGAGTGTCGATACTTTTGACAACCCTCGTCTCAAACTTGTTCTTTTCCTCCTCACCGCTCAGATTCTGCAGAAGTCCAGAGGCGAAAGCTGTGTGAGGCCATCAGGACCAAAGACACCGCCAAGCTGATGAAGATCCTGCAGCCTCAGGATGTGGACCTGCTCCTGGACGGAGGAGACAGCCTGCTCCACCACGCCATAACCTCGGCCAACGAAGAGGCCGTCAAGTTCCTCCTCCTGAACAACGCCAACCCCAACCTTGCTAACGCCCGTGGCTCCACGCCGCTGCACCTGGCCACAGAGAGACACCTGAAGCCGCTGGCGGAGCTCCTGCTCGGCCGCCGCAGCACCATCGTCAACGCCAAAGACGAGGACCAGTACACGGCTTTGCACTGGGCCGCCCAGAACGGGGACGAGGCCATCACGCGCCTGCTGCTGGACCGGGGGGCCGCCATCAACGAGACCGACGGCCAGGGGCGTACGTCGGCTCACGTGGCGTGCCAGCACGGTCAGGAGAACGTGATCCGGGTGCTGCTGAGCCGCGGCGCCGACGTCCGAATCAAGGGTAAAGAAGACTGGACGGCGCTCCACTTTGCCGCCTGGCAGGGACACCTGGGCATCGTCAAGCTGCTGGTGAAGCAGGCCGGCGCCGACGTGGACGGGCAGACGACAGACGGACGCACGCCGCTGCATCTCGCCTGCCAGAGGGGGCAGTACAGAGTGGCACGGATCCTGATCGAACTAGGAGCGGATGTGCACATGACGTCGGCCGGGTTAAACGCTCCTCTGCACGTGGCGGCGGAGACGGGTCACACAAGCACCTCTCGCCTCCTGATCAAACACAAGGCGGATATTCACGCCCAGAACGCCAACGGACTTACTCCTCTGCACCTGGCGTCCCAGCGAGGCCACCTAGCCACGGTCAAGATGTTGTTAGAAGAGGGGGCGGACCCCTACATGTCCAACCAGGCGCTACGCACCCCCTGCCACCTGGCAGCAGAGAAGGGACACTCTGAGGTGGTGAAGGAGCTGCTCCTGCACTGTCCAGACGGTGGCGCCCTGTCAGACGGGCAGGGCCTCAGCCCGCTGCACCTGGCGGTGCAGGGCGGACACTCAAACGTCATCACTATGCTGCTGCCACAGGACTGCCAGGACTTAGTTACGGAGAGCTCAGAGCAGCCGGCGGCTGAACAAGCGGCGCCACCGGAGGCGAAGCAGCTCCAGAGGAAAGTTGTCATTCTTAAGCTGACGGAGCACAAAGACTGCCCACAAGCCACCGGCTCACAGTGTGCCTCGGCAACCTGCTAACAAAGGCAAAGACAACATGGTCTCACAGGAATCCGTGGAATAGCCACGGATTTGCTTAACTCAAATTTCCATGAAACTGACACGGATTTCGCTACAATGCAAGTTAATGACAGTCATATCCCGTGGCTATTCCAACATACAAAGTGATTATGTACATTCGCTGAGTGAATATTTAGAAAATAAAACATATATTTCTCGCTAGAAATGTGATCAAAATCCATTTTTATGCAGAAACTAAGTCAAAATATTGATTTTTTTCACTAAAAACGAGAGAACTGTCCGCCATGTTTTTTGTTCTGACCGCCGGGACCTTGAAAGTCACGTGACTTGGAACAAACCAATAGGAAAAAATATTAACTTGCATTGTAGCGAAATCCATGTCAGTTTCACTGAGATTTGAGTTATTCCGTGGCTATTTCACGGATTCCTGTGAGACCAGGTTCGCCAAACCTGTACAGTCCTGCCATTTTTTTTATTCCCCACACAAAACTTAGAGTTTTTTTGGACTTAAAAGCCCTTTCAGCACTGTTTAGGTATTTCCTAATGGTCAGAAAAGCTTTAATGTAAATATGTACACTGTGAATAGAAAGTATAAATACCCTGTTGTGTTTTATTTTTTGTCTACTTTTTTTACTTAACAAGCACATTTTTTTTTACTTAACAAGCACCAATATCAGAATTATGATTAGGAGATCTGTGTCTTTTTGGGGACGTTTCACTATACCACACTGCAGCTGGTATGCATGGAAGTTCTATTTAAAAGAGCACAAACTCTGCTCTCAAGCCTTATTATGGGACGCTGTAGATCACAAGAGCCATTGTATTAATACAAAACTTTGACCTTCAGTGTTCTGAACCTGTTACATATCAGTGCTGCATCATCCATTAAAACATTTTAAACCTTATATTTTGTTTGAGCTTGTTGCTTATTTCACTTTTATAACCGTAAAATGAATCTGCAAATGTTCTATTTTGAAGACCATTTCACAAAATTAAAACCATAATAATGAAATGCTGTAAAAGGCCCAAAATATGCATAAATAATGCCTGGTACAACTAAAGATACATTTGTTTGGACAAATATAATGATAACAAAAAAATAGCTCATAAGAGTTTAATTTAAGAGCTGATATCTAGACATTTTCCATGGTTTTATTGATAATAACCATAATCATTATCAAGAAAACCAAGAAAACAAGGGTCTAATATTTTTTCCATGACTGTATATATATTATTTGGCATGTTGAATTATGGCCAAGTTGGGACAACTTAAAAATTCCTTTTGTGCAAAATAACACAGTTATAATGACACAAACACAAGTTAAATATTGGGTCTCTACATGTTCTACATATTGAACTATTTGCATTTTTACAGCCTCTTTTGTCCTTTCTGCTCTGTGTAAACAGCCTGCAGTTCTGTCAGTTCAGTTCAGTTCAGTTCAGTTCAGTGAATATTTGTCATGTGACAGTTCGTCTCAGCAGAATTAATCATGGTTTCACAGGATCTATTTATTTTTGACGACTTTTTAAATGAGACCTGTATTGTAGAATAAAGTGACAGAAATATCACAATTTTAATCTTCATTTTGGTTACTTTTTTCAAACGGAAATGTAACTGAAATGATCTGTTCAAGGACTGTCAGAAAATTCAAATCCTTACGATAATGCCTGTTTTCACAGTCTATTTCTACAATATACAGTGTCATTTTTGGTGATTTCTGAAAGAACTTCAATCTTGATAACGGGCCCCTTAGAAGGCTTGAACTCTTCAAACAAAACAACAAGCATGTTCTATTTTCTGGTTCAGGTGAGAGTAGTTTTTGAAAACTTTTTTTTTTCAACCCCTCATGCCTCTGCAGGCTCATCAGAGAGAGTGTCTTGTTTCAGAGCCTGTCAGTCTGTCTCAGGGAGAGTTAGTGCTCACCACCTGCATGTGCACTGGAATTATCAGCCTTGATGTCAGTTGGCATGTCTATATCTGCAGCCGTACCTGTAGTATTATTATTTTGTCTCTGCTCCAGACCCCACAGAGCACGCTCAGGCTGGCACAGACCATGGGAACTGCCCCTGAGGGGGATCACAGGCTGTAAGATGATGGATGAGGGAGAAGGGGCGCTGATGTTCTACCTGTAACTCCAGCCTGTTGGCTAATTCCTTAGACCACTTCAACTTTTCATCACTCACTAAAACCAACATGCCACCCCTCCCGCCTTAAGGGCTCGGCTTTTCGTAATCGGAGACACTGAATGAGAGGGGCTGGTGCTTTTAATTGTCCTGTTTTTATAGCTCGTGTTTGCAGAGAGCCAGAAGATAACTGGTTAAATGAGTATAATCTGAGGTCTCTGTTGTGTTTACAGAGCACTCTGGCCTGCCTGTTGCCTGGTGATCTGTCTCGGCTCAAGCAATTGGGAAGACAATGGCTGTGCTGTTGCCTAATCTTAGCTTCTATCTGCTGTCAAGACGGCTGTTATGTTTGATAGACTGGTAGGTTAGGTTTGAGTCATACAGGAACTTACAATATTGTCTGTGGTTTTTGACAACAGTAATCCAGGTATAAGGTCATTTAAAGGTCCCATATTGTGAAAATGAGATGTCTTTTTTTAATCATAAATCAGGTCTAGGTACTATATAAATACTGTGGAAGTATACAAAGCTTAATCGACAATGAAATGCACAAAGGGACAAAACGACGCCTTCGTTCTAACTTTCACTTTCAACTCCAGGGTTCATAGGATAAAAGTAAATCAGATAAATAGGCTGGACTGAGACCATTAACAGATTTATAAACCAGTAAAAGAATCTTAAAATTGACTCTGAAGCGCACAGGCTGCCAATGCAGAGACTTTAAAATAGGTGTAATATGAGCTCTCTTTCTTATATATCTTATATAACATATCATGTGTAACTTTGATATAACAAAGAAATCAACTGACAGTACAATCAATCAATCAAACTTTATTTATATAGCACTTTTCATACATAGAAATGTAACACAAAGTGCTTTACAAAAAATAAGGATAAAAACAGACAATAAAAATTACAAAACCCACCCCTCCCATCCCCGCATACACATCTGTATGTACACACACACGTACATAGACACACAAGCACACACTCAGACTCACACACAGCACACATTGATTGACAGTGTAGAGACATGGCAAGGCACCGTGGATCCAGATGAGGAAAAAGTTTATTCCAGAGTTTTGCCAGTTGTAGTAGAAATCTTCTTTCTGACTGTAAATACTTACATGAATAATTTAAATATTTCCTCCAACAACTAACTACAGTAACGCAATTTAGCAGAGACCATTTTAACAGAGTGTAGGCTGAAGCTACCGCCATTATTATTAGACGTTTTAGAGCAATTTGGGGGCTAAATGCAGTTTAACATACATGAGTCATTTCCTTTCCTTACTGTTCACTCCTCTTCAGTCCAGAGTTCAGCCTGCTCATCGCGCCCTGATGAAAGACGGATGGAGTCAGTCCTTACCTTATCATTAGTCATCAGGCCTGAGGTGAAGCAAACCAGCCTGAGGCCCAGTCTCCATTATGCTGCCAACCTAGCAGCCCAACGGGCTTTCTTCAGCCTCAGAAATGAACCTTTGGGTTGTTTTATTTCTTACCCACAAGCTGTTTCAACACGTCTCAGGCCTGGGCACCATCCACTGAGCACAGTATAGGATCATCTGTGTCATATTGTGCTGTAAAACGTGTGAATGAATAACAGAAATCAAAGGCCGGGAGATTTCTCACATCCAAAAATTTCAAGTACCCAGAGCTGTTGAAGAAATCCTTTGATAGTGAGACAATCACAGGTGTGAAACAGGTGGCTCAGTGATGTATCATTTAGTAAAGTTCATTAGCGTACCTGTGAAATGATGTGCCAGTGTGTTGTAACACTAAGGTTCTCACATGAGGAAGTAAAGTTCTCGACTCGCCTATAATCAGTGGTGGAAGAAGTATTCAGCTCTCTTACTTAACCCTCTACGGTACGGTGCTGCCCTGAGGCAACATACCCATTTTTGGCTGGTCAAATTTCTACAATGCATGTTTTTGAGTATTGCAATACTTTAAAGAAAGAGGGAAGAGTATAGGGAACCATAGCAATGCTTTAATTTGTCACATGATCTCCAAGAGGCCATATTGAAACACTTTTTAGAAGACTTTTCCAAAGGAAACAGCTTTGCAATTTTGCGCCACAAAAACAAAAAAATCCCTCAAAACGTCATTTCAAGACATTAATTTCAATGGGTCGTTGGTTCAATGGTACAATGTTGCCTACAGGCAACATTCAGACAAGGTAAAAAAAAGTTCCTTTTATAATGTTTTAAAATGTAAAATGTTATGTATTGTACCCTGTTGAAGCTACTGAATCTTTTACACATATTTATTAAATACATTATGTTAAAATTAATTTTAAAAACTTTCTTTTTCACTTGTGCACCGTTATGGTACAATTTTGTCGATGGGCAACAAACCCCAAAAACTTCCAAATACTTTCCACCACTGCCTATAATGAACTTCAAAAATTCTCACCTTTAAACAACCTCAAAATAAAAAACACATATTTTTCCTCGTACCTTTGGTGTGATCAGCCAACTAAATGACCTTTAGAGTGGTTTTCAACATGAGGGATATATCACACACACTATTAGATACACCATTAAAATATCTATTCATTTATGTGATAACATTATACAGCTCATAACTCT
This sequence comes from Centropristis striata, assembly GCF_030273125.1. Taxonomy (NCBI): domain Eukaryota; kingdom Metazoa; phylum Chordata; class Actinopteri; order Perciformes; family Serranidae; genus Centropristis; species Centropristis striata. The sequence continues at coordinate 7,658,867 of NC_081531.1, forward strand.
TAACTTTATTCTATTCTATTGTGTTGTATTGATGTTGTGCTGCTGCTGGAAGTGCAATTTCCTCTATCTATCTATCTATCTATCTATCTATCTATCTATCTATCTATCTATCTATCTATCTATCTATCTATCTATCTATCTATCTATCTATCTATCTATCTATCTATCTATCTATCTATCTATCTATCTATCTATCTATCTATCTATCTATCTAACTACAGACAGACAGATTACAGCACCATACAGTTGTTGACTGGACTCAGCCTCTGTACAATATTGCAGGTAAAAAGAATTCATATTATCACAGCTTCTTTTTAATTGCTCTGTGGCCGGTTATCTCTGGACAGGAGAGTATTTGCAATCAGTGAGCGTCTCCGAGATTGCAAGACTTTCTTTTTGTCAGACGAGGTGTCTGGTCGCTCCTTTGTTTGAGTATGATAGGTACTTTTCAGTTTGGCTGAGTCATGCCTCACTCCCCTGACAGAGCAACAACAAAGGCCTCATGAACCACAGGACATACTGATGTGATGCAAGCTCCTTATCAAGATATAGTAGTGAATGAAAAAGTAGTTTAATGGCTATAATCTTTGTAGAGGAAACAAAGTATAGTATATAAGTATATCTTTCGGGAAGTATAACTTATCCTTCACCACCTACTTTCCTTTCAATTTCAGTTGCAGATTTTCAGAAAAATAAGGAGCAGTTAATAGTAACATCTGTTCTACACTCTGGGAGAACAGAGCTCATACAGAGTGCTTTGGGCTGTTTTTCTCCCCACTCTTTTTCTTTTTTCCCTCTCCCCTTATTTTAACCTCACAGAACTTGCTGAACAAGATCTGATGCCGTGTCTTGTAAGATGCGAGGCAAGCTGCAACATGTGGGTGCAGCGTCAGGGTGAATACATGGATGTGGGCGCACCGAGCGTTGATGAAGTGGAAGATTTATGGCTAACCAAGCAAAGGGTCAATACACCACTGAAATGTCAAGGAGAGCAGTTCAGTGATCAATATGAGAGGGAGATAGGAAAGCAGTTTCTTATATTATTGATGGTATGTAGAAATTACAGTACTGAGAACTGAGATTTACCACACGGCCAATTATTGTTAACCTTTAAATCACTAAAATGCTACATTTGGCTTTTTACGCAGTGGCATAAATTGATTGTCCCATGAGAGTACAACAGGAGGGAAAAGTAGATTCGTGAAGAGGTTAAGTCAGAGAATAATCACTGTGTGGTAAGGTTAAAGTCCACACTGAGGGGGAAACATCTGTGGAGCTGAAACGTCAGCACACAGTAACCAGTTTACTGCCACTGTGTCAACAAGTGTCCCTCCTGTGAGTTAATGGAGCAGCTCTGGAACGTGTCTGGATCTGTCTCAGATGACATCAGTCTTGGCACACTTGATCAGTTCATAATTGCAAATGAAGTCTGATCTGTGGAAGCGGCATCACGTCATATAATGTTTTCTGCCTATTTGGATGAAAGTAGGGTTTTTAAGCCATGCATTAGCATTGGCTTTATTAGGGTTTAGAAATACTTGCCAATGTGTTTAATAGCAGCTTAATTCTTGCAGACTGCCTGCACAAGGTCTTTTTGCAATTGTGTGATTAAGATACACAATAAAGGTGGCTGCGCTGAGGCTGCCTGCCTTCGAGTGCCACCTCGTTAAAAAAAAAGAAATCTAGAATCGTCCCTGACTTTGGGACATGTAGCAGAAGTGGTGTGCAACTTTTTTTTAGTTTGTAACCCTTTGAGATACAGTTGTGCTGTGCTACTATTTATCTGCATAGGAGATCGTATTGGTTGGTAAGATGTTACAGTTTTATTTCAGTCGCTTTGGTGCATTTCTCACATCACTTTTAACATTTGCACAACAGTTAGTTCAACCTCCACAACATTTAGTCATTTGTGCTCATAGTAGCAGTTTCTCATTCCTTACAACAAATTATAAATGCTTTTGGACATGCATTAATTGTCATTTGCTTATGTCATGTCAGTCAAAATTAACTATACTTGTGAATGCTGAATTAACATTCCATATAAAACTAGTAGTCCTCATTTCATTGCTTGAGCCATTAGATACAAAAATGTTGAACTAGTTGTCAAAATCTGTCAAGCTAATTTTATACATTTTTTAAAATCTTTTTTTTTTTAACTGACAACGTCTCAGAAATTGAACAGTTTCTTTCAGGTGAACCTCAGCGTTCACTGATGAGAAGGACTGTGTGACGCATTAGTTGCAACCAATGATAAGCCACTTCTCTACAATCACTCAGAGCTGAATCCTATAAACCCATAAACACTTTACAACATATATGAACCAAGCAGGACATCGTGTGGACCATTTCTACGAGACTGTGACACTGTCACAGCTCTACCCAAAGGGACTTTATGTTTGTTGTAAATAAGGGTGTTTTTTTTCTTTTGCACAATGCTGTGAACAAATTAGAATTGCAAAGAGCATATGCAGTAAAATGTGAAACATACATATTCAGTGTGTTGTACTCAGTTACCTCATTAAATACAGTAATGTGTAACTTTACTGTAGTTTTTAAATGGTTGTGCAAATAGTATACAGTGCTGTCTTGAGCATTTTCAGGTTATGTCAACAAGATCTGACTTTTTTGCATTGGAAAACATTTACAGAGTAAACTGTCATAATATAAACATGACAGAGACATTTGACTATCTTGTTCATAAACACTGACACTTTCATTGCCATGAATATTTGCTTTTGAGGAATGACCTATCTATTTTGAGCAAATGACACGCTTTTACAGTTATCAACTAGGTTTTGCAGTTTGTAATAATTGTTTTGAGAAATGCATTAACTGTTGTGCAAATGTTAAAAGTGATGTGAGAAATGCACCAAAGCGACTGAGAAAAACTATAAGTTTGAGGCAGTACAGAGAGCTTTTTCATTGCCTTTTGGTTAAGTTTCAGCAAAAAAATTAGGAAATTTTTGTTTTTTTTGTGGATTTATATACACTTATTCTGAATATGTGCATTGGGGTTTTATTTAAAAATTACAATTTACTTTCATGCATGATCGGCAAAGGGAAGAGGGAAGTTTTTGTGGTAGTTGTACTACTACTCTTTGGCCAGGAGATGGCACAAACTCTTTAAGCTTGTAAAGAGGATCATTACTGAGCCAAATTGCAGAACAGGACATAACATTATGATGACCTCCTTGAATGTACTTATTTTAATAAGCAGTTTCCAAAAATAATGGGCATTTTTTATTTTTTGTAGATCAACAACAGTTTATCACGACCAGCTGTCATGATGAAAAATATAATTTAATGAGGAAACTCATTATGAGGAGGTATGGTGGGTTTATTGCAGAATGCTTAAAGCATCTTAAAGCATTCATAAAGATGCAGAGTGGCCTTTTTGAAAATCTGCTAGATCATCTTGAAAAACAGCTCATCACACACACACACACACACACAGGATAAACCGAGCAAACACACTGCCATCTGAAGTAATACTGCAGACATGGACAATATAATGGCCAACTGTAGCCTGCCATTACAGCGGTCATATCATTTAAGTGGGAGGGCTATGCAAAACCTGCACTGTAGCTGAAATAAAAGCATGGCCTTTCAGCAACACACAGACCAATTACCTCAGGGGAGTATATATGATACCAATGCAGTCCATGGTCATGCAGAGGCATTTCCTTTCAAATTTTATTCATGAACTAATTAGCCTGCGCCCTTGCTTTATATTAGTAAAGGTCATTTTGTTCATTATCATTTTGAAAAAAAATCCAAATTAGCATCAAGTTGTAAATAATATTTGGAACATAAAAATATCAGATGCTTGTTTCTTATGTGGGCCGAGCAGGAAAGTCAGAATAAATTATTAGTGGATGCAGGGCGACCTCTGACAAGGTTGCATATGCTGTAGCTCTGAATGGAAGTCTTACAGGTACATCTATAAAAAAAAAAGTAGAACATTGTGAAAAAGTTCAATATTTTTTGTCAATTATTTCAGAAAGTGAAACTTGTATATTATATAGATTCATTACACATATAGTAAAATATTTCAAGCCTGTATTTCTTGTCATTTTGATGATTATGGCTTAGAGATAATGAAAACACAAAACTCAGTGTCTCAGAAAATTTGAATATTACATTAGATACATTTTTAAAAAAAAAGGATATTTTAAACACAAATGTCATGCTTCAGAAAAGTCTGTTCATTTCTATACATCAATACTTGGTTGGGCTCCTTTTGCATGAATTACTGCATTAACACTTGGTGGCATGGAGGAGATCAGCCTACAGCACCATGTTGCTTTTATAGCAGCCTTCAGCTCATCTGGTGTCTCTCACCTTCCTCTTGACAACAGCCCATAGACTCCTATGGGGTTGAGGTCAGCCCAGTTTGCTGGCCAGTCCAGCCCAGTAACACCATGGTCATTGAAGCAGCTTTTGGTACCTTTGCCAGTGTGGGCAGGTTCCAAGTCCTGCTGGAAAACGAAAGCAGCATCTCCAAAGAGCTTGTGGAAGCATGAAGACTCTAAAATGTCCTGCTAGATGGCTGCTATGTTGACTGTGGACTTCAGAAAACACAGTGGACCAACAGCAGCAGAGGACATGGCCCCAAACCACCACTGACCCAGGACCAGCAGATTCAACTTCTGATCAATATTCTAATTTTCTGAGACACTGAGTTTTGGGTTTTCATTATCTCTAAGCCAGAATCATCAAAATTACAAGAAACATAGGCTTGAAATATTTCACTCTATGCGTAATCAATCTATATAATGTATGAGTTTCACTTTCTGAAATTATTGACAAAAAATATTGAACTTTTTCATGATATTCTAATTTTTTGAGATGTACCTGTACGGGCATTTAATCCTGTTAGAATTATATTAGACTGTTCATCCACAAAATAATTGGTCTATTGTAGCCTACAGTCAGGCCATAAGCAAGGCCAGATTAACCATATGGGCAACTGGGCAATTGCCCAGGGGCCCACGACCTCTAAAGGGCCCAGAGCAGTGTGGGCTTATATTTTAAACTGTTCATTGGAGCTGTTGCTCAAAAATGAATTTAAAAGCTATTTCAGGGTGATTTCTGTTTAAAATAAGCTGAGGACCAAAATGCTACTTGATTCTAGATTCTTGATTTTTGTTTTTGTCTTGTCTTCCTTTGTGATGGCTTTATCAATTCAATACATTTGTGCTGCTGTTAAATAAATATTGGATGTTTTGAAAATGGTTGCTTACTTATTTTTTTGTGAAAATTGAGAACACTTCCTTCCCTATCTTTTTCTATCTTTTTGTACGGTGTCCTTGAGTGCCAAGAAAGGCGCCTTCCAAATAAAATGTCTTATTATTTTTATTATCTATGTAGTGGGTCAATTTTGCCAGATTATACTGACTCTGATGTGTTTTGTTTTCATAACATCATACGTGAGTGAGTGGCCTTGACAAGAGGACATGGTGGTGCATTTGTAGTTCTATGAGCGTTTGCACATCTGTACATGAAAATGCACTTGATGACAGTTAGTTATTGATGTATTGAGTATATTAACTGTATAATACTGTAATTTATTCAATATTTTGGTGGTGTTGGGGGGTGGGATGGGGGGACAGTAGGCTAAGATACCACTCCACCTCTGGTTAACGTAAACTGAGCATACAGATCGCCAAACAACTTCCTCTTAGTCGATTATTCCCAAATAACAATGGCATGGTCATTCCGAAAGCAATTAACGGATGTTGTTATGGGACTTTCGCGGGAATTCCCCACGTGTGACTTCATGTGAAGAGAATAGAAACATATAATGCCAACAAAGAAAGAGTCGTCTAAAGAGCTCTGCCACCTCATACAGGCCTCATACAACACATCAAACAATGGCAAAATGCCTTTACTATTACTATTTTGCATTTATTACTTCGTACGGGTATACCATAAACTCCGAATTCTTCCTTTCTGTTATGGAAATGTTTTGATGACGTTGGGAAGACTTACCTTGATACAACCATAGGGGTGTTTCCACGGCTACTACCGTTAGAAACGGATTGTTTAATTAAACTAATATATTTTCATGAAGCAGTTGTAGGTATTTGTTGTCGAACAATTGATATACGTTGTTTGTAATTTGACTAGGGGCAGAGGCGTCGATAATTAAACTGAAGACGATTTAATACACCCCTCCGATAAACTAGTGGTTCATTCCGCCGAGAAGGGGGGAGAGAGGTTCCTGTAGCTTCTGTAGATGTGCCGTGACGCGCTGATGTTTGTGTCTCGTGTGCTCTCCGTGGCAAAGGAGAACCAACAACACAAAGGAAAAAGGTGTCCGTAGGATACTCTTCAAGATAAAGGTAAGTTTCAAACAAGTGGTGTCCGAAAAATACTGGTGGCACCTTCATTTTGTGTTGGTTACCTCGCTGTTTAACAACGCCAGATAACGGTCACGAATCAGCCAGAGCACAGTACTTGGATGCCAGTGTGCTGCTAGCTTAACTTCTTGTTAGCAATCATTTGTTTAACGGTATGTAAATAATTAGACACTGGGGTTATTGCTAACTGCTTAGAGAGGAATTATGATCCCACAAGCAGTAGGACACGTTAAATGCCAAGCCAATGAGAAACACACGTTATGGAGAAGGTTAACTGTGTGTGTAAAGCCAACGAAGTGAAAAGTTCAAATGAAATCCGAGCCCCGTTAACGTTATAGCAACCACTGGCTTTTATTCTGAAACACCCCTGGGTGTCCATCAACAAAGTGCTAGCTGAGTCTGGGCAATGTTATAATGTCATAATGTGTTTTCCTTACTTGAGTCTGGTGCACTGGAAGCTCTCGTGTATACGGATAATAATACACCTCTCAGTACAGTTAAAGCAGTAGTTCTCAACCTTTTTGAGTCGCGACCCCCCGATTTAACATGCATGTTGTCCGCGACCCCCACTCACTGAACACAATCTCACACGCACAGTTCAGGTCACCCAAAAAAAAGAAACAAAATGACCCCAAAAAAGAAACAAAATGATCAAAAAAGACAGAAAATGACAAAAAAAAACAGAAAATGACCAAAAACGACACAAAATGACCCTAAAAGGCACAAATTCACCACAAAATGATTTAAAAAAGACACAAAATGACCAAAAAAGACACAAAATGACCACAAAATGATTTAAAAAAGACACAAAATGACCCCAAAAAATACACTAAATGACCAAAAAAAGACACAAAATGACCAAAAAAAGACACAAAATGACCAAAAAAGACACAAAATGACCAAAAAAAGACACAAAATGACCAAAAAAAGACTAAAACACATTAACACATGAACACTTTAACACAGTGGAGACAGAGCTGACTTCCAAAATGATTTGGCGACCCCCCGAAATCATCTTGCGACCCCACTTGGGGTCGGGACCCCAAGGTTGAGAACAGCTGAGTTAAAGAACTGTGTCTAATGTTGCTGTTTCGCTGTGCTGCCTCTGACTTAAAGGGTTTCATGTTTACATCTACAGCAGACAACCAGAGCTCCCAGTATGACTCAGAACTGTTATAACCCGCGCTCATGACCTGTAGCACCATTCACATTATTATATGTGCTATGTTACAAGACATGGTATCAGGGTTTAATTATTTTGTCTGGTTTTTCCTTTTCTTTTAATTTCAAGGCAAAGTTTTGACCTCATGATAGTGTTTTGGTGAACTTAATTCCCCCAATGAAGGTCAGCCATGAATAGCTTTTTTGTAAATGTGATGTGAAGTATGACTAGATACTAGATTTTTTTTAATTTTTTTTTTACATTGCCACACTGAGAGTATTATTACTAAATACTTTTATGGGAAGACTACACCTGAGCAGATATTTATCTTTCCTTTAGTCTTTAATTCCTTCTGCTTTCTGAAAGTTGAAGCTTTTTGCAAGTTACGGATGTTCTGCAGCTGACCAAATGTGTTTCCCACAGAAAAGCTTTGAATATAGAATACACACTTTTTTTTCCTCTTTTTAACTACTCTGAATATTTTTAGGTTAATTCCTACTTTCTATGTCATCGAACACAAACCTAATTCTTACCAATTGTAAGTGTGAGTCCACTCTGCTCTTTTCCCATAGAGATAACTGTTCTTTTTAGCTACAACTGCAAATTTTTGGACTGTTGCCCCTGTGCAAGGATGCCATCAGATTGTGTTTAACAACATGGGATCCAGTAGCCTGTTGGCACAATGATTAGAGAGACTGTCCTGTTCAATCTGCTGTGTCAGCAATTAGCTGTACCTTTTTTATCTGCTTGTGTGGTCATTTATTAATTACATCATTGACGAAAACACTTTTAAAATAGAACACTGCCTCAGTTACTGTATTTTGCACCAAAATAGTGTGAATCAAAATATACCTCCCCCCACTGACTCTATCAAAAATGCATTTTTAATAAGTTTATTTGAAAATGTGACCTAATTAGCAAAATAGAGCTTGTTGGTTGTGCAAGCTCCTGGTATATAGCCATGTGCTCTTTCTTACTGGTTGTTTTCCCCAGAAGCACAATGGATGAAGAGGAGCAGTTTGTGAACATCGATCTGAATGATGACAATATCTGCAGCGTCTGCAAGTTAGAGACGGAAACTGGGACCATGTCTTTCTGCCACGTCTGCTTTGAACTCAGTATTGAAGGTAAGAAACGGGGGTGACTGTTGCCTGTTTGCTCAATAGAGTGAAGAGCAAACAAAGTACTGCCGAGGGCCTCTTCACATACAGCTGTTTGTGCAGGCTAATGTTGTAAAGCCACCTACAGTATACAGTGTAGTTCCTTAAGGATTCTTTTCTTCTTCCACAGCACGACCTCTCCATACTTTTTACTCATAAACACACGGTCTCAAAGATTTGTCCGATGGCATTCGAAATTCATATTGATCTTCGTCTCCTGCAGTTTCACATAGAAACAGTCTTATGTGGATAGATCAGCACTGGTGTTAGCTGCCAAGTCAATAAATTACTTCTTTAGAAACATCCAGTTTCTTTTTGATCATCCTAGCGTTGATAATCATAGTGAATATGCACTTGGACCAAGGGCTGTAATACAACCTCAGAACCTTTCAGATTTGTTGATGTCTCATATGATTGCCCTCTACAAACACTTCTTTTATCCCCTCCATGAACAACGCAAATGTAGGGGTAATGGGCCTGTAGGACCAAAGCCCTCTCTAAAGCAGGCCACTGTGATTCTCCCGTTTGATGTGCCACTCTAACTCAAGAGCATGCGTTTGAGGTTTTTTCATCTCTTAATTAATGAGTTGCCTATTTGAAGAAGAATGAGAAATCCGAAGAGATTAGATATGCCTCTCAATCGGCTCTCGTTTCATAGATCCACAAAGGCTTTTTTTCCCCTGTGTGTGTGTTTATGTCTGCACGGTATGATTGTGTACGACTTGTAAAATAGAGCAGTATAGCTGACTAAGAGTTCCAAGAATGGTATATCATTCTGTTGACGGCGGGAGAAAATGCATATGCATGAAAGATTTATGGGTCTATTCTGTAATGGTATAAGGGAACTGACTGTAGGGGTATTGATTAATTGCTCTGCTGTTTGTGTGCTGTAAAAGAGTCTTCAGCCACAATCTCATACAAGCAATGTTGGAACACTTAACTTTAAATTGTTTTAGTAAGTGCTTGCAAGCTCATTAATTCTCATTCAGCTGAAATAATTCAAATAAAATAGAAGAATGCAAGCCTGAGTTGGCTAGCATATAAAGCACACATACTAATGTCAAAAGCCTAACTATAACTTGTATTATAAAACATTGTTATATGAAAACCAACGGTTTTAGTAGATTATTGATCTGTGTGACATGTAGCACGAATGGATGGATTACTGAACAGACCTACTGGGCAAAGACCCAGGAGCTCAGAATCAGGGGCTCCACCTCCAAACTGTTACTCAACGAGACAACTAGAAAGAGACTCAAAATGACCAGTAAGTCATTAAATGGCTGCAAAGAGATACAAAAAGACTATAAAGAAATCAGACAAAGAGACTACAGAAACTACAAAAAGAGGGCAAAAACAACTGCAAAGAGACTCAAAATGACTGAAAAAGGGTAAAACAACCACAAAGAGGCACCTACAGATAAAAGGCCAAAACAATTATAAGGAGACACAAAACAATTGCAAAGAGAAAAAAAACACAATGTCATTAGACAGGTTCTCACAATCCATTCATGGTAGCACATAGTACTATTTAGTTTAAATTTTTCACAGATCATTTCTCAGCAGATCTCAAAACTAAAGGCAGTTTTTGGGGTCACCTTTTTTATTTGTCCTTTTTCTAGCTCACTAGAATCCTATTTGGACTTGTGGGTCGCTAAATGTCTTAAAGTAGATAACCCAAAGTTTGACAAATTCGACTATCCGTAGACATTCAACAAGACAGGTTGCTTATGTGGCTCAGTTTGGGTGTCATCATTTTTGCTCCATTTCATGTTTTAGCAATGATGCTCTATTCTGGAAGGAAAACGTCAGCTGGTGGGGAATTTATGTAATTGTGTCTCCTAAGCTTTTCATCATTTACACAAAACTGAGGCACCCTAGGTAGGCTACTTGCTGTGTCAGTCAGATCAGACTTCTAAAAAGTGTATCATCATTGTGCGCTTCTAGGGGTACAAGATTTGATGTAGCCAGTGAGTGGCAATGATGAGGATCTTATGTAACTATTGGGTCTGGGGGAGAAAAGGGGGGTTTGCAGACATGCACGTGTTTCTGATGCAGCTGAGCGTTTCAATGGTGGAAGGGGAGCTTGCCAAGCTGCATGCGGCTACTTTAGGCACGGCTGATTGGAAACTAAGGCAGAGCCGTGTGCCTGCTGACTGCTCATGTAGACCTAATGGCCTCAGCACTCATTCATCTTGTTCCATCCTTCGTTAAAGAGGAAGAGAACAAAAGTCCATGCATGCATACAGAGTGTACAAAAAAACATGAAAGAGAGAGCCTGTCTCTCTGGGCTAAACCATATCATGATATCTCAAGGGTGAAGAACTGCTGCTGAATATTCACTGCCTACTTCCTATGTGCCGGTTTTGAATATTTAAAACGTTATAGATGTAGAACCGCGTCTTGTTTGTCCTCTGTATTTGCTACTTTTCACTTGAACAATTGAACAATATTATTAAAAATTATTGGATTTATTTAATTTAAATAATTAAAATTGCTTCAGATTGTTGTGTACTGTCTTGTTGTGTACTTTGTTGTGCTGTAGCGTAGAGATAAAGCTAAAACCGTTGAATGCTCAGCGAGGAATGGCATGGAGGAGACATTTGTAAAACATGCTGTGGCATGTCTGTTGGAATCACACACAATGTCTAGTGTGGCCATGACATTTTATAAATCCATTTGTGAGAAACACTTTTTCAGGTTTTCAAACTTTGCTTCTTCCAGAGTCACAAAGACGCTAAAAGCTGTTCTCACAGGTTGAATAAAACTAAATAAGTCTGTGGTGTGCAATGGCACAGCTTTGTCACAACAGAGAGCAGACCCATTATAAGTTTATTATACTAAAGTATTCATTTACACCCACAACCTCCCTAAGCACTGCTTAGAGGCTTGTATGACATGGAGATGTTCAAACTTGTCTGTTTAAACATCAGTTGCAGACCGGCACAGTATTTACAGTTTAAGTTGGGCAGTACTTTACATCCACCGATACAAAAACAAGATCCACTTATAATTAAACATCTGTCATCTTTAGATTCATCATAGATTATATGTATGAGCCTGGAGCAAGGCGCTTATGTTGACAGGGCGCATAGTTGTTTATCGACAGTATCACCAGGTGCAGATACATATGTTAAGGCTGTTTGTGGCATAAACGTTGAGCACAGTGCAACACAGGATGAATGCTCAGGAAATTCAGTCTTTGTTGTAGCTCCAAGTAGTTGTTTCCTGAGGAAACTGCTTTGGCCTGTGTGTGTTGGTTCCATCAAAAAATACCGAATAGAAACCGTGTCTATTTATATATTGCTCAACCTCTGCCTAACTGGGCATTTCTGCATTTCAGACTTTTCTTTTCTTTTTGCTTTCTTCACCATCTGAGCTGAGTACTAAATGGTTACACAGCCTTAAGCATCAACACTGTACAGCAGAGACCTACTGCAGTTGCCACACCAAGAGCCAGTTCAGCCAGTCTCCAGTCACTCTTTTGTGGAAGTGATGTCATTTGTATATTTCAGAAACATTTTCATAGTCATTTATGGCTGCCCAAACCGCTATGACACATGTGATACCAAATTTGCATAACTGAAAAATGTCCCAATCACAATATGCACAACATTTACACAATTTATATATTTTTATTGACGGCCAGATGGTAGTAGGTAGTCAAACCAACAAAAAAAATTGGTTTCAATAAGAGTATCACACACTTATCAGAATGAACAGTTGGAATCTGATTGCTCAGCACAGCATAATTCAAAGCAGGCAGGGCTTTTTGAACTGACCTTATTGGATGTGACAAGCTGTGCTTTGTAAATACCTGAGATATCTCACATTAGTGTGAGTATTGTAACCTCCGACCTCTTACACACACAGCCTTTTGGTCTTCTCTGGCTCCTTGTCAGACAAGATGTCTGCTGAGCTGCCAGGTTCAGCTACTGCCCAGCACCTTTAATCCTTTATCCGCTTACATAATGCAGACGGAATTTTTTGCCGCGGCCTGTTAGCATTACCAGCTGGGTTAGAGAAAAAGAGAAAATTCCGACAGGGAGAGGCTGGATGGAATGATGCAGTTGGTGCTGATTCTGGTTGCTGCTCTACAGGGGCTATTGTAGCTCCTATAAACAGAACATTCATTGTGGGTGAACTCTTCACCCTGGGATGTAGAGGCCTAATTATGTTGCTGCCTGTGGTAGCTGTATGTTTGAACACAGTTGGGGCCCAGAGATTTGCTAAACCTACTGCGTGGTTCTGCTTTCTAAGCCCTCCAATTTAGTGCTATAATGCTTTGTGTATAATGGGCTGCTTTCCATGTGAATCTATTATCGGTTTGATAAATAGCCCCTTTTTCAAAGTTTATTCTCTTCATTAGCCCTGCAAGTATAAATAAATTGTCTTTTGGGGTCCATTCTTTCTTGCGTAACTCTGAAATAATTGTGTATTTCACCACAGGTCTGTAAGGCTAAAATAACTAAATATTCACATAATCTAAACCACTGAATGTGAACCATTGTCAGCAACAACCTCTAGAGAGACAATTATCTTCTGCCACCTTGGAGTGAAGTGAGTCAGATAGACAGCCACAGCAGATGTAGCCTTGTATCTCTGTTACACTATCAATTTACCAAAGGTTTCATGGTATCTACCCTGCAGGACACAGGAGAGGACATCAAGTTTTTGTTTGATTTAAATCGGTTTATTTGGACTGGCTTGTTTGTGTAAACAAGGCGTGGGCAGACGTAGTTTGCATTTAATTGGGATTTCTGGTACTGAGTATTTGTAGGCTTTTGTTGTCAATTTCCATAATAATAGAGCCTTTGCATAATTTTAACTGCTTGGAACTCGACATGGTGTCTGGCATTGTTTACTATAATGACAGGTTTGCTCATAACAATGTCTTCATAATTCAGATTTTTGACTTAAAAAGATTGCTCTACCCAGAAAAATACCACTTGGGCACTGACTGTATTGTACACAGGTGTACACCTGAAGGTAGCTGCCACTATGGCTTTCCTGAAATAAAAGTTCACAATACATAAATTAGTCAGTATTAATGTCTTGTCTTGTCCTGTTTTGGTTACTGTCACGTGCAGCCATGCATTTAGTAATATAGCACTCTGTCTTTTATAGAACTCTGTGCTTATGTCTGCCAATATATGTTTCTGTAATCACCATGTTGGGGCTATATAATACGTTGATATGTGTGTGTGGTAGGGTTGTCACAATACTAAAATTTTCAACTCGATACCGATACTCAGGAAAATATTTGATACTCAATACCATTTTCGATACCACAAGGATAAAAACAAAGACCCCAAAATGTAACAGAAATATTTTTTTTTTTTTTTTTTTAAAGATATTTTTTTGGGCATTTTGTAGCTTTATTGATAGGAGAGATATTGAGAGTGAAAGGGGGAGACAGAGGGGAAGACATGCGGGAAAGGGCTCCGAGCCGGATTCGAACCCGGGCCGCCCGCATACAAGGACTGGGCCTCTGCGGTACGCGCTCTACCAGGTGTGCCACCGAAACGCCCCACAGAAATATTTTTAATAACAAGAAAAATGCAACATGTAAAAACGAACAGAACCACAGGTTAAATATTTATAATAAAAAACAGTTGTGCAAAAAGAAACTGCAACTATGATAACGAGCTTCAGATACTCGATACTTTTGAAGATGAGTATTGTATCCGGATACAATTTTTAGTATCGATACTTTTTTGAGTATCGAAACTTTTGACAACCCTAGTGTGTGGTATCTAGTAGTTTTAACGTTCAGATGTCTTCCATACTGAAGCAGGTGAAGTAGCTATTGTGTTTCTGTATTCATACAGAAACACAATAGCTACTTCACCTGCGGTGTGTGGCAGTTAGTCTGGAAGGTCTGTGTGGGTTAACAGGTGGTTTGAGTTCAGTGTTGGTCGTGTGAGCTCTATGTCAGTGTTAAAGTTGGCCCGTGCAGCAGCTGACAGCACATTCTTCTAAGCTGTGCCATGCAGCCGTGTTTGAAACCTTACCACCAATGACCTCTGTCCCACGTGCCCCAACAGCAGCTCTCAACCACTCACTGAAGTGTGTCAAGGCTCGAGTGTCCTTGCTCCTCTCATACGCATACTGTTTAGTGCAAACACAGAAGTCTGCAGAAGGGTGCTTCAGGCAAGACAAAATGTGTCACTCAGTTCATTGTACTCACATGTACAACAGAAGAAATTCTGTACTGTGCTCTGCTAACATGCATAAAGGCTACAAACACAACTGTATGTATTGAAACTTTTGGCAAAGATCTCTTTCAGTGATGGCAACCAAAAGGTCAGGTCTGCAGAGAGGAAGTCTAAGTTAAATTTGGGCAAAACTGCAGCCGCTAAATAGGGAGCAAGATTAGATCAAACGGAGGGATGTCATCTCTCTACAGCCTGAGGATTATTATGTGGTCGTGTTCGGAGCGTTCCCTTGGTTACTTTACTAGTGATAATTATCTAACAAAACCGACATCTTACTTCCTTTTGACTTTTGATGCTACTTATAATCTTTTTGATTTCATTTCATCTCAAACATATCCTTCTTTTAATTTGTTTATAAAACAAATTCAAAGATGATGAATCGATCAAGGCCGTTCTGATTCTAGTGGTGAATTATTACTTATTTTTGCTAACTAAAAACTATGAAAGCGCTATGTGTTTATATTGTTCATCAGACCTAAGCATGTGCCTGCCCTTTGTCTCTGTTAGTGGTGTCACTGAATGACAGACTAACCTTGACTCATTCCTTACAAAAGAGCAGGAAAAAACAAGCCTATCGTTCGTCAGTGTTGTGCTTAATGTGTTTAGCTGTCACAGCTGAACAATGTTGATTCACCTCCAGTGAATAGTCTGTGTGTGTGTGTCTGTGCTTCTCTGTGCAGCCATGAAAGACAGTAGTGCTAAGCTGCTTAGCTGGAGTGAGGTCTTTGGCTGGTGGTGCACTGCCCTGGTTGTGGGCCAATGATTTTTCTGCTCGGCAAGTGGTAGTCAGTTTGTTTTTGTGGTAGTCTAAAGACTGAGACTGATCGGATTATAACATGGCTGTTTGATTGGCACGAAGTTCCTGCAGCTATTAGTAAAGCATCTGGACATTCATTGGCCATTCAGTAGATAATATTCCTTCACACATGACTCACATTACTAAACTATTGTAAAGATCTGTCTTTTTTTTATGCACTCAAGTCAGAACACAAAAATTCAGAAGCTAAAAATAGACCCCTCTCAAATAGTTGTGTAATGGTCTAAAACCTTCCTATATACTGAGGCATATAAGATATGGTGACTATCTCGCATTAGGTATGGGCTATTTGCTTTGATACTGCAGGCAAGATTTCAGAAGAAGTCATGCAAGGAAATGACAAAGGACAGAAATATGATATAAACAACAAATTGGTGCTTAAAATGATTTTTTTTCTTTATTCTGTCTGTCAACACACTGTTTTAAAAGATGGTCATACCCTTTTGAAAGTAGAGCTTGATCAATTTTGGATTTTAGAGACCAATAATGATTTTAGAGGGGAAACAATTAACACATAACATTATTATACATCGTACATACAATGTATTGCATTGTCAACTAAATGATTATCTTTGGAGAAGTATTCCCACACGTACTGCCCGATCACTGCCCCTTTTCAGCCATCAGTAGGTGATAGAGGAAAGAACATTTTAGTTGTTCAGTGCACTACTGGACAAACTAGGTGAACGTGACATAATTTCTTCATCACCCGGAGCATAGTTTTCTGGATTATTTGTTCTGTAAAAAGTTTTGATATTGGTGCATATTGGATAACATACTGTGACAGTTGGGGGGGGGGGCATTTAAGATTATTGGTCAGTCTGGTTTTATATTGTTCAGTTTTACCCTTCTCTTAGAAAAAATACAACCCCACACAATTTATACCCGCAACACTATAACCACACAAAGGTAATACCTCTCAGGGTATTCCTTTTTATAATACCCAGAACCTCAACAAACAATAAAAGCACAAAAGCATCTTTGTTAAAGTAAAATGTATTCACACAACACAAAGTCCAAAAGTCCAACACATTATTCATTCACAGTTCATTTCTCAATACAACAATTGATGTATCAATGAAAGGCCAATATTGTTTCATAATATTGGCTGACTGACATCAGTCTTGCTCTACTTGAAAAAGTCACAAATCACTTTAGTCAGCTTATATTATGTCTGGTCTTCACACAAACCTAGCAAGTCTGCTGAAGTGATGCTTGCAGGAAGTACTGCTGGTAGCCACAGCTGTTCCCTTAAAACCTGTTGAAGTGAATTGAAACCCTATTTTGTTATCAACTTAGATTGTTAGTTTCGTTTCCTATTGCTTATCTTGCCATTGATGTGAAGTGGAAATGAAGTTTTTGAGTTGTCACACACATCTACATTCTCTATTGGCAACTACTACATCTATATTTAAAAAAAACCGCTGGTTTAATACTTTCTAATTTCCTACCGGCTACTGGTTTCCAGTAGGGGTTTAGTTTCATCATAATGCAATATTATATAACTTCTTTGGACAACAATACGATTACTGCCAATAAACTCATGGGTCTGCCAGGATACAATTCATTTCAGGGTCCTGCAAACGATATGAGTAGATGTCATTTATGCTCATTTAACAACCTTTACATTTCAGCTCACAGAAAGGAACTAAAATATGATTAGACAGTTTTATTACCGAGATCTTCCAGACATTGAAATGAAAATCTTGAAAATGACAAGAATAAATGGAACAAGTGGGAATTTAGAGATGGTGTTTTATGCTATGTGTCCTTATTTTCACTTTGCATCAATGATAGTGGATTATTGATCATTGAATGGATATATAGATACTGTTCAATGTATCATTAAACCACTAGTTGTCAGTTGCTGACCCTGTTGAAACTGGCTGTCACAGCCCTGTATCACAGGAAACTGACACTCTTTGTGTTTGTGTGTGTGTGTAAGTCTAAAAAGGCCCTGGAGACCACACTAAATATGAGGGCTCTGTCTGTACCTATTGTCCTGTGGCCATGATGTGGTAGTTATGTCCTGTGGTTTCCTATGCTCAGCTGCCTGCTGCATGTGAAGCAAACATACCCAAGTGAGCTCTTAAATCTATACAGCCACAGTGACTAATCTCCTCACCTCAGGCTCCAACACGTACTCCTTGTATGCTGAGAAATGCAGGCTGTGAGAAGAAGGCCATCACACAACCACCTGTGGAGTCCACTTTCACTTTAGCCTCATCCGTTATCTCTTGCACACATACTTGTTTGACTCTCCGTTCCCGTTCACCTTCAGCTTCCCTTTGTTTATCAAGCTTTGGCCCATTTTACTCCGAGGTTATTTTAATTTTGGGCCACTTGCTACGTGTTAATTTCCTGTGTGTGTCCTAAAATGGGTACAGTGTGACCTGTTTTGACTGGATCCAGGAAGCATTACCTTTTTCCCTGTAGAGGTACTACCATGTATTGTAGTCTTAATTATAGAATATCA
This sequence comes from Centropristis striata, assembly GCF_030273125.1. Taxonomy (NCBI): domain Eukaryota; kingdom Metazoa; phylum Chordata; class Actinopteri; order Perciformes; family Serranidae; genus Centropristis; species Centropristis striata. The sequence goes on from NC_081531.1 coordinate 7,677,062, forward strand.
GCCCATGAACTGAAGTAGTTTTATTTTTCCACTTCTGTTAGATTAGAGAGTTTAGATTTCTTTTTTTTCATGGGATCCTGGTTCATCTTCTGTTGAGACTTGTTTATGTTTTCAAACAGTATGAGCAATAAGACAAAGTGAAGGCTTTGAAATTGCAGCTTTCTTGTTCTTTGGTATATTAAAATGTAAATGAATGTAAGTGAACTTCTGCTTCATGTGGACAGAAGCCACTCTGTGCACTTTACTGCCTTCTGTTGCCTGGTAAAATTTCCAAATATGCTTTATGTGTTTGCATTGAGACTGGGTTAATCTATTATCCCTGCTATCTCAACGCTCTCCTGGCTAATCCACTGCACACTAAGCTGCTTTCACAGAGAGATCACCATAGGTCAATCTGCCAGTTTTAGCTCCCTTTCATATTGGTCTGCTTTTATTTTCTGTGGCGAGTTCATTAGGTCAGTACTGTATTTCTCACTTACTCTTAAGATAACTATTTTATATATATATAGAAACCCTGCATCTTGAAAGTTCACTGTATTTTTGCACTCTTTATATTGAATTATTTGTGTGGCTGTAGCCTTCAGTTGTATTATATCTATTCACTCGCTGCTTTATGTCTGTTTGAATGCAGGTATCTCCTCTGCTACCTTATTGCACTCAAAGTCCCTGCGCGGCCACAGAGACTGCTTTGAGAAATGCCACCTCATTGCCAACCAGAAGCTGTCACGTTCCAAGGTCTCCCGAAGTGCCTACGAAGGCATGAAGCTGGCCTTCAGCCAGAAACTGAACCGCATCATCCAGTACGCCCAGAACAAAGACTCTGTCTCCTCCAACGGCCCCAGCAGACGAGGGTCAAAGCTTCTCGGTTGCAGCCAGCAGAGTGACCGCAAGCTGCTGCCCCAGTCGGACGCCCAGGTGCCCCGCTACACGCCCTGCTGGGACACGGGCAAAGCAACAGGTCTGCCTGATTACACCATGGGGATGTTGGAGTGCCACACGGTGGAGGAGCTGGGGCTGCTGCAGGAGTCACAATCGACCGTTTGGTCCAGTGACAGCAGGAAAGGTCAACAGAGTCGGAACCAGCTGTCGGGAGGAGGACAGACGCAGCACAGACACCAAGGCCACAGCAGAGATGAATGTGAGCATGTTTTTTTAATTTTTTTAATTTTATTTAACCTTTATTTAACCAGGGAATATCCCATTGAGATTAAGAACCTCTTTTTCAAGGGAGCCCTGGCCAAGAGGCAGCAAACACAGAATACAGTTACATATTTACATAGCATACAGACCTTAAACACGTCATGAGAAACAAGTGCATGTTGTGGAATTGGCCTCAATAACTCTTAGTTTGGATTTAAAATTGCTCAAAGAAACAAATTCAGTTAATTTCCATTCTTTCTGGCGCATATTCCAGCATAAGGTGCAGAGTAAACAAATGCCCTTTTACCCAACTCTGTAGAGCAGAAGGGACAGAAAGCAACAATTGATCTTGTGAACGAAGAGAATAAGATCCTGCATTTCTCACAGTAATTAAGCTGCAAATGTACGAAGGCAGCAGTCCCAATATTGCCTTATAGATGAAAGTATACCAATGACTAGCCCTTGGAGTGGCCAGAGCAGGCCATCCTACCTGAAAGTATAATTCACAATGGTGAGTGGACATCTTACAGTTAGTAATGAACCTCAAAGAAGCTGATAAACACTATCAGTCATTCTAAGACATTGAGCAGCAGCATTCATGTACAAAAGATCTCCGTAATCCAACACAGATAAAAACGTTGCAGTGACAAGACTTTTTTTTACATTAAAAGAAAAACACAACTTATTTCGAAAATAAAAACCCAATTTTAACCTCAGCTTCTTCACAAGATTTTCTATGTGTGGCTTGAAGCTGAGTGAATCATCAATTAAGACTCCTAAGTATTTATACATATGAACCAACTCTATTTCGCTGCCCTCAAGAGTGGACACTGCGGGAACCATTTCAGGCAATTTTTTAATGTTAGAAAATAACATAAGCTTTGTTTTGTCGGCATTGAGAACCAGTTTCAAGTGAATTAATGAATTTTAAGTTTGAACTTTCAGTAACTTTAGTTTGAACGTGTGTAACCGAAGCAGACGTGGCAGGATTGTTTTTCTCGTTCTGAAGAAAGAACAATGCTGACAGTATGTCAACACTATTCCCGCTGCCTCTCTTCTCTTAACGTCAACATTTAGTGTTGATCGCTGCAATTTCTAAAACCTCCAAGCACTTATAAGTTCAAAGAAGGCAGACAGAACAGTACCACGGGAACAGAAAATACATTCTTACTTGCTCTGTCCTTCATCTTCTTCTTTGCTATGATCCCTCCAGAGAAAAGTTAATTTTCCCATAACCCTGAGATACGGCATGTCCTTGGCTTCTTCATGTCTCGTTGCTGCTAAAGCTGCTTATGACTGCAGACTGCAGGAATGTGAAAGAGCCGTCTATAGGTCTCTCATTAAAATTCTGTGCTTTTTAATGAAAGATGACAAGCAGATGATATGTATAATGATTTCACAGGTACACCGATAACTCTTGATTATTGCATATCTCTAGATTAGCTCATCAACACTTTCTTATTTGAAATTCTTGAACCTGCAATTGAACAGGAAACAATACAATTTTGCAATTTAAATGTTTATGTTACATACATATGTAAACACTACAACTGCAGCATGTCAATGAAGTGACACATTCCCTCTGGTATTGCTCAGATTATTCTTATTCTTGATAAAGTTATACAAAATTCAACATATTAAGGAACAACATAATCAAAAACTATACAGAGATTTGTTTTCAGCACATATAATTAGCCACATCATCCAGTTTCGAGACTTGAATAACACCAGTTATCTTCTGCTGGAGACAATCTGTTGCCACTCTAGTTGTCTGTGTCTGTGTGTTTGTCTGTGTGTTTGTGCGTGTGTGTGTGTGTGTGTGTGTGTGTGTGTGTGGAATGTCTCCCGCACGGCTCTTTTTCTCTTCTTTATGCGTGGGGTCTATTTTTGCCAAAGTAGCTTATTTCTCTGAAGCATGAAAATTAGTTGTGAATGCCTATAAATGCCTGTATTTATTGGTTATTGACTCACATCTAATTAAGCTTTTTATTTATTTCTGACTTTGTAAACTTACAGAAGCTCCAAAGACTTTATTTTTGGATTTCCATTTAGAGGCAGAGAGGGAGAGATGGAGGGAGTCGACCTGTTGAGCTTCTCCTCAGTGCCTCCTGCTCTTTGTGATCACCTATACTGTGTTTCTATACAGCCAAATTCACTGTAGAGTTGTTCTAATTAACGCTTTTTCCATCTGTTGTGAGGCAACAAAAATTTGATCCTGGCTTCTTAATACTATTTTGATTACTAAGCTGCTGAGCTACAGATAAAAACATTATTTTACCATCATCCAGAATAAACCAAAGTACAGGATAATACCAGCATCTGTACTGTGATATCGGCTATAATGTAAGTAATGTAAAATGAGGCATTGCGAAAAGGTTTTCACTCATTTAACAACTTGTAACTGCATTATAAATGTCTGCTGAAGAACAGATGATCTGCTCTTGAAATGTTTCCAGTGACTGAGCCGGAGAGCGATCAGATGCTGTGTACATTCAGCGTGACCTGCTGCGCCTCTCACACTTTGTAATCAAAACTGTTTTTTTTCTTTTAGTGACAAACATGAGTGTGGACGAACTCCATCAGCTGAACACCCAGCTACTGATGCAGATTCAAAGTATGTGTTTTTTTACTGCCCTTCTGTGTTATATTGTGCAATACAGCAGATTGAATACAACCTTTGACATAGTGTTCAGCTGTTCCAATGATCAATATTTCAAATGGTCATCTTCAACCTGTAATGCTCATCAATCAATCAATCAATCAATCAATCAATCAATCAATCAATCAATCAATCAATCAATCAAGCAATGTGACTTTATTTGTATAGCACTTTTCATACAGGAGAAATGTAACACAAAGTGCTTCACATAAAAATGGACAAAACAAAAATAATAATAATAATAAAACATAGAAACAAGCAAACACCCTCCATCCTATTAAAAACAAAGCACAAACTGAGGAAGCTCCATCTCAACGTGGAGCAGTGAGGAAACACTGGAGGCAGGTTAGAAATGAATTAGATAAAATAAATAAAAATAAAGTAATGTAAGATAATATAAAATAAAAAACAAAAATAAATAATAACAATAAAAAAAATTTAAAAAGCTAGATAAAAAAGATGAAAACAATAAATAAATCATTAAAAAGTAAAAAGTAGACCATTATATATATATATATATATATATATATATTAAAATAACCTAATAAATAGTAGCAAATAAAATAAAATAAATAATAAAATAAATAAATAATAAAATAAAAGAGAAGATGTAACACTAAGATGCATGAGCAGAAAAATATTTTAAAATGGTGCAAGTAAAAGCCAAATTAACAAGATAAGTCTTAAGTTTGCTCTTACATTTACATTTAGTCATTTAGCAGACACTTTTATCCAAAGCGACTTACAGGAAGAATAAAAATGAATAACTCTTACAAATATGAACTGTCTCATCTGTAATAAAGCCCCACAATAGATTGTTGGTGCCCTGAGGAAAAAGCTGTACTAGTAAAACGTGTTACAGCAGACTCAACACAGCAGAGGTTAGAGGGGCTTCTCTAGTCAACATGTGAACTGGCCACTGTGCAGTGCTAGCTCATGCATGCCCTGCCTGTCTCTTCATCAGTCAGACATATTGTTTGTCGTCACGGTAACAGCTAAGCTACACACAGCTCTTCTCCAGCAAGTTTCATTTGTACCTCAGTGTGCTCGAGTGCCCACTAGACCTCGGGGAGGCTGATGTTTCTTTGGCACACTCCCTTTTAATTGACATCCCAATCATCATTAAACATAGTTGATAGTTTCATCGTCAGTCTTTTGTGTGATAAAATGAGCCAAGCTGTCTCTGTGGCCAGTGTCAAGAGGGAAATGACACGCGTTAATGTGAAATGTTCTCCTAATGAAGTGAAGTCTAATGAGTGCCTTGCCTACACACTCAGCAGTCAGTTACACATTGTCTTTACTCAGAACAGATGGGGAGGTTATTGCTCCTCCAATTAGTTAATTATGTTAATTATCTTCTATTAGAAATGTCCCAGTGTCCATCAACTTGTTTAGAGTAGTGTTCCTCAGCTGCATAACACTAACATCCTTTTTCTTTTTTTGAAATATTTTATTTTCAGTTTATACATGTAATGTGTACAAATATAAACATACAATATACCAACAGTATAGAGACATAACAAAGCCCCCCACTCTAACAATAAAAATAAAAAAAGTCAGTGTTCAAGGTCAATACAAACGATTACATTAAGCACTTGGTGTAAGAGGTGTACCGATATGGTCTAAATATGGCTGCCAAATTTTCAGAAAGGTGTTATATCGTTTTCTGAGACAATAGGTGATTTTTTCCAGAGGGATACAACTATTCATCTCAACAGACCACCTATCAATAAGAAGAGGGGAGTCAGATTTCCATGATGCTGCAATGCACTTTTTAGCCACACACAGAGCAACTTCAATGAAATTTGAGCTGTGCATTGTTCAAAGAGCGGCGATTACTTGTAAAGTTCCCCAATAAACAAAGTTCAGGGTCCACTGGAACATTTATTCCTGTGATCTTGGTTAAAGTGGAACAGATATCATGCCAGAAGGGTCTAACTTTCATACACAGCCAGGTACAGTGCAAAAAGGAACCAACTTCAGCATCACATCTGAAGCACATTTCCGACAGGTTAGATTTGAATGAATGTAATTTTTCTGGGGTAAGGTATAATTGATGTAGAATATTATAGTTAATCAATCTATACCGGGCATTGATAATAGTTGACAAGCTGTTCTGACATAGTTCTGTCCAAAACTGTTCATCAATTGCAACACCGAGATCTGACTCCCATTTCATTCTAGACTTATGCACATTTGGTTTTGGGCCTTCATTCAACAACAGGCGGTAACACTAACATCCTTAACACAAGTTGTTAGTTTTCCTTTCCTTTTTCCTTTTTTGTGGGCTTATCTTAAGTAGATGCATTATTTGTTGTGTTGTCCTTGCTCTCTGCTCCCTCAGTAATTAGAATTGATTTTCTTTGTCTGCCATGTTGCTCTGTTTATAAGTTGATCTTGTGTGTGAATGAAGCCACTGATTCCCTTTTTTTCTCGCCGACTCCACAGAGATCTTTGAGGAGCTGACTGCGGCCGTGCAGGAAAAGGACTCGTTGGCGTCAGAGCTGCACGTACGTCACATTGCCATCGAGCAGCTGTTTAAGAACTGTGCCAAACTGCCCTGGCTGCACATTAGCAGGGCCGGGGTCAAGGCCAGCAGCAGCAGCGGCCCCGTGGAGTGAGGTGCAAGCCGGTATCCACTGCTGGGAGGAAGCTGGACAAACACACGCTGCAGCAAGGCTGAAAAAGCTTTCGTGTATATTGAGTGACTTTTACGACACTATGGTGATCTGCTGTAGAACAGCATTAAGGGCTGGGTTTACGTGGCCTCTGTTCTCGTGGTTGCAGTGATGATGCAAGGATTAATAGCGGTTTGCAGTTTTAAACCAATTGCTGGTCTGGCATGTGACCTGAATTCACCCATCTCATGTAGCCAGGGTGCATGGGGACATGTTCTTATTGGACATGATCCTTAAAAATAACATCTGTTAAGATTTACCTTAGCACAGACTGAAAAGCAGTTTGTCTGCATACTTTTACAGAGATGATTGCTGTTGGTTTTATTACATTTTAGTTTGCTTTTACTCATTTCTGTAGATACATTTCTTTCTTTTTTTTCCTGCTTCTCATTATGTCAGTCATAAATATTCTAATATGGGTTTTAGCACTGCTTTTTACTCCACTATACGTTATCTGATGGTTCTCTGTAGAATGTACAGTGAGTTACAGTATTTTTATAACATGGCTTGGTGCAGATTAGCCAGACGATGTCTATCATGTTCATACCACCAGACACTGCCAGCTAGGCTGTCCTCGACTAAAGAAATTCTTATGGCGTGTTCACACCGGGCGCAGGGCGAATCTATTTGCACAATGTGATGACATACAAAGTCAATGCCAAGACGTGAGTGAATGCGAAATTCACCAAGTGCTGCGATGACATAAACCCTGAAATGAAATGAAATGAAAACATGATATTTGCATTTTTATGTATTCGAGTTGAAAACCTTGAGTGAGAAATGTGTGTGAAGCTGTGTTGCAAAAGCTGTTCAGCATTGAGATTCTCCTTCACAGCGTCGCTCTGATGGATCCAGGCTCCGTTCAGAAAACAAACATTTTAATAGTTGTTTGCTTGTCGTCCTGTGGACAGACCTGATGGAGCATAACTTCAGAGATTTATTACATCTGCATCATGTTATAGTAATTTCGGCATACTTTATTTTTCATTAATTGCAATTAAATCACAACAAAATCTGTTATTTCGGGTACAAACCAGTGTAGAAGTGGCAGTCAGTATAGCCCCAAATTGATCCGAAATCCATTTGAAAGCGTGACTTAAAATCCATTTATTTTAGTTGCATAACGCTGTAGAACCCAACCGGACACAGTTCCTAGAGAAGGCTGTGAAATTTATAGAGTAATGTGCGTCTCTGCATGATATTATTAATCCAAACATGACAGATTTTGGGTTTCCAATGTATCTGGGATTTCCACATCATGTTCAAAGCACCGATAGTGATTGTTTTGGCCATGGTTGACAATGGCAGTGTCTGTATCGAACAAGTAACATAAATTGACACAAATATTCCTGCCGTCATGGTAACAACAGTAAAGCAAAGCTAAATTTCACCTTGCACCCTTTGTGAACACACCATCAGTCAACTAACACTCATAAGTTTTTGTCAACTAATCAACCAACAGATCTGTAAAACAGAGTTTCTCTACAGTGAATCATGTTAAAGCACCACTTTATATCTTGTGTTTACAAGGGACTTTTTTTGGGTATAGGTCATTCAGCTTGAAAAAAGTATTATATAATCGACTGAAGTAAAATCTTGGACCAATTGGTTGACTCCTGCTGCCAGCAGTAGTGTTTGATTAGTGTGAAGCACATTTTCCTGCAGCTGCACACGGCAATATAATGGCTTGAAACACACGTTTTTTGCCTTCAAACTGCCCTACTTAATCGTTTATGAAACTGTGGCGATCAGATAAAAACTGTAAAAAAGAAAAGAAAAAAAAAGGAACACAAATAAGATCAAATCTGGAAAAGGGCATGGTCCAAAAGTTCCCTAAAGCATCTGTGCAAAAACGACAAATCAGTGTGTGAAGGCTATAGAAGCTGTGCAGGTTTTTGTTTGAGAGGGTGAACACTATTTTGGGTGTGTCCTTGAACGAATACTTTGTAACAGCTTGTTGGCAAGCAGCAAGTGGAAATATCAGTTAATATACCTGTGGCTTAAAATGATAGGTATTTTGTTTTTGATTCAACTTTTGGGTTTGTGGTTACTATTATTGCTTGTGAGATTTACTTGATATTTAGTGCAGAGCTTTCTGTTGTATAGCTGTCAAGCACAAGTCGTATGTAAAGCTATACACTGAATGAGGGCTATCAGGAGAAGAAAGGTTTAACTATTGGAAAAAGAAACCCAGCTGCCAAACCAAAGTCTGTATTTGTTCTGTTTAACTGTAGACTTTTATTCCATTAGCAGAAGAAGATGCAATACCAAACTGATTTTAAAATGTACGTGGCTTAGTAGTTTACCTGTTTGGTTCAGAGTGTTTAATGAGGATTTTTCTCTAAAGGTGTTGATGTGGAAATGGGTTGTTCTCAAATACATCAGCATATGTTTTACGCTTTGTTTATCTTTTTTTTTTTATATTTCTTTTATGTGCAGTGTTAAGTTTTGTTGCCCTCTCTCCTGGTTTGATGTGTGAGAGATAGTTTGGTGTACTGTGCCTCTGGAGGTCCCTGATTTTTCAACAGAAGGAGACAAAGTAGGACGCAGGATGGTATTAACAGTCAGCATGTTAATTTATTATTCAGGAACCCTATGCAAGAAAGAGACAAATAAATCAGAAGCCTTATCAAATGGGAAATATCTAAAAGAATATTGGTTATATAAGTTTTTTCCTCGGAGGATGCTTTAGAGCTATTCCAGTATAATAAGCTGGGGAAAGACTAGGTTATATTCAGATTGATGTTTAGAGAAACTCAGCATTGTCACCATCTCTTTTGCTCTCTTTGTAAGAGATTAAATGTATTTGACCCCTTTTTAGGGTTTAAGATTTTAGCTCCATTTTAAACTTTTATCTTGGTTTTCTTTGGATAAATGTATTCAGTGTGCTTGAGAGTATTCAGATTACTGGTCCTTAATGCAAGTCATTCAATCTTCAGTTGTATGTTTTTTTTATTTGTGATTTAATTATGAATGCTGTGTCTTTTTGTATACTGTGGAAACATGCCTCTGCTCGGCGCAAGATTCAGGCCGCCTGGATTTTGTCGTCTCGTTCTCTTCTACTGGAGATGTTAGCATACCTGTTACACTTCCACCTCCTTCCCTTAGACTTGACTCTTTGTTCATTTGTTTTCTAATGTTGAACAAGGCTGCATTTGTGTTGTGTGATGATTCTATTTATTGTGTGTGTTCATGGACCTTACACATGCTGTGTGATTTGTGCTTAAGTGACAGTTTGTATTTTTTGTAAAATATTTCAATAAACTTATTTTTACTACACACTGGGATATGCTGGAGTATTTTTCCCAATTGTGGCCACTGCTGCAGGGATTTAAAAAAAAGAGTTGATATGGTTAATACTCACATTATTATAAAGGAATGTGACAGCCATTAAATAGCAGCAGCTCCTCTAAAACAACTTTTGTTCAAAAATACTTCATTATGGAAACCCAAGCTCATTTCTACTGATATTTCAAAATACTTAAGTTGTTTTTTTACTGAAATTGTAAACTGTATACAGTGAAATATTGGTCCTAAACATGGCCATGTGTTATATTGGCACACATCCTTAATATCTCTCTACATACTCATACAGTCATGGAAAAAAAATTATTAGACCACCCTTTTTCTTCAATTTCTTGTTCATTTAATACCTGGTACAACTAAAGTTACATTTGCTTGGACAAATATAATGATAAGAACAAAAATAGCTCTTACGAGTTTAATTTAAGAGCTGATATATAGACATTTTCCATGGTTTTCTTGATAATAACCAAAATCATAATTAAGAAAACCATGGAAAATGTCTAGATATCAGCTCTAAAATTAAACTTAGCTATTTTTGTTGTTTTCATTGTATTTGTCCAAACAAATGTGCCTTTAGTTGTACCAGGCATTAAAATCAACAAGAAAGTGAAGAAAACAATAGTGGTCTAATATATTTTTTCCATGACTGTATCTTTGTCTCTCTGCAGATTTTTTTTTTTAAATCCCCCAGTCGGTTGCCCAAAAATACAATGTGGTCTCTTTAGGAGAGTTGATGGGTAAGAAATGCCTCGTCTTAGTTTTCATGTCTTTGTTTTGGTATTTGTGATGTCTGGTCTAGATTAATCTTCAGCTTTATGTTTACCTAGCAGTCCAAACTTGTCCAAGCTTGTCCATGTCATGTTAGTCGTGCAGAACCATGCACCATTATTGCCTAACTGCATCCACTGAAAAAGAAAAAAATATTTTTTTTAATGTTACATTTTTGCAGGTTTTCTTTTGAAAATGTTTCATTTTATATTATATCTCTTGATATTTGTACTGTGTTTATTAAAATGCAACAAATCACAAAGACACATTCCTCTGTAGTATATGCAGGGTACATGCAGAGTCTTGGAAAGTTTGGAAAATGCTCAATTTTAATGGTTGTGTTTTTAAGGTTAGGAATATGCCTGAATAATTATAATATTGTGCTTGAAAAGTGCTTAGTTTTCAACATAATCTGGTGTTTTATCTACACAATCACTCATGTAAGCCAAAAATCGTTTAATATTAGAACATGAAATGCTTGTCATCATAGCTCGATAAGTCATCTGTTGACCCCTTACTGTGGACATTAGCAAACATTTCATAATCCCAATCAATACATAAAATCAAAGTTAACATGAGCAGCTGGTAAAATAGACAAAATCACAATGTCACACAAGCTTGATGTGGACAAGACTGCTCACTGTGCAGAGTGGTGGACAGATGTTTGGTGCCCCCTTGTGGACGAAAGGCTGAACTACAAATGAGCCTGGAGGTTGTATGCACTCTGCTACATGGTAAACTTCTCAATGATCAAAAAGCCTTGAGTATAATATTTTAAGAAACATCAGCATTATAACAACATGCCTTGAAAGATAGGAAATGTATTGGAATAGTGTAGCATATACTTGTATTGTTATTCTAGTGTATGTATTAGGGTTGTCACGATACAAAAATTTTCAACTCGATAACGATACTCAGGAAAATATTCGATACTCGATACCATTTTCGATACCACAAGGATAAAAACAAAGACCCCAAAATTTAACAGAAATATTTTTATTAACAAGATAAATGCAACATGTAAAAATTAACAGGACCACAGGTTAAATATTTATAATAAAAAACAGTTGTGCAAAAAGAAACTGCAACTATGATAACAAGCTTCAGATACTCGATACTTTTGAAAATGAGTATCGTATCCGGATACAACGTTTTAGTATCGATACTTTTTTGAGTATCGATACTTTTGACAACCCTAGTATGTATGTACATGGTCCAGGATGAAGGGGGACAGAGTAAGCCTTTGAAGCTGCCAGGAATGTTCATGTCCAGGATATTGTTTCCCCTGGTGGGGGTGTAAACATGCTGGTGGAATTTAGAGAAGACAGATCTGAAGGTTGTTTGATTTCATTGAGCTTCAATAAAAATAGTCCCACCATCTGGTCGTTTTGCCACGTGACTGCTGATGACCTCATACAATTTCTCTCATCATGATATTTTTTACCAAATATCTGGATAAAGACATTGTGACGATGTTGTAGGTTTGACTGTTCTGCCCTACAAAGTCTAACTGCAGTAACTATGCAAAGGGTAAAAGTGAGAAAAACTGCTTTAAAGTTTTTTTTTGTGTCTTTTAACTGGGCAGCCAAATGGGTTATAGGTAGCTTAGTGATATGACACTTATTTCTACATGTATTGATGATGTAATTTATATGCTAAAAAATAATTACTATTTATTTGACCTTTGATCCAAAAAATGTAGTTCCTGCACTCTGGTTTTGCTGAAAAAGGTTCTAATGGTAAGAGTGCAGTAACTACAATGTTGTTGTCTTCTTTCAGCTTTTATATTTTGTTTTCAGTGAATAAACATTTTCAAATTGAATGTGTTATAAGTGTGTTTAAAAGTGTTTAACAAATTCAAAGATATGTGTATTTTAGACTTAATTTCATAAAGGATTAGATCCCACAGCGGGGAAATTTCTTTGTTACAGCCGCAAAAATTCACACAATTTTTAAGATAAGATAAAAAAAACAATCTAAGAAAAGACATTTAACAATATACAAAATATACAATAATAATATACTATATACAACTTAATGCAAATTAAGTGGAGAATGCGCAGAGTGCAGATTATATGCAAAAATGTTCAGATTGTGCTAAAGGAATGCTATATTTTAGTCTTAATATCATTTTTCTTGATCACTATCTGGATAATAATTTCCCTATCAAATAAACGTATAATTTCTATTATTCTTTTCTTCACTATTCAACACAATGAAAAAATTCAAGGCTATACTGTATCAAAGTCAAAGTGAAGATATATATATATATATATATATATATATAGACTGTGGTAAGTGAACTTACTGCGGTCTGCTTTGGTTTTCAGTCGGATTTTGTAGTTACTGCAATTTTTATATAATTATTTCTCTGAAATAAAGCAAAATTGAAATCTAAAACTTTGTCACAAGATAAAACAGACATTAATTAATTCATTCATTCATTCATTCATTTTTAATTATAACTCAATCTAGCCCAAATATGCAGTTACTGCAGTTAGGCTTTGTAGGGCAGTATTGGTGCTTTCACAAAATATCTACACAATGAGTTTGTGATAAACCATCAGTAATGTGGATGTAATAAATTAGTGGGTAGGTTGCAACATATTTGTAACAGCTTGTGTAAAATGACTTACTGGTGCTATGACTGCATGTGAATGATGCTGTATATCTGTGTCACCATTATGAAAATCTTTCATGATGTATTTCTTGTTTGCTCCTATTTCCAGTATCTCATTCAGATCTCTTATAAAGACTAAACTGATTATGTTACTTTGGCAATTAATTAGATTAACAAGGCAAAACATTTTAGGCAGCAGAGTCAGAAAAAGGGAACACCCTGACGAATGATTTACCATGATAACCAACATTTCCTCTTTTCAATCTTGATCGTTTTGGTCTTAGTTGCAGAGTGTTTGACATATTGGCCACTTCACTTGTGGTGCTCAAAGCACCAAACAAATAAATTTGAGAAAGAGAACAGCAATGTCTCTTTTCAGAAATCATGACCCAGTTTCTCATGATAATCTACAGGGCATATATTTAAGTTTGTCAAAGTGAGAGAAAGCAGATATCTCCTACACTCCTCTAACAACAAAGCAATCTAGATTGATAAATAGCTCTTCAGGTAAGAAAAGAAAAAGCATTTTTATTTTGCGGAGAACTGTCCCTTTAAACCAGAAATGTTCTTGTTTGTTATAAGTGCTATGGATTAAATTGGATGATTTTACAAACTTTCGACCAAAATGACCCACCTAACTACTGAATGTCTTCTGTTAGTTGTTGTTGATGTAAACTTTAATTTGCTTTTCACTTTTTTTATGATGAAAATAAGTGAAATCCTTGGATGCTTCCAATGCAACAAACAGCAAACACACACCTGACGCTATGAGTCATAGCAATAATTAATATGAATCCGTTCAGATCAGATCAGATCTTACAGTAATATATTTAATAGTTCACAAATATCAACTGTTTTAATTGCTTTTTGGTTGCTGGAGAATTTAATAGAAGTGATGTACTTCTTGAGCTCATTGTGAAAGCCAACAAAATATAGTTTTCTTCAAGCAAATTATGAATATAAAATTTGCCATCAGTATTCAAGTTTTGCAGGAAACACAAAAAACTTCACCAAAAGTGTAACATATGACATTTATTAATCATTTCACTCAAAAATGATGTAACAAAGGATGGCTATTGGCATAGTAGTAACACTGTGTGTAAATTATGTAACTTAAGAAAAATAAATGACTGAGGCAATTTCACAGTTTCAATATGTTGAGAACAGAAATTTCACATAATTGATTAACACTTTTTATGATGAAAAGAAGTGAAATCCTTGGATGCTACCATTGCAACAAACAGAAAACACATGCCTGACGCTATGAGTCATAGCAATAATGAGGATGAATCAGTCGATGACGAGCATGTGCTCGACCAATAAATGCGCTCTATTAGTCTGGCAGAAACCAATGAGAATGCTCGAAGGGCGGGATTGTGTCGTAAGGGGCGGGGCTAAGGACCCAACCTCAAGAGTTCTTGTGTGTGCTTCCATTCATTTGATGCTTCCACGCTGGAGGAGAGCTGGAGGAAAGGTAAGTTAAGATCATTATTTATATACAGTCTATAGTTAAGATGCACACAGCCTCGTGTCTCACCACATTAAATAACGGTCTCTTAAAATTATTGCTATGTAAAGAAACCACTGTGTTTTGTCAATTTCTAACTTTTGCCGCGATATTTAAATGATTGCTGTTAGCAACGTGAGACTGTTTAGCATTAACTTAGTGCCTAGTTAGCTATGGAGCTACAGCTAATAGCCTAATGTTATTCATAATATTGTGTATTTACAACGAGGTTGGTTTCAAATGGGTTTTGGCGCGGTTTAACGTTAGATAACATCACTTCACCAGCTAACACGTTGGACATAGTAGCCTATGTTAATGAGGGTGGTGACGCGTGGATAACCGGAACTCATGCGTCACAGCCCGCCTTTCCGGGACATCAATAACGGCCGGACCGTTAACTGAGGTCAACAGAACAAAACAACAGAGCGGAAATTTGACAAAGTTATTAACTCCTTGGCGTTATCATTTATAATTTTAAACAAAAATAATCCTGAAACAACAGCCGTTGCCACAACCGCACGTTAGTTACCAAAATAACAAGAAAGATCCTTTTCTCATAATTACATTTGTATGTACTACAGACAGAAAAACTACACACAGGAATAATCTTGTTTGCTCCTATTTCCAGTATCTCATTCAGATCTCTTATAAAGACTAAACTGATTATGTTACTTTGGCAATTAATTAGATTAACAAGGCAAAACATTTTAGGCAGCAGAGTCAGAAAAAGGGAACACCCTGACGAATGATTTACCATGATAACCAACATTTCCTCTTTTCAATCTTGATTGTTTTGGTCTTAGTTGTAGAGTGTTTGATATATTGGCCACTTCACTTGTGGTGCTCAAAGCACCAAACAAATAAATTTGAGAAAGAGAACAGCAATGTCTCTTTTCAGTAATCATGACCCAGTTTCTCATGATAATCTACAGGGCATATATCTAAGTTTGTCAAAGTGAGAGAAAGCAGATAACAAGAAAATAACAAGAAAGATCCTTTCCTCATAATTACATTTGTATGAACTACAGACAGAAAAACTACACACAGGAATAATCTTCAGTGCAGTTGAATAGTGTGTCAGGGTGTTTCAGAGGTATTAAAAAGGTGTAATGACAGTGACAACTAATATTTTAACATAGACACGCTCATGTTTTTGTTTTGTGTCACTTGGTTATTGCTCAGTGGTGGAAAGTAACTACAGTCATGGAAAATTTCTTGGTCACTTTAGTGCCTGGTACAACTAAAGGTACATCTGTTTGGACAAATGTAATGATAACAACAAAAATAGCTCATAAGAGTTTAATTTAAGAGCTGATATCTAGACATTTCCCATGTTTTTCTTAATTATGATTTTGGTTATTGTCAAGAAAACCATTGGAAATGGCTACATACCAGCTCTAAATTAAACTCTTATGATATTTTGTTGTTATCATTATATTTGTCCAAACAAGTGTACCTTTAGTTGTACCAGGCATTAAAATGAACAAGAAATTGAAGAAAAAGGGTGGTCTAATATTTTTTTTCCATGACTGTATGCACTACAGACGGGAAAACTACACACAAGAATAATCTTCAGTGCTGTTGAATCTTGAGTCAGGGTGTTTCAGAGATCTAAAAAAGGTGTAATGACAGTGACAACTATTATTTTAACATGGACAAGCTAGTCTTTTTGTTTTGTGTCACTTGTTTATTGCTACCAGTGGTGGAAAGTAACTAAGTACATTTACTCAAGTACTGTACTTAAGTACAATTGTGATGAAGTTGGGTGAATGTTACTCCACTACATTTAGCTGACAGCTTTAGTTACTGTTCAGGTCGAGAATTAACATAAACATGACAAATTTAAATTGATTTGACATTTGTTGTTATACCTCTTAACAGTATATTAAGAAGATAAAATGAATGCTCCCTTGAGAAAATTTAAATGCTGCTTTACAGAAATGCATCAATAATAATAATCCAATAATATATTTGGAATATAAATAACAATCTGAGTGGGTCCATTCTGCATAATAATTACTTTTACTTTTGATCCTTTAAGTACATTTTGATGCTGATACGTTTGTACATTTACTTAAGCTTTGAATGCAGGACTTTTACTTGTAGTGGAGTAATTATGCAGTGTGGTATTAGTACTTTTACTTAAGTAAGAGAGCTGAATACTTTTTCCTCCACATGATCTCACTAAAGGTTCTTTTCTTACAGAGGCTGTAGAAACGTAATGAGACATTTGTGAAATATGAGGAGAGAAATTGCAGCCGTGGTGTTCTTCCTGAAGAGGCTTGTTAAGAAGGCGGACAAGTTGGAATCTCACAAGATCGACCTGTTTGTGGAGAGGCTGGCTGTTGCACTGCAGGAGAAGTTCAAGGGGCACTGGTACCCGGAAAACCCCAGCAAAGGACAAGCATACAGGTGATGCTCCATCTCCGTTATCATTATTTTTTATTACTAACCACTATTGCTATCCAACCTAACTTTTTTTAACCCATTAAGGCCTAAAGCGCCTGGAAAAAAATGCCTGGAAAACCTATGGGCGATTTTCAAATGACCCCCTAAAACCTGAAGTTTTTCTGGAAATTCAACACCTACTAAATAATAGATTTTTCAGCCTCTGTAGCAGATAAAAATTAAATTCAAAAAGTATTTGAGAGCTTATACCCGTGGCTTTCATACGAAGTTGAGTTTATTTGTCCAAACCTTCAATACATTTTTTTTAAAAATCAACAAACTCAGCAAATGTTACATTTGACTGAATAAAAAATCCTATGCATAATACTAATACATGCCCATTAGCAAGATGCAAACATGATATGACCATTGGAAGAACAAGACATAGATCTCATTAGCCTACTCTAATAAAAAAAATTATCATAATAATAAATAATAATAATACATTTTATATATTGCACTTTTCAGGGTACTCAACGACGCATAAAGTAATATAAGACATAAACAGTCATGATTTCTTATATCATCATCACAATCAATTAGCCTATTATTATTAATATTAATATAATTATTATCTCCAGATGGCCACAAATCTGTCTGGTCTTTGGTGAAAATATGTCGTCTAAAAACATATTCCTCATCCATAAATACCGGTTGATTGGTTCCGAGGGTTCAAAGTCCGGATCAGCAATTAAATCATCGGTGCTGTTTTCATCAGATCTCTTCCGTCACTTACTGCTGAGCTCCTCCGCTATAGTCGTCTTCCTCCATGATTTCAAAGTTCTGGAAAAGTCCGATGTTGCATTGCGACACTCCCGCATGTATTCTGATCATGTTCTGATGCATTTCATTGGCCAAGAGACCGAAAATAGGTGGAAAAAAATACAAATACTACAAAATGATCCGCTGTCCCGGCCTTAATGGTAGAGTGACGCAACAGCGCTCCCAGCTTTAATGGTTGAAATGCGGTAATGCTTTCCCGGCGTCAGTGGGTTAATATAATGAATGTCTTTCCATCGATGGGTGCAGATGGTGTTAGGACTGTTTAAACTGAAGTCAGTTCTTTGTTCTCTTCAGGTGCATCAGAGTGAACAGGTTCTACAGGGAGGATCCAGAGCTTCTTCGGGCCTGCCGAGAGAGCGGGGTTCGGTATGATGACCTGGGACTGTCCCGTGAATTCACACTGTGGGTGGACCCTGGGGAGGTCTGTTGCAGGTGAGACTTTTGAGTAAATCTGCGTTTAGAGCTGAGGCAAAATTTGTTTGTACTTGTACAGTTTTACGGTATATACAGGTGCATCTCAATAAATTAGAATATCATAGAAAAGTTTATTTATGTCAGTAATTCAATTCAAAAAGTGGAAAATACAGGGCTTGAAGACCTCCGGCACGGTGCCGGAAATCCGGCTCGGGATTTTTTTTGGTGTTTTTTTTTTTTTTTAATCATGTAAAAAAAAAAAAAAAAACCTAGTTAGATCTGGGTATGACCGGGGAGGGCAGCAGTACGGTGGATAGCGTATAGCCTGCCGGAGAAGAAGAAGAAGGCGGCTCATCGCCGAGCGTGCTTGAGACCCACGTCATTACTATTTCTCAAGAAAGTGACTGGAGACTAATCCAGCGACTCCTTCTTACTCTCTTTTTAACGACCCGCTAACGAGCCGGAGGCCGGCTCGTTAAGAAGAGCGGCGCCGTTATCGGCAGTTAGCTCTGTAGCAGTACAGTGTGTATGAGCTGCTGCTGCAGGAGAAACAGCGATCTGTTTGTTTACAACAAGCACCGGACACTCTGTGCGCAGTTAGCGAGTACCGTTAATTCACGATCACTATGTTTATGATCAGCGGACACTGTGCATAATAATTAGCCATGCTGCTTTGTTTATGATCGACCGGCCCCCTTCATGCCTCCATGGTTGAAAAAGCGTGCTAAAGTGCCTCTAGAGTGGTGAAAACAAGAGGAAGTGCCTTATTGGCTGCCCTTCACACATGCAAAAAATTATTTGGTGCCCTCTAGATGTTTGCTCTCATTCAGCTCTCAAAGTGCACAAAATAGATGCATTTTACTTAAAAATGTACAAATTTTCTCCCGGGGGGGCATGCCCCCGGACCCCCCCTAGATGGTTTGGTTCGATACTTTTAATTGTCAGTACCATATCATTAATTACTTTGATCTGGATCTCCTTTTAACTTAATGCTAATATTTCATCATACATGATGCATCAGAGCTTTTTGCGTGCTTGTGGGGCCCCATGTTGTGCAGAATGGGCCCTTTTTATTCTTTTTTTTAGGATCATTTGAAAAATCCAATATTAAAAAAAATTCCACTTAATCATTGTCTCCCATGCAAACTATTCAAGAATTGATAGTTTATACGGATCTCCTGCTTATCATTTTTTATAAAGGTCATGATGTTTGATAACCTCCTATAACTGTTGCCGTGGTTTCCCTCTATCCCCATCTGTAGGTGCGGAGAGCATAATTTTTGCTTCTCAGTGGCCACCTTCTCTAACAACGAGGAGGAGGACAAAGATGTTGCAAAGGTGACCAGTGCTTTGGAGAGGGTGACCTCAGACTACCACTCGGGGTCTTCCTCTGACGAGGACAGCACGCGCACTTCCCCCCTCACCGTCCCCAACAGACGCTCTACTTACCAGGTATTGCATAACACAGGTTTGAATTCTTGTGACTAAATGTCCCGTGCAGTTCTGGAGAATAATGGAAAGTTACTCAATAACAGGATTTTGGAACCACAAACAGGGCTTTGCCCTGTTTGACACCTACTAGTTGTGATGTTGTAGTTAGATATGTTGGATTTTTTTTTTTAATTATTATTTTTTTCAGGATTTAAAAATACATTTCGGTATATAGGATTTTCATCAGGCAATATACATGTTGATACAAACACCAATCCAACAGACGTACTAAGACATACTAAGCTTTTCTTTCATAAGTTACTTTCCCTTTTTATTTGTATTTTACTTTAATGTTAATCAAACTATGAACACCTGAAGAAAATATGCCACACTGACTCTGTGAAATGAGTAGATCTTTAAAAAAAACAATAGTCTCTTCAGCATGTTACTTAGTTGGCAGCAAATCTGGTCTCCTTGGTTTAATGTACGGGACCCATTTTGACCACAATTATTTCCCTTTCATCTACAATTTTCAACCAATTTTCCACATTTGGGCTTCCTAGTTGGGGCTTTCTTCCCTCCAGTAAGCTATATTCTTAGTATTTGTCTGCAGTAAACTGGATATCTGGCACTATAATGCCTAAATACACTGTCAGAACACCAAGTGGTATAACAATAGGAAATACAGTTTCCAGACACTTGTGGATTTCATGCCAATAAGATGCAAGTTTTGGGCAATCCCAAAAAACTTGTAAAAACAACTTGTTCCAGCACCTTGATGTCTCTTCTGAGTGGGCGTAATGAAGAATCTCACAATGTTTTTCCACCCAAACTCCCTCCAGCTGTGAGAGGCTGTGGTTTTCCACTGTAGTTAACACATACTTTCCAATTGTTCTCCTGATAGAACCATTCGTCCTTCACTTTCCCATTTATGTTTAACATGTTGGGTGTTTGAAACTAAGGAGTCTTAAACTCTCATATAGTCTGGATATAAGTCTACGTCCACCCCTAGAGTTGTAAGTTTCTACAAATATATTTAGTACTACACTGCCAGCTTTCTCCAGTCCCTCAGTCATAATTTCATTTATCTGATGCCTCACCTGCAAATATCTGAAGTTTCAAAACTCTTTAAAATTCCTTTATTTATATAGCAACAGTATGATATCAGTCCTTTATTCATACATGTTTTAAATCTGGCATCTTTTCTATTTATCGTACGCACACCATCCTAATTATTTCTCTCGCCCTTCAATTTTTCAAGTTATTTTTTACCACTTTCTGTCAGATTTTTAATGTTATTTTTATCCAAGGATTATTTTTGACTGCAAGGTAATTAGGGGTGCACCGATTGATCAGCACCGATTTCCTTATCTGCGATCGGCCGATTCTTTTACGTCAAACAGATCTTATCTAGCGATCTTATCTACCTCCGCAAAGGTCTATTTGCTATTTATTTTAACATTTGAATAACCACAAAGCTGCTGCATTTGGGCATTTGTTCTTGTTGTACTATGACAAAACCAAAAACTCAGGACACTTTATTTATGGTTGCAGTTCTATTGTTAGTTTGTCCTGTAAATTGTTGCTATTTATTTTAAGTTCAATATTTTATTAACTACCTCAGACATTGAGATTTCCTTTATTTGTTAAAGAAAAATACTGCTGTGTTATTGTTTTTCAATAAAATAAGATGCAAACATTGAAGGTGTATGCTGTGAGTTATAAAAAAAAATGGAATCGGCAGGTCAGGCTTTTTAAAAATCGTTGATCAGCCAGAAAATTGCAATCTGTGCACCCCTAATGGTAATTTATCAGTTTACTGTCTGCTGTTGTGGCTTGTATTGGTGGTCCTACAGATTCCCCCTCTTCCATTTCTTTCCATCATTCCACAAAGCGTGAAGCACATACTAGAGACCTTATTCAGGCTGTATAATAGTAGTCCTTTAAATTAGGTAAAGCCATTCCCCCTTTTTCTTTCGATAGTTGCATTACTTTGTATATTATTCTTGGTTGTTTTTTTTTTTTTAATAGTTGTGAGTCATGTTTTATTGAATCTGGGGCTAGGATTGTTGCCTAAAGTTGATGGCAGCTTTTCTTTTTCTTTCCTTTATAAGGGGACATATCCACCTGCTCCCACGTGGCATCATAAGAAGAAATTCCCAGGAAATGTTCCCATCCTTCCACGTCCTCACTACGGCTTCAGGCCTCGCGGCAGAGCCAACCACACTCTAAGGCCTAATCTGTGGGTCCCCCGTAACTATGGAGGAGGGCCCGGCTACTGGGACCCTTCCCAAAATTATTATTGTTGATTAAACCCTGAAGACAACTTTAAAATGACTGAATGATGATTTTCTTTTTTTAACATAAATTTTATAGATTATGAATTGTTTTTGACAAAAAAAATTAATCTTTTTTCGCACTTTAGACCAATTGTTGTACTTTGAATAGATCACTTGTATTATATTAGATAATGAAATTGGAATACTACACATTTTGAAGTACTGTATTTTTACAATGGGAGACGTTCATGTATGCCACATACTTTGTCCTTTGTGATAAAATGTTTTATTTATTAGTGCAGAATTGTCAGATGTATAGACTTTAATAAAACTTCATAAACTTAACACATTTTCCATGCATCATGATGCTTTGTCTTTTTCCTGTAGTCTTGTCTTTTCACGTCTGACTTTATCTGCAAGCTGATAATGTAGAGGAGAAAATAAGTGACCTGGAGCAAAGGTCTGGTAGTTATATGGTGTGTTCTGCTCAACAGGACACTTTATCTGCATTTAGTGGTATGTTAGCTCAGAAGAGTGTTCACCTGGAGCATTTTTCAAGCATAATCGTAAAATGCTGAAAGCAAATCAAATGAAAATCCACTAACGCCTATTGTTTAATATGCTGGAAGAGATTTTGTCAAATAAAACCAAACCGATCTTCAAGGTTAGATACTAACGGGTAAGTGGAGAAATAAGAGTTCCTGAGACTTCAGTGAACTCTTGTATACACATTTTCTGTCTTTGACATCAGGACTATAGATTCATCTATAGATATCTCCTATTGGGAGATCCAGTGTTCAGCCTCAGGACCACTTAGTACAATGGCTGTAATGGCTAAGTTAAGTATGGCAAGTAAACTGCTTTATCATACAATTTGCTGTAGAAGGGGAGCTCATAGTTTTATCCCCATCTGACAGTCAAGATGCTCTGTGTGAATTACAATGTCTAATTAATCACCGGTTGAAAAATCAGTATGAAAAACCTTGGTTTAGGTATCTTTAGAGTGCTTCAATTTTACTTATAAAATGCTGTACAAATCCTAATATTAGTAACGTAATTATTGTTATCTTAAAGAAAAATATAGAAGGAAAGTTAATTTCCATAGTATGTCAAATGGACAGACCATTACAGGTAAAAAAAATAGAATGTCGTAAAAAAGTTCGATATTTTTTGTCAATCATTTCAGAAAGTGAAACTCATACATTATATAGATTCATTACACGTAAAGTGAAATATTTCAAGCCCGTTTTTCTTGTAGTTTTGATGATTCTGGCTTAGAGATGATGAAAACACAAAACTCTGTCTCAGAAAATTAGAATATTGTGAAAACGTTCAATATGTGAGTCCTGGGTCAGTGGTGGTTTGGGGCCATGTCCTCTGCTGCTGTTGGTCCACTGTGTTTTCTGAAGTCCACAGTCAACATAGCAGCCATCTAGCAGGACATTTTAGAGTCTTCATGCTTCCACAAGCTCTTTGGAGATGCTGCTTTCATTTCCCAGCAGGACTTGGCACCTGGCCACACTGGCAAAGGTACCAAAAGCTGCTTCAATGACCATGGTGTTACTGGGCTGGACTGGCCAGCAAACTGGGCTGACCTGATAAACTGTTGTGTTAAGGTAACGCTGATTGGCTGGTATGTGAGCAGGAAATTATAATTTGTCCAATCACCTTGATAGCTGATACCTGTCAGTCATGATGAGTCGCCATGACGTGACGTGACGTGAGTCGTTTCTCCCTTCGGCAACAAAAAAAAAAAGCGAGTCGATGAAAGTTGACGAGAGAAGGTAGCATCGTAACATTATCATGTTTAGCAAGCCCCAGCAAAAAAGTGGTGCACTGAAGAGGAAGGAAAGAAAGAAGCAGAATGAGGAGAAAGCGAAAATTACCAAATTAGACAATTTTTTTATTTTATTCAAACCAAGGTAACCAGTCATCATGGGGCCAGGTCAGGGCAGCCTGTTAGAAGTGTTGTATCGGAGCTTCAGCCCCCGTCTTTGGTGCTGAAAGGCCAGTTTGCAGGATGAGTGTGTAGCCAGTCAGCTGTAACGTTAGCCGTAACGTTAGCCGTAATGTTAGCCGTAATGAAATGTTACGGGCCTGCCCACTTTAACCCTTGATGGTGAAAATAGGAGTTCTCTCGAGAGGCTGTGCGTGTGTGCGTGTTCAAGCGTGTGTGTGTGTGTGCTTGTGTTTAGGGGGTGGGGGCACAAAAACAATATTTGCACAGGGCCTATTACCATGATGTTACGCTACTGACCTCTGGTGTCTGTGAACACATAGAAGAGGTAGCGGTAGGCAGTGAATGAGGGGAGGAACCGTCAGTGAGAAGAAAGTGGAGAATCAGAGGAATACATTATTATTTTCTGAATGCTTCGCAGATTTATTTCAATGTTGCTTTCATGTGATGACACAACAGAGAAGTCAGATGCAGAATCTCATTATTTGGTACATGCAGTAAATCACAGTTTAGCCAATAAGGAGTCACACAGCAGCCTGAAGGAATCCTCACAGTGTGAAGAGGAGGGAGCCACTGAAGGTGTTTTGGTTGTTCGCATTGTCATAGAGAGAAAAGTCAGGTGGGAGAACGAGGTGGATTTTATCTCCTGCCATCAGCTCCAAGACAACAGAGTTAGTAATATAATTATGATCTACCTCTTCATTAATCTCTGAATTATACATGATCCTCTGATTGTTCTTATACACATAGACACCCATCCAACCTGTTTGGTAACCACTCATAGTGAACTGGAAGTAGTAGACCCCTCTGACTGGTGCTGTGAAGAAACCTACAGAGCAGAAAATGAAAATCATTAACAAATGCAGATTTACATGAGTAGACATGTTCATGTGAGCTGCAGTAAATTACCTGTAGATGGATTGTAAGCATCGCCGATGTTGGTGGAGACTTTGCTGTATTTCAGTGTGATCTCTGTGTTGAATGGTCCAACACTTCCTGCATCAGTCAGAGCTGTGTAAAAGGCCACCTTTCTCTCTGGTAACAGAACAAAGTCAGTGTAGGTCATTAAACTTCACCTGGACTATATATGTTGTGTGTGTGTGTGTGTGTGTGTGTGTGTGTGTGTGTGTGTGTGTGTGTGGAACCAGCACCTGCATTTGCTCTCTCCAGCGTCTCGATCCTGGACTTGCTGATGAGAAGTTCACTCTCACTGTTGCTCAGTCTGGTCTGCAAGTCTGGAGTTGATGCAATGAGAGTGAATTACAGAGCAGATCATGCTGTTGGTAATGGAAAGGTGGTAATGTTTGTCAGTGAAATACCTGCATTCTCTGTTTTTAGGTCACTTGTTTTGCTCTCGGTGGCAGTCAGTCGAGTTTCCAAAGACATCAGGTCTGCAGCTTTGGCTGAAAAAAACAGAAGAAGTTTTATTTCTTCTACTATTTTTTGTTCATATTGATTTTAAGTTCATCAGTGCACTGACACACTTCATCACCTGCATTTTCTCTCTCCAGCGTCTCGATCCTGGACTCACTGCTGCTCAGTCTGCTCTGCAGTTCTGGAGTTGATGCAATGACAGTGAATTACAGAGCAGATGTTAAACTAAATAACTTTGTTTCTCTAAATTTCTTTCTGTTTCATTTCTTTTCTACAGTTTCCAAGTTTATTGTACATGAAACCTTTAAAAGATTTAAATATTGTGGTAAAAACATGATGTTTGGCAGTGAAATATCTGCGTTCTCTGTTTCTAGGTCACTTGTTTTGCTCTCAGTGGCAGTCAGTCGAGTTTCTTGAACTGAAAAACAGAAGTTTGATTTTTTTTTGTGAATTATCACATGGCAGTTAAACGCAGATAGATCCTCATGTCCATGTTTAGGTAACGCTTTATAATAGGGCCCTTAATAACCATTAATTAACAAGTAATAAGGCATTGTTCTTGCTTTAGATCCGGTAGTTGCAAAAAGCATAGTTAACTTATAGTTAACTTATAATAGATGAGCAATAAAGTATATTTTAATATCAATAAGCAAACAAAATAAGATGAATAAAGGCATGGCAAAGACATAATGGGTGGGTCATGGGTGTTTGTAATGCCATTATTAACACTTATATAAGCTTATAAACACACAATGTTAATAAGCATCTTGTAAGGACTAACAAGGGCCTTTTTACTTATTAATGAATGGTTATTACAAGGACCTTAATATAAAGCGTTACCCATGTTTATATTGATTTCAGTGCACTGACACACTTCATCACCTGCATTTTTTCTCTCCAGTGTCTCGATCCTGGACTTGCTGATGAGAATCTCATCCTCACTGCTTCTCAGTCTGGTCTGCAAGTCTGGAGTTGATGCAATGACAGTGAATTACAGAGCAGAGCACGCTGTTAACATGCACAACACATTATTTACAGTAGTTTGACCCTCATTTTACCTCAGAAATATACTGAAAACTGCTGTAAATATCCTTGACAACTTAGAGACAACACGGTGATCAGTAATCAGTCTGTACCTGAGTTCTCTCTCTGCAGCAGCTCCACCTGCACATTGGTGACGATCAGCTCAGCTTTCAGTTTATCCACCTGGCTCTCACTGTCCTTCACTGCAGCATGCACGTTCCTCAGCTCCACCTTGAGCTCGACCACCATGTCTCTCAGAGCCCTCACCTCCGCCCAGATGTCAGGTGTGGTTTGCTTTGTGGTCTGCTCGGTCGGTTCCTCAGCTTCATCTGTCCGAGCCATCTCCTGAAGCTCCCCCTGAGCTCCTGACCCACACAGAGCCAGCAGCAGCAGCAGCAAACCAACAGCCCTCATTGTTCAGTTTACACGTTTTCACAAAGGTGCAGAGGTCCAGTCGGCCCGTCTTATATCCTCTCCAGACTTGTTGGATCCTGTTTGGGATCACATGTTTTAGTTTGTCAGTTTGAGGCCTCAGATAACTCGATATGATCTGTTTGCAGGTGAGAAGATACAAGCTGCTGCAGGCTGGTAGAACACTTTGACCATGAAAGCCTCTCATGCAGTCCCAGCTGTGTATACAGCGTGTTTATTAATACACACACAGACACACACTTCTCCTCATGCTGAGGCTTTTTAGTGTGTCTGAGGGTTATCAGCTTCTCTTCACTCTGTCTCACTACTGACCTCATTCTCTAGAAAAACTCTCCTCTGTCACAACATTGGGACAGTCTTTGACATCTGATATCATTTCTGAATCATTCTTAAATATAGTTCGTTTGGACAGTAAAAACTTGTCTAGGGTCAAAGGTCAGATAGTCAAACATTAACTGTCAGTGATTACGAGGTAGAAACCCTCCTGCAGCATCTGAGAGACTCACATCTTAAAGTTTTCTTTCCACTGCTGAATAAACTTTATGAAAACATTTTATACAATAGAATCCACTTTCCTCATTGTTTTTTATTTGTTTTATTTTTAATGAAGACATGGTGGACCTGCAGTTAGCAAAGTGGTTTATTGACAGTGACTGTTTAACAAATTCATTTTTATATAAAATATCTATTATATTTAGGATGTTCTGAAAGGAAAACCTGCAGCCTGAGCCGGCTCAAACTGTTGTGTTCTGTGAGGTAAAATTATTGTTTTTTGTCAATGGAGTCTGGCAGCTTTAACCCTCTAGAGTCCATGTTTTTGAGATGTACCTGTATAGTGCAGTCTCTCTGCACCTCCTGCCTATCCTTCCTTCCGACAGTTGACCATGTTCGTTTCCTTGTTGTTCTTCCATTGTCAGAACCTGTAACACTGTGTTCCTCTTTGTCTATACATGCTTGCCAATTGAAGGTTCATGAGATGCACCTCTGAGCTATTTTGGAGTACTGGTTGATCATTGGTTGATCCAACACTTCACACATTCCCCATCATCAGTGAAAGTCAAGAGCAGTTCATTAATTCAGGACACATTTTTGAAAACACGTGGTGATCGATCATTTAAATATGTGGCACCCAAACTCACCTGAGGCCTATCTTTTTAGACAGGCGTTTGGATGACAAGCCTGCATTATACATATTATATAATTTTATGTTTCAGCTTTAATTGTCTTATGTCCCCCTTTTTCTTCTTCTGTAAAGCACTTTGTGATTTTATCTGTGAAAAGTGCTCTATAAATAAACTTTACTTACATTTACCAAAAAACGTATAATAGAAATGTGTCAGGCTTGGGCAAGAAGGAGGACTCAGATGCAGATAGGCAGCTGTAATGACAGGTTTTATTTATCTGAATAGATTTCTGTTTAGACAGCAATGATAAATAAACAGGCTATGAACTTCTAGAAGGTCCGAAGACACACCAAGAACACCAAACAAACACAGAACAAAAAGCGCTCCCGAAGGAGGAAAAAAATAACTACTCTGATCTTAAAGGAAATATTCTATGAAAATTAACAAACAAAACAAAATCACTCCGAAGAGGAAAAGCTCACAGGTTAAGAAACTATCTACTCTCTAGGTTATAAAATTAACAAACAGAAAACACTCCACAAGGAGGAAAACAACGCTACAAAAAATTACTCAGACTTTGAAAATAAAGAAACTAACCAGAAAACTGTGAACAAAAAATCACTTTGTTTCAGAGGAAAAGCTATTCAACAAACAAAACTTGACACTTAACTTGGTTCGAGACAGGACTGTGAACAAGGCTGGACGTATTTGACAGGACGACGAAATACTCTGGCAACAAGGACAGGGGAAGACAAAGACTATACACACACACACACACACACACACACACACACACACACACACACACACACACACACACACACACACACACACACACACACACACACACACACACACACACACACACACACACACACACACACACACACACACACACACACACACACACACACACACACACACACACACACACACACACACACACACGGGAGGGGAACACAGGTGGAAACAATCAGGAATCAGACCATGACACAGGAGGAAGGGCAAGTGACCTGAAACGAGAGGGAAGTTACTTTTCAAAATAAAACCAGAAGTTACTTTTCAAAATAAAACCGTAAATTCACAGGACAAAAAACCCAAGACAAGACATCCCTCACCGCGGTGTGACAAAATGTATATTTAAAAACAAAATGCTTTACAAATTATAACATCAGGTACAAACATTTGCATGCAATGACAAAATCAATGAATCAATACCAGCTTGTTTTTGGCGTGTAAGACTTACAACAGAGAACCAGCATAATATATTTTGATCAACATGACAGAAGCAATTGATAAAGTAGGAAACAGCAGAAAATGTAACATTATCATTCACATGAATGGGCCAAAGCATTTGTATTTTTATTTTTAAGAATGAGAATTTTTTTCCCCCAACAATATATACACTACCGGTCAAAAGTTTTAGAACACCCTAA
Organism: Centropristis striata; assembly: GCF_030273125.1. Classification (NCBI taxonomy): domain Eukaryota; kingdom Metazoa; phylum Chordata; class Actinopteri; order Perciformes; family Serranidae; genus Centropristis; species Centropristis striata. Next base: position 7,706,441 of record NC_081531.1, read on the forward strand.
TTTTTCCATTTTTTTTATTGAAATTCAAGCAGCAAACTGCCAGAGGTAAATAAAAAAAAGGTAAGGTTAACCAAAACTGAAAAATAATGTAGATTTCAGAATTATACAAGTAGGCCTTTTTTCAGGGAACAAGAAATGGGTTAACAACTTAACTCTATGGAGTCTTGGGCTATTTTTGAATTCTTTTCATGTCTTTGTAAGTCATTTTGTGTCTTTTTTGGTCATTTTGTGACTTTTAGTGTCTTTTTTTAGTCATTTTGTGTCTTTTGGTGTCTTTTTTTGGTCATTTTGTGTCTTTTTTTTAGTCCTTTAGTCCAACATAAAATGTGATTTTGAATCTTTTTTTTACTTTCAAAACACTATCATGCTCAATAAAGAATTTTAAATGTTGCAAATATGCATTCATTTCAGAGTACACTGAGACATTAAACTGCATCATTTTCAATTAAATTCTGGAAAAGTTGGTGTGTTCTAAAACTTTTGACCAGTAGTGTATATTGAGTTTTGTATTACGAAATTGACAGATAGGTCACAAGAAAAATACAAAACAATATGTAATTATTTCTAGAGATAAACATAAAGCTAATTCCTTAAACCACTGTGATATACTTGGTTTACCAATGTTTATCCATGTTAAAGCAAGCACTTGCTTTGCCTGTAGCAAACACAAATAAAGAGAAAACTTGTTCCTGGTGATTTATGTTTTGCCCCTCTGGGTATAGACCAGGGGTCGGCAACCTTTAGTAATAAATGTTGGCCAAAAAGAGATAATACATGTTGGAATGGAGCCACAAACCTTATTTAGCACCTTGCAATGAAGATAAAGGAGCCTACTAAGTCTAAATTAGCCTCGCAACATTACTAATAGGTCATAATGAGCTTTAATTAATGTGATTTTGTCAGAATGCAGTGAGGACCCGAGTGCAAATGAGAGGCTAGACACCAAAAAAAAATGTCTCAGGAGATTCAGAATCGAAAGGGAAACACAAACCAGGTGTGAAAATGGCAAAATGTAGAGGTTAAGGCACCAGCTGTAGAGTTTTGTAAGCTATGATGCACATTTTAGTTGTAATGCTGTATATATAAGTTGCACATTTTTACAATTGTAGAATACAAATTGCTTTTGGCCTTCACCAATGATGAATGAAAATTACAATGTACGGAATAATTCATTTCATTCATTCATAATAAAGGACACTCACCTGTTTGACCAGGCGCTACAGGTCACATAAAACACAAACAAACAGACTGAGGGATAACTTCTTTCCTCGAGCTATCACCACCATAAATACTCAAAACAAGTAGATCCATTCATAACCTCTATCCGTTTTCTATATCTGCTATGTTTTATTCTGTTACGTTTGTGTGCATTTACCACTCCAGTCCAATATTGTTCACTTACTGTCTAGCAAGTGCAATTACCCTCTAAGTTCAATAATATTTATAGTGCAATAATATTTATATTCATATTATTTAATAACATTATCTCTGTATGCTACCTCCTCATTCTCCTCCTTTTCCATGTACGTACATAGCTATTTATTCTATATTCCTATATTTTCATGCCATTTCGATTATTTATTCTTGTTTGCGATATTTTTTTATTTATAATTTTGTTGTATTATATACAATGACAATAAAGGCATCAGGGCATCAGGTTGCCTACCACTGGTATAGACCAAGTAAAAAAAAAAGTGAAATACAGGTACATCTCAAAAAATTAGAATATCATGAAAAAGTTCAATATTTTTTGTCAATCATTTCAGACAGTGAAACTCATATTATATAGATTCATTACGTGTATATTTCAAGCCTGTTTTTCTTGTAATTTTGATGATTCTGGCTTAGAGATAATGAAAACCCAAAACTCAGTGTCTCAGAAAATTAAAATATTGTTATTGTTGGCACCTTTCCACTCTGGTAAAGGTACCAAAAGCTGCTTCAATGACCATGGTGTTACTGGGCTGGACTGGCCAGCAAACTGGGCTGACCTCAACCCCATAGGAGTCTATGGGCTGTTGTCAAGAGGAAGGTGAGAGACACCAGATGAGCTGAAGGCTGCTATAAAAGCAAAATGGTGCTGTAGGCTGATCTCCTCCATGACACCAAGTATTAATGCAGTAATTCATGCAAAAGGAGCCCAACCAAGGATTGATGTATAGAAATGAACAGACTTTTCAGAAGTAAAATATCCTTTTTCTTTATTGATCTATTGATCTTATGTAATATTCTAATTTTCTGAAACTTTTGTGTTTTCATTATCTGTAAGCCATAATTATAAAAATTACAAGAAAAACAGGCTTGAAATATTTCACTCTATGTGTAATGAATAATGCATGAGTTTCACTTTCTGAAAAAAAAAAGATAAAAAAATTGAACTTTTTCACAATAGCCTATTGTATTTTTGAGATGTGATGAGATGATGTGGGAGCAGAAGAAGACGTTTTGAGAATGGCATTGTGCCGACTGGCAGGGTTCATATACGGGTGCTTGAAATCCTTGAAAGTGCTTCAATTTTAATGTTGTATTTTCAAGGTTTGAAAAGTGCTTGGATTTTGGATAAAGTGCTTGAAAATGCTTGAAATTCTTATGTATTTCTCTTGCAATTTGACTATAGATAATCACATGTTCAATGAAAAAAAAATTAATATTGAGATTAGCAAACTGTACTTTTGGTTGTTAAAAGCGTAAAACCATCGCTGTTGGTATGGTTGAGTGAAATTACCCCTTTTACCATGTAAGTATTCAACATGCAACTTTCAAACGTTGTAAGGTCCTGGAAAAGCTTGAAAATGGACATTGAAAGTCCTGGAAAAGTGCTTGAATTTGACCACTGAAAAAGTGTATGAACCTTGGACTATAAAGTGTAATGGAAACAGACTGTATATAAATGGAAACCGGGAGCGCTTCCGGTTCCTGTCGGCAGATGGCGACACCGGATCTGCTTTTGGGAAGACCGCGTGTCACGTGACAGCCTGCGGCGCGCTCCGCTGTGCACCTGCAGAGACCGAGGAGGAGGAGGAGGAGGAGGAGGAGTAGAGGAGTTTGGATGCTTATGTCGAGCTGGACTGCCGCTTTTCACTCGAACTCAGCACAAGTTCTCACACCAAGTTTCAGTGGAGAAGTGGAGGAATAGCTGACAGGGATGGAGCTTTGGATATGCCGGTTCTGCTGTGTTCTGTTGAGCCTCTTTACAGGTAAGTTTGTGACTCGGTGAGCTTCTTTCACTCCAATGGATATTTTAGTTTAAAAAAAAACAAAAAGGGCGGCGGGTACAGCCTCTGGTCAGCCATGCAGCGGTACAATGACGTGAACCGCTGGCGTTTACACCGAAACTTGCCCGTTTGGACAAGTTAAAAACGCTGAAAACTTTAGGTTACGTTAAATTCCCTCAAGTTAACACGGTTGCCATTGAAGTGGCTCATTGGTTATCCAAACCAAATCTGAGGTTAAAGATTTTAAAAGAATCTGCTCCGAGTAACTCCGACCCAGGGTCAGTTTTTAGTGAGCTCGCACACCAGAACAAACCGACTTCCAGGGTTCATATACGGATGCTTGAAATCATTGAAAATGCTTAAATTTTAATGTTGTATTTTCAAGGTTTGAAAAGTGCTTGGATTTTGGATTAAAGTGCTTGAAATGCTTGAAATTCTTTCTGTATTTCTCTTGAAATCTGACTATAGATAATCACATGTTCAATGAAAAAAATACTAAAATGAATATTGAGAATAGCAAACTGTACTTTTGGTTGTTAAAAGTGTAAAACCATCACTGTCGGTATGGTTGAGTGAAATTACCCTTTTTAGCATGTAAAACATGCAACTTACAACCGTTGTAAGGTCCTGGAAAAGCTTGATAATGGACCTTGAAAGTCAATGAAAAGTGCTTGAATTTGGACTTTAAATGAAATAGTTTAAATACAAGCATTTTAAATTATTTGTGAAATAATACCTATGTACTAATGTGGCTTTTAGACGCGGACAGAAAGTCAAAGAAAGCCAAATGCATAAAGTTTACTGACATTATTGCATGCATTGTTATACATATTTTAATCTAAAAAATCTCATTAAAGTGACAGTGGTTTGGTTTGTGGTTTTACCGGGTAAACCATGCTAGATTATGTGGCTGCCTTGAGGTTGCTTGTTGCACTGAATGAATGGTGATTCAAATGTGTTTTTAGGTTCCCACAATGATTAGATGCTGTTTTTTAAAGGGTTTTTCCCCTGATACCAAAACTCACTGTATTTCCGTGTGTTTTGCTGTATCGTCTGGTGGTCAACACAATGGCTTGATCCGCTTTTAAACCTGTGGCTACAGGACTTCAAAGTGCGGCCTTTTTTTTTGTCTGCCATCTGCCAGCACTGCTGACCCCCACCACTCACCCACCACCACCACCACCACCACCACCACCCCTCCCAGCCCCAAATCCCAGGCTATCACATGTAACTTAACCACATGTTTGCTCCTGTTGACAGCTTTGTTTATGCTGGTGTCATTTACTTATTCAAACCTTCCAATGTCAAGACCCTTGTTTGATGAAAGTTTAGTCCCCGTGACCCTCATCTGTTAGGGCTTTTGTTGTTTGTTGATACTGTAGGTGGGCTGATAACAGGAGGGCTGGTGAAACCTTTGATCAGTTATTTTTAAACCTTCCCTGCTTGTGCAAACATATAGTCAATTTAAAGGTCTATTTTAAACTCTATTCTTCATTTGAGTAACTTCTTTAAAGGACAAGTCAATAGTATCAATAGAGTCAATAGAGTCAATAGTATCTGTTGACTTCATTTTGGGTACCACTAGTTTACTTTTAGTATTTTTTTTAATATTCAAACTAGTGGCCGACCGATACAGGTTTTTAAGGAGGATGCCGATACCGATTATTTTGACATCAGTCTTAACCGATCCCCGATATGTGCTGCCGATTTTTTTTTTTTTTGCAGATTCTTGAAGCCGATATTGCCTTTTCTCCCTCCATTTACATGATAAAAATGACACAATGATAACAAATGTTCCACAAGTCTCAATTTAAACAAAAAGATAAACATTTATTAACAAAACAAACAAAACATATCAACAGTTGGATAGCAAGCAATGTGTATGTTGTTATCGGCCTGGAGGTGGTGGCGCCTCAGATGATCCACATTTTTGATGTGTTTTTCTTTTTTCCGGTACCAGCACTCAACTCACCAGTGAATGGCAAATGTTGGCTACTTAATTGGCAAACTCATGCACAAGTAAAAATTGCAAATGTCGTCCCGATATATTGGCCGGCCGATATATCGGTCTACCTCCAATTCAAACCATCAGTAAGTAATAATGCAGTTGACAGCTTTTTATTTATGGATGTGGATAAGAATAGTGCAGGAAAAATATTCTACTTATTATCAAAATGTTTAAAATCTGGCAGTTTGTTCTTAGAGTGTGTAATTGAGGCAATACATGTAGAAAATTATAAAATATCCTACATATGATAATATTGCTACTTGTTACCCATCTCAAATGTATGTGAGTTAGTCTACTTTACTGCTGCTGTAGCAAATGTGTGACTTAATTGGTATGTGTATGGGTGTGGCTTCCCTGGAATTTAGACTGAAACTCACTGATCACTCCTCCCACTCACACAAACAATAATGAGAAACTTTTGCTACAGCATTGCATTCAATCAGCGGCATCCCATGGCAGTTATTGAAATATTTGTTGATTTTGATGGGAAGCCACAGAGCCATGGTTAGAGCAGAGGCATTCCTGTCTGCTGATTAGTGAGAAACAGTATGTAATGAAGAAGCGCTTTGTTTAGGATCATCCAGCACATCTCTCTCTGTAAAAACTGGGGCATTGAGTGGAATATAAGGTGTGTGTGTACAGTGTGTAGTTTAGCCTTCTTTTGTCTCCTGATTCACATTGTTTTGTACACTTGTTTGGCCTCATTACCATCTTAATGGCATCAGGGCCTCGTCATTTGGGCGCTGTTCCACTTCAGCAGACAAGAACAGTATCTGCCAGACTCGTAGAATTCTTTTAACATGGCTTAGTAATACACAGTAATATGCTAACCGATCTTAGATGGCAAAACAACAAATTGGGTCTTTCTGCTCCATTTTCTTTGCTCTGTTTGTGCACGAGGCACTGCATAGAATATAGTGTCGACAAGAGCAATACAGTTGCAAGAGGGAGATCAGAAATCCTTGAAATTGCGGTCCATGTAGAGGATTTAGAATCTGTAAAAGTGCCGTTTGTATTCATCCAACTGTCACATTATAAGTCAAGTTTGCTGAACAATTTGATACAAGGACGGGCAAAGGAGAAGACTTTCTGGGAATGTTTGTATAAAGAGTCGTATTTAAATGCATCTTTGATGGCCTCCGCTTTTTGAATTCTTTGAGGTGCTGTCTTTTAATATGAAATTGTTATCAGAGAGCTACAGCTTTTGGGTCGGCTGTTACTCTTAACAATCCCATCAGATACTGATGTAGTGCAAACAAGGGCAAGGGCAAACACGCTACAGTGGTCCAAAACATTCCTGAAAGCTTCAGCTTCAGTAATGTTCCCACTTCAAAAGTGCATAGCAAAAAATATAACAAAGGAAACTTGCTGCAGAGAGCCATAACAAATACATTACCAGCAAATACGCTGGTGATGTGAAATGACGCAAAGTCAAAAACACATAAACGAAACAAACGAAAACATTCTTTTTCATTTCTGTGCTGTTGTTGTATTTGTTTTGGACTTTATATGTGTTTTTGAATTGGTATCATTTCTGAAGCTGCAGCATGTTTTTCCTAATGGAAATGTTTTTGGTCATTGATGAACTTATTAGTGTAGCTCAGATTCTTTTGATAATCTATTAATTGTTGTAAGTTTTATTCATGCAAAAATGACTGGGATGTCACTATTTTCTTACATTTTATAGACAACAGTAATCATTTTCAGATTAATTCATAGTCAGGAAATTGTTTGTTGTAGCCCCAGTTGTAGCACGTTTGCCCTTGTCAGCCACCACTAAACACTGCTCAATTCAAAGGCTGACATATGACAGGAGTATTATTTTCAGAGTTTATCTGAATGAAAAACATTCACCACCACGGTCTCAGCTAATCTGTTTCAAAGAGCGTCTCCAGGAAACATTATCTGTTTGTCAATCATTAAACAGTGTGGTTAGCCCTGTCTTGCATGTTTGTCCACTTCTTCCCTCATTAATTAACTCAACCTGTTGATTTTCTCTGTACTTTATATACTGTATGTTTGAGTCCATGCATAGGACCTGAACAGTATTTTCCACTTATAACTTGTCCTGGTGCCCCGTCCACTCCTGGCTGTTCTGGGTCAAGAGTGAAACCACTGACCTCAGATAAACAGAAACCTACTGAACCTTTGAGCAGGCGCACTACGTAGTTACCTGATAAGACTGCAACCAAAGGCCCTGGCCAGGAACTGGTTGCCTAGTTACCTTTTTGAAAACAGACACGCACACTCAAGGGAGTGTACTTGTGCATATGTGTGCTCTGGTTGTTCTACAAAACTACCCTCCCCCTCGCTTGCGTGTATGTATTAGGTTCTCTTTTACAGCAGATAACTCCTTGTTATTTCTGCAAAAAAAAGGTGTTGAATTTTTATTGAATCTCTTGATACAATGGCAGCTTGTTTAGTAAGTCTTGTCAGACGAACAACTGCTCTCACTCTTACACCAGTGAGGGTATTGATAAGGTGTTTGGGCTTATTAAAAAAAATACTTCCAACTAGAAGGAATGGTGGAGGCATGTACACCACAGATTAGGGCTGGGCAATATCGATATCATTAATCAATCAATCAAACTTTACTGCAGACTCCAACGTCCAAATAGACATAGACATACAATCACATACAGTACACAAAACAAACATACAGTGTAAAAGGCATTATATCACCTAATATAAAAAAAAAATGCATATGCAAATTGAATAAAAAGGCATCTAATAAATAATGGCAGTAAAAAGTGGCATATAAAAACAGTGCTTATACACTTCCTGTAAAAGACACAAATACCAGAGTTTCCACATATAGTATTGGTGTCTACCAGTACTACACCTTGGATTGGTCAACTGTATAATAAGATTATTCTGGGAGTCCTGCAGTCTACATATAAACATATATATGAGTCTTCTCAGGGTGTCCTGGAAGGTGTTTATCCCTAAATCACAGATATATAAAAAATATATCGATATATTTTTAAATGTAATATGGAATTAGACTATATCCATATAGTTCAAATTTGCGATGTGATCCTTGCGCCAGGCAAGCTGCTTTATATATGAATGCTGCCCTTACTAGGGTTTGTCATATTTAGTTATTTTCTCATGTTTCTTATTCTTTTCTCAGATAAAATATTTATTTCAGAAAAATATTTCATCAGCTATTTTTATTTCAGATATGTTTTTGTTTAAATGTGCACTTTTGTTCACTTAAATAAACGGTACCAATAAAACTACATATGACATGTCATATTTGGCTTTGACTGAACATTTGCTCTCACTTCGCGATAAAAAATATTGGGATACATATCGTATATCGATATTCAGCGTAAATATATCGGGATATGACTTTTTGTCCGTATCGGTCAGCCCTACCACCGACTGAGTTATTGTTATTGGCCCCACGCAGACAGTTATGGCTCGAGGTGACATTCACTTGTCATGACCAAGCAGTCTAACGCCACTCCTTGCCTCCTGTTGGCTGAAACATGTTGCAGCCACAGCTTCAGCCACCCGCTCTGCCTGGAGCCCCCTGTCCTTGGAAATAAAGCAGGAACATGTAGAATCAGATTACACTCCAGGGACATTGCTTTGTCCTCCACGATCTGACGACGGGGACGACCGCACATGAATATTCACAGCCCTGGACGTTAATATTTTAGCATGCCAGTGCCGCACAAGCCCTGTGCCAACTCCTGTTCACCTATTTGGCAGTGTGAAACGCTGATCCCGCCTCTGCCTCGCCACATTACCCTACCTCTTCCCACTTTCCCCCCGCATTTCATATCTGAATTACTGAATGAACAAATTGCTGCCTGCTAGAGAATGAGTGAAAATGATTAATAGTGGTGCTTGTTTCTGAGTCTTGTTAATGGCTGTGTAGCCACTCTGTATTCAGAGCTCGTTCTTTTTTCACAGGTAGCGACTGAAGCTGCCTTCTGAGCTGCTGCCAATGCATGCTAGTGGGGAGATTTATTGGCAGTATTATACCTGAACTCTTGGGTCATAAAGGCAATGTTACATTGACAGATATTTCAAGTTTGTATGTCTTCTAACTTCTACAACACTTTGGACACAGTATTGGTTTACTGACAGCACAGGGGTCCCCAGAGACATGTACATAATTAATTTACTAAGTGTAGCTTGTGATCAGTTTTGCCTTACTTCATAAAGGTCATGCATTAGTGTGTGTGTGTGTGTGTGTGTGTGTGTGTGTGTGTTGGACCCAGGGGACCATGATTTATTGGTCAGTTTGCTTTTTCTGTCCAATCAACAGTCTAAAACCCAAAGTTATTCAATTTACAGTCATGTGAGAGCAAGGAAAAGCATCAGATTCTGCCATTTGAGGAACTGAGACCAGCACTTTAATTTTTCTTGATAACTAATGATAATGACTTTGTGCTTTAATCCCAATTTGCAACATGACTTTGAAAATGAGAGCATATCATTATATTGTGTTGCCAGGCCTAGTTGTAACAGCAGCATGTATTGGAAAACTATTTCTCATACTTGGAAAAATCATTGTGGTTGCAAGGTTAGGGACTTGACGCTAAGTAAGCAAGCGTCAATATGTGGTGAGAGAGCAATTTTTTACTGATGAATTGACCATCTGCTAAACTGTATTACAGTATTCCCCTAAATAGCAAATGTACCATCATTACTTAGCAACCGTAACTAGGCCTGACAGTCCTGTCAAGCTTTGGATTTATTAACATATCAGAGCAGTGAGCATGGGGCTGTAGTATGAGAAACACTTAAAGGGGTTTGAAGAACAGCAAGATGTGTAAGGATTGGATTCAACAATGTGTTTGTCTGCTCTGATGCAGGCTGCAAGCATTAGGATGGCCTGGTTATGAATCCCACTGCATTTATTGGCAAGACGCCCTGTGCATCAGCCTGATTGGTTGAGGTTAGGTCATTGACCTCCAGTGGTTAGGATCGGGCACGTTAGCTTGCCCAGTTCACTAGCGTAACGCTAATCTCGACAGTAGTTACGTAGCGGAACCAAGACCAAGGAGCAGAACGTTAACTAACCACAGCACTTAGGCTACGTTCAGACAGCAGGGCTTAATGCTCAATTCTGATTTTTTTGTGGAATCCGATTTTTTTGCAAGGTCGTTCACATTTCCAATTAAATGCAACTTGTATGTGATCTCCAGTGTGAACTTTAAACGTACCAAAAGTGTCCCGCATGCGCATTGGAGGACACGACGACGTCACACGCTGCGAGCGTGCCAAGTGTTTGAGTTGCATGTCAAAAGATCAGATATGTATCGGTTTTAGGACCACATATCCAAGTGGCCTGGATCGCATTTGAAAAAATCGGATCTGTGTCGTTCAGACTGTCATTAAAAGATCAGATGCAGGTCGCATAGGGGCGATAAAATCGGATTTGGGTCACTTCAGGCTGCAGTCTGAACGTAGTCTTAGTGTTATGCTTATAAAAAGCCCTGGTCATAATTAGCGCTATTAGATTAAATGTAGCATTAGCAGCTCTGTCTTGCTCTTTTGTCTGATATCAGAAGTTTTACTCTAACAACCCTAGCCAATAGTACATGACACAGCGTTACATTTTGCCAAACACATCAGTTGATCCTCATCCCAAAAGCCCTAACAGCACTCTTTTGTAACAGTAATGTTAGAAGTGAAACATGTTTGAACACAAACCAGTATTTCATCTGAGCAACAAAACAATTTTATATTACAATGCTCTTACATTGTTCTGCATCATACCTAAAATAATACTATTAACTTCCTCAATACAAGAATAATGCTGTTTGTTAAAGCTACATGACTTCCACATAGACCATTATGTCATTATGTGAGACTGCTGAATTGTTTGCGTGGTACACAATGTAGATTCAGCTTCAGTGTTTTAGCAATGCATCATGTATGTATTCATCAAGTGCTGGTTTAAGACCATTTTACAATGTTCTCATTTGAAAAACAAGTCAGACAGAAACGTGTAAAGGTCAGATGGAGATGGTTCCAGCTCCTGTTAATGTTGATTAATCAGCAGTCATTGGCTTGAATGAGAATCCAGCTTTTTCCTGTGCCAGTAATCACAGGACCTACTGATTCCATTTTCGAAGAGTAAATGTTTTGCAAATTTTCAAAGTACATGTTGGACAGAGATTGTACTGAGCGAGACATTTCTTCTGCTATCCATGTAACCTATCAGTTGAAACAAGGTCAGTGCAGCGCTGTTTTTCCCCGCTCTCTCGAGTCCATCGGTCATCATCGCTGTGGCACACTGTAAGGGCGATAAACACGCCCAAAGCACATTCATCACGTAGCCACTTGATGCCCAACGCTGCAGCGCCCACAACGCCCTCTGCTCCTAATGAGGAATAATGGGCTCTGTGACAAATAAGCTGTTCACTGTGATGATAATAAGGGTGTTCATGTACCTCATATCTCAAATGAACATCGCTAGAATACATTCTTCGGTAGATAAACATAGAAGCACACCAGCCGGAGAAGAAGATTTAAAGGATTTTTTGACACAGAGTGGTGTAAAATAATTTGGAAAAAGTTATAAAGTATAACTTTATGTTTCATAAAACTTTAAAAAATGATGTGGATGCTATACTTAAGGCACAAATAGTTTGTAAACATGGCTTAGAAGTATGATAAAATACAGTTTTTCTTGGATATTGTCACTGTTTCCAAATGGTTGATGTCTCTTACTGAATTTAGTGTCTCAGACTGTAGACATTATAGCACACTATGTGTTTTTCTTCTTGAATGGAGTGACTTAACTGTTTAAAGCAGGGATTCCCAAAGTGTGGTGCGTGCACCCCTGGGGGTGCGTGAGCTGCTGCTAGGGGGTGCGCGAGATAAAAAAATATAATGGGGGTCTGATAATGACACAATTACATTTCATTTTTGCATCTATTTTTTGGTTATTTGGTAATTTTAACATGTATTTTTGGTCAATTTGTGTCTATTTTGATAATTTTGTGTCATCTTTGGTCATTTTTGCATCTATTTTTGGTTGTTTTTGATCTTATAATGAAGCGTAGAAGAAGTTAGCTTCTTGTTCTTGTATCATTTTTCCAACCTGTTTTATGATGACTGGGTTGTGTTCACCCCACGCTCATTTAAATTTGCTGCAATTTTTGTTCAACGCAGCTCAAATATTTTACATTTTCCCAACTGATCTGCTTTCTGCCTCTGATCCTGAGCCTGTCATCATCCTCCACCTTTAATATGGCTATAAAAACTCTTATTGCATTTTGTTTTTTTTGAAGGTGTGGGGGATTGGCGGTGCGTCAACCCAGTTGGGACATAGAAGGGGGTGCACGGCTGAAAAAGTTTGGGAACCGCTGGTTTAAAGGGATAGTTTTTTTTGGAGATATCAACCATAGAGATGACTGCCTTATCTCAAATATAATGGACCCACATGACATTTAACTTGTGTTCCTCAAAACTTGACCTGGTTACTTCGGGTAATCTACAGACCTTGTTGTGAGCCATTTCATGGAGGAACTATTTTCTTCCTACTAAACTATAGCCGACAACAATGTCATCACACAAAAGGAAGTGTGCATCCATCACCGACAATGGGCTCAACATTAGCAGAAAATGAATAGTGTCCTCCGGCTGACGTGTAACATTTCCTGGAACTATTCCTTCTCCGCTGTGATACAGTTGGCAGGTTGGCAGTTAAGTAGAAAATGAATAGTTTCTGAATGCCATCTGGGTCCATTATATTCAAGAAAAGGCAGACATCAACAGCAGATATCTCCAACACTTGGCAAGTCACACCAAACACTTAAGTTTAAACAGCAAGTATCCAGGTCTGTAATGCTCTACTCTACTTCTAGTCCTTTCCCTTATGACTATGTATTCTGGTTTGTTTTTGCATAATATTCTCACGGCATCTGAGGCCATCTCAGTGTGAGGATACACAGTGTGGCAGGCAGGTCTCCAGGGTGCTGCATCTGCAGGTGCTAGTGTGTAGTCTGCTCCTGCTTACCTGCTAGGTAGGTGTCAGCTCAGCTCTACACATGCTTGAAACCACGTTAGGTTATGTTTTGTGCAATGTTAAAGAACTGGGCTTAGTTGTAGGCTACACAGTGGGGAAAAAAAACTCACTTTATCCTGTACAACAGACCTGACAATTCATTCTGACAACAAATCTTTTGTTGCCACTGCTGACTTCCAATGGATGCACCATTTTAGAGATAAGCATTGTATATTGTATTGTGCATGTCACATTATTATCAGGCAGTGTCCAGACATTGTCTCACACACAACTGAGTTGTGGGAAGATGATTATATTTTGTCTTCCAGCAGTAAGCCCCCTCCCTCGTCGCTGAGAACATTAGAGTTAATTGTGTGTCTAATCTTGAAAAATATTATGCCTCAGAAAATAAGGGACATAAGCAGAAGGTGGGGGGGATTTTGGGAGGAGGAGGAGGAGGAGGAGGAGGAGGAAGGGGTAAAGCAGCTGTTGAAGGATCCATTTTTAGCACCTCTATCTCATTGAAAAACATTACACATTGTCAACTGTGGGTATGGTGAAAAAGGCAAATAAGTGTTGTCTGCGGAAAGCTCCTTTCTTGATTCAGTCCCACTCGATTTTGCTCCCTGTGGTGTTGATATTCAAGTCAGTCTTTTTCTGTCTTGGTCTGATGCTTAATCATCATGTCAAATTATATAGTTATGCTAATAACTCCTGCCCATAGAAAATAAGGGATTTGTTATGAAAAATGCCAGTTGCCATGTACAAAATCCTAGTCTGAACAGTTTTACAGGGGTATGATTGCTTGTATTATAGATTTTAGAATTATTTTAAAGCGGTTGTGTAGATGCCGGCCGAATCTTGTTAGGAGCGTTAAAGGAGTATTGATACAAAACGACACAGAATTAGACCCAGAAAATCCCATTTCTTGTAACATTTGTTGCCTCATAATCAAGTCAATGCTAAACTGAAGCCAAAAACTGGAATGCAAATCCTTAGAATTTGGAATCTGTAAGGGGGTCAAATATTAAATGTAGGTTTTAACGTTTATTCTGGACAAATGTACATCTTTTACCACATCTGTGGATTGTTTATGCGGCATCAAGCATTTATACAGGCTATGGATATGTTGGCATGTGTTGGAAGATGTAAAGAAAGGAAAGCTACTGTATGTTCAAGCTGTAGGATTTTTGCAAAATGGCACTAATCTGCTTTGGAAATATGAATGCAATGAAACACTTGGTTTCATGAAAGAGCATTACATGAGATTAGATTAGATGAAAGCTTTCCCCATGGGTCAGCGCTGTAAAGAGAATTAAAAAAAGCAACATACCCTTCTGATCTTGGGATAACTTGAAATGTAAAAATGGTAAGAATGAACATTTGGATGAAAACATTTCTTTGAAGTCTCATAATTTAATGGCCTTTGAGTCCTATAAAGGGTAATGCTGTGATCTAATTTCCAAACCAAAAACTCAGACAGCGTGCTATTTTATGTTGAGGCAATTTAGGAGAACTGAATTTAAGTGCAAATCTATATTGTAGTTTATACAGGTCTTCACTGCTTTCAGATGACTTCCATTTACTAAGTACAGCTTTACAACCAGGTGTATAAAAAACGATTGTGGCTGTCTGCCACCTCCCCTTTCTTCCATTTACATTCAATAAAATAGTCTTTTCCTCAAGTTATCACTCCTGGGTCGTTGCTGGATCTATAGGTATGATGGCAGGGACATCTGCTACAGTTGGTTATAGAAAAGGCTCAGCGGCTGACCCACAGCAAGGTCAGCAAACCACAACAGACATTTAATTACTATAGTGCATCTCGCCGCCATGCGAGGAAATCGGCAGCTGGCCCAGTCTCCCTCCAGAGAGATGGGATTGAACTGAAAATAGCTCTGCGACTGGCTGGTTTATGGTGGTCAGAACGCACATTACTGCACAACCTTAATCACAAGTGCTGCTGTTTTAATAAGCAGGCACACAGGGGCAAGCAGGCTGCAGTTGTTGCTGGTAAGTTCCTGAGGAACCAGCTGTTAAGTGTCTTAATGGAGCCCATGTATAATTCATGGACACACACAGAGCTGCTTGGCTGGCTGGCTGGCTGTCTGTCTCTGAGTGGTTGATAATTGGAAGGAAAAGGGTAAACCCCCACCCAATCTCCAGTCACACTGGCACCCACGGCACCCAACTCTTTCCACTCTTAGGTAAACATCACCTCTACATATAATCCCACTGTGACAGGACATCTATCTCATCAGAGTAAATGGAAGATTTATCAGTGACAGCTAGAGCTATAATGCAACTCTGGCTCTAGATTAATGATCTGTGGGCAAATAAAAAGAGCCTGTGACTGCCTCCAATGTCACTGTGCATTTTATCAACTTACCTCTTACTCTTTATAAATCAGCCATTAACGTGCTGGGTATTACTGTAACATCCCAAGAGCTCAAAAGACCTCGTCAAAAAGATATGTGATTTTTATTTGGACATGAAAAGTCCCTGATAATCCCTTCTGCTATAAGATGAGTGTGGGAAAAATTAGCTGGATACCCTTGACCTGGATTTAAGAGAACACATTAATTTAAGACCATGGGAATAGAATTAGTAGAATGGACATTAAAACAGTTGAATAAACACACTGCAGGGCCCCAATGTTAAAGTAAATAACTTAACATTGGAGCCCGACAGCATGCAAGCTGTTTAATCAATTTTTGGTTTATGGCTTATGAGTGCCTGCCTGTATTTTGAATGTGCGTGCATACTGCATTGAGAAGAGACAGCGTGCTGACCATCGTTTTAGCAGGCTAACGTTCAAATAAACTTCTGTAAACTTGCGGAAAGTCAGGGACTCACAAAGGTGAGGTTCTGCTTTTACAACTAAACAGGCAGTGGAGTAGTAGTGTCACAGCATCTGTAACATAGACTGCAACAAACTTTATATCTACTTGGACGACGCAGCTCTACTTCCTACCAAAACTGTCAAAACATCCCAGATTCAGAGTCTGCACAGTATTAATCAGCTGGTAGAGCTGCGGTATCAAGGCCCCGCCCATAGACCCCCGAGCCTTCACAAGTCAATCACAGCTTAGCATTCAAGCAAGGTGGAATTAGCAAGCTATCTAGCTAACTAGCCAGCTGTCTCCAGTGCTCCAATGTTGTGTATCAGGCAAATGACCACAGCGAACAGTTTAATGTCCATTCTACTCTTTTTCTATTTCTATGCATAAGAACCTTTGGAATTGGTTTATCAAGCTGTAAATAAATCTTGAACTGCTGTCAATACAAACCATAAACATCACCACAGCACTTTTTCTGCCAGGTCCCCTTCACCAGTTTTCTCTATCAGGATTCAACTATTTCAACCTGTAGCAACATCTGCTGTTTATATTTTCATGTATATGCCAGGCCACGTAAGGTGAACAGTCGTCATTGGTCCGTGCCACAGTCACTTTCACTGAAATTATGAACTTGTCAGCTTGAACAAGGATGCCCTATAAGCAGTATTTGGCTGCCTCTGCAGACTACTCGGGGGTCAGACCTTTTTAGATGTCATTAGAGCCATCAGGGAGTTGGCCCTTATGGCAGGTTTCAGGCAGAAGCACTTTACTACATCCACTAAACACTCCACAGCCAGACGACCTTGCTGAATCTTTCTAAGGTGTAAGGCTATTTGTGAGTGCCATTTGTTTTTAGGTTTTGCCACATGTGAAATAAAAAAAAACTATTAATAGGATAATGGTCTGAATTAGTTGTATAGTAATAATCATAGGCGTTCCTCCTCTAAGGCAGTAATTAAAGGAATATTTTTACCTCAACTGACTAAATGTTTCTTCTGACAACACAAGATTTTCTTGTTTGTCCTGTAAGATAGCATTTACATCACCTTTCCAGAGAATATGGTGACTGAACATTTATGCTTTTATATTAAAGACCTCAAAGTTATAATTCTTAAGATTTACATGAAATCGATGCTATTTTTGGTTGACATTTTTTCTGAAATAACTATTTAATGTATTTACATTCCTTAATGCTCCCTAAGGGCTCAAACTCTGTTCATTTGACTTATACCAGTGAGAATTTGTTGCCTTGCCATGTGTTGTGATCATCTTGTACATTTTAGCCAATATCGAACCAGTTTTATAGTTAAACGTACAACCTAAAGGAGAAATAGAAGCTTTCTTTTCTTTCTCATGGTTAGTAAATCAGATTCTGTAGAACCAACTGATAAATGTGGATGTCAGTTCCCAACATTGACAAGTGCGACAAGGCTTGGTGAGCAGATCAGGACCACCACATTTTTGTTGTTGTTGAACAAACCGAAAAATGAGCAGGGTGTATAATGTCAATATAATGGTTTCAGTTGATAGGGGCAAAGTCCGTTATTGTCTCGCTGGATTCAGATGAGTGTTTACTGTTGAATCTCTAACACTATAGTAGGGCTGTAGTATTAAACAACACTTGCTGTTATTACAGTAACCACGGGTGTCACCAAATCAACCAGTAGTGAAATGTTAAGGAGAAGAACTATAATTATTTACTTTCTCGCTTATTAAACTGTCACTTAAGACAATGTGATGGCATCTTACAAACTTTGCAGTACAACCTTTGTAGAAAAATTAATTTTAATTTGTTTCTTGTTGCTGTCTCCATTATAAATAGATGAGGAAAGATGTTGCATGTGCAATTGCTTTTAACGTGGGTGGTTGGGCTCCTTATTGCATCCCTAGTATCGACTGTACTACGCTGTGTATCAAAATAGCACAGCTGCTACTCTATGATTCTGAAGCAATTTCATGCTCTGGTGTCTATTAAGTTGGATTTAATTCGGGTATAACGTAAATGTCGATGTACCCTGTGTAATGTTTCCCGGAGGAGATTGTGTCCAGTTTGCAGTCCAAGGGTTGTTGTTTTTTACAGATGGTTGGCTTGTAGAGATGGATCTAATTAGCCCACGAAGACTATCAGGGTCAAGGCTCGCAACACAACTCCAAGAATCTCAAATCCCCTTTGAATCTGAGCGCTGCATCTTTAATGGTCTTACTGCATTTATTTCTAGTGTCCAGACTCTCCGCTCTTCTGTATGAATCTGACAAGCCTCATCTCACGCACAGTTAAAGAACACAACATGGATGAGTAAATACCGTCATGCTATGTCATAAATGAAATTGTCCAAGTGCCGTTTTGTGCAAGATAGCTAAACTAGTGCAGCCGAGTTATTTTTAACATTCCCTATCGCATCTTGTCATTTAACGCAGTATGTAGACCAGAGTGGTTGTTTTGAGCTTTCCCCTCATGTCGAGGCTGGGAGTGCGAGCTGGAGGCTTGAATAAACCCAGCAGTCTCAGTTAAGCTGTAACAACAACTGACAGTCTTCGCCTGCAGCTTCCTACAGGGCTCAACACTCAGGTGCATTTACTACACCTGCCTTCAAGAACCTCCAAGTGAAGAAGAGACTCCAGCCTTGAAACATCAGGCCTGTTTCACTGCCTGTTCAGAAAGACAAAAAAAAGGGGGGGAAAGAAAAAGGATTATCCATCTTGTTATCTTTTAACAGCAGTCTTATCTTGATGTCCTGCTGTAGTGTCTCCCCCACACAGAGGACAGGAAGGGACTGTCTGTGTTGTTACACTTTCACAAAGACCTCATTCTGCCTGGAGGGGAGTGCTTTGGACAGGATGAGAGGGTTTAGAGAGAAGGGATGTTATAAATGCATTTGAAAAGGAATTGATGTTTTAGCAGTTATTACAAAGTACTTTGTCAATACCACATTTTTGTCCTCGGGAGCTTTCAAGAGCAATCGGATATCTTTTCACTGAAATAGGCTGTGCTGGTCTTTTTAGTTCTGGCATAAAACACATACAGGACTGGGTATTTTCTACCAATATGCACCAGACCTCCATCATGCAATGTCCTTTAGGCAGGAGACCTAATTTTAGACCGGAGCCTGGAGGAACCGGCATGAGCAAGGCAGACTCATTGACTGCCTCCCAGCAAATCTAGCTGACAGCCACACATGCCTCTGCACTCCAAAGAAAAGAGGTTACTGTGTAAATACCTAATCTGCAGGAGTCAGGCCTCTGCATCCTACACATAACATACGGAAACCAGCTGTAGTAACTGAGTCGTTTCTGGGTATCATTCAGAAAATGTTGATAGTTGTACCGGAACAGATACAGAAAAAGAAATTACAACATCACACATTGTGGCACAAATCTTTTTTTTCAGCCTCATAATGTTTTTCTTGCATTTATTTATTTATTATTTCTTACAACCAATATCCAACATTATTAGATCTTGGTATAGCAAGCATGCTGCATTGTTTATTTGGCCACCGGTAAACTTTTTTAACCAGCAAACTAATCGGATTTAGGAAAATATCTCAGCTGTAACAAGTAACTTTTTTGTTGTAACATCTTTTAAAGTTCATGTAGATTATGGTGAATCAGTTCTTAGTTATGTCAAATAGTGGTCAGACTTTTTAAAAGTATGTTGCAATCTGTAGGGAGGAACTCAGGAATTCACTGGGAGGCATTTGTGTTTGAATTCTTGATACTTTTATAACTTTCCTCTGTCTACAGTCTGGCATCACACCTTAATCCTTAGTGGTTTGGCAGTGAGCCATAAGAGTCTTTACCTTGCCGTGGGTGTTTACTTTACATACATTTGTCTATATGCAGCTAGATTTACCAGCTTAAGCACTTCTTTTTTTAAAGTGGAGTTGAAAAATTCCTCAGTTGACTGAGTCAGAGATGCTGGAGCTGATGGTGTGAGCGATTTGTTCCAGGTGAGGAAGTTATTTCTTATTGCTGGGAACGATAAATGTGACTAAACGTACCCTGTTCATTCTCACGGGTTCAATTTCAGCAAACATGGAGAAGTGAAACATTCAGCCCACCTCACACTGAGCAGATGAAATTGCTGAGTTCTGGAAATTCCCAAAATGTGAAATTGTTTCCCCTCCTGAGTTTACACTAATGACGTTGAACACCAGGCTTGTTAGGAGCTCCAGAAAGAACTTATAATCCCTGATTTCTCCCTGTGTTTCAAAGGGAATGCTCTAGTATGATATTCACGCTTGACTGCTTTAAGCTGACTTCTTATGTGTTCACCGCTCTGACATAATTAAGCAGAATGGTGAGAAACCTTTGTTTGCCTCTGTATGCAAGCTCACACATTTTGCTTGTCTTCGGCATTACAAATGTGCATCTGAGTTTGTTTGTTCTACTTTCTTTATCTGTATTGACTCCAATATGTCCCATCCCACAGTTAAAATCACTCTGTGAGAGTCCATCAGTCTGGATGAAGTAGCTGCTCTCGTGTCTCAGTGTGTGATCAGCGATGCTGCCTCCTGATCACAGTTGGCATTGTGCCTTGGGGCCCTGACAAAGGCTTGGGCTGGGGCGCCAGCAGGGGCCTGGTCTGTATCAGACACTTTATTTGTTTTGGGGGATGGGGGGGGATAGGGTAGGCAGCGGCATGGATGCCTCCCCCTCAGTGAGGAGGAACTCCTGTGTCAGGAGAGAGAGACGCCCCATGACTACACCCCTACTGAGACATTTGGCTTTCATTTTTTTGTTTTGTAGTAAACCGCTGGAAGCTCTGAACACAAATACCTGCCTATAATAAGATGAAGATTTATTTCAACAGCTTAACCTAGTCTTTCTTTTGCACAACTAGGGACTAGAATCAGCAACAGGTTCCAGTTGAGAACCAGTTCCCAATTATCCAATCCATAGGAACCATATTCATCCAAGCTTATCAGTTCCTTCTATCAATATCGCCATGTTTTTCTGATAACAATGCCATGAAACTCATCACTGCATGTGTACTGCTGGACACTTGCACATAGCAGGAGCTCTGTGAGGAGAGGCAGAAATGGTCCAAAGCTGTTGGTCTGATCTGTTTCTACACTCCAGGCCGACTTTTGTTTCTACACAGAAAATTGATCAGGAATCATTAAGGAACTCGATAAATAATCGGACTGATAAGCAGAATAGATCACGGCAATGGTATCAGTAAAACCTTATCGGTTCTCAACTGTCAGTGATCACTGACAAGAACATAACCAAATTCTAAAGATCGTAAAGACGCCTCACCATCTTTACTCACTATCATTTACCCACTTTATTAACTTTACATGTGTCTGGCGTGATCTTGTCAAATGTATGAAATGCTCTGTCCTAAATGGACCCCTTTGACTTCCATTCAACAAACCATCTTAGAAATTTTCAGAAATACATTACGTGTCTCTGATTGTATGTGCAGATTATGTGAATGAAAACCTTATGTGAACACAGTCGACCAGGATATTCTGGCAAGTGAGGTTTTTGAATGTCTCTGAAAAGTTACACATATTTGGATGCAATTGAATGTTGATAGTAGATGTAGTAGGATAACTGTATGTGTTCTTACTGAACTGTCATGGTACGAGGTTCACGGTGTGGTACAGGCAGCCAGACACGCAATACATCTACATATAGCACCGAATCTTTAAAACTGCCAAGGTGGAACTAACTGACCGATCCTCCTAATGCATACATTTTGTACTCCATATTTTGTATTATTCTGTTTATTTTGTATTTTTCGATTTCATAGCTTCGAGGTGCTTTTCAGTGTTAAAGCCTGTCGTGACCTGGTGCCATTTGGGAAATTATTTGTTCAGCGTTTGCACGGTTTAATACAGAAGTGTTTGAAGTGTTCCTTATTTTTTATAATTAAATTGTTTACCAACGTTGCCAGTGGTCAAACTGCTACCTCAGTCCTCAGCAAGAGCATGTTCGTCTTTGACATTTTTGCTGAAAATAGCAGAAAATATATTTATGCTTATGTTTCTTTTTCCTTCCATTATACTCCCACTGTAGTGAACCACGACTACTGTGTACTGTTACACCTCTAAGATGTTGCATGGACCATAATGTGTAACTGCTGTTTCACCCCTTTGGTTTTACTTTCTCTCCTTTGAACACTTGATTTGAACACACGGCTTGATTTAACACCCCTCCTCTTCCTTTGATGAGTATTAAGTGGCAGCAAAGACACAATTGTGTGTGTTTGTGAGGCATCTTTCTGTTCTCCACCATTTCTCAATCGTGCAAACTGCTCTCACGTGTTCAGTAATTGCTTGCAGGGAATTGTTTTCTTGTTTTTTTTGCCTCTGCAAAGTGAGGAGGACATGATTTTATAATTACTCCTCTGACATCGCTGGGTGAAGAAAACACTCCAGCAGTTTCATATCTGTATCTCATGTCTTACAGCTACATCTACAGACACACCATCATATCTCTAAAACATCTCATATCCAACACCGACACGTGCCTTTGCCTCTTTTTCTGTTTTAATTTCCTCCTCACATGACTATATTGGCACATTTGCTGTTGTTTCCTGTGACGGTGTTATCAGCGGGATATCTGTGTGCTGCTTCTCTGGCCTGGCATCTCGCCTATCAGCTTTACGGCACAGTCAGTCCCCATATTGTCACCATCTCACTATGCCCTGGGCTTCAGCAAATCCTGAGGGACACAAGCCTTTTGTATCTATATGTATGTATGTGTGTGTGTGTGTGTGTGTTTCCACAGGTCTGGGAAACAGTGGAGTCACTGGGAGCTCTTATCTGACTCTTCAGGGTTCTTTAGATAAATTTGCCTCCTCTCACAGGGATGGGGGAAGGGATGCATGGTTGGCCTGCTTTTAGTTGTTTGTGTCTAGCTTTAGAAGAATTCATTGTGGCAGAGAGGTTAAAGCAGCATCCACTGTCCTACACCTTGTAAAATGCTAATGCAACCATTAAGCAGTCACCTCCCTCCCTCCTGTAATTCCTTTATTCCAGGGGTGTCAAATAGGGGTGTGCCATATCGTATCGCTCACAATAATATCGGTATATTTTTTTTATGGTTAAAAAAAATACATATCATGATATTGGCAACGTTCTCACTTCTTGATGTTGTGGTTAAAGTTGTTTTAATCGCAAAAAGCTACTTACTCCCTGTTGCTAAACACATGCAGCTTTCAAAATAAAAGCACAGTGTGTTAAGAGAATCCACCACAGAATTTACAAGAAGACTGTCAAAATAAGATGCCTTAAATAAAACATACAAGAACCTTTATTCTCCTTTACAAAATTTCATTAAATGTTTTTTTTATTATTTGCTCATACTCAAGAGTCAAGAGTAAATGTTTTTGTATTTGGCAACTGTTGAGATTTGCACTTCAAACTACATTTTAGATTGTTATTTATTTATTTGGACTTATTTGGACATATTTTCTATATCTTTTTAAGTATTTCCTAATATCGTCAAGAATATCGTTATCGCAAAAATAGCCTGCAATATCGTGATATTCTTTTAGGGCCATATCACCCAGCCTTAGTGAAATACAAACTCAAATACACAATGGGCCAAAATGTAAAACTTGAATAAAATCGCGGGCCAACATTGAACAAATAAACCTTTTAATATATACCAAACATGTTTTGCTTTAACATTAAATATGGAACCAGCAACGCTTATAAACATACAATATATAACTAAGTAGTGCAGACATGCAAAATCAAATTTCAAATAAAAAACACATCAATGTCATTAATTTATTAAATAAAAATTAAATAAAAATCCTATGCCTCTTTTCTATTTGCATCCTTCTGATTTAAATATCAAAATAAACTTTTTCAACAGGTTAATAAATTTAAAAATAAAATAACAATAATAAATCAATCAAGTAGCAAGAAGAAGTGCATAAAGAAAAGGTAAAACCTATTGCTTTTTGGGAAGGGGTAGCTCGGAGACAGCTCTAGCTTGAGGTTGCTATGACGACTGTCTCTGAGGAGCGCGTTTCTGGGTCCTGTCCTGATTGACGCGCCAAAACAACAGCAGGGCATTGTGGGATTTGTAGTATTAGCGGTAAATGCGGCGTATAATACCGGCGGGTCAGCTTTTATAGTACAATAATAATATAATAATTTGGTATTGCCTCGCGGGCCAAATAACATTGCACTGCGGGCCAAATTTGGCCCGTGGGCCAGAGTTTGACACCCCTGCTTTATTCCCTCAATTGTTTCAATCAAGGCATCAGTTTTTACCGACCTGGTGTCAGGATTACAAATCTAATTGAAACGTACATGAAATGTGATTAAAAAATTGCCCCCTTTAATGATCGGTTGCTGCGGACATTCACAGCAGTGGTGCTAACCACATCCCCCATAGGCTCGTCTAAGAGCTGTCAAATGCTCAGGCAGTCTAGTAAAGTGCCTGTCATTCGTCACCCCTTCATCATTTAATGTTCAATTATGTCAAAACAGCCTTCAGGTCATCTGCACTGGGAATTGATGGCAGCTCTGTGTGGCAAGTGGAGCTTTCAGGCTGCATTACAGCACAATCAGTATGGTTCAACAGTCCCAGCCCTCTGCAACACTAAATAAACCACGGACAACTCGCTCTGAGGGCACCCACACTGCTTCAAACTGAATAGTTCCAGTGGGGGCACTGGGGCGAGCATTCAGAGCCTTCTTTTTGAGCAGCAACCAACTTATGAAGTTCTCCTCTGCTGTGCCGAAATAATTGATGTTCTTCGGAGTGGTCACAGGGGATTGGCTTGACTGTTTTATGATGTGGAGAGCGTCTGTGCTGTTTAATTTCCTCACTCCAGAGCCCCCCAGACTGCAATTTTACTATAATGAATCACTGATGTTCAGCCCACCATCAGTGCCCATCCAGAAAAATGCTTTTCAAAAAGCTCTGTCGCTGTTTTTGTTTGTTCTTATGAGGGATGCTTTCCTTTCACTTGGTTGAAAATAATACTTTGTTTTTATGACTGTGTGGGTTTGCTTTTCAAAAAGCACTCGGCTGAAAATATTTCCACTTGCAGCGTTGTTTATTTAAAAAAAGATGTTAATTCATACTTTCATATCTTAATTGTTAGATCCATCTGTCTCTCTCTCTCACACACACACACACACACACACACACACACACACTTGTACTTGTACTATCTTTGTGAGGACCCTCATTGGAATAATGAATTCCCAAGCCCCTTACCCTAACCCTTATCCTAACCTTGAACCCTGAAGCGACTTTGAGTGCCTTTTTAAAAGCGCTATAAAAATGTAATGTATTATTATTATTATTATTATTATTATTAACCTTCACCATCACAACTAAATGCCCAACACTAACCCTGACATATACCTAATTGTAACCTTAACCCTCAAATAAGCCTTTAAAGAAGTCAGGACCAGCCAAAATGTCCTCACTTCACAAAAATGTCCTCACTCTGTTGGTTAAAAACGTGTTCCGGTCCTCACTATGTAGGAAGTACAAGAACACACACACACATGCACACACTGATACATTTCTTTGTTCTTAGCAATTTGGCTGAAATACTTAGAATATGAATATATAGTTAATGAGTGCTTTCCCTGGCTTACATCAGACCAAATGCAAGTGAAACTGCATGAAGCAAACCTTCGAGAAGGAAAACAGAAAGCAGAAGTAAATCCCAGCACAGCGTCATTCACCTCTTTCACCTAGCCAAGCTTTCTCTTGTTGCTGTTGTCGAGTTGTGAGCCTGAAATAGCTGCTGCCTTTATCTCCCCATGGTACGACTTGGCTTTCCAGACTTTACTCCCAATGATGCTCTTTAAGGTCAAAGGGTGAAGAAAGAGGCTTATGATCCAGTGTGGCCCCGGCAAAGGCTCCGAGGGTCTTTAGCTGGGTAGCGCAGGGGTCAGGCGAGGTTAGCTTGTTAAACTGTCTCCTGGTTTCAGGGTTTAATACTGTCTGCCGAAGCTGCTCCTTACACTCACAGCTTAACATTATGTCTGCCTAGAAGATCTCTGACAAAACACTTCCGTAGTCGGTACATGACATGTACATGTGACTGAGAAACTCGTCTTTCCTGGCTGCAGACTAAAGCTACAGCAGACTGATGAATAGAAGAAGTCCATATTGAATTATTCTAAGTATCAGTGTCATCTAGGGTTGTCACGATACTAAAATTTTCAACTCGATACAGATACTCAGGA
The DNA here is from genome assembly GCF_030273125.1 of Centropristis striata. Taxonomy (NCBI): domain Eukaryota; kingdom Metazoa; phylum Chordata; class Actinopteri; order Perciformes; family Serranidae; genus Centropristis; species Centropristis striata. Next base: position 7,732,657 of record NC_081531.1, read on the forward strand.
AAATATTCAATACTCAATACCATTTTCGATACCACAAGGATAAAAACAAAGACCCCAAAATTTAATTAACAAGAAAAATGCAACATGTAAAAATTAACAGAGCCACAGGTTAAATATTTATAATAAAAAACAGTTGTGCAAAAAGATACTGCAACTATGATAACAAGCTTCAGATACTCGATACTTGATGAAAATATATATAGTATAAAATATATAGTATCGATACTTTTTTGAGTATCGATACTTTTGACAACTCTAGTGTCATCTTTACGTAAATATTCTGTTTTCCTTCCCATCACGGGACAAATTCATCTGCATTTGGTCGGTGGCGGATGCTAATTTCTTACCCTGATTTGAACTGGGTTCAATATACACATACGGTAATGGAAAAAATTATTAGACCACCCTTTTTCTTCAATTTCCTGTTCATTTTAATGCCTGGTACAACTGAAGGTTCATTTGTTTGGACAAATATAACAATAATAGCTGATAAGAGTTTAATTTAAGAGCTGATATCTAGCCATTTTTCATGGTTTTCTGGATAATAATGAAAAATCATTATCAAGAACACCATGGAAAATGTCCAGATATCAACTCTTAAATTAAACTCTTATGAGCTATTTTTGTTGTTATTATTATATTTGTCCAAACAAATGTACCTTTAGTTGAACCAGGCATTAAAATAAACAATAAATTGAAGAAAACAAGGGTGGTCTAATCATTTTTTCCATGACTGTATATTCTGTTCTGCAGTGACTGACATGACATGATAAGGCAACAGGTGCCATTCTCACATGTGGTTAAAGAAAATGTGGGTCATGTTGAAGCTCTCTCGGAGAAAGATCATAATCTGTATGCAAAACACAGGATAAAAGATACCCCTATTTATGTTTCTAATCACTATTGCGTTTAAAGGAATGTTTTTGTTTAGCTACTCAAAAATTATTCTCACTGAGTAGGTAGTTGTATAGCAGCTGAAAAGGCTTTCGAAGCAGTTATTTTTCATTTGAAATAAGGTGATATGAAGGTTGATTAAATATGAGCTCAGTCAAAGAGTGCAATGAAATGCTGAATGGGTTTAAAACGGTTTCTTTATTTTTCGTTTCCTGAATGAATATTATCCCAAATGAATATTTTAAACATCTTCGCAACCTGTGCAGAGCTTTTAGTTATTAAAATGTAGATGATGACAAATACCCACAAACATGCCCCTCATTACCTCTCATCAAAACACTCAAAGGTGTTATTCAGTTTGCAATAATAAAATGGAGAAAAAGAAGCAATTCCAAACATTTACAGGTTGCTCTTGATTAATTTTCTTTCAAAAGGCTGAGCTGTTAATCAACCTGTTATTTCAGTTAGCAAAATCATTGCTAACTGGAAAAAATGGCTGTGATTCAAATGTGTTTTTAATAATGAAACCATGTGGAAGTGTATAAAGACGCCTCACCATCACAGGTTTAGCTTTAGAGTTTGTTGACTTCCACAAATGCTTCTTAATGGCGAAGTCCCTTTCTGTAACTCTCCCTCGTGTCCCCACCTACTTAACCTCTTTCTCCCTCTCTTGTCTATCTACCTCTTTCTCTCCCTCTCTCATGCCGTCTCTCAAGCGCCACGGCAACCTTCTCCGAGGGATTGGTTGCCAGGAGACAGGATTTGCTCCCCATTGTATGCCGACAAAGGTGGAGGGGGTGGGTGGTGGGGTTACAATCAGCAGGACCGGAGAGAATTGGAAGCCTAGGGGACAGACACTCCACAATCATGGGTGTGTTGGAGGGATGGAGCAGTGGTGGGGGGTGTGAGGAAGTGAATGGCAGTGGGTGGGGGGGATTGGGTGGAGCTCGCTGACACCCTAAATTCCTCTTGTTCATTCCCGGTCTCCCAGTAACCACGCTGGGATGTGCTGTGTCAGACAGTGTGGTGGAGACTGGAGGGAAAGAGACACTCGCAGAGACACAGGCAGCCATGAATAGTTATTAAGACGGACTTTTTAATTATCCAGCGTGCCCTCCCCCTCTACACACACACACACACACACACACACACACACACATTCTTGTACTTCTATCTTTGTGAGGACCCTCATTGTAACAGTGAATTCCCTATCAAGGTTATAATAGTTTTGGATTTTTCATCAGTTTTAGTTTTAATTTTGTTGTGAATTTTTGTTTTCAAATTCAGTTAGTTTTAATGAGTTCTTAGAGTGAGTTTGCTAGTTTTAATTTAGTATTTATTAGTTTTAGTGTTAGTTGTAGTTTTTTGTAATGGGGTATTTGTTGGGTGGGAGATTAAAAGAGGTCACAGTAAATTTTGCCTTTATTTCCTTTGCCTTATCCATCTTCATTATGTATGAAACAAGTTGACAAAGACGAAAACGAAGGACATTTTCACTATCATTTTAGTTAGTTTTGTAACCACACAATACAGTTTCAGTTAATTATCATTATCATGTAACCTTTAACCCTTAAAACAAAGTCTGAAATCTCAAAAAAGCCTTTAAAGAAGTGAGGACCGGCCGAAATGACCTCACTTGCAAAAATGTCCTCACAATGTTGGTTAAAAACGTGTCCTGGTCCTCACTATGTAGGAAGTACAAGAACACACACACACACACACACAGACACAGTAGGACACATTCTTTCTTTAACAGCACACATTAAGCTGGAGGAAGTTGCTTGTGTCTGGTGTCTATGCTTGGCTGCATTTACCAACATAGTCTATTTGTCATAGTTTTCCTTGGACTGTAATGATGGTTCTCTCTTATCAGCCGATTATATTACCTCGGAGGAAGAAGGCCAGTTTACTTTAGCTTTGGTGCCATTACTCTGAATAAAGAATGACGGGCAGGTCACCCTATATAAGCCAGTAATTGTATGGAGCGCTCTCTCACCGTAGCAGAGACTTTGAGCTCAGTAAAATCATTTCTGTTTGGAGTCAAATGCCCCAGGGTTCACACACACTGTGTGCAGGATTGCTGATAGTTACTGATTAACTCCCCGAGCTGCCTTTTAACACTGTTATTATTTCTCTATGAGCAGCTAGTGGCAGGGGAGGATTTTTCCAGCCCGTTTTGTTGGTATCACCTTTCAATCAGTCGTTGAAATGATCATATCCAGGTTAGTTTTGATAACGGGTATTATTTTTAATTAGCCATGATCAGTTGTGATCCTAAAAGCCCCGAAAAACAGTTTCACTTCCACTTTTACTATGAGTAATGCACACATTTTCTGCCAAAGTTCAAACAGTTTAGGTTATTTTACATGCAGAATTTCCTGTATTATGTGTTTTCTCTCGGGTTATTCTCCATGATTTAAAGTGGGTGGGACTCAGCTGGAAAAAAGGGTGTCAAATACTTCCCTTCAACAATCAAATGTGTTGACAGTTGTGGGGTTGTTTGCTCGTTTTGCCATACGACTGTCAATAAAAACAAACAGTCCTGCTTTTGCAGCTCAGCTAAATTTTTTCTATGATTTGAAACCACATTTAAGTGGCTTTAAATTAAAAATAACTTGTGTGTTTTGTTTCTTGTTGTAACTTTATTCATAATGTGGCATTTTTTAAAGATGGCAGCCACTGATTTGACTCAGCTTACCTGTCACAAAATCTTTATCAGGACTCATTTTCCTTCTCCCTGTCCTGTTAACAACCCACATTTCATTGACTGTTTATTAAAATTACTGTTTTTAATGAGCTGATGTACAAGAATGGATGGGACATGTTATTTATTGATATTACTTGAGTGGTTTGTTGATGGTTTTATGGTTTGATGTCACTTACTTATAACAAATCAAATGTTTCTTTGAGATTGAATATTCATCACTTAATAGGCAACCATCAAATTAAACAAAAAATTTCTGAGAGTTTCACAGAATAATGTTTAATTAGGCGTGTTTCCACTGAGTACTTTCTGAGTACTTTTTGCAAAGCAGCTGAGTATTTTGCCCACTAGTTAGTTCCCCTCGGCCTGTTTCCATACAGGAACTTTTGTATTCGCTAACCAACGGAGTTGACAACAGACCGACGCATCAAACAGTGTTGCCAACTTAGCGACTTTAGTGACTATTTAGACTCCTTAAGTGACTCTTTTTAAAAATAGCGACAAATTTACCAACTTTTTCTGGTGTTATTGGAGACATTTGGAGACTCGTTCCTACTTTTCATAACGAGCAGCAAGTGCCGTCCCAAAGCACTCACAAGCGGCCAAGTCCTCCCGCAGCAGTCTCTCCCAGCTGCAGTCAGAGCAGGAGATGTTAACCCCTCAGCGTCCAGTCTGCAAATGAATTACACATGCACAAAATCGCCGCCTCAACCGAATCCAATCAGCTACTCGAGGCGGGTACTTTCTGAGGCGCTACCTGAGCCGCTAACCGGTGAAGTTGGGCGGATCCTCTCTCTCAAGCCACATCCTAGAGGGAAATGTACCTAATGTAAAAGGGACTGTTATCATCGGACAGATAGCTGATGGATTCCAAGATTGGTATGTTGTGGTTTGATCAAATTTCATTGACAGTGCTGGTAGAAACACATACCTGACATCAGGTATGTGTTTTTTCCAACTTGGCCCCCTCTTCTTCAAACCAGTGAAGAAAACAAGGACAAAAACCCCCCACACACAATCTCTCAAGTCTTGAGAAAAAACCAAAGTGGTTCATACTTGAGCAGAAAAATGTGTTTATGCAGGACCATCACTCATAGTAAAAATAGGTTTTATATTTCTGGGCCTTGAACCTGTGCCTGCTTTGCTATACTTGCAGATTTTCTCTGACTTTAAATACACCAACCTAATTATCTCATTTGCATTTACCACAGTTCTCCTCCGCATCCTTCTACTTGCAGATGGATTAAACCGGTTTATAAATTCCTGTGTGTGGAATTAACCTTGGCTTACGCTCATGGTGTTTATGTTCCTTTGCCTCAGCGCTGCTGTCACCTGAGCAACCACACAGGCAGGTTTATAAGCAAACACATTTGTTTGCCAGTGGAAAGGATGATATCCTGCAATAGCACTTTTTCCCATTTGTGTGGTGCTGAATAGAAGAGTCCTCTGGCTGAACTGTAATTTAAACAAATGCCGTGTAAGGCCTCAGTGGTCTGTCATTGATTTAACAGGTCCATCAGACAGTGTCAGAGTCTCTTTGATAGACCCCTCCAGCTCAGTACTTTCTTTTTCTCGCACAATGCAATTTTCTCCCTTTTCTAAGCAACTTTGAAAAATGCCCTGGCTTCTTTTTAAGTGCTTGATGAATTGACATAGCTTTCTGTCATGCAGATGCCAAGCTGTGTATCCGTTTTGACAGTGATAGACACACATCTCAGTTCTCTCTATATTGCTCCTTGTTTCTCTTGCTTCATGCTGAAGGCGATGGATCGCTCTCATCAAGGGCGTCTGTCAAAATTCGTGGGCTGAAACGACCAGCTGCAGCGCCGCAAATAGGGAATAAAACTATGCTTGTGCTTTGCAACCATATCAAGTGCTTACAGGCTGTGGGCTTCAACAATAGTGGGTGTGACTGAGGCTGTCACTCTCTATATGTGTGTGCAAGCCTCGGTGGTGTATTCTCATTCAGCCCGGAGAGATGTGAGGTTTGAGGCTGAAACGGAGCTGATGGACATGAGATGCGGCAGGGAACTCAACCTGTAGCTCACACCCTCCTCACCCCGAGGGCCAGGATGTTGAAACTTCAGCTGGCAACGTCCTCTTTGTCTCCAAATGTTTTTGTTTTCATGATTTAAGTTGCATATTTTTTCACTGTTGTGTTTTAAACAGGGTTCGTACGGGTGCTTGAAATCCTTGAAAATTCTTGAATTTAAATGTTATATTTTCAAGGTTTAAAAAGTACTTGGATTTTGGATAAAGTGCTTGTAAATGCTTGAAATTCTTACTGTACTCCTCCTGCAATCTGACTATATCCATCTATAGACTATAGATAATCACATGTTCAAGGTAAAAAATAATGAGTAGCCTATCTGAAATGAAGACCGTTCCTCCTAAAAGTGTCGCTGTTGGCATGGTTACGTTATATCTCCCCCTTTTAGTATGTAAGTACTCATCTAAAACATGCAATTTACAACAGGTGTAAGATACTGGAAAAGCTTGAAAATTTACCTTGAAAGTCTTTGAAAAATGCTTGAATTTGACCACTGCTAAAGTGTACGAACCCTGTTTAAAGGTTAAGAATATGTTTGAATTTGAATATACTCCTTGAAAAATGCTCGTTTTGTCTCCTGGCTTCTCGAACTAGAAGAGATAAACTAGCTCATAGCAAGATAAGCCTTCTGTTGTTCCCTTACCCTGGAAATGATTAAGCACTAAACGGGATGTACACAACATTCAGAACATATTGCAGCAAACAAATGTTCATTATCTAAAGATGTAGTGGAGTAAAGATGTCCTGGCCAGAGAATTAAGCCATACTCCCTCCGTATGTTTTAATCTAAGCTCTCTTTTCTTTGTTGACAACAAATACTGTTGATGGTGCTGTTAACTGCTAGCCAGCTCAGCTACTGCAAGCTAGAGAGCAATGTGCAGGCAGTCGATATACTCTGAAGGTTAATTTCAACAGAAAGGTAAATTTGAGTGTCAGTTAGGGCTGGGCAATATATATTGATATATTGTTAAAAGTGATATGGAATTAGACCATATCGCATATATCGATATAGTTCAATTTTCTTTATATATAAATTTTGCCCTTACTAGTGTTTGTCATATTTAGTTTTATTGTAATGTTCGTTATTCTTTTTCCATATGAATAGATTTATTTTGGAAAAAGATTGGTCTATTTTATTTCATGGACTATTTTTATTTAAGATATATTTTTTTTATTTAAATTTGCACTTTATGGAGCTTTGATTTAAAAAACAAAAACAAAAAGGTTCTCCTGTTGTTATACAGTATTTATATTTTACTTAAATAACTGGTTTCAATAAAACTACTTGTGACATGTCATGTTGGACTTTGCCCGGACATTTGCTCTCACTTTGCGATAAAAATATTGTGATATATGTATCAATATTCAGCCTAAATGTATCGGTATATGATTTTTGGTCCATTTCGCCCAGCCTTAGTGTCAGTATACATTGATTTCTGTAGAAATGTATCCTGTAGAATTTAAATTTTTTGCATTTATAGTTTACTTATGAGGCTTCAAGGGCTTCAAGAGTTCACAAATGTTAGTGGAGGCACTCAAAAAGTGCTTTTTCTCTGAATTTTTCTCTATAAAAGCTCTTTATCAGGGCACTAATACTTGATATAGCCTATAGTCTGGAGTTTAAAGGTGAATAAAGCCTTAGTACACTACACTACACCATGCATAATGCACTTTCAGATCTCTTTGTGGTTGTGTAAATGCATGTTTTGTTAGTCTGTTGTGGACGCCATGTAATCAGTAAAGCAACCTTTCCAGGAAGAGAAAAGTGGTTAACAAAGTGAGCACAGTTGCCAGGTTTGGCTCCTATTTCGCCAATTATCTTTGAGTCGGCTCCATCTGTCAGTTAGTGTAAAAGCAGCGAAATGAGATGCAGATGCAGCTGAGGGAAATGCTACAGTTTTTATGTTTTAGACCGAGTGAAAATGTCTCTCTTATTATCAGCAGAAAATTTCAGCTACACATGTTTGGTGTCATTTGTGGGACGTGATAAGCATTTGTTCCACACGTTTTTTTTTTTTTTCCAGCAACAACATATTGTGGTGATTTCATTTTTTTCTCCCCCCGCTCGCTGACTGGAAGGTGGCAGGCTGTCAGAAGGATTTTAATGTGTCGAGGCAGCATGTGACAACTCCATTCTCTATGGACTGTGTTCCTTGCTGCGGCTTAAATCTCTTATTGAATGGAGAATCTTAACCCAGTTGATGTCACCAGGAAATTATGTTTATTCGTTCTAAGAATAAATGCTTAAGAGTCTGCTCCAGTTTGGTGATGGGCTACAGCTCCTTTTTTTATTTTTTATTATCACCATTCCTTCAGCTAAGCCGTGTTCTGCTCTATTAGAGTCTTTTTTCACTGTGTGATTTACATGATGCATATTTTAACAGTTACTTCTCAGATGAGATGTAGCCATATTTTTTTTATGAGGGACACATTCCCACGAATCAAAACACTTGACTGCTGACTGGAAATCTTCTGTAAAGCAACCGTTTCCATCAACTCATTAAGATGCAAGAGACATGACTGTCATAGAAAACATATGAAATTACAGTCTGTTAGTCATTTTGCACATTTTTATTCACCAAAAAAACTGAATCTGGCTTCAATAGTGTGTCAGTCCTATCACAGGTCCTGCTCTCTTCTGCTTTCACTCATTTGGTCTCTGGATGAACAAACTATTATAAATAAGGAAAAAATGCTTTTGAATAATGTCGTCTATAGAGCTTCCATTTTACTCTAGTTTTTTTCTTGTTGTAAACTATCAAATAACTCGTTTTTTGTTGTCTTTTTTTAATGATTTATGGCGTTATAACTGTGTTGTGTGGCACGAAAGACATCTTTTAGTTCTCCATACTTCTAGCCATGATTGTGCTGCAGAGAGGTGCAGGATTTATAACTGCAGAGAAAAAAACGAGGTGACAGTGAGTAAAATGTGACAGGAGCAAAAAAAAAAAAAAAAAAAAAAAAAAAAAGCCCTGAAACTGCCTGGGGTTCAAGGGTTAAAGGAAAGACTATTTATTGCTGCCAAAGCCAGAGAGGAAATCTGTAACAAACTGTGTGAAAAGAACATTGAAAAGTAGATGAAAATATCTGTAGCTGAAGTGCTCTTGTTGTAGATCATTTTTATCTAAAACATGTTATACTTGGCATCATTAAAACACCCAGTCTACGTAATTTTAATATTCTTATTCTAAATGCAGGGTTTGTACGGGTGCTTGAAATCCTGGAAAATGCTTGAATTTAAATGTTGTATTTTCAAGGTTTAAAAGTGCTTGGATTTTGGATAAAGTGCTTGTAAATGCTTGAAATTCTTACTGTATTTCTCTTGCAGTCTGACTATAGATAATCACATGACCAATGTAAAATATAATGAGTAGCCTATCTGAAATGAAGGCCGTTCCTCCTAAAAGTATAATACCATCGCTGTTGGCATGGTTACGTTAAATCTCCCCCTTTTAGTAAGTAAGTACTCATCTAAAACATGCAATTTACAACTGGAAAAGCTTGAAAATGGAGCTTGAAAGTCTTTGAAAAATGCTTGAATTTGACCACTGCTAAAGTGTACGAACCCTGTAAATGTCACCTTATTTTGTCCTGAGCTGCACTGATGAATAAGAGTAGAAAAGCTATCAACACTTAAAGCAAGACGTAACACTTCATCACAAGATGAAAAAGGGATTTATTGAGAAACGTTTTGGTGCATGCAGACTCAATGATCCTCACGGTCCAAGGCTGGTACAAATCTGAGTGTGCACTGTCTGAGGTCGTCTGAGCTCGCCCAAGCATAGCGTGTGCTCCACCACCTTTAAAAACCCTATGCAGCGATGCCCTTGGCTTACCAATTGCCTTGAATCGATGAGCATCTGTGTCTGAATTTCGTTGTATCTGCCCGATTCACCTTCCTCAAAAAAAAGCCTTAGATTTCAAGATATTAAAAAGTCATAAAGTCTTTTATATGTGATTGCAGGCTGTTGGGAGCTGTTACACACCTATAAACTAAAAGTGGTTTTGTTGTGACAGTGGATTGTGCCGCAGGAGGCTATTTCTCATCCTTTTTATAGCGTTTCAGTCAGCACCATCAAATCTGTGACGATCTCTGGAGCTCCTGTTATATATTAGCTAGGACGCTCATAATCTCACAACGGGAAAGTTTTAACTTTGGCAAGCACTGAACCTAAATAGAATAATTTTTTATGTTGGTGCTGATGTCTGCTGACAAAAACTTGATATAGATGTTAATTAGAATATCATAAAAAAGTTTATTCAATTCAAAAAGTGGAAATAACACATTATATAGATCCATTACACACAGAATGAAACATTTCATGTCTTCATTTCTTCTAATTATGATGATTATGGCTTACATTTAATGAAGACCTAAAATTCAGTGTCTTAAAAAAAATTTAATATTACAAAATCAATTTTAAAAAGTAGGTTTAATATGGAAATGTTTGCTTCTAAACAGTATGTCCATCTATATGACTCTATACTTGGTTGGGGCTATTTGATTTGAACTACTGGAAATGGACTTTTCCATCATATTCTAATTTATTGAGATGCAGCTGTAAATGAATGTCCTTAATAAACAAATGTAATCCTTATTGTCCCTACTGGGTTCCCGTCATTCTTTGAAACCATTAATTGCACTCAGCGTTTTTATTATGATGCATGTTGCAAAGCATTAATTCCCTCTCTTTGTGCGTCTCTGTCCAGGTTTGGCCTCCGGTCTGGAGATCACATCAACGGGGCCGACATCCATAGAGAAGGCCAGCGGTCAGAGCGTGAAGCTGGACTGCCAGTTCTCTCTGGCCCCTGAAGACTCTGGACCCCTGGACATTGAATGGAGCTTGTTGTCGTCTGACAACCAGAATGAGGACAAAGTGGTAGGTGTCCAAACAAACGTTGAAAATGCAAAATGTTTTATTTCAAAGATAGCATATGAAAGTAAATGATAAATGGACCCGCACTTATATAGCGCTTTTCTAGTTGCTTTGCTTTTGTGACCACTCAAAGCGCTTTACACTACAGACTGCGCTCATTCACCCTTTCACACACACATTCATACTGGTGGCAGAGGCTACCCTAAACGGTGCCACCTGCCACCATTGGGAATTCATTCACACACCAATGAACGCAGCATCGGGAGCAATTTGGGGTTCAGTATCTTGCTCGAGGATACTTCGACATGGTCAGGGATCGAACCACCAACCCTCCGATTGGTGGGCAACCCGCTCTACCAAATGAGCCACAGCCGCCCCTACATTTGGCAGTTTTCTTTTGCTTTGTAGTTGATGGGATCTTTTCCAGCCTTGCAACCTGTAATATGAAAAAGTTCAACATACCCTTGGTGTCTTTTCCTTACCTGGCTTCACGAAATCTAACAACCGAATCACGCCCAGCGCTATGCACTACCACAGTGTTGACCATAATTTACAAATAAAGAGCAGTATAATTTAGATAAACATGAAGCGATTTCATGCATATTGTTGCTAAAAAAACAACACAGTTCCAGCTGCTAAATGCCGAAAGAACAGCGGGCTAAAACGTGCAGATTGTGTGAATGCATAAATTAATAGTCTTATAATATCCCTTAAGATAAATTTAACAAAGGCAGTCATCCAGATTAAGATGCTGGACAGAAAAACATGTAAAAAATATATTTTTCTAAAACAAGTTAAAAGAGATTGATGCTCAAAGCATCACTGTGTGGATAATTAAATTAAATATAAATTCAGGGAAGCATAACCTATTGGGGGGGCTCTTTTTTTCTCCATCTTATAATACCACGGCCCCATGCAGATCTGACTATAATTACATTTGTACGTTCCTTTAAATGATTGTGTTTTTTAGATGTTTATGGTGTGTATGTGACAATTTTAGCCTTATTCTTTCAGCTGCAACACGGCAGTGTGAAACGCACTTGGCAGAAAATAAAAAAATATATTTGCTAATTCAAAGCGCTAACGAGGCTCACATTCATATCTTTGAAGAACAACAAGTATAACACTTTAGTGCTTCAATCAGTCTCTGTTGTAGGAAGGAGTCTCTAGACTATATAAGCACAGCAGAGTGGCTTCGACATGCACACAGTCTGCAGGAGTGTAAGCGGTGGAAACATACGGCAAGAGAAGCCAGCCCCTCATATGAGAATCTATTTTATTAATCATTTTCCAAAGAAATTATGTATTGGAAGGCAGTGCTTTTATCTGCGGTGATTTGTTATCTTGAACACAACCTGTTCCAGAGCAGGTCAGGTGTGCAGTATAAATTATCATGACAATGTACTCTGGTAAGAAGTGAGCTCTTAGAAGTAGTATAATTATAAACCCATAATGCTAATACTGTGTGAGTGATAACCCAGGGTTAGCCCTAAAGCTACCTCGCTAACTCCAATTCATGCTTGGTACACTGCAAGAACCAACTGACAAGAAACCAATGATGTCTTGACATAAATCCAAATATACTTATTTTGAGCAATTGTGGCTTGAATAGCCCAACTGTAGTAACATTAAAATAAGCCAGTAATACCTGAAAAGAGCACATTTTGGTGGTATAAAATGCTTTTGAAATAACATTCAAACTACACGCAACTAAAATTCTCAATTGGAACCAATATTTTAGGTAACAACTCACCATTTTCAACAGTTGAATAGCTTGAAAAGCATGAAAAAGCTCACAATGTCAATCCTAAAAATAAGACTTCAAACAATAGGATAATTAAATAAGCAACATTATAATACTAATAATTAAATAAGCACATAAAGTTATGGTCAATAGGTAAATTATACTCAATATAACAATATATTTAAGATAGTATTGCTAGATATAAGAAGAAAATACTTTGAAGCTGCATGTGTTTTGCAGTGTAGTACAAACAGCAGCTTTAGAACTTTAGAACACAGAAATCAGTGTTTTGTTGTTTTCATAGCTTTAAAGACTTTAAATATGTGTTGATTTGCACTATTCAGCTCTTTTGTGGTGGCGTTTGTGTGGTTTGGTATGTTTTGCAAGAGGTGCACTGCAATACAGGCTCTATGCAGTGTAACATAGGGAGTATACAGTATTCAAGACAAATGTAATTTGAGCCACTTGTACTTCTATCGAGCGTTTGTTGTCTGCAGTGTCCTCACAGACACACAGTGGGAGCGATGGGAGCTCTCTTTATCGCAGCCAGTGTTCCTTTCCAGCATGGCCCTGAGCCACGGAAAGGGAGGACTACACAACTCTACAGGATCTCCACATGCCCTCGGGGCTTTCACAGCCATAGAGAAGGATTTTTGCTCCAGCCCGTTCCAGTGGTGTGATCCTCTCCCGTGGCTCTCTACTCCCCCACCTCCCACCTGTCACAAAGCCTTCTCATCCCTCTCCTTTTTTCCACTGTATCCTGTGGCGTTAGGGTTTTTTTTTTGGGCCAGAATGTTAGAAATAGGTCACAGGCTCATCATTAGATTTCTCTGCCTCTGTCATCCACCCACTGTCCTCTCTGTCCACTGACCCAAGTCCTCCTCCTCTCGCCCAGGTAGACCTCAGTTCTCCTGCTTCTGGTCTTGTGCCATTACAGACACAAAGTTACCTCCATCTATTTGTTTTTGACCTACTTTGTTTTACTGTGAGTCATTAACTGAGAGTGAGTACTGCACAAAGTGAGGTGGAGTTTAACATTATCATTCTCAATATATCTGTGGTTCTTCTGATGGAATATTGATTTCTGCTTTTGAAATGTTCTTATTTTTCAAAGTCTTAATAATGCTACAGGGTAGGGGTGGGCGATATGGCCCTAAAAGAACATCACGATATTTCAGGCTATTTTTGAGATAACGATATTCTTGACGATATTAGGAGATATTTAAAAAGTTTTTTTAGTCCGTATAAATAATTAAAAATCTGAAATGTAGTTTGAAGTGCAAATCGCAACAGTTGCCAAATACAAAAAAATGTACTCTTGACTCTTGAGTATGAGCAAATAATAAAAATAACCATTTAGGGGTTCCGGGGGCATATTTTAATGACATTTTATAAAGGAGAATAAAGGTTCTTGTATGTTTTATTTAAGGCATCTTATTTTGACAGTCTTCTTGTAAATTCTGTGGTGGATTCTCTTAACACACTATGCTCTTATTTTGAAAGCTGCATGTGTTTAACAACAGAGAGTAAGTAGCTTTTTGTGATTAAAACGACTTAAACCACTCCATCAAGAAGTAAGAACGTTGCCAATATCATGATATGCATTTTTTTTTAACCATAAAAAAAATATACAGATATTATTGTGAACGATACGATATGGCACACCCCTACTACAGGGGAGAACAGAACCCAGTGTGGGTGGTTTCCCTGCAGGGCCTCTTCCTCTACATGTCTGAATGCAGCTGTAGAAATATCAAATGTTCTCAAATTGCATCTGGTTCCACAGCTTATTTTCTTTATTACGAGCCATTTTGCTGAAGCCTATGTGCACACCCATTAATGTTGCCAAACCTTAGTAGGAATTTAAACAGGCCAGACATCTCTCTCTGAACGTATTTGTTCTCCTTGACCTATCACATTTTGCTCGCTACATACACACACGCTCACATTCATATAGCCTTTAACCAATATGAAGTCATGCTCAGAGTAAATTCTTTGTAATTAGTGGCATGTTAATTTCAAGGGGCTGCTTTAATATATGTGACAGTGTTAAATGGGATTAGTCCGATCTGCGAGGACCAGAGCTACTGGGTCAGGCAAGGAGATGAGAATGAAGGCTAAACTTTATAGCCAGAGGCTCCTGGATGCTCAGAGACCATGGTGAACCTTTGCTCACATGGCTTGAGATGAGCAAATCCAGGCTGCTCTTAAAGGAACAGACACAATCAGATGAAACTTTAAAGTGGAGGACTTGTCAACAGGATCAGTCCACTGGGAACTCCAAGCCCTGTTTTTGCAGCCAGGGAGATGGGATATGTGGTGATCCTGGCATATACATGCAAATAACATTTTTTGCTCCTGTCACATTTTATCTAATTTACAATCATGGCTAGAAGTAGGGTGAGCTCATGAGTGTCTTTTGTGCAGTGTAACCGTTTTAATGAATGTTACAAGAAACAAATGGATTTTGAATTTCTTTAAAAGTTAATCCATACTAGTGCAGTGCCCGTAGGAAGTATGTATTCATATAGTTGGAGATAAAGTAGCACTAAAAGTACATTAACATGAACCCAATTAGCTGATATACTATATTGCACGTAAGTATCTCATATCAAATGATTATGGGCATTACGCTAAGCAACATGAATGTCATCCCTGAATTACATAGTAATGCAACATGAGAAGTGAATAAAGCTAAATCTCTGCTTAGCATGCTAATCACGCTACAACAACATCTGCAACTCCATAAAACACTTACTTTTCATAAGGTACCACACCATCCAGCACATACACATTAAACATTGATATTCGCTGGAAACTATTAGAATATTATTGGAAAATCGAACTCCAAAAGATAGGTAAGATAAATAGACTTACAGATGAGATGAGTCAGGGTGTAAATCCAGAGTGAATTGTGTTACTGACCAGGTGTAGGCCTATCACACAATGGGGCGGAGCTCCCCTAAAAGGCGTCCGATCAGAAACAGTGCAATGTCGCAACACGTCCTACGTAAATAATGATATTTTGAAAAATGAATTCAAAATCTTCAAAATCGAGGATGCACACCTTCGTGCCATGCGCAAGCCACATACGAAATCTGAGGTCAGCGAGATATGCCACACACACACACACACAGACGCTTCTTGCTTTATAGATAGATTTAATCCATATATACGTGCCTGTCACGATAACACATTTTTTAGGATATATTTTCCCAGAAACTATCACAATAAACAATAGTATCATTGTATCGATGTCGTTTTAGTTTAATAATGATATTAGAGCATAATAAGTTCATCCTTTAACACAGCAATGGATTTTTAAATGTCGAGAATATTAAACGTTGGAATTGAAATGTGGAAAAGAAATATTAAAATATCCTAGATAAATAAAACAAATGATAAACTACAACTAAAACAAATAAAATAGACTTTCAGGCTCTGTTAACAAAAAATTGCACTCAGATAAACATTATGTATTATATTATTTTATTATTAAAATAACATTTAAACAGTTGGAATAGCTGCTTGGGAAATTTAGTTTTTCTCTGCAATACATACTACCTGTCACAACACTTTAAACACAACACAAAAAAAAGCAGAAAAAGTCACACATGTAAACGACAATATATTGAGTCCAGGAAAAACTATCATGTCCGTTTTATATATATTGAATGATAAGTCGATATAGTAATTATCCTGACAGTCCTATATATGTACAACATTTTTTCTCAGAAGTGTAACCACTATGTAAAACAATGGGGGTAACACACATACCATACATATTGAAGTAATTACATTTTTGCAACGTCTCTTGTCCTCTTGTCCTCTCTGCTGTCGACTCAGAGTTTTTTTTGCCATAGGACTGATGATCTCAGTCATTTATGGCTTCCCAGTTTAATTTGCATTGATGCAATCAGAAGTAATACCACAGCATTATCTATTCAGTCCAGTATCTGTAGGGGAATGATGGCCTGCTTCATCTGACATATCCCACATATCATCAGGGTCTTTTTGAGGCTGGTGAAGCATCGCTAATGCATGTTGCTTTGTTGGGTTTGAATGAGAGATGCCAGGCATGCCTACAGTAACAGTCATTAGCATTTGGCTCTCATTGCCTGGTTACAGACTAGCTGAAAGGAGGGTGTGCCCTGAGTGCTCACCACCACTGTGAGAACAACGAAGAAAACCATTATGAAAACTCAATCTGAATGGTGTGACAACAAGGTAAAAGGGAAAACACATTGAAAACACACAGCTTTACCCCACACCGTACAAACTGTCTCCTTTGTCCTTGAGGGAAGCAGCAGAGCCTTTTGTTTACTGAACTTATTGCGGCAGGAATTTGTGCATGTTGACAAAGAATTGGAGGATTTGGACGTAAAGCCATGACACTGTTTGATGAAAATTGCATTGTTTGTTTAGACATCAGTGCTGATCTTGAATGCTAAGGATTTTGTTGCATCTTAATGTTAAAAAGGACACCTAATCCATTTCCAGGTAGTGAATCCGCTTTAACCTTGGGAAGCGGTATGGAGCAGAGCTGTTCCTGTGAAAGCATGTGGCAGCTCCGCGACTCATTGAAGTTAAAAGCCTCTGTGGGAGTGCAAAGACACAACGCTGCACTCCCCCAGCTCTGCAGGTTGTTTAGAGTACACAGGTATCACAGCTCTCTGCTTTGCCTCTCAAATGATCCGCACCTTTTCCTCTTTCCTGCCCGAGCGGCGGCATCACATGACAATGACCTCATCTTTACATGTGTCTGATGAAGCAAAGCCTCGGCCAATAGAGGTCTGTTACCTCTGCAGCACGAGCCGTCCGCCGAGACCGCCCGGGCCAGGTGGCGATCGTATCATTGAATGTCCTACCTGTTATGAAACGCGGCACACAGAGAGTGGTGCTCTTCTGTCCTTTTCCAGCCCCCGCCAGCTTGTCTAGTCGTTTGCCCTTTTCATTTTCATTCCCCGGGCTCTTTATGGGATTTTTTTTTTTTTTTCATTGGATCATGATTCTCAAGGTTATTGTGCAGTTCAGGTTTTTTTTTTTCTGGAGGTGTGCATGTGTGTAAGCACTCCCCATCTGTGTGCCTGTGAAGTGGTTGAGAGTTCTTGTCTGGCTGCGCTCGGGGCAATTTAATTTCCTCTCCTCCATGGTCTCATCTCACATACTGCTGTTATTACTGCTGATGTTCTGATCCCCTGTGAGGTTCGAGGGATAGGTTTCCCTCCCCTGAGAGCCAGGTGGAATTTTAACCACATTACCTGTTTACATGGCTAATAAGTACAAGATGAACATGGCGCCCAGTGTGAGCGCGCCTGCCCTGCAGCTCCAGGAAGTAGTCCTCCAGTTGGAAACGTAGCTCTCGACACTTTTGTTTTTGCTCCTCTCGTGCTTCCTTTTAGTGCTCTGCCTCCTCTGATGGGTTCATTATTCTTCTCTCTCTCCTGCCATGTGTAGTCTTTCCTCTCCCCTCCTCTACACCCAGGGGTATTGCTGTGCATATGCCTGGCATTGATCGTGGCACAGAAAAGCCTGTTGATGACTGTCTCCATGGAAATGTGGAAGAATATGCCAGTGTCTATGAAAGAGAATGAGAACTCTTTTCATTGTTGTTTGCTTTTCTTTTACCCTCCTTGTTCTTTTCCTTGTGTTTTTGTTTTCCCCCTCCTCCATCACCCCAGCTTCTAGTTATGCGGTTTCTTGTTGGCTCCACCTGGCCTTTATTTCTAGGCATTTCCTTGCTGCTTTCAAGACCCAGACTGTGTGTTTGTGTGTGTGGGAAGGTAGTGAGGACAGGAGGGGGGGAGTGGTACAGAGTTGGGGGCTCTTTGTTGACACAGCAGGTGTTGATTTGGCTCCATAGTGGTCGCTTTGTTTGTTCCACCTTCATTCTTGTTAAGCATAGAAAGGGCAAAACATCACAGGCTGCCAGGCTGAAGGGCACTGCAGAGATAAAAGAGAAGGTGCTTTCTCTCTTCCATATATTTTGGTTGGTTCAGTGAGCAAGGCCTTAGTTTTTACAAAGCACACTACTGTCATTTCAGGGCCTTTGTTTTATCTGTTTTTATTTTTATAAAAGTCAGATGCAGTACATCACTCTAATGCCACCTATACCTTCTGATGAGAAGACTTGAAAAGATTTGGAAAAGACTCCCGGAAAACTCAGCTCACACCTGCTCACATCTAAAGACAAGTGTTTAGAGTTTTTAGTCTCACACTGAGATTTTAGACAGACTGTGAATCTTGCAGGGTCACTATTTACAAGACTACAACCAGATTCTTTTCAGCATTTTTTCCCCATCATGCTCTCAGTAAAAACTTACAAAATTGCAGGAGAAGCAGCTCCAGCTGCTCTAGTGTGTGCAGTGGTTTGTGTTGGGAAAAAAACAACAAAGAGAAGAGGAGACGCCACAAACTGCCCCTCACAAAGCTGAAAAAGGGTTTCTGTTTTTCTGACATGAAAAGTTGACTATTTTACAGTAAAAATAGATATAAGGAAGAATAAAGGAAAGGAAAATGTAGAACTCAATTCATGATGTACATTCATGTCCTATTTAATTATAATGTGTTTAATTGAATAATCATATTTATCAGCTCTATCAACTTTCATTTAGTTCATCATACATTAATCATCGATTATTCATTACTTATTTATGTATACATTTATTTATACATTTTATACAAGTCTCCTTACTGTTTTCTTTACTAAGAAACAGCTCCTCCAAAAATCTAGATACATGACATCACTATATTTTTATTTAGGATTGAGCTTACTAACATTATTGTGATGTTCCTTTTTCCTGTGTTAGTGGTTTTACTGGCCGGTCTGAACCGGGGACCTTTCCCCCGCTCATCTATTGGTTGGTGATTGTGTTACATCACTGCAACTAGGAAAAGACTGATATGAAACAGAGCAGATTACTACCTTAAACTGAACCATGGAGATGACGGGAGCGCCGTGACTCCAGTAAAACTCCTAGATTTACTAAAGACTTTCAGTTTTTAGTCTGGGACTGTTGAAATCTTTTGGTGTCAGCCCAGCATTAGTGGATTTAAGTTCTGAACGGGATCTCTCTTTCTTGCCCTCCAGGTGATCCTGTACTCAGGCGACCGGGCCTACAACGACTACTATGCCCCAATGAAGGGCCGAGTCCACTTCAACTCAGCCGACCCAAAGAACGGCGACGCCTCCATCAACCTGACGGGGCTGAAGTCGTCGGACTCGGGCACCTACCAGTGTAAGGTGAAGAAGGCTCCTGGTATCCGGAGCAGGAAGATGCTGCTGATCGTCATGGGTGAGTGCAGCAAACCTCTGATGTGAGGCTAGCAGTCTTTTTTTTTCTCCCCCTCCCAGGGTAAATTCTTTCTCTCTACAAATGCAGAGCAAATGCACCAAATCACACGGCCTTTGCCCTCCTTGGCTGTTTTGATGTAATCCCCTCTAAAATCAAGAGCGTGACCTTCCTAGAGGCTGGACAGCATTGTGATACAATTCTCTATTCACCCTAAATGCTCTGTGATTATGTCTAAAATGATAATCCTGATTTTATTTTTTTTCATTTAGTATTGTGGACATTATTTATAATTATTATTAATAATAATTTATATGTGTATATTTATATTTAGTAATAGTCTTCATCAACTTTATTTTATTTTTTGTTTTTTCCTCAATCACAGCTCCCATTTGAAATTATTATTTTAATGAATGTTGGAATTTAAATATTTATTACTATATACAATATACAATATTAGCTATGTTCCTATGTTACCTGTGAAAACTACAACATCCAGTCATGGAAAAAAATATTAGACCACCATTGTTTCTTCAATTTCTTGTTCAGTTTAATGCCTGGTACAACTAAAGATACATTTGTTTGGAAAAATATAATATAAAAATATATAACCATATATATATATATATATATATATATATATATATATATACATTTTCCATTGTTTTCTTATAATGATTTTGGTTATTATCAATAAAACCATGGAAAACGACTAGATATCAGCTCTTAAATTAAACTCTTATAAGCTATTTCTGTTGTTATCATTATATTTCCCTTTTTCTGTAAGTTGTTTTGGATAAAAGCGTCTGCTAAATGTAAATGTAAATATTTGTCCAAACAAATGTTCCTTTAGTTGTACTAGGCATTAAAATGAACAAGAAACTGAAGAAAACAGTAGTCTAATAATTTTTTTCCACGACTCTATATAAAAATATATAAAAAACATAAAAATAATTAGACTTTATTCTTTTAAAAACTTAATAACACCTTGTTTATCACATGCAGAGCCAATATAACAAATAATCTGGAATATTACAAGCCATTTTCAAGTGCGTGATGTGATCCTGTCTTTTAAAAAAGTGTGGACAAACATCAAACCCTGCACTCAGCTGACTTTTTATTGCACAGAGTGAGATGGGTGACACATCCGAGTTGTATAAGTCAGATGATTCACTCCCTAGGCAAACACACCCTCACACACAGTGGCCTTGCTGGTCGGTCAACTGACTAAATGATGTCGAAAGTGAATCGCCTCCCGAAACTCGCCTGGTATTTGCATATGGGAAAAACAACCCGCATGCACCAGTCTGTGTTGTGGGATAAGCTGCTGTTATCAGAGTAGGTGCTCCTTTTCTAAAGATAGGCCAGGCCTCTGAAAATGGCTGCTGCTCTTGTTGACATGATATCATGTGTACAAAAGGGACCGCACTGCACCAACTAGCTCGACCTGAAAGGTGTGAGCTATTAGACAATAAACAGGTTTGTCACTAGTTGCATTTTGACACCAGGAAGCAGTTCTCTGATGGTAGAAAGGAATGGCTGCAGATAAACTCTCCTGTAACTGTGACGACAGCGGATACAAGAAGCACTGACAAAGTCCTTGGGGAGGCTGTTTTACATAAAAAATTGATCTGACCAGAAGCAACTTGGAAAAAGTGAATCACTGCTTAAGTCATCGCTAATTCATACATATGCTTGTACACTTGCTGTGACAGCTTCTCCTCCCTACAACAGTTCCACATGCTGCACTAGTGAGGGAGCTTAATAAAAGGCTGCTGGTTTGTCAGTTGTTTTCATGCCTTTTTTTTTACATGTTTGTTAATGTTTAGAGATAAAACATGTTCTCTGTTGTCTGTTGGTGCTTGTAAACATAGCATTCAAAGTTGGTCCTTATGACATACAGTCATGGAAAAACAATATAAGAGCACACTTTTTCTTCAATTTCTTGTTCATTTTAATGTCTGGTACAAGTAAAGGTACATTTGTTTGGATAAATATAATGATAACAACAAAAATAGCTCAGAAGAGTTTAATATAAGAGCGGATATCTAGACTTTTTCCATGGTTTTCTTGATAATAACCAAAATCATTATTAAACATGAGCTAATTTTGTTGTTAGCATTATATTTATCCAAACAAATGTACCTTTAGTTGTACCAGCCATTAAAGTGAAGAAATCAAGGGTGGTCCAATAATTTTTTTTCCATGACTGTATGTAATCATCTACTGTCAAGATGTTTGTTCTTGTGGTAGTATTCTTGAATTGATTTAATTTGTCCAACGTATCCTGCTAAGAGCATCAGCCAAGTGACTTAAATGCAAATCCAACTTTCATTAGGGCTCTAATGCCGACGTCTTTAGCTATAGCGTGCATGTGTGTGCATGAGAGAGAGATAGCTCAAGGCTACAGAAGCTGACAGGCTGCTAGCTGTTGACCTGAGGGCCAGGGGTGTTCTTAGCAAAGAAACATTGACAAGGAGAGGGGAGGACATCTTGCCTGCTCTGCATTTTACCTTCAGGTCGATCTTGTCACAAGGCGGATGGTCCCGAGAACAGGGGAGACGTGCACACATGTGCACGCACGAACATAAACATGCCTCAGTTTATACACTGGGTGTTGTTGAGGCTTGTCATATACATGGTTATATGCAGCGATGCACACATGGTGTCCAGGTAGTGTACGGCAGGTCACACCCCCGGTTGTGTATTCTCCTCTGATTGCATTGGGACATTGAAGTTAACAGGAGGAGAGTAGCCACCTGCAGTCCTGCACCACATGTTCATGTCAGCTATGTCACAACTGATTCTGACTAGACCCCGCCTACAGTCTCAACAGCCAATCATTGAGCTCTGCCTGCATGAAGTCCAGGTAGTCCTCATCCAATCCAATTCAGTCCACTTTATTTATACAGCACAATTTTAGCAAACACAAGGTTTCCAAAGTGCTGCACAAGTTCAGTTCAGCTTTTTTATTTCGAACATGTGAGAGTGACACAATAAAGTAAACTCAAAAACAAACAAATCCAATGACAATAATGAAAACAAAAATAGCAATAGTCAAAACAAACGCTATAATGTGAACGCAACATGTCCAAAAAAGAGTAGGATGAAGCATATGCTTATTTAAACCTACCCCTTCTCCACTACTCAATTAACAATTTTCCCCCCTAAACATACATATTTACATAATACATATTTACAAAAAAATAAATAGATTAAATAAACAAATACATAAATAATTTATCATTTATGAAAACATCCGATTGTTAAAGCCCTTCTTCCTCCCTGTACCTCGTGAAAACCATGTGTTTGTACTGCTTTTTAAACTGGATAACAACAATAGATAGATAACACAAATTACAAAGAGATGAAGTGAACAATAGAACTGTAAAATAAACAATCAGATAAAATAAATTAAAATAGAATAAAATAACATGTAATAAATAAAATGTACTGCCCGCACAAAATAAAATATGCAAATAAAAACATAAAACCATAAAATCAACACTCTATGTGGTATTAAAAGCCAAAGAGAAGTGGTGGATTTTAAGAAGAGATTTAAAATGAGACAGTGAGAGGGCCTGTCTGATGTGCAGCTGCAATTTGTTCCAAAGTTTTGCAGCTGCAATGGCAAACGCTCGTTCTCCTCTGAGCTCCAGCCCAGCTCTGGCTCCAGCAGGAGCAGCTGGTCAACTGACTAGTTGGGAGACTAGGGCTGTAGCAACTCAGAGAGGTAAGGTGGGGCAAGGCCATTCAAAGAAAATCAAATTATTTTAAAATTAATCCTAAAATGATCGGGCATTCAGTGCAGTGAAGCTAAAACAGGTGAAATCTGCTCATACTTTCTTCCCTTCTTCTTCTATTTACTGCAGAACTCAACAGCCAATCTAATTTTAATTCTTTCTGCCTGGCTTTACTTCCCACCAGTCAATTATTTCCTGGGATACTGTGTGAAACATAAATTATAAGTGTAAGAAACACTCACAGAAACCAAAAGTAAAGCAGTTTGAACAGTGAAGTCTTTTGTTCAGCTGTGGGACTAATAAAATCTGTACACTCTCTACCTCCATCACCCTCTTTTTTTGTACGGTACATAAACAAGAACCCTGGTGTCACAGTGTCACAGCTTTTATGGGATACTCCCTGGTCTCTGCAGAGAACGGCTGGTTGTAAATATCAACAGATAATAGCTAATTTGTCTAATGGTAGCTAGCAGCAGAGCGGCAAGTGATAGTTAAATAGAGTAGTTGATGTCCTGTAAGGTAAACTTACAGGACATCAACTACGAGTGTGTTAGTGTGTGAGGCAGGCAGCAGATGACAGATAATAGATGAGGTCATCTGTACAAACTGTGATTCCAAAAATGTAAGTATGCTGTGAAAAACGTAAATAAAAACAGAATGCAGTGATTTGTCAATCCATGTCCCAATCCCACATTAAATTGTTCAAAGACTTCTGTTTGTTTGTTTTTAATTCAAACATTACATTCTGAATTTGATGCATTCATTTTTTATTTAGGTTTTAAAAAGCACCCAACTTCTTTGGAATCAGGGTTGTAAATGACACCAAAACATAGAGACTGCATCGATTTTTCTCCCCAAATGGCAAATCTACCAGCATTTGGCACTTGGCGGTGAATTAAACGTAGCATTGCTGTAAAGAATTGGCTTCATATATGTTGTATGATTGGATTTCTCAAGAGATCGTTCCAGCCCTTTTGCCCTTTATCACTGAACTATCAGTAAAGTTACGCGCCTCCTGACTGCAATGAGCACCACAATCTAGCAATCCCCTTCTACTTATCTCAAGCCCAAGACAGCCTTGCACATCTCATAAATCTGAATTCATTGTTGGTTGAACAGAGCCAGGTTAGCCGCATCGCTCTGCCCTTTATCTCCGCGTGCTCCTCCAGCCTCCGTCACCTTCTCCTCTGACCTCATCTTTCAAACAAATAAATCTGCTCATCAGACAGCGATCCTAATAAGAGGAGCAGTGTGTTACAGCCCTCCGACGCGTTGAGTTGACTTTCACCTTTTAAAAGATGCTTTCAAAATGTCATAGCTCTCTGACATTTACTGTGTGTTGTGTGAATGTGTGCGTAGGTGCAGGAGAGTGGCAGCAAAGAGCAGGCCAGTGAGTTAAGAGCTGCACAGCCTTGGCCTCCATCACTCCACCATCTGTCCATCAGCGCTTGCTTAATTTTTGCTCTCCCCCAGCTCTGTGTTCTGCCCCCTCCATCCTGACCCCCTGTGTGTTTATTAGATTAGTAGGAGCACTCAGTACCGTCAGTCTACTGTTAATCCTCACGGTTATGCCTGCTAAGCTTCCCCCTCCCGCCTGACACCTGGTTCAGATCTGGAGAGCCCCACTCCAGGGTTTTGTTGTTACAGAACCCATTATTACCACACCATGATGTCAGCCTGCTGTCAGTGAACACACCGCGCTGACTTGGATTGTGGCCTCAGAAACATTACCTCTCACCATCTCCCTCCCTCCCTCGCCTGGCTGACTGCTTGTCTGGGTTTCATTGGAGTGGGTCTGCTTTTAATTTGAAGCTCTGTTTGTTTTCCAATCCCTCTTCTCATCTCCTGCCAGACTGACCGAGGAGTGTTTGCACACGTTGGGCTTTAAGACAGAAAGCTTAGCCTCCGTCCTTAACCCTGAACGCTACGTGCTCGTGTGTTTGTGTGTCCAGCGGCACACACTTGTTCCTTTTTTTTCCTCGTGATTATCCTGAGTGACAGCTCCTGTAATGACAGCAGCTGTATCAATTACTCTGATTACGCCTCTCATTATGCTGACAACCGCTTTGAGCAAGGGAGGAAATGAACTTTAGGAACACACAATGCAGACACACAACTTAAAAGATTGAAAAATAACATGTTGGAGGACGATGTTGCTCTGAGCTAATGTGGCCACCTGGTTGTGTCTATTGTTGTTCACCTCTCTCAATCACTTTCCTCCTCTCCTTTTCTCTCCACAGTGAAGCCATCCAAGCCCAGGTGCTACGCCGAAGGCCCCACACAAGAAGGCAAAGACATTGTGCTGCGGTGCATATCCGGAGAGGGCACCAACCCCCTGCGTTACAGCTGGGAGAAGACCAGCAACAGCAAGCTGCTGCCCAGCTCCGCTGTGATTGGTAATGACCCTTCTTACCAGCACTCCAAACAAATGGAAATCAGTTTTCAAGTCCCACATACAGGTCCTCTATCTGTTAACCTTTAATAGGGCACTCATTGAAGTACTTGAAAATTTCAAATTTCAACCCTAGAGAAAATTGGAGGATATTACATACTTCCAGAATGTGGATTGTGGAATTTGTTAAAAAACATACGGACCCAAGGAGGGGGGGAATATTTTGAGAAAAAAGTTTACAAGATTAAAGCAGCAAATCTACAAGAAAAAATGCGCAGATTTATGAGATTTAAAGTGGTGAATCTGCGGTGAAAAAAAAGTCAACCCCCCCTTCTTTCTTGTAAATCAGCAACTTTTTTCACGCAGATTTGCCACTTTAAATCTCTTAAATCTGCAACTTTTTTTCTTGTAGATTTGCCACTTCAATCTAGTAAATTTGCAAAGTCATTGACGAATAACTCTGTTTGTACGACTGTTTCTTGCAGATTTTTTTTCTAAATTTTTCATTTTTTTACATTAAAGTTAATATTATTATATTATTATCATACTGATTGGTCAGATGTCATGGTGTCACTGTCTGTGACGTAGCCTGATCTTAACTGATTAGCTGGCAGAAATCCACGTGGTTCTACGACCAAACAGAGAGACATGGGGACCCCATTTTGATATCCACTGACATTACCAAATATAGTTCTTTGCCCGACAAAGGGTTAAACACTGTCATTTCTTCATTGATGTGTTCTTTGCCCTCATAACAGATTCAGTGGGAGGCACCATTAACGTGAGGAACGCATCTGCCAGCGCATCTGGCACCTACCGCTGCTCCGTCAGCAACCGTGTTGGCGCTGAGGAATGTACACTGTATCTCAACGTGACACCTCGTGAGTACACAACTAACTTCATATCGATGCACTAACCTGCATTCAGCCTTTTCCACTGAAACCCTTTTTTTCAGAGGATCTCTTCAGGGGGAGATAGTAGGTCAACAGTAGATGTTTTAAAAAGACGTATATGACATTTCTGCAAAAATAGTATTTTTCAGCACTTAAATGGAAATTACTTCTGTTCTGGAAACCCCCTAATATACACATTGGGGTCATGTCTGTAGAGAGAAGTCAAGGGTCCCCTTTGAAAATGGTTATGCCAGTTTTCCCTTGCTAAAATAACTTTTGGGCATTATTTAGCCCCCTTCCTGACAAGATATTATCACATGTTTTTTGTTTCAAATGATGCCAGTGTCTTCACTGTAGCCCACTGCAGCCTCTGAAACCAAAAGGTCAGCAGACTGTTTGTACTTCAAAGGGTTAAACCTGTTTCTCTGCTGTCTGTTGGTCAAATGGTAATGTATTTGTTGCAGTCAAAATAAAACATTTATCCCTCCCATGTACCTTCAAAAGTACAGTTATGTATTTAACTGACCCAAATATATCAACAATGGTAGAATCACAAACTGATATTGAGAACAAGATTAAGAGTCTACAGCCATGCTAGCTGATTCATGAAGCTGGTTAAAGGCACAGCCTTTTGAGAAATATAAGGATGATCAATTTAGCAGGATTTTAAGAAAATCACATTTTCTTAAACTATTGCATTTGAGAAGCTGCAACCAACAAACTTGTTGCATTTCTGCTTGAAAAACGACCGGCGGTTAGTCAGTTTGCATATAGTTGCCGATTACTTTTCTGTCGGTTGGTTTATTGACTAATCTCAGCCTTAGTTGAGATAATTAAGTTCAAAAGTATCCATGAAACCATTCTGCTGGCGAGGCTAGAAATCTATGTATGCGCTACACTGCTAACTGTACAAAAGTTCAGGCTAAATAGGTCCACATTTTTACCCAATTCTGTCAAGAGCTATGCTTCTTAGTTACATAATAACACTGTCAACATATAAGCAACATTCCAAGGAATGAAAAAACACTTTAAAACAATGCTAGTATCATCTGAATCTCAACACGATGAACAACATTTTTGCTGTACAGAAAAAAGCAACATTGAAATGTTGTTATTTACACATTGCTTTAACAGTGGTATATATACAGTAGTAAAGTATTATTGTACTACTGTTATACTTTTCCTGTACCTGTACTGGTGGTACATTTATCAGCGCTAGCACACAAACAGCCAAAGCTCATTTGTCTTCAGTATTTCGGATGGAAACTGCATTAAAAATGTGCCAATTTCTCAGAGCTAAACATAGCGTTGACAGGATGACCGTGTTAGAGCGCTGCTTCTTGGCTTGCTAAAATCATACTGAAGATTCTGTTGCATTTAAAAATATATTATATGTTGGATTTGCAACTACCATGTGCGAGCTTTGAGGATTCAGACAGTGTCAGCTTCTTGAGTAGTAGGAGCTCTGGTAGCACACACGATCCCAGTGCTGTCAAAAGACAAACAAGTGCTGCAGCATGGGGCCGCTGTGGCTGAGTGCTGGTATGATGTTTTATCATACGGTTACTTGAGGGTTGCTTTTAGTCACTATGCATACACCTGTCATTGTTTGCTCTTGTTATTAAGTCCTGTTTATCCAGCTCAGCACCCATTTTGTTAATGTGCTTATAAGCTGCAGTAGAGGTACTCATTCTTGCCCTGACACTCTTCTTATTTGACCCAGATCTGTTTCTAACTGCATAAACACACAGTCCACAGTCTGAATACACAGGTGTGCAGTCAGCAGAGGAAGAAATTTACATCACAAAGACCCCTGTGGCTATATGTATGCAGAAGGTTTAATTTACTTTTGTGTGGTTGGAGCATCTCTTGAGTCACATTGGTTAATTGCATTTGAGATTTTTTTTTTTTTTATTATTTTTTTTTTTAAACGTGATAAATTGAAAAAGGTGTGCAAGGTGAGCAAGCAAAGCCATGGTCTAAAGCACCACTTTATCTTTAAAAATAATCCAGCACTATATATGTGGTTGGATGCAGACTCTTCATTATATTTAAGTCATTGCTAACAAAATGATATACAGGTGCATCTCAATTAATTAGAATATGATGGAAAAGTCAATTTCTAGTAGTTCAAGTCAAATAGCCCCAACCAAGTATTGAGTCATATAGATGACATACTTTTCAGAGGCCAACATTTCCATTTTAAACACACATATTAAAATTGGTCTTTTGTAATATTAACATTTTTGAGACATTATAATTAGAAGAAATTAAATAAATTAAGACATGAAATGTTTCATTCTGTGTGTAATGGATCTATATAATGTGTTATTTCCACCTTTGAATTCAATTACTGACATAAATAAACTTTTCTATGATGTCCCTGTATACCTAACCTTCCAACCCTTTTTATCCCTTTCGTTGTCCAGCCCCCAACACTCCCGGCATCATCGCAGGAGCCATAATTGCCGTACTCCTCATCCTCATCATCATCGCCATCATCCTCTTCTGCTGTTGCCGTGCCCGTCACAGGAAGAAGTACGAGAAGGAAATCTGCAATGAGATAAGGTACACTCGCTGAAACATCAATAACACTCGGTTCACAGATACCAAAGGCTCCCTTTGGATGGCAGAATATTTTGCAACACTGTGTAGTTTTTGCCTTGTGCTGAGAAATGTGTCTTGCATAATACTGGATTAAAAGCAAGCATAAAAAAAGCTATAGGGTACATATGATCATAGCTCTCGGCTCCATATGTAGTATGGCCTTTGGTCATCTCAGATACACACACACACACACACACACACACACACACACACACTCATGTACACACAACACGTCTCCAACAGCCTCAACAACCATGAAAACGTTTTTTTCTCCATCAGCGTTTCTCTTTTTTTACCCCTCCTCAAATAAACAGCTGTGGTAATCAGTTTGAAAGCTTTGTTTGCTCTGTGGATCCTGTGTCATGTCTGCTGCTGGCTGCCCCCACACCCCCACCTCCACCCCCCTACATAGCCACCAACCCCCCCCACCTCCCTCACCATCCAACTCTCCATCCGGCCCACGGGCTCTGTACAACCCCTGGGCTTACTATCACTCTGCTGCGGACTGAATCTGTCTAAGACCACAATGTGACACTCGCGCTGCAGGACAAAGCGGATTAGACCACTGGTCCTGTCTCGTATACACAGACACACATTGGCTGGAACACGCCTGCATGAAGCTACGGACTAAACAAGCCCCGAGCCCCTCAGGCTCAGTTTGATTGAGCATTTAACTGGATTATTGCTGCTTATTAGTTGTTAATGTGGTGGCAGAGGTAGTAGAGGGCATAGCTGCACTTGGTAGCTCTGCTCAATCTCTACAGGCTATTACACAGCCAGTGTGGCTGAGCAGTGCAGACGCTGCCCCAACCAATCAAGCAGGCCAACTCCAATTATTCGTCCCTCTTTATTGAGTCAAATCATGTTTCGCTCTTGAAATGACTCATGCAGACTCTTTAAGTATTCATTGTTTTCCTCCCAGCGCCAGACATTCCAGACTACTGATACCTGTTTGTCATCAAACTTCATTATGGTTTATAGCGGCTTAGAAATTCATCTTCCATATTCAATTTCTCCGCCTTGACACTTGATTAAGCTCTTGGAAGTGAGTAGACAGTTTTATCTCGTTGTCTTAATGTGCTGTTGTCTCTGTTTCCTCTCAGGGAGGACGTGCCGCCTCCTAAGAGTCGCGTCTCGACGGCGCGCAGCTTCACCGTGGGCAGCCAGCGCTCCTCCCTGGGCTCCATGTCGCCCTCCAACCTGCACGAGTACGCCCTGAAGCCCCAGTACGACAAGATCCCCTCATCAGAGGAGTACGAGAGGCCTCCCAGCCAGGTCCCTCTGCCCCCGCCCAACGCCGCCAAGATGGCCGGCCCCAATCTGAGCCGCATGGGGGCCATACCCGTCATGATCCCGGCCCAGAACAGGGACGGCTCAATCGTCTAGCCTGCCCTCTTCTTCTTCTCCAGAAGGGACCGTGTGCAACAACGAGGGGATGCAACGAGGAAAGGGAGTAGGACACAAGCCAATCAAGATGGAGCAAGGGCTGACTTTGAGCTCTTGGTTATTCTGCTCCTCTTACGGAGACGTGGCTCTGCTGTGGTGTGAGAAGAGAAATCGAGCTGTATTGGAATCACAACAGAGCACATTAACTTTTTATCAAATACAAATACAAAAAAAAAAAACTTTTATGAATTTTACTTCCTGAACTTTCTCACTGAAAAATGAATTGGTGTGGATATATAGCAGAATGGTCAATATACAAATTATATTGTACATAAGTGAATGCATGTTTTTTTAATATAGATGGCCCTTGCTGTAGAGATATACTGTATGTTCTAAACAGATCCAGGCCCCTACTTGGCCAGCTGTACAGCTGTATGCATGCATGTATGTATAAATCTGCAGCTGTATGTGTGTGTATGTGTGAATATAAGTGTATGTCTGTGAATGGGAATTTGGGAAGTGTATAGTTCATTTATCGTCTTTTAATGCCTACATTACAGTATGATCATTTGTTTCGGACATTTTTAACTCCATAAATTTATTGTTAAATGAGATTCTCTGACCTTTGGGGAAAAAAACCGAGAGACAGACTTCTTAGAAGGAAATTCTGATTTTAATTAATCCAGCAACTGACTTGGAAAAAGTCTATTTAGGTCAGCCGTTTGTGTTGAACCGTTTGATGTTTGAATTGTCCAGTCTGGCTCTGGGTGAGGGGGATTGGCTGGTAGTGAGGGGGAGGTTTTGAACCACCTCATCTTGTGATTGGCTGGATTATTACTTCTTGGACAAGCTTACAAAACACCCGTCCTCCAAAGAGAGGGTGTACTGTATAGGGAAATCAGTGGGGGCAGCTGGACAGAAGGGGTTCACTGAGCAATCCACTTTGATTGTGTTTGACTGGCAACAGGCCCCTAACCCCTGTGACCAGCACAACATGCAGCCCCCACCACACACACACACCAAAGCAGGACACGAGTCTTAATTTATCATCAGTAGTTTGTATCAGTCTGCCCCCTCTGAGGTCCAGCATGTAATCCTCCTATTTGCAGTTGCATCACTCATTGCCAATATCTTGATTAACCTTATCTCTGTGGTCAGTATGAAAAATTAATGGCTTCTGTAGCATTAATTGGACTTTTATATGAAGGATGGGAAGTCTGTGTGCATGAAAAAAGGGCCCACATCTACCCCTTTTCCCCCAAATTAGCTCTGGTTCTTGAACTGGTTTCATTCAGGATTCTTGTGATTTATTTTTCTTCATGGGACTAAGTTCACCGTCTAAAAAAACACAAATCAGATCACATTTTATCATACATCCTACTGGAATAACGTCGGCTTTTTCCAAAGCTCTGCAACGTTTTCTTTAGCTTTGTTGAAAGTTCAGCTTGGTGGAAGATTTCTGCTGAGCACAATGTGTTTTTAGCAGACCAGCCCAGGCTTCCACTAGTTTTGAGCAGAACTCAATGCAAATTAAGTAAACCATAGCAGTAGTATTACCTGTGAGCTTTTGTTTGGTTATTACATATATAAGCAAGAACCAACTATTAATGATAAGAAGACTATTACATGCAAGAGTCCTTCCTCTCTTTCCAACCTGAAGAATATGACACTTCAGTTTGCGCTTCAGGGAAAAGAGAAACCTGCTATTTTTCTTGTTAAGCTGCAAACTTTTTTCAGGTTTTAAAGTTATTTATCTTTATATTATCGAAATGCTCCGAACAGTTCAAAATGGGGTGTACAAACTAGATCAGAACTACATCCATGTTGGTGGAAAAGGGGTAAAAGAGAAAGAAATGAGAAAAGCCTCAGAATGCTGAATTGTACTCCTCTGCATCCACTTTAGAACCACTTTGGTTTGAGTTCATTGTGCAGTCTCAGTGCTGGATTATATAATTGTTCATTCAGTCAGTCAGTGTAAGTAGTCCTTGCAGATTGTGGGTTATTCTACTCTTAAACCGTGCCCATTCTTCCATTGTTTGCAAAGATGTTTGGAAGCCGTACATCTCATCTGTCTGCTACTTTAGAAAAAAAAAAAAACCCCAGTGTGAATACTTGGAGTGGGCAAATTGTTTCTCTTTGCTCCAACGCCTTATTCTATTCCTTATTGCCGCCTTACACACCTCCCCTCAGCTCACCTCAGCTCAGCCCTCACAGCTGGACTCTAATAACTTCTATTGTGCCTTGTTGCCCCAGTTGAGTTGTGTCGTAGCACATCCACCAACGTGGCCGTGCTACATGCAGTAGCATCATCCTGAACGGCCATCATAGCCCACAGCCACAAAAACAATATAATAATCAGTACACAGGGAGCTTATTGATTGTTTTCTGTTGCCTCATTCGAGTCACGTGTAGGATTTCCCACACCCACTCCCCACATACAGATTAGCTTGACGAAACCCTTATTATTACTGTCTTAAAGCTTTGATTATTTTATTTTTTTCATTCCAAAACATGACTTCATGTTTTTTTTTAAAACTTTATTTACGATGAAAGAAATTGATGTGCTTTTTTAAAGAAAAAATAACATAAATGGTTCTGGCTGTATGTATAAATATCCTGTCCAAGTAACCCTATCTACCCACAACACAGTTGAATGATATAAAGAAGATGTTTGTATATGTGATGCTCTGCCGTGCTGTGCTTGGCAAATCTATATCTAAAAGAGGAGGGGCACTGTGGGTCTCGTCAGTACAGTACAAATGCTCCGTTGTATGATCGGAAATTTCTGACACTGTTTGTGTGAGTGAGTGAGTGTGTTGTTGTGTGAATTGTGGGATGTAAGGGGAGGTGACATTTGTAGAAACATCCTGCCCCCTGTACTTCC
The DNA here is from genome assembly GCF_030273125.1 of Centropristis striata. Classification (NCBI taxonomy): domain Eukaryota; kingdom Metazoa; phylum Chordata; class Actinopteri; order Perciformes; family Serranidae; genus Centropristis; species Centropristis striata. The sequence goes on from NC_081531.1 coordinate 7,766,123, forward strand.
TGGCAGATTTGATGTCACACCTGTTCTCCAACAGTAGGAACAGTGAGACCTGAGCCTGCAGAGACAAAGACATTACATCTGTCAGTTCCTCTTTAACACGACTGTGTCTGTGTGTGTGTGTGGGAGCAAGTGCATTGTACATGAAGGAAGTGCTGTCAGGATGGGCCACTGTAGAATTCTAGTTAGACTTTCACCTGCTGACAACCTGTACAGAGCTCTTAGGGAGATGATACTGTCCCTCTGTGTGCTCTAACTACTAACAATATTAACTGTAGCTTTGAAATCAGCGTACTAATATTGTTTGGAGATCTCCTTTGAGGTTTGCACACTGTGTGAAAACCAATTTTTTCTTTTTTTTTGTGTGTATTTTTTGTGCTGTATTTTTGAATAATAAAAGTCCATGAAATTAAGAAAGAATAGCCCGTTTGTTTATGTGTTTGTTTACTGAAGCGGCAGCAGCTTTGTTGACTTGAGCGTGAATAAAACTCAATTTCTCTCCTCTCCAGTGGCGCGTGTTCTCCATGGACTCGGCTTCCTGCAGCTTTTTGACTGTGATTAATTTTAATCAGCCAGTGAATTCCACCCCTTTACACCAGGTGAGGTGACTTTCTAACCTCTTAATGACTGTAATTAATCAATTAAGCTGGCAGGCACAATCACAGCCTCCAATGCTCAGCATCTAGCTTCAGGATAGATACAGAGGCTGGTGACCTGGCTCACCTACCAGCTCTGTTCAGCAACTCACCCTGTAGGCTTCTTATTGCTGCACTGCATTGTCTGTAGGATCACATGGGGATTCTTTTGTGTCTTTATTATGCAATCCAACAGAACAGGTTTGAGATCAAAACTGTCCACTCTGCAATCAAGGAAATATATTTGAGAGGAGAAGCAGGGACACTGCCATCAAATAAATGTGATTAAAACCTACACTGAAAGATGTCACACGTTTCTATTGGCCAGTCTCGATCGGAGTGACAGTGTTTACTGTGTTTACTAACAGTGGATGTTGCCAAGCTGTCACTCCGACTAAGACTTGCCAATAGAGACAGGTCCTACAGCGCTGGTCCCACCTACGAGAGTCAGCTGAAAGTAGGGCTGGGCGATATGGACCAAAAGCCATACCCCGATATATTTAGGCTGAATATTGATATATTTTATCGCAAAGTGAGAGCAAATGTTCAGTCAAAGCCAAATATGATACAAGTAGTTATTGAAACTGTTTATTTAAGTGAACATAAATACTGTATAACAAAAGGAGTAGCTTTTTTTTAAAAGTCGAAGCTCCATAAAGTGCACATTTAAACTTAAAAAATCCTAAATAAAAACAGCTTATGAAATAAAATAGGCCAATCTTTTTCTGAAATAAACATTTATATGAGAAAAGAATAACAAACATTACAAAATAATTAAATATGACAAACCCTAGTGAGGGCAGCATTTATATATAAAGAAAGAAAAACAATTTGAACTATATTGATATATGCAATACGGACTAATTCCATATTACATTTAAAAATATATAGATATATTTTTTATATTAATATACAGTAGTATAGCTATTTTTTGAACACACCCCTTTCAACTTATTGCCCAATTGCACAGCATTAAGAGTCTGCATATCATGAATGCTGGGTCTTGTTGGTTTTCTGAGAATCTACTGCACCTACTGGTACCTTGTTTGCCATATAGCAATAAAAAATATACTAAAAACCTGGATTAATCTGGTTAGTCACATTGAACTGCTATTATATTGAACACTACTGTATATCACCCAGCCCTAGCTGAAAGCAAGCAAAAACTTCTGGATTCAAAAGCCAAACTTTTTTCTTTGCAGTGTCGTTAGTTTCTTTTCTGCTTGCTGAGTGGAACATTTTGCTCTCAAACCTATTCTGTTAGATTGCATAATCCACAAAAGTAAGCCCATAGCATTGTCTATTTGTGTCAACATTTGCATAGCTTTTTTTTTTTTTCAATTACAGCCAATCGCCCACCACCACCGCCCCCAGCCCCTTTAGCTAATGTGGTAGGTGATTACCTTCATTGCAAGCCAGCACTAATCAAAGTTGTAAAAAATAAGCTTCTAAATTAGCTTTGCTGAATAGTGTGAAATGCTCAGCTAATGACTGAGGGACAGTTCATACCCACACTGGTGTTACATGATTCTATTGTGCCCACTGTCGCCCTCTTTATACACTTAACAACACGCTGCTGATCCTGACATGTAGATAGATCGATAGCTGATTATTAGCCAATAGCTCCAGTGTGAGCAGCCTGTTGACAGATAGTCAATAAAAAGACTAAAGCACTTAGTAGCAGTGCTAAGCGGACGTCCATTGCTATAATTGGATGTCAGTAATAGATAGGGCCCCAGAGCATTGATCTGTGGCGAGTCACAGTCCCTGGTGGATCCTAATGGCTCCCCAGCAGCCCTGCACATCAGGGGTTCTGTTATTTGTTCAGCTGCAGTGATACCTGCGCAATCACAGCGGTCCTACAAATGGATGTGGCGGGATATAATGGCACTTTTATGGCTGCACATTGAAAACATTCATTAAAAGGACATTAGTGATGTCTGCTGCTGCACGTGTGCAGATTAGATTTATGGACTAAAAGCTGTTCTCATTGAATTAATGTACAATGACTCATACATCATCCCTCAATGTCTTCCTGTCCAATATCCATTTGTGACTTTTTTTTTTTTTTTTTTTTACCTTGTGTCCTCATTCACAGAGCTGAAGGGAGAGAGTGTTGTTGTGCTAAGCACCTGGGGATTTGTGCCTGCCTCCCACTTCCCCGGCTCCCTCCCTTCTGCCTTGGTGAGGTATTAATTGTTTGCACAGATCAAGGAGGTTGGTATGGCAAAAAAAAGCTCATTGGTTCTCCAGGAGGGTTTCCTTGGCAACCTTATCTGGTTGTACACAGTCTAAGCCGGCTGCTAGCGGGATGATTTATCTTGTAAAGCGTGATTTGCTCCCTGCTAACAAAAGAGGCCTCTAAAAGCACGGGTCTCATCAAAGTCGCTCTCCTCCAGTGTGACGTCTGCTGTCACAGACGTTAAGCTTTCTGCCGTTTTTAGAAACCTCAGTCAGGTTGGGAGAGGGGTAGCAGGGGGAATTCTGGGTAGGATAGAGGAATATGCATATGCATGAAGAGAGAAGAGCTCCATCAGCCTCGTTGGCACAGCAGTACATTAACATTTTGGCTCGGCGCTCTTAGCACTTGGATGTAAAATGACACAGATTATGATGTGAATGTAAGCTTTTACAGCTACACTGGATAATTGACTGAGGAGCTACAGACATTTTTGGACATGGTCCCTCTTGTCTTCAGTAGCAGTAGTATTTAGGTGGATACAGAGCAACTCCAAAGTAGGGATTCTCAGAATGAGTCTGGGGACCCCCAGGGGCCTGTGGCACTCTGCCCAGTCAAAGTCTATTTGATTTATTTGAACATTTATATTTTTTATATTCTACAGAGGGATCACATGCGTTTTTCCTGCATTTGTGTGCATGTATCCATGTCTCTGTCTGCTGCCTAATACTTCTTGTTCACATTTAGGATTGTATGCTCACAGTTTTTTAAAAAGTGTCTTTTATTGACCTTTGTATTATTGACTACTGACTCCTCACTGCTCCGGTTAGCAGGGGTCAAAAGTCATCAACAGCTGCTTCAGTTACTTATCAAAGACATTTTGAGCTTATAACAAGCTGCAGCACATGCATGTGTGGTTATAGTGCTATGCAGTAATATGTACGCAAAATAAACAGATTTAGCTGTGATTTACTTGCAATAAACAGACCAAAAGTGTGCAGAAATAACTACAACATGATGCTGGTGTGCAAAAAGTCTGAATCCATTCTTTAACAGGTCGACCTGCCAGATGACAAGCTGACAACTTTAAAAATGCTTTTCTGAACAATGTTCGACACAAAAAAAGACCATAAAATGGGTTGATTCAGTTTCAGTAACAGTGAAACACCGTAAATCAGCCAAAACAGTATTTTTTTATATTTTTATTTTCAAAAATCAACATTACTCCACTGTAAAATATACTGGCACCGTGTTTGTAGCAAAAATCTACTGTAATATACAAGGCATCATTGTTACATTTCTTTTTTGTAAAAATACCCTTTCTCACTGTTAAATGTACTAAACACCATATCTCTAACAGAAATATAGTCCTACTGTAATATTTAATGGTAAAATCTTTAATTTATGCAGCATTTATAAAGTATTTTCTTGTCATTTATATGGCAGAACAGTGTTTCTATTGATGGAAAAACTTTTTATTTTTTACGGTAAAATATGGAATAAAACGGCAATTTTAGGTGGGAAATCAACAGTGCTAATATGCTTTTACCGTAATATTAGAAAAAAGTTGCACTGTATTTATTATGGTAAAGTTCTGGCAACCACAGCTGCCGTTTTTTAAAATTTATTTATTTTATTTCCCACATAAAGCACTCACATGACAAACCACAGAAAAGGGGAAAAAATAAACAAATAGCACAGCACGCAGACAAGGAATACACCAAAAAAAAAAAAAAAAAAAAAAGTAAGTTTAGCTGCCATTTTTTTAACCGTAAAAACAACAGTTGTTTTTTTTTTCCAGTGAATACAAGGGTATGAACCTCTATCTTGTCAGGGGTCTTCGGCTGAATCAAAGAACTCCAAAGAACCGAAGCGTGTGAAATTCTCCCGTGTTTTTGCTTCAGCATCCTTTCATCCTTTAATGATCATAACATTAATATCACGCATGTGGGAGGGTAAGTAAGCAATGCAACCCGTCTGTCTGAGACTATACTCTTAAATTAAAGCTGACAGTCTGAACTTTAGATGCGCAGTCATTGTGCCATGTGAAATGAAAAGGAATCGGCGAAGGAGGCACAACATCAATGTGTCACCATGCAAACACTCACAGCACTCAACCGTATGTCGCCTTGAACAACCTGCATGTTGTGGCTGGAGACGGCGGAGGATATTCTGCGGAGAGGGAGTCGGGCCCAAACCTGAGCCAATCATCCCACTCTGTCTGCTGCGCCTGCAGACAGCCCAGATTTCTCAGGAGGCTTACCCAGCTGCCATGCACTCATTTGTCAGTGGTCCTCATCTCCCGGTGAGGGAGGAGGAGGAGGAGGAGGAGAGCTCTGCTACAGCAGCCGACAGCCCTCCCGCCTTCCCTTTGGTCGATACGGAGTCATCTGTTAAAGGCCGACCTCTGCGCCGGATGCATCTCAGCATCGTTTTGGGTCACCATTCCAACCCCATGCTGCTCACATTTCTATGACTAATATGTGACTTTTGATGGACGACCTTCCCCTCTTTGCTCCAGGGAGCAGCGGAGGATGCATGCTGAGATTATTACTTCCAAGTCCAGGAAAAGGTTATAATAGTTAACGAAAACTAATGAAATAACGAAGACTAGAATTGAAAAAACATTTTCGTTAACTGAAATAAAAATAAAAACTAGAGTTTTTAAAAAAAACGATAACTAACTGAAACTGTATTGCGTGGTTACAAAACTAACTTTTTCATTCTTAATTCAGTGTTTCTATTTGAACATGCAGGAACACATGGTAAATATGTTGACTGAGACTGGGATGTCTACACTCGAACCAAAATTCAAAACACCCAGAACTGTAAGAGTTAATAACCTTATTGGGGCTGAGATGGATAAACCAAAGGAAATAAAGGCAAAATGTATTATGTCCACTGTGAATCTCGCACCCAACGTATAGCCCATTACAAAAAAACGAAAACTAACACTAAAACTGATAAAAACTAAACTAAAACTAAACATTTTCAAAAAATAAAAACTAAGCTAAAACTAGAAAACTCACTCTAAAAACTAACTGAATTTGAAAACAAAAATTCACAACAAAATTAAAACTAAAACTAATGAAAAATCCAACACTATTATAACCTTGGTCCAGGAACATCATGTTATATCCAGATCCCCCTCTCTCTCTGGCGGGACTTGGTCTTGTGAGCTTCATGGATCAGTGAGGTGACGCTCATCAGCAGATGTGACATTTTATTCACTGGCGACAACATTGCGTGTAGCATGAGCCAAGCAGAGAGCAGCACTTAGTTCCTGAGCACAAGAGACACGCTGCGAGTGGGAAAATTAACATCATCAGAGCTGCTTCCACATGCCACTGGAGAATAGAAGACAAGAAGAGAAAACAAGATGGTTCAGAGGCAGGACACCTGGTTTAATATCCTCTCTCAGTGGTGTAGCGTAGCTTCACACACACACTTCCTTTGATCCTTTTTTATCTCTTATCTTCACTGAGTCTAACTGAGAGATTGGAACCAGGGGAGCATCATGGTTTACACCTCGCAGACCAAGATGGAGGTTACACAGTGCAGCTCAGCTCAGTCGTTTACAATGTGATTTGTACTTTTAATCTGCACCGTGGCTGGACTCTATTATAGGTGATCATCCTCCAATGCCATGTCATCAGGAGGGCACAATGGAGGCCGGCAATAAAATGTAGCCTTGGCAAAGGGAATGGGGCTCAGTTTCCCTTTTTCCTCCCTCTGATGATTGGGGTCATCCTTGTTATTACCACAGTGATGTCAGTGATCTATCGTACGTGTGTCTCTCCGTATCTGCACATGTATGTGCTCATACGTGTGTGTGTGCAGCCCCGAGTGTCCACAGTGAGGGCAAAGGTCAGGGTGGTGATTTAACAGGATGGGGCAATCCCTTTTCCCTCCACACAAGCAGGAGCAGCCACCCCCAACCATCTCAGACTATTTCCAGCTCAGCAATTAGAAGATGTCTTTTCCTCATGCTGGACACGTAGCTCAGGCCACCTTCACAGACTGAAGCCTCCCCTCCACGCTGCACTCCAGCTGTCACAGGTGTAAAATGAGACTGAGGCTCTGGATGGAGCAGAATTGGGGGGATTGCCTGCAACACTATTTGTCAAAAACTTTATTCTAATGCCAAATAGACAGCTCATCGAGGTCAAAATCCAAATTACTTTCAGGGTTTGTATCTTTCATTCTGTCCAAATATTTAATGTTGTTCACACACAGAATGTTAAGAGTTAGCGTGGGTGGCATGACATGCAAATTTCTCTTCAACTTCCTTTCACTCCCACAATCTTCACTCCTCATGCATAATTTTAATCAAAATGTAGGAAAATGTTTCAAACAATGTGGCTATCTAAGCAAATGGACTTTCTTTTAAACTCATCTGAAATTACTTTCTGTAGCTATGAATTGCTGTGTAATTTCCATTTTAAAAAAAATCATCAATCTGGAGTCTTATGGGCAGGAATTCAAGGGAACAGAAAAGAAAGAGTAGAAACAGAGTTAATACAAAATCATGACTTATTATTCAGATATGCTAACAGGGGTCTCAAACTCAAATTACCTGGGGGCTGCTGGAGGCAGTATCAAAATGACAAAAAAGACACAAAATTAAAAAAAAAAGACTCAAAATGACGGAAAAAAACTAAATTACTTAAAAGAGACACAAAAAAGACACAGTATAACCAAAAAAGACACATAATTACTAAAAAAGACACAAAATGACCAAAAAGACACACAATTACAAAAAAAGACACAAAATGACTGAAAAAACATTAAATTACTTAAAAAAGACACATAATTACAAAAAAGACACAAAATTACCAAAAAAATACACAAAATGACCAAAAAAGACACAAAATGACAGAAAAAAAGAAAAAAATATTAAAAAAAGACACAAAATGATTAAAAAAGACACACAATTATAAAAAAAAGACACAAAATTACCAAAAAAATTAATTAAAGGGACCTTCCACACACTGGGAATACTGGGAATGTTTGGCACTTACAATACCATCGACTACAATAAAAAAATTACCATAACAAATATGAATGAGATATTATTATAAGCTTCACAATTTAGTGATTGCTGGTCTACTATGTAACTTAAAATGTTCCTGAGAATGTGTCCATGTCCTGTAGCCTGCACTATGTTAATGATGAATTAGAGCCACTGGATTTAAAGAGACCTCCAGCTCAGATTTATCTTTGTCATTCTAAAAATGATCTTGTGTTGGTTTACAACACAAGTCTTCTCAGGTGGATTTCATTAGACAAAAGTCCTTGACTAAAAACCTGTCTGAACCTCAGCATTAAACCACACAATATGATTTATCTCTATATTTGTAGACATGTTTTGTTTGTGTGTCCATGCACCAGCACTTGTTGGCTGCAGTTCAAGATAAGACATTAAAAACAGAATTTGAAGAGTGAATCAGGGGGTGCAGGACTCTGCAGTCAGGCAGCTGAATGAAGTCTATAACTCAGGATGAAGCCAAGACCAAGACCAGGTCCAAACGCAGTCAAGACCAGGTCCAAACCGGTGTCGAGAGCAAAATGAATCTATCCATCTATAAACATCTGTCTTCTAATATCACACTGGTGCGATCTTAGTTTGAGGTCTAGGGGTCACAGGAAAATATGCAGAAAATGGCTGCAGGAACTCTAAGTTGAACAATTATAATATTTATTAACAGGCAAAAGGAATAAACAGAGATAAACCAACTAAGTAGCACAGAAAAAGGCAGCAGCTAAATCTTCAGGGTCTCCAAGGCCAAAATAGCAAACAAAAGTCAATCACTATCTGGAAAATAAGATTCAGCTAAACCTACCAAACAAAACAGACAATGCTAAGCTCCCTAAATAAGCAAAAAAACAGGAGAAAACAGGTTTAAAAACAGGTTTTAAAAAATGGCCCTACCAGGCTTCCAGACACTCTAAACAATGTAATGTAACGCATCATGTTTGTTGAATCCGGCAACATTCAACAGCCAGGAACATTTAACCAATAGCTGAGCTTTTTTAAAAAAAAAAAGCGGTCTTGAGACTTGACAGTATGGATGGTAGATTATTATTATTCAATCACAAGGTAGCTACACCCTAAAGAGCATCTCCTGATCTTTCTCCATTTCACTTTACAGGTACATCTCAATGCATTAGAATATGATGGAAAAGTCCATTTCCAGTAGTTCAAGTCAAACAGACCAAACCAAGTATTGAGTCATATAGATGACATACTTTTCAGAGGCCAACATTTCCATATTAAACATACTTTTTAAAATTGGTCCTTTATAATATTACTTTTTTTTTAGGTCTTCATTAAATCCATAATCATTATAATTAGAAGAAATTAGATCAATTAAGACATTAAATGTTTCATTCTCTGTGTAATGGATCTATATAATGTGTTATTTCCACTTTTTGAATTAAACTACTGACATAAATAAACTTTTCTATGATATTCTAATTTATTGAGATGCACCTGTTAATGGGACCATCATTTACAAAAATAAATCTTGCTGTATTGAAGAAGACCTGAAACTATAAACACATAAGGAAAAATGTTTACTGAGGTAATAAAACAAGTGATACAGGAACAGACTGACGAGTGGAGCTTTGACCCATTAGCTCCCTGTGTGGCTGCACCCATGGAGGTTAGGTTACTATTTCATGTCCAATGCAGCACGTAGAAGCTACGAACTTGCTACTCCTAGTTTATTAGGATTTACCACAGGCCAGGTTAGCACAGCAGATTAGCACAGTGGTGTGTTATCTGAGTTTTGTTTATTTTCTGTTCAATTCTAGTGAAGTAAATGGAATGTATTGTTGCTTTGGACATAAGAACTCTTGTTGCTGGTGTTACTCCACTAACGTCAGTGTCTTTGTGTTTGTTGTTCCTCGTTAGTGGTACGCACTACACCACAACTCTGCTCCTTGAAGACTCCTCACGAGCACTTATTGCTGCACTAATGGCTCTTATGGCACTATACCTTTTTCTGTAAGTGGCTTTGGATAAAAACATCTGCTAAATGACTCAACGTGTCTCCAACGTTGATATTTCCATAAACAATTACTAAAGATGTTCTGTAATTTATCAGTAGCATTTAATATCATCCTTCCAAGACTCACATATTGTGCATGCTGGCTAATTGGGATGTTTTATTTGTCCTCAACTGAAAAATCATTAATGTTATTATCAATATGATAATTGGCAGAGCTGCTTCTGCTGTTTATTTTATGTGTTTGTAAGGGGCCATACAAATAAATGCTACCATTTGTTGTATTGTACCAGCATTATCTTGCAGTGTTTAGAGCCATCAGTGTGTGAGTGTGTGTGTGTGTGTGTGTGTGTATGTGTGTCTTCTTGTACTTCCTACATAGTGAGGACTGGAACACGTTTTTAACCAACAGAGTGAGGACATTTTTGCAAAGTGAGGACATTTCGGCCAGTCCTCACTTCTTTAAAGGCTTTTTTGAGCTTTTAGACTTTATTTTAAGGGTTAAGGTTACAATCAGGTTTATGTAAAGGTAACCATGGTTACCTTAGGGTAAGGGGCTAGGGAACAAGATTATTATAGTTAACAGAAACGAAACGAAATAATGGAAACTAGAATTGAAAAAACATTTTCGTTACTGAAAAAAAAAAAATGAGAGATTAAAAAAAAAGATAATTATGTGAAACTGTATTTTGTGGTTACAAAACTAACTAAAACTAACTAAAATTATAGTGAAAATGTCCTTTGTTTTAGTCTTTGTCATCTTTTTTTCATACATAATGAAGATGGATAAGACAAAGGAAATAAAGGAAACATTTATTGTGACCTCTTTTAATCTCCCACCCAACAAATACCCCATTACAAAAAACTAAAACTAATAAAAACTAAACTGAAACTAAAGCATTTAAAAAAAAAAAAAAAAATGAATTAAAACTAGCAAACTCACCCTAAAAACTCACTGAATTAAAAAGAAAAATCACAACAAAATTAAAACTAAAACTGATGAAAAATCCAAAACTATGATAACCTTGCAAGGGAATTCACTATTGCAATGAGGGTCCTCACAAAGAGAGAAGTACAAGAATGTGTGTGTGTGTGTGTGTGTGTGTGTGTGTGTGTGTGTGTTTGGCCACTTGTTGGTTCCTTCCACTGGCCTACACATAACAGATTCAACAGTGGCAGGTGTTGTGCTCTGGATCTGATGCGTTTCTTTCTTTTGGGGGAATGATTAACGTCACTCTGAGCTTGGTGGCGTATGCTTCTGGGAAATGAGAAGGTCAGGGCTTAGACACCAAATATCTACTCTGAACATAGTCGACATTCACATAATAATGCGTTCCACGTGAGTTGGCTGACTGAAATGTTCTGGTGCAGAAAGAACAACTGCAGTAATTAAAGTTCATCTGTCTGAATCTCACAGTTAATGAGGCCCTGCTGCATCTGGTGTGTGAAGGTCGTCCTCACCCTCCTGGAGAAAATGAAATCAAATTAAACCTATAGGATAAAGTTGAATTGTTTTATGGTTAGATCATATATGAGGCAGCATATGAGTGAGACTGATATGGGATTTTTGAGAATGATTCTGACTTAACAGGGGGAAAAAAAGTCAGTAATTTGTTGTATGCTGGAATAAAATAGATGCACACAAATAACTTTATTAAATAAATAGCTAAATATACATCAGTACTGTATGGTCAGTATAAGTAAATTGCTGACAGTTTAAATAAAGATAAAATAAACAACAAAAAAATTAAGTTAGTACAACCCTGATTAAAAAAAAATGGGACAATGTCTAAAATGTAAATTAACATGTGTGATTATTTGCAAATCATTTTTTACATATTCAATTGTAAACTATCCAAAGACAATATATTTATAATAAAGTCTAAACTGAAACCTACTCAGTATACACAAACATTGGGACCAGAGCATGTGTTACATCAGCTTTTCTTTCAACAACACCAGTAAAGTTTTGGAACTGAGGACAATAATTGTTGAAGTTTTGAGAGTGAAAGTCTTTCTCATTCTTGATGGATAAACCACTTCAGTTGGGATCTTTTTGTAGTATTTTTCAATGGGAGACAGGTCTGGACTGCAGGGGGGCAGGTCTAATACCTGCACGCTTTCCTTTGAAGCCATGCTGCATCCTTCTGAAATAAAGGATGTCCCTGGAAAACATGTTGTCTGGATTGCAACATGTGTTGCTTCAAAACCCGTACGTACCTTTAGCCTTCAAGCATCAGTGGTGCCTTCACAGTGCACCCCATATTGTCACGATGCTGACTTTTTATTATTGCACTGGTTACAATCTGGATGGTCCTTTTCCTCTTTTTTAAAAATGTGACAATTTTTGACAAAAAATCGACATGCTATAGTATGACTTTTTATTTTGTCCAATTTTTGGACTTCTCATAATATGGTGATTTTCTGTCATTTCTGAACAAACTGTGCTCTAGTATGTATTAAACTACAATAAAAAGGTAATTTTAGGCATTTTAAAATTTAACCATTTTTGCTAAAAATCAACATGCTATGTGACTTTTTATTTTGTCCAATTTTTGGACTTCCCATTATTTGGTGTTTTTTTGGTCACTTCTGGACATACTATGTTTTAATAGCAGCAACAGACTATAATAAAGTCACTTTTTTTGACAAAAATCGACATACTATAGTATGACTTTTTTTTTGTCAAATTTTTTGGATATACCATGCTTTGGTGTTTTTCTGTCATTTCTGAACAAACTGTGCTCTAATATGTATCAAACCACAATAAAAATGTCATTTTAAGCATTTTTAGGCATTTAAAAATGTGACCATTTTTGACTTTTTTATTGTCACTTTTTTTTTCACATTTTAAAATTTGACCATTTTTTCCCCAAAGTGTTCTGATCCCATGTAGTAATGTCATGTTGTACAGTCATGTTGGTTTTTAACACAGAGCTAATGTTGAAGACTAAATTCCCTGCAATTGTGCATTAAGAAACGTTATTCTTAACCTGTTGGATTATTTGCCTATGCAGTTTTTCAGTGGTGGACTTTGCCCCATCCTTGTAAACAGCTGAGTCTTTCAATGATGCTCTTTTCATACCCAATCATGACTTTTTTTTACTGTTAATACAGTACTATTTGATCAATATTAGTCAACAGCTGACAATTTAGATATAGAGTAACACTATTTCTCAATCTCTCTAAGCATCATTTTCTGCTTGATATGTTCTGTAAAAAAAGTGATATCAGCATGTAGGACAATATACATGCTGATATCAGTTTATGTCTGTCATTTCTGAACAAACTGTGCTCTATTATGTATCAAAATACAATAAAAAGGTAATTTTAGGCATTTTAAAATTTGACCATTTTTGACGAAAATCGACATGCTATAGTATAACTTTTTATTTTGTCAAATTTTTGGACATAATTTTGTGTATTTATGTCATTTCTGGATAAACTACCGTCTAATATATATCAACAGAAGTAATTTTTTAGCACTTTTAGGCATTTTAAAATTTGACCATTTTTGACAAAAATTGACATGCTATAGTATGACTTTTTTATTGTCACATTTTTTTGACATCCCATAATTCTGTGTTTTCCTTTCATTTCTGGACAAACTATCTTCTAATATGTAATAACAACAACAAATCTAATATCGGTTTATAAATCGGTTGAGCTGTAATGATGAACCGTGACAAAGTCGTTAGAGAATAAAAATGAAGAATAAAATGCAACATGTTTGAAGGACATGCTCTTGAACAGAAAGGTGACTGCTTTTATCTGTTGTGATACCAGCAGTTATCCTCGGCTTTCTTCTGTCACATTGGAGCTGTTTGTTTGTCTTCGAAGGTCATGGCTGTGACAACATTCCTGTTTTCATTCCTGCTTCCAGAGAGGCAGCGCCCAAGTGTTTTTATCCATCAAACATGTTTGACACGCAGCTTCTGACATGAAGTTCAGCATCACACCTTCAGATGCTCCAGTTTTCATCCTAGCAATGACCTCAAACATCAAACTTACGTACAGGATGATCAAAAAACTTTTAAAATCAGTAAAACATCTGTATTTTGTAAAGGGGCGTACAGCTGCAGTCAGCTTGAACCTGCTGTCAGAATACGTTTACATAGAGGTTTAAGAAAATAAACAATTCCCCCAATCTGCCTGTTTCTTCAGAGACGCCATCGTCAACATTTTATTTTTAAGTTTAACAAAAAATGGATTTACCTTTTTTTTTTTTTAAATGTTTGATGTTTTTCCCTCATTTCTGGACAAACTATGTTCTAATATGTATCAACAGACTAAAATATAGTCATTTTTAGCTTTTTTAGACATTTTAGAATTTGAACAATTTTTTGACAAAAATCGACATATAATAGTATGACTTTTTTTCTGTCCAATTTTTGGACATTCAAAAAATTTGTGTTTTTCTGTCATTTCTGGACAAGCTTGGTTCTAATATATATCAACAGACTACAATAAGGTAATTTTGGGCATTTTTAGGCATTTTAAAATTTGATCATTTTTGACAAAAATAGACATGCTATAGTATGACTTTTTTTCCAAATTTCAAATTTTGGACATCTCAAAATATGGTGTTTTCTGTTATTTCTGGAAAAGCCACCCTACTACATGTATCAACAGACTATAATAAGACCATTTTGAGAGTATCGGGACATTTAAAAAAATGTATGACTTTTTCATGAAAAATTTCGACATGCTATAGTATGACTTTTTTTTAAATTTCAAATTTTGGACATCTCAAAATATGGTGTTTCCCCCCTATTTTTGGACAAATTACACCACAACATGTATCAACAGACTATAATTGTGTTTTTTTTCAAAAAAAATTTTTTTGAGGGGGTCCTATTTGGACATCGCATAATATGTTTTTCAATATGTTAATATGCAAAAATCGACATGCTATAGTATGACTTTTTTAATATAATACAGCGTTATAATATTTGAGGCCAGTTCTTGCTCTTTTGATCTAATCCTTTCCAGAATTCACCATTAAATGATTCAACTAATGATGAATGAATTGTGCTGCAGAGGCCTGAGCACCAGTTTAATCCCAGCAGAGGAGCCGACAGCGGTAGGTCGGCACCGCTAGGTTTGTGTTTATAGGCTTTTTTCTCAGGAGAGTGGAAACACCAGGGGAGTTTTACCACTGAGAATGGGAAGCCTTCCCATTTATAAACAGGAAAGTATTTTTAGGAGCCGAGTGTGTTTGTTTGGATGTGATTAGAATTGTTGTCAGCAGGGAGAAAAGACTATGAGCATTCCCTCATAATTGCTTTTTTTTTTTTTTTTTCTCAGGGAAAGGGAGGTGTATCAGCCGGAGCCAGTGTAGAATATTAAGGTGATGGAGGACATGTACTGTGTGTTCCTTAGGAAGGGGAAGTGAATCTGTGTCCCAGGTAGTTTTCTTCTTCTTCTTATGCTTTACCAGCCTCCTATTTTGCATAAGCCAGAGACTAGTCATTTCCCACAGACAGGTTTTGTTTACCGTAGCATTGAGGCGTCAGATGTTCCTGTTTGCACATATCATGTGAGCTCAGAGACAGAGAGAGGTGTGCCGTCAATTATGAGACAGATGACTCTCAGTATTGGGATGAATTCCAGGCTCCAGGGTTTAGACAGCTGACAACGAGGAGCGAGGCTGTATTTGCTCCTCAGATGAGCTCAAACACCTCACCATGCTGTTCTTCCAGTCTGACAGCGTGTGTGTCTTCCTTTCATTCCACGTAAATACTCAACATATGATGCTGGTCACAGGAAGTCAACCTGCCAAACTGGTTCTCGTCCCTCCAGTCAAATGAGGAACTGGGGCCAGCGTGTTCTACCTGCTGTACAGCATCCGTCCTCTGAAGCTCTCTGTGTTGCTGCTTTGTCTCACCTTACAACAGACGAGTGTGCACTGATGCCACCTTGTGTTCATGAAGCTACTTGCATGACCAAAGGGACATGGAAATGAGTGCACAGGTGTCTGAGTACATAAATTAGGTTTTTAGCTTTTAATCAGGTAATTAGGTGGTGGAGTTAACCCTCTGGAGTCCACGAAAGCGCGGCTTCTTCATGATGTCAAAAAAAGATACAAAAAAGACCAAAAAAGACACAAAAAGACTTGGAAAAAAAACAAATTTACCATAAAAGACACAGAAGACACAAAATCACAAAAAAGAGACAAAATGACCAAAAAAGACACACACAAAAATAAAAAAAGACACAAAAATGACAAAAACTACACAAAATAACTAAATAAAGACACAACAACAGACACAAATGACCAAAAAAGACACAAAATGACAAAAAAAGACACAAAATAACTTAAAAAAAAAGACACAACAAAAGACATAATGACCAAAAAAAGACACAAAAATGACAAAAAAGACACAAAATAACTAAAAAAGACACAAGAGACACTTAATGACTTACAAAGACACAAAAAAGACATGAAAAGGATTCAAAAATGGACAAAATAGTCCAAGACTCCATAGAGTTAATAACAATTTCACTCCTCGTCTTCCCTTCAGGCTATTAGCAAGTTTTGTCTTTTAAACGTTCAACTCTGTTGTTGTTTTTAGCCTCATAAAGTTTTATTTTGCAGTAAACACAAGTAGGCTAACGATTAAACCTTAGTATAAACTTTTAATAAAATAGCAGAGCTGAAAGGATTCAACTGGCAGAATATCAATAGGCAATAAAAAAAATCTTGTATAAACAAATAAATAATAGTTTGATGCCAAATATTCACTGGTTACAGCTTTCCAAATCTGAATATCTGCTGATTTTCTTAGTCTTCTGTGATTGCAAATCAAGTTCTTTTTGGAGGTTAAATGTGATGAGATTTTTTTCACTATTTTCAGTTTCTGCTTATTTCTTAAGGCCTAATAAAAAGTTGTATTGCATTAACTTTAGCTTAATTTAACCAGAAAGCTGTGATAAGATTGAAAGTGTCCTGGCCCAGAACGGCAGCAATAACATGAATTAAATTTGTAATGTAAGAATGACTACAAAACAACCTTAAAGACACAATATGTAACTGTTCTGTCTTAAAATGAATAAAAATTACTGGACCTATGTTCTATTTTGAGTTGTGAACTTCTGTTATCCAAAATGCTTATTACTTTTTTTCTCTTCAAACCCAGAGAAATCAATTATTTTAATCAAAGTATTGGTCTTTTTTTTTTTTTTGGTGGTTGGAACTAGGTCTGCACAGCGTCACACAGAATTCTTAATGTAAAACTGTAAGAATTCTGTAAAAATTATCAAAAAAAAAATGTACAAAATTACAAAAAGACACAAAAATTACAAAACAAACAACAAAATTACTAAAATAAGACCCAAATTTGAAAAAAGACACAAAACTACAAAAAAAAAGACAATTAAAAAAAGACACAAAATTAGAAATTTTGAGATCAATTTTTAGTAAAAAATTACCTGAAAAAGACAAAATTACAAAAAATGACAAAAATGACATACAAAATTCAACAAAATTCAGTGTTTTTATCAGCTTTAATCACCTGGTTTGATAACAAAACCTCCTGACCCTTTATTGATAGACCCCATAGTGGCGTGAAATGACACATTGTGCGTTTAAAAAAGCTATCTAAGTACAAAAAATAAAAATAAATAACAATAATCTAAAATTGACTTTACAAAGCTAACATTTCAATCCTCTCAAATATCCCACTGGCACACTGGCTTCCAATGCAGAGATTTCCTCTGAGGGATAAATTAATTAATTAAGGAAATCATTGGCAGTTTAATTGCTATTAAATGATTATAAGCTGTTTATTTGATCAGTTTAACGCATTAATTGGGAGTTTTTAGTTGGATCGGTGTCTCTGTAATCAATGGAGGGAGACATCCATCACTTACTGATGAAAGAAGCTGACTGGCTTTGTTGTGTTTTGTCTCATCAGTCGTCTCTGTTGTTGTTGTTGCTGTCAGTTGTCAGTGTGTTGTTTGTTAAAGAAGTTGCATTCAGAGGATCCCATTTGCAGTGAAAGCCCATCAGACAGCGTGCTGTCAGCCCTCATTAATCAGCAGCCTCTGTCTATCAGCACGCTGGATAGTGTCTCTCTTTACACACTAATGCTTCTCTGTTGCTCTCAGGCACTTACTTCCTGTGATTCTTGATAACGACTTAATCTGGCTGCAGAATAGGCTAATTATAAGCACTCTGCCTGAATGCGTAGCTTTGAGGAAAATAGAATTGCTGTGAATAAACTGAGTGAATGCTCAATTTGTGCACCTTTTTGCCAAAAATAATGAGACTCACATGATTTTCCAGTCGTTTTGAATTTGAATCAGTCAGAAGTTGAGTTCTGTCAGTTTCTGTGTTCTTCTCATGTGGTTTTCTCTAACGGCCATTTCCTCAAATTGGTCCATCTGAGCACTGTCTCTGGATGTTGCAGACGAGGAATATCTAGGGAAGAAGCTCAGAAACATTAAAACCTGAAGAAAGCCAGATCCTGTCCAGTGGAGGAAGGATTTGTAGCATGCTGAGTATGACTTTTTTTACAAAAATGTTTTTGTCATCTCAAAATATGTTTTTTTTTTCGTCATTTCTGGAAAAAAAAACTATACTACTACATGTATCAACAGACTATAATAAAACCATTCTGAGAGTATCGGGGCATTTTAAAAATGTTATGACTTTTTCATGAAATATTTCATTTTATTTCAAATTTTCGACATCTCAAAATATGGTGTTTTCGCCCCTATTTTTGGACAAATTATACCACCTCATGTATCAACAGACTATTATTGACCCATTTAAGCATTTTAGGCTTTTTAAAATATGACTATTGTTGATAAAATTCGACATGCTATTGTAGTATGACCTAGTAATGCTTTTGGACATTCATCAAGTGCTTTCATATAACTCTCTGCTGCTTTATAACTTTATCATTTTATCAATAATAAAACCTGCGCTAGAGGCTGAAAGCCAGGTCCTGTCCAGTGGAGGAAGGATTTGTAGCATGCCATAGTATGACTTTATTTTTCAATTTTTTTACATCTCAAAATATGTTTTTTTTGGTCATTTCTGAAAAAAAAACTATACTACTACATGTATCAACAGACTATAATAAGACCATTCTGAGAGTATCGGGGCATTTTAAAAATGTTATGACTTTTTCATGAAAAATTTCAACATGCTATAGTGTGACTTTTTTTTATTTCAATTTTTCGACATCTCAAAATGTAGACTTTTCCCCCCTATTTTTGGACAAATTATACCACCTCAGAATTTGAAAAAGTGTGGGGACCCTTATTGAACTTTTCTCTGGTTGTGAGGTGCAAAGTTGTTGTTGTTGTTTTTTTTTCTTTTGTTTTGTTTGATTTTGTTTGTCAATTCACTTGTGTTATGTGGAATATGTGAAATGTGATGTCTGTTTTTTAAGAGAAATGTAACTTTGTGATCATGTTCCACTGCTGTCTATAAATGTGTAAAATTCAATAAAAATACTGTGTAAAAAAATTATACCACCTCATGTATCAACAGGCTATTATTGACCCATTTTAAGCATTTTAGGCTTTTTAAAATTTGACAGTCTTTGATAAAAAATCGACATGCTATAGTATGACTCTTTTTTTCCCCCTCAATTTTTGGACATCCCATAATTTAGTGATTTCCTGTCATTTCTGAACAAACTATGTTCTAATATGTACCAACAGACTATAATAAAGTCATTTTTTTAGCAGTTTTAGGCATTTTAAAATTTGACCAATTTTGACAAAAATCGACATGCTATAGTATGACTTTTTTAGTCCAAATTTTGGACATCCCACAATCCCATAATAGGGTAATTAATAGCCCTCTGCTTGAATGCGTAGCTTTGAGGGAAATAGAATTGCTGTGAATGCTCAATTTATGCACCTTTTTAACAAAAATAATGAGACCCACATGATTTTCCAGTAGATATTTTAATCAGTAAGAAGTTGAGATCTGTCAGCTTCTGTGTTCTTCTCATGTGGTTTCTCTAACAGCCGTTTCCTCATGTTGGTCCATCTGAGCACTGTCCCCGCCGTGCTCTGTCTCTGGATGTTGCAGACGAGGAATATCCAGGGAAGAAGCTCAGAAACATTACAGTTTTTCCTCAGTCGCTTTGTTGCATTTATCACATCACTATTAACATTTGCACAACAACAGTTAGTTCAACCTCAACCTCCAGTCATTTGTGCTCATCATAGTAGCAGTTTCTCATTCCTTACAACAAATTATAAATGCTTTTGGACATGCATCAATTGCTTTCATACAACTTTCTGCTGTTTTATAACATTATCATTTGCTTATGTCATGTCAATCAAAATTAACTATACTTGTGAATGTTGAATAGTCATTCCATATAAAACGAATAGTCCTCATTTCATTGCTTGAGTCATTACATACAAAAATGTTGAACTAGTTGTCAAATTTTTTTTTTACTGAAAATGTCTCTGAAAAGTGAACAATTTCTCTCAGGTGAACCTCAGCTTTCACTGATGAGAAGGACTGTGTGACGCATTGTTTGTAGAGAAGTGGCTTATCATTGGTTGCAATCACTCAGAGCTGAATCCCATAAACCTATAAACACTTTACAACATATATGAACCCAGCAGGACATAGTGTGGACCATTTCTACAATACTGTGACACTGTACTGTGCACAGCTCTACCCAAAGGGACTTTATGTTTGTTGTAAATAATGGTGTATTTTTTCTTTTGCAAAATGCTGTGAATAAATTAGAATTGCAAAGAGCATATGCAGTAAATATATGAAACATACATATTCAGTGTGTTGCACTCAGTGATCTGTTTCGTTCTGAAGAGTCAGCTTTTTCAAAACCAACATGGCTCAGTTCAAAATTTTGTTTCAAAACAAAGCTTCTCATCTCTTCTCTGACATGATTTTGACATCAGATGATTTGCTACCACTAAATACAGTAATGTGTAACTTTACTGTAGTTTTCAAATGGCTGTGCAAATAGTATATAGTGCTGTCTTGAGCATTTTCAGGTAAAGATCTGACTGTTTTGCACTGGAAAATATTTACAGAGTAAACTGTCATAATGAAAACATTTGACTATCACATTCTTAAACATGGTGTCAGGACTTTTCATCTTGGTGTCACTGACACTTTCATTGACATGAATACTTGCTTTTGAGGAATGAGCTATCCATTTTGAGCAAGTAACACGCTTCTGCAGGTTATCAACTAGGTTTTGCAGTTTGTACTAATTGTTTTGAGAAATGCATTAACTGTTGTGCAAATGTTAATAGTGATGTGAGAAATGCACCAAAGCGACTGAGAAAAACTGTAAAACCTGCGCTGGAGGCTGAAAAGCCAGGTTCTGTCCAGTGGAGGAAGGATTTGTAGCAACATCCAAAAGCAGTTTACTCAGACAGTTTAGGATTTTGACACTCGCTACTTAGATTAGGCCGTTCCAGAAATAGCTGATAGAAGCAGCCCGCAGCTCTGGCTGAAGACAGAACACAATAGCTGTGATGATCTCATGACTAAGGTAAATACATACCTGCATGTGGGTGGTCACTGAGCTGCTGACCAGGCTGGAAGGACTCAGTTGTTACAAAGATATGAGAGCTAAAATGATCAGGTGCTTAACCATCAGTCCACTGCCAGAAAACTAATCAGCAACAATCACTTTAATGTCAATTTGTCAAAAACAGCTGTTTCTGTTTCCAGCTTTTGAAATGTGAAGTTGCTTCTTTTTTTTATTGTCTGACTGAAACTTTTAAAAACAAGCTAATTGAACAGGTCAGTTTTACCTTTGAGAAATTCTAATCAGCACTTGATTACTTGAATAAATTATCAGCAGAATCATTTTAAACTAGGACTTAAAGTACAATTTTGAGGTACTTTTATGTACATTTTATGTAACTTTATACTTCTACTCCACTACATTTTGAGGTAAATACTGTCCTTTTTACTCCTCTACATTTAACTGACAGCTTTAATTACTTTTCAGGTCAAGATTTAAAATGACAAACATGATACATTTAAAATGATTACCCATTTTAATAAATTAAACCAATAAATTAAACCATTATTCTGAATACTTTTTTTATCCTTTTATTCCTTTTTCTTTTTTTATTTTTTCTTTATTTTATTTTTTATTATTATTTTATTTTCTTTATTTATTTTATTTTATTTTATTTTATTTTATTTTATTTTATTTATTTTTGTCACGCTACTGCGCATGCGCGGCCTTATCGCGCTACTGCGCGTGCGCGGCTCCGTCGTACTACTGCGCATGTGCGGCCTCATTGCGCTACTGCGCATGCGCGGTTTTGTCGCGCTACTGCGCATGCGCGGTTCTATCGCGCTACTGCGCATGCGCCAAAAAGCCGCACATGCGCAGTAACGCAACGAGGCCGCGCATGCGCAGAAGCGCCACGGGGCCGCGCATGCGCAGAAGCGCAGGGAAAAAAAAAAATAATAAAAAAATAATAATTAAAAAAAAAAATAAAAAAAATAATAATAATAAAAAAATTAAAAAAATTAAAAATTCAAAAATTCAAAAATTCAAAAATTCAAAAATTCAAATAAAAAAATTAAAAAATTAAAAAGAATAAAAGAATAAAAAAAGTATTCAGATCCTTTACTTCAGTAAAAGTACTAATACCACACTGTGAAATCTCCACTCTGCTTATTTTAACTACCTAATTAACTTTTAAGTCGTTTAATTTATAAAAATGGGTAATCATTTTAAATGTATCATGGTTTTCATTTTAAATCTTGACCTGAAAAGTAATTAAAGCTGGCAGCTAAATGTAGAGGAGTAAAAAGTACAATATTTGCCTCAAAATGTAGTGGAGTAGAAGTATAAAGTTACATAAAATGTACATAAAAGTACCTCAAATTTGTACTTTAAGTCCAGTACTTGAGTAAATGTACATCGGTAATTTCCACCATTGCTACCTCTTCTAACTTATAAATATCAGTTAAGAGTCCTCCTTCAGACACTGTATGAATGAGGATTAAAGGGATAGTTTGTGCATTATTATACAAAACTTGTTGTTTTGTTGTTATTTAATAATTTGAGTATTCTTTGGGTTATCAAAATTCTTTTAATAGAAGAATAAGAATAAAAATAAAGAATCATTAGAAATACAATAGGGACCTCGCAGGTCGTTGCCTGCTCGGTCCCTAATTAAGGCTGCAATCATTTATTTATTTACCAATTACTGTACTGTCAAATATAATTTATTAAAGAAGGGTTTCAAGATGTAAGACATGAAAATGCAGTCTCCATTTCCATCAAAAAACACATTTACCAATGATTTAATGTACTTAATGTTGTTGTTTAAAATCTAAAGATATTTTATTGACAGTGATATAAAACAGAAATGCAGCAAATCCTTTTAAGAAGCTTTAAGCAGACAGTAATTGGAGCTTGAAAAATGACAGAAATGGTTGTTTATTATCATACATGGGTAAGAATACCAGAAAATATTCACATTTAAGAAGCTGAAAGAATTGCTTAAAAACAAAAAAGTGATCATCAACATTGTTGCTGATTCATTTTCTGTGGACTGACTAAGTGATTCATCAGCTTTAATGACAATAATCATTCTGTGCCAACCGTACATCACCTCTTGAGGCCTTTGGAATAATAGTTTGTATATTCAGCAGTTTGGCGCCCTCTTCTGGTCCAGAGCCTGAACTACCACATTACTGTACCAAGAGCACTTTATGCAGGTCTGAAAGAAAAATTAGAGTTGGTCCCAGGAGCAGGAGGCATTTAGTTGGCAGGAGGAAATACAGCCAATCCACATTTCCCACCAGTGACGGATCGAGCCAACATCTGATTGATGCATGACCTGGGTGCTTCGGTGCTAAACATCAATCAGAGAAGGGTGCCATGAATGCTGTGGTTATTCAGCGTAATGGGAATGTCAATAACTCTTGCATCCTCTGATGAATACACAAGTACCGTGCCATGATTCACCAGTGAAGGCTGCTGATGTTTAAAGCACTGTTATTGAACCGAACACAAGCCCTCACTTGTCCGAGTAGCTGATGTGGTGTGATGCATGATGTTTCCATGGTTTAACCGTTACCAAGCAATTTTCTAGTGAGTCAGCACCTATTGGCGCTGCGGTGACGTGAGAAATAACAGTTTTCATCTTGTGGCTCTTCAGGCGAATGATGACACATGATTAGAAGTGACTCTATCAAGTGACAAAATCTTCATAGCTGCTTTAAAACGACACAATCAGTAGCACTCTAAATCTATCTATAAAGCAAGAAGCGTCTGTGTGTGTGTGTGTGTGTGTCTAGGGCATATCTCTCTGACCGTTAGTCAGACTGACCTCAGTTTTCGTATGTGGCTTGCGCATCGCCCAAAGGTGTGCATCCTCGATTTTGAAGATTTTTGAAGATGATTTTTTAAAATATCATCATTATTTACCTAGGACGTGTTGCAGCATTGCACTGTTTCCGATCGGATGCCTTTTAGTGGAGCTCCGCCCCATTGTGTGATAGGCCTACACCTGGTCAGTAACACAATTCACTCTGGATTTACAACCTGACTCATCTCATCTGTAAGTCTATTTAGCCTACCTATCTTTAGGTGGTTTAAAGAGCGCTACAAGGTTCGGTTTTCCAATAATATTCAAATAGTTTCCAGCGAATATCAATGTTCAATGTGTATGTGCTGGATGGTGTGGTACCTTATGAAAAGTAAGTGTTTTATGGAGTTGCAGATGTTGTTCTAGCATGATTAGCATGCTAAACTGAGATTTAGCTTTATTCACTTCTTATGTTGCATTACTATGTAATTCAGGGATGACATTCATGTTGCTTAGCGTAATGCCCATAATCATTTGATATGAGATACTTACATGTAATATAATATATCAGCTAATTGGGTTCACGTTGATGTACTTTTAGCGCAGCATACTGCGTAATGTGCTATCTCATGATTAGCATGCTAAGCGGAGATTTAAGCCCTTTCTTCTGCATCAGTTTGATCCAATGAAAACAGTAAAAACAAAACTTTATTAACTGACAGCTAAGCATAATATGGACGGAAAGATAGCGTTTCTGTGTTATTTAAGGTTACACTAGCAAGAGGCATTAGCATAACCTACAAAATACAATCTCCCACTATACGAATACATACTTCCTACGGGCACTGCACTATTACTTCTGATGCAAGTTAGAGCGCTACCTCCAAGGTAGTTTATCCTCCATGGGAGTCTAATGTGGAAAGTCATTAACTGTGTAAGCGTAGTGTCAAAAAGAAATATGGGCTGTTTATTCAGCTCAGTTGGTGTAGGAATAAAAGCCCCATAGACAGGGTTAGTACACATTTTTTAATAACATGGCACAATTTACATAACACAAGTTTAAATGAGGAGCATGCTGAAGATTCAGTCGCTTATTTTTTTTCTCATTTTTGTACATGATCTAGAAAGACTTCACTTTTTTCCCTGTACATGGTTAACAGCAAAAAAAAAATCTCATTTAACAATCTTTTTGCAATACGCATCGACTAACCACTATGGCTCCGGTGGACATTTTCATGTTGGATTAAAAAACACTGCACGACATGATATCACAGAGTTTGAAGCGCACAACTAAACCTTCAGTGGACTACTAAAATAGATCTCTGCTCATTAGAAAGAAACTGTCCATAGTTTAGACTTGCTTTTTTGTCTTTTGATTTTGTAGGTACAACAACTCAGGAAAGCACTTTAATACACTGTTTGACCAACAGAACCTATGTCCAAAACATGTACTTTACACTCCTTGAATAGGGCAGATGTGCTGTCATGGTGTTCAATGTGCTGCATTCTCCCCAGAACAAGACTGGTGGTAACTGAGTGAAGAAAAGAGTTGATATTTGTGCTGCTGGCTTTTTACATTAAACATCTTGGAAATGCAATACCTCCATCAACTGTTTCTAGGATTGTCACCACAATTGATCAGATTTGAGAGAGTTCTCAACCTTTTTGCTGAATCCAAATGACCTAAAACCTCCTGTGTGGATCAGTTAAAGCTCGTAATCTGTCTGCATGGACCCAACGTGTGTCTGAGTTGTGGAGAGAATACAGCCGTTTGTCCTTTATCGTTCAGCAGTGGTGAGAAGGCCAGCTTTCAGAAAGGGAGCCCAGACATTTGTTGCATAGTTGAATATGGGGTCTGTTACAATGCTAATTAGCTGCGTCAACCGAAAAAAACCCAAAAGAAACAGGAAATAGCAAAAAGCACATTCTGAATCACGGCTGTAATAATACTCCTCTATTTACATGTGTTCAAAGTAAAGCTTTCAAAACACTCTTTTGCATATTTGTACCATGATTTTTAATCCATACAGAGTGAGCACAGCGACTGTACACATTATCTACACACTTTGCTGTCTGTCAGTGCTAAAGTACCTGTACATTCCAAAACTGCTCATTCTTACTCCGCGGCACGTCGCTATACAAGAGAAAGAATGCACACAAAAAGCTGGAGCAAACCGCAAAAAAACCTTTGAAAAATCTTTTTTTTTTTTGTTCCATGATTATTGTCTCTTTGTAGTTTTATACAAAAACAATTCATTTAGTGGGCATGTCTCTGCCCACATAAGTTATTCACAGCTATGTTACAGTCTTGCTTTGCCCAAAGCTAAGTGCTTGGTGTGAGTTCAGTGTTAGTGAGGCACAGGGCTGCAGGGGCACCGAGTCTGCTGAGGCCCAGCTCACCGCGCCTCGATGTCTTTGTGAGCCGCTCTGTCTCTGATATCTGTGGCCATGGGCGTAGTCCGTCTGGGCGAGCCGGGGCGGGCACCCAGTGTGGGGATGAGCGGGGGCGGGGCGCTCAGAGAGGCGGTGGGCGGTGTTTTGTTCAGGATACCGTTCTGATGGGCGGTGGCCGCGGCGGCCGCAGCTGCCGCGGCTGCAGCCGCCGCCGAGGGGCTGACCCTGGAGTAGTGCATGCCTGGGAGTCCAGGGGCCATGAGGCCCTGGGCGGGGTGTGGGAGGTGTCCATCGAGGGCAGGGTGGTGCATTGCGGGGTGGAGGCGCCCATGCTCGTAGTCCTCTCTGAGCATGTTGAGGCGCTCGCGCTCCTCCAGGTGGGCGCGCTCGTGCTCCCTCCTCTGCTCCAGAGCGTGGAGGTGGTCGCGGTTAAAGTCATGCGGCTCACGGTCCCTGTAGGAGCGCTCGGCCTCATAGAGGCGGGGCGCGGCCAGCCGGTGCAGAGGGTCGTTCCTTAGCAACAGGTCCCTGGCCAGAGGGTCCCGCCTGTGGATGTCCAGGCCCCTGTAGGGGTCCCTCATGGGGTCCCAGTGGAAGGCAGGGTAAGGGAACCTGTCAGCGCCTGGGATGGGGCTGATACCCATGAAGGGCGCCACCACTCGAGTTCTCTCCAGACCGCTGATGCTGTTGATGGGGTGAACGCCGGCCATGCTCATGGGCATCGGCATGGAGGCGGGAGGGTGGAGGTTTGGCGTGGAGGGTGCCTGTGTCGGGTGCTCGCTGGCCCTCTCTGTGGCTCCATCCTGCTCCTCCTTCCGCTCCTCCTTCACCTTCACCTCACTGTTCTTCTTCTGGTGCTCATACGGCAGCTCCGCCTTCTTCTCCAGGACGTCCCGGCTCAGCCCGCCACTGGGACGCTCCAGGCTGGTCTGCCTGACGTAGGGTGACGGCGTCCCCCTGTTGGACACTTTGTCCTCGGACACTCGGCCGTCGTGGATGACGGGCGTGTCCTTGTCGCTGTGCTGGTTGTCTTTGAGCTTGTGGTCGTCTGTGCCGTTGTCTTTCCAGGAGTCGGAGTGCTCCCTCTCCCTCTCTTTGGCCTTGTTCTCCTTGTCCCTCTGAGGCTCTCCAGGAGCCGGGGGCAGGTGGTTCCTGTGGTGCTCAGGAGGCCGGCTGTGGCCAAGGAGGCTGATGGGGTTGACGGGGACTGGGGACGGATGACTTGAATGGCGCTTTTCTACAGAGTCCCTAGAAACATAAAGAAAGTCCCACTATCAGTACCAGTCACTTATAACTTCTGACCAACAGAATAACTGGCTGAAATCATAGGCTCAAACAAAGAAAAATGTTGTGTCTTTTTTTGATCATTTTGTATCTTTTTTTAAAAGTAATTTAGTTTTTTTTCTGTCATTTTGTGTCTTTTTTTTGTGGTAATTTTATGTCTTTTTTGGTCATTTTGATACTGCCTCCAGCAGCCCCCAGGTAATTTGAGTTTGAGACCCGTGTTCTACAAGGTTCAACTCGGGCCTGATCAACAAATAAACAACAGATTAATTGGCTGAAATCAAACGCTAAGACAAAGAAAAATGACAAAATCCCAATAGGTACCCACTCGGGTTGTCAAAAGTATCGATACTCAAAAAAGTATCAATACTAAAACGTTGTATCCGGATACGATACTCATTTTCCAAAGTATCAATACCCCCCCCACCTTTCATTTCAAACTGACCTATTACTGATGTTATTGTGGCCGGTGGCCTGCATTAATGTTGGCCATGTTATTATTAGCCATTAGCTGCAGCTAGCAATTAAAGGCTGACGTCACGTTATTGATTATAATAAATAAATAAATGAGGCACGTAGTATGCCCATATTATGTTAATTGACACAGTGTCATTATACATAAGCATAGAGTTAATAAGTTTACATAAATGTTGGTGACTGAAAAGTGTTATTTTCTCTCTTGAAGTCCCAGAATGAAGCAGAGAAAAGTCGACTTATCAAGCTTTCCTAATATTGTGCACAGCATACAACCTCAAAATATTGTTCTTTTTGTTATTGTTTATTGTATTTATTTATTTTTTGCACTACCTCAGACCTGAAGCTTGTTATCATAGTTACAGTTTCTTTTTTCACAACTGTTTTTTATTATAAATATTTAACCTGTGGTTCTGTTCATTTTTACATGTTGCATTTTTCTTGTTAATAATTTTGGGGTCTTTGTTTTTATCCTTGTATCGAAAATGGTATCGAGTATCGAATATTTTCCTGAGTATCGGTATCGAGTTGAAAATTATAATATCGTGACAACCCTAATAGGTACCCACACTTCTTTTTGAATATTTCTATTCAAGGAGTGACAGTAACTCAAGCTAGAGTTTTCATTTCGGCAGCACCCACCTGTCTTTGTCGTCTTTATTGACCAGCGAGTCCCGTTTGTCAGAGTCTCTGTCCCTCTCGTGTGAGCTGGCGGAGGTGCTCCTCTCAGAGTCTCCGGGCTTCAGCCAGGGTGGCGGTGTGGGGAAGGAGGGCGGCGTGCGGTGCAGGCGGTTCCACGGCTCCTGGTGGCCACTGTTACTGCCGTTGTTGAAGTGCTGCTGTGCGTTGGGGCCATCTTTATGGCCGAACATGGAGTTGGCCGCTGTTAGGGATTCAACACGTGGAAAAACACGAAAGGACGCAAGTTAAATGCGTATCTTGACACCTTGCTCTTGCAAATACCAGTATTTAAGTTCTACTCAGTGATGATCTTATACAACATGAGGCTATACTGCCCTACAAAGTCTGACTGCAGTAACTACATTTTTGGTCAAAATTGAGTTATAACCAAAAATGAACCCCTTGATGTCTGTTTTATCTTGTGACAAAGTTTTAGCTTTCAATTTTGCTTTATTTCAGAAAAATAATTATATAAAAAACACAAAACCCAACTCAAAACCAAGCAGTAATTGTACTTATCTGCTTTGGATATATATACTAATCTAAACATAAAAATAATAGAAATTATACG
Source organism: Centropristis striata (assembly GCF_030273125.1). Classification (NCBI taxonomy): domain Eukaryota; kingdom Metazoa; phylum Chordata; class Actinopteri; order Perciformes; family Serranidae; genus Centropristis; species Centropristis striata. The sequence goes on from NC_081531.1 coordinate 7,795,640, forward strand.
TTTTTTTGAAAGGGAAATAATTATCTAGATAGTGATCAAGTAAAAAAGAGAGATACAATTATATATAGACTAAAATATAACATTTCTTTATAATATTAAGTCTAAAATATGCATAACTTTGAATAGAGCTGTTAAACACTTTTAAATACACTTTTGAAATGTTTATTCACTGAAAACAATATATAAAAGCTGAAAGAAGATGACAACATTGTAGTTACTGCATTCTGTTTTTGCATTACTAATAGAACCTTTTACAGCAAAACCAGAGTGCAGTAACTACATTTTTAGGGTCAAAGGTTAAATAATTCTTTATTTGAGCATAAAAATTACAAATTAGTGTCATCACTTATCTACATAGAAACAATTTGGCTGGCCAGTTTTAAAAAACTTTAAAAAGCAGTTTTTCTCAGGTTTAAAATTTGCTTAACTGCAGTTAGACTTTGTAGGGCGGTATAGTGATTGTTAGACAGCAACCAACAGTATCATTCATGAGGCTAAAACTCACTTAGTGCTGGATTGCCCAGTCCCCCGAAGGCTGATGAACTGAGGGATCCCAGTCCTCCAAATGATGCAGGTCTACTGAAAGGTTCTGGAGGGAGACACCACATGTTAATATACATACATTCACATCGGTGTTTACCTGTTTCAGATGGACACTGAGGAGAAGTGACCTGAGGGTCGTCTTACCTAAGTGAGATGTTGGGGCGAGGAAATTTCCAGGATGGTGGGCCGGATGACCGAAAGGACCTGCTGATGGGTGAGTGGGACCTGAGGAAGGCATCACAATAACCATATAAGATATATAATATCCATCAACTGCTGACTGCAATATGACTAGTGTGTGTTTGACAAAACAAAAGTCCGCTTTCACTTTTTCTACAAGGTTCAACTCGGGCCTGATCAACAAATAGCTAAATCTGCAGTACAGAAATGCTGTCAACATTACATACAGTTGCAAGATTAAGTATGTGAACCCTCTTATTCCACCATCACTCTGAATGATTAATGCATGGGTCTCAAACTCGCGACCCGCGGGCCAATTGCGGCCCTCGTGGCGATATTTTGTGGCCCCCACCTTGATATGAAAAATGAATGCGAGTTTTGTATGAATTGCACTTCACCGTGTTGTGTGTGGAAGGTCCCTTTAATCATTTTTTTTTGTGTAATTTTGTGTCTTTTTAAAATAATTTTGTGTCTTTTTTAGTAATTCTGTGTCATTTTTTTGGTAATTTTGTGTCTTTTTTTTTTGGTAATTTTGTTTCATTTTTAAGTAATTTACTTTTTTCTGTCATTTTGTGTCTTTTTTGGTCATTTTGTGTTTTTTTTTTTGTAATTTTGTGTCTTTTTTGGTCATTTTGTGTTTTTTTTTGTAATTTTGTGTCTTTTTTTGGTCATTTTGTGTCTTTTTTAAGTAATTTAGTTAAGATTAAGTATGTGAACCCTCCTATTCCACCATCACTCTGAATGTTTGATGGATATGTTAAATAAAGACATGGAATAATATAATTGTTTGTGTGGTATTAGGTTAAGCACATTTGTGTATACTTGGGACTTACAGATCACATTTTGTGACAAATTAATGCAGAAAACCAGGTAATTTCAAAGGGTTCACATACTTTTTCTTGCAACTGTAGTTTGTCCACTAGAGAGCACTGACAAGCTTATTTGTTTAGTGTAAAATGTCCAGCTCAGTACATATCTTTGTCAAAATTTGAATTACATCTAAAACATCAGTCAGTGTGTTGTTATGACTGTTTGGCTGTAGGGAGGCAGTGGTGGTCGGGGTTTGTGCTCCACTTTGGTCGAGGCTCAAAAACCTCTAGCTAATGGATAGATCGCCATGCAATTTGGTACAGACATGCAAGGCCTCCAGAGGACGAATCCCTTAACTTTTCACCTTGTGCCATCATTAGGTGCTTTTGTTTGTTTAGTAAGAAATATGCAAATATTGATACTGTTTCGCTTCAGCCATACTGTCAACCAAAACTCAAAGAGAGATGAACCGGTTAGCTCTTTTATCTTGTGACAAAGTTTTAGATTTCAATTTTGCTTTATTTCAGAGAAATAATTATATAAAAAAACACAAAATCCAACTCAAAACCAAGCAGTAATTGCACTAACAATGGTCTGCTTTGGATAAATATATATATATATACTAATTTAAACATACAAATAATAGAAATTATAAGTTCATTTGAAAGGGAAATTATTATCTAGATAGTCATAAAGTAAAAAAGTGAGAAAATTATATTAAGACTAAAATATAAATAAATAAATATAACATTTCTTTATAATATCTATAATAAGTCTAGAATGTGCACATCTTTGAAAGAGTTGTTAAACATGTTTAAATACACTGATAACAAAATCAGTTTTGAAATGTTTCTTTACTGAAAACAAAATATAAAAGCTGACATCATCAATGTAAATGGTTGTCGGCCGAGTTTGGATAAGTGGTTATGGATGATTAATAAATAATTATTCATACATTAAAAGATAGATGCTCCACATCACACTGATGTTGTTATTGATCATAGACTAATTGTGCTGATTTTGCTGCCTTGGCTTTTTTCACAGCTTTACTGAGTAGCAATAATTTAAGCAGACAGCAGTGATTTATACAGTTTTTGAACTATTAAATAATCTTTTTTACCCAGAGATGGGACACACACACACACACACACACACACTCACCTGCAGCGGAGAAGAGCGTGGCGGGCCGTGCCAAGTCGCTGGGATGATGGATGGCGCCGAAGAGGCTGGGGCCCGGAGGTCGACTCAGGAACTCAGGCTTGAGGCCAAAGTCTAGCTTGTGAGGGTCGACCTGCATCTGCTGCTGGAAGACGACAGATCAACAGAGAGAGACACATGTAAAACCCCTTTACACGCTCTAGGTTGAGAACAGTCATTTCTTTTTAAAAGTAAACTACTGTAAGGCCTCGTTTACTGTTTACACCAGGACGCTTGCGGGTAAAAGCGACAAAATATTTTATCGGAAGTGCCTTTCATTTAGACGGTGACGGCGTTTTTGAAGGCCTAAAAACGCAAAAATCTGAAACCACCCTCCAGAGTGGAAAAGTTGAATCCGCTCCACCGTAGCGTGTCCGTCTACACTGTCAAGACACAAAACTCTGCTGATGTTTATTTCCCTATACTGATGTGTCAGTATAGGGAAATAGACAAACGTGGGATTATTTCCATGCGTCGGATCTTCAAGCTGCTCTGGCAGCTCTAATAAACTAACAGGAGTCTTTCCACTAAATGTACAGGATATGTACAGATAGTATTAGTGAACAGAGAAGGATCTGGAATTACCTCTATCAAATTTAGGATGCACCAGTTTGTCGGAGGCGAGCCAGACGGCTGTGAACGAGACCTGGGAGATCTAGTGGATGGTGGAGAACTTTGTGGAAGGAGTAGCTGATGAAAATGTGTGGTGTGAAAACTTCCACATGCCCAAAGATGCTCTTATGGCTTTAAGTGATGCCGCCTGGCATGCATACCCAATCGAAATCCACACACTTTTGTGTCACCGTATGCAGCAGATTTCCTCCTGAAAACGCTCGTCTTAACGCGGAATAAAAAGTGAAGACGCGACGCCAATTTTGCGTCTTCTTTTCAGACCGTCATCATTTAAACTGGTAAAATGGTTGTCTTACTCAAGGACACAATATGAGGCGTTGCAGGAATCAAACCAGAGACCGTTTAGGGACGAGTCCCTCGGACTGCCAGACTACACTCTCAGCAAACAGGCTCCTTTTCTTAATGGGTCTATCATTACACGCTCAAGAGGTGATGACAGTTATGGCTACTGAAGCCATACATGCTTGTTACATTTTAATTATTTGAACAGTTTTTGTGTTAAGGGACTTGACCACAGAATTATCACTTAAGAAGAAGAAGAAGGGCTAATCATATTTCCAGAGAAACTAGAACTGTGCCCCAAATCCTTACTGCACACCAGTTCTAATCAGTCTGTTGGAGGTTCAACTTGGGAAATGTGACAAAATAAAGTTTACTCAAAACTCAGTGTGAACATTAAAAAAAGAGAAAGATTTCAGTACGATGTCAATGTGCACTATTCTCCCACAATGTGTTGCCCAATGGAGAAAACAAACCATATACAGTCATGGAGAAAATTATTAGACCACCCTTTTTCTTCAATTTCTTGTTCATTTTAATGCCTGGTTCAACTAAAGGTACATTTGTTTGGACAAATAAAATGATAATAGCTCATAAGAGTTTAATTTAAGAGCTGATATCTAGACATTTTCCATGGTTTTCTTGGTAATAACAAAAATCATTATCAAGAAAACCATGTTAAATGTCTAGATATCAGCTCTTAAATTAAACTCTTATGACCTATTTGTGTTGTTATCATTATATTTGTCCAAACAAATGTACCTGTAGTTGTACCAGGCATTAAAATGGACAAGAAATTGAAGAAAACAAGGGTGGTCTAATTATTTTTCCATGACTGTAGTTGTCTATTTGTTAAGTTTAACTGGCAGTATCATCCTACTGTGTATAAAACAATACTAATGAGATTTATATAGAATGTGGACACTTTAATTTATGTTGACACAAGCAGAGAGAGAGGAGTCCTCACCTTTACTTTCTGTTGGTGGTGATATATCTGCCAGGCAATATGGACGTGCATGGCACACCACTTCCCTGGTTTCTGTAGGTACAAGATAAATAGCAGATAAGATAAATAACAGCGTCACAACTTTACTCATTAACACGCAGGACATCCACTGCTAATCATTTACATGTTAAATTGTTAATTGATTAAATTATGTAACATTTTTACATCTGGAATTAAAAGAGAAATACATACAATTCTGATAACATATTCACATTTGCACTTAATAGTATTTAAAAGGCACAGGTCAGTGAGCTGGGACTCAGCTGCCTGTTCATCTGATTTGGTTAATGATCTGTTAACGAGGGTCGGCTATCGGTAAAGAAAAAAAAAATCTAAATAAGCAGCCCTAGTTAAATGACATGAACAAATCATATTCTTAGCATTTATCTACAGTCATTTATAAAAGACAAAGTTACCAAAATATGGCAGATTAGGCATTTTTAGTCACATACAGGTGCATCTCAATACATTAGAATATCATAGAAAAGTCCATTTCCAGTAGTTCAAGTCAAACAGCTCCAACCAAGTATTGAGTCATATAGATGGACATACTTTTCAGAGGCCAAAATTTTCATATCAAACATACTTTTTAGAATTGGTCTTGAGATAAAAGTCATAATTATGAGATAAAAAAGTTGAAATTATGAGATAAAAAGTCATAAATATGAGATTAAAAGTCAAAATTATGAGATAAAAAGTTGAAATTATGAGATAAAAAGTTGAAAATATGAGATAAAAAAGTCATAAATATGAGATAAAAAGTTGAAATTAAGAGACAAAAGGTCATCGTTTTTTAGTTAAAAAAGTCACAAGATAAAAAGTCATAATTATTTTTTAGAGGCCAACATTACCATATTAAACATTCTTTTTAAATTTGGTCTTTTGTGATATTAATTTTTTTCGAGACACCAAATTTTAGGTCTTCATTAAATGTAAGCCATAATCATTACAGTTAGAAATAATTCAATAAACATAAAAGACATGAAATGTTTCATTCTGTGTGTAATCTATATAATGTGTTATTTCCACTTTTTGAATTGAATTACTGACATAACTAAACTTTTCTATCATATTCTAATGTATTGAGATGCACCTGTATTACTTAAAGATAGAGTTTATGAAGGTGATAGGTCATGTGACCAGGAAAAGGAAGTAGTGTAGCTGTGATGTAAATGAATGTCTGTGTTTAAACAAAGTCAGTAGCTCAGTAGTGTTGTGGTATTAACTAGTCCACTCTGCCTCCAAGTGCAGCACTCATTTAATTAAACACTATCTGTACTCCATTAGCAAAACCCCTTTAAGGCATCATCTATTATTGTGTGTGTGTGAGGATGCAGGAGACTGAGACACTGCAGGGAGTGAGCACTCACCCTGAGAACGGGCCGAAATGGATCCGTTAGCTACAGGAGGGAGAGGGAATAAAAGAGGCTGAGTAATTTTGTTTTCAATCAAATCACTTGTAATTAGTCTCTGTGTGTAGCATTCACTATGAGGCAAATTAAAATGTTAAAATGTCCCTTAAAAATGAAGCATTTCTGGAGTAATTAACACACAGGTTCTTCCTGTGTGACCCCGTGAATACAGATGAATGTGGCAGCTGAGAGGAAGGCACTCTGTTGTAGGGTTGTCAAAAGTATCGATACTCAAAAAAGTATCGATACTAAAACGTTGTATCCGGATACGATACTCATTTTCAAAAGTATCGAGTATCTGAAGCTTGTTATCATAGTTGCAGTTTCTTTTTGCACAACTGTTTTTTATTATAAATATTTAACCTGTGGTTCTGTTAATTTTTACATATTGCATTTGACTTGTTAATAAAAATATTTCTGTTAAATTTTGGGGTCTTTGTGGTATCGAAAATGGTATCGAATATTTTCCTGAGTATCGGTATCGAGTTGAAAATTTTAGTATCGTGACAACCCTAGTCTGTTGTCTGTTATAAACTCACTCAATGTGAATGTTTTTACAACAAGAACCTCCGTGTGATGACTCAAAGACTTATGCAACAAGGAATCTAAAGGTTAGCTCTCCACTGTGAGTGTTATCTGTAAGTGTGTGTGTGTGTGTGTGTTCTTACCCTGGGGTCCTTCTGTAAGAACGTGTGTGGGACGCCTCCAGGTCTCGTGGACACATCGAGTGGATTAGAGGTCTAGAGAGCAGCAGACACAGATCGAACAAACAAGAATCTCTGTAAATAACTCCTCTTTTCACTTTGTCTATCTGCGTGCGTAACAACGTGGGTGTGTGCTGGCGTCGCTGTGTGTTTTACCTTCGGCTGAAAGGCTCCCTGCAGCGAGCCGAAGGGCCCGGTCGGGGGGATGACGGGGGGAAGGCCGGACATGGCCGGTGGGTAGGAGTGGAAGAGCTGAGGGAGAAAAGAGGAAGAGGAGGTGTGAGGAAATGCAGGACAACAGCTTGATAATAATTATTATTATTATTATTTGTAAAGCACTTTTCATAAAGAAATCTCAAAGTGCTACAGAAACCAGAAACAAAATAAACAAAAGACTAAGAGAAAAATCAGACACATTAAAATCAGCAGCGGATTAAAAAAAAAAAAACAGGTAAAAATGCCTGTCTGAACAAAAAAGGGTAACACTTTACAATAACCAACTAAGTGATGTTTATAGATGGTTTATACACCAATTATTACCCATTTACAAAGTGCTATACATATTTAAACTTTAAATGTTTTCAACCAATTTGTTAAAGGTATATGAATCATTTCAACCTCATTAACATAACTAATATGGTGTTAAAATGTTAAAATGAGTGCAACTAAAACTATTAATTAACTATTAATTATAATTTATTGGTTTGTTAAAGGTAAAGTAACTATAAAATTACATTAACATACCATCTATTTGCCATTTAGAAATCATTTAGTTAGTTAAACATTAATAAAATTATGTATTTACCATTCTAAATGGCCTATATACAGTTTATAAATTATGATTAAACATTAATAAACTATCTGTTTACCATTTATAAATGATGGTTATTGTAAAGTGTTACCCAAAAAAGTTTTAAGCCCTTTTTTTTTTTAGATAAGGCGGTGGAGATGGAACAAACAGGTTACAGTGTCAGATGGACCTCAACATTTAATCTTTTCCCTTTTTCCTAGACTGCTTGGTTAGAAATGTTACAAATGATTGCTGACATGTTTCACAAACTACAAGTTATTAAAAATTCCCCCGCTCATTCCCAGTGGATTTAAATAAGGGAAAACACGCCTTTGATGTGAAAACTAGAATGTTGTACAAGCAAAACACACATAAACCCCAAAAAAAGTGCTCAAGGCTTCCATGAATCTCTCCTGTGGTGAAACAGATATGTTATCGACCACTCACTATCATCGTTCATGTCAATCATATTATTAGCCTTAGTGGAAGTAGAGCATTTTTTTCGTGTTTCTGAACGTGCATGCTTGCACTGCTTTAATCATGTATGGTGCAACAGAATAATTTAAACTTGGGTTGAGTTATTAGGAGCGCTTGAGGAAATGCTGTGAGGTTTTAAATGCAACTTGTGTTTTCTTGTGCACCGTGTTTTAAGACGTCAGTATGTTTTATAGAGAGGAAATGGCTTCGGGGTATTTGCTGCTACCATAATACCAGCGAGGAAATACTAAGAATTAGAAATGAAGCACTTAAAAACAAACTAGCAACATTCTGCAACATCTATTTGGCCCAGGGTCGGTCTCCATACAAATACACTATTTTTCTCATATTAAAATCTTCTTCGCAGCTCACTTTGAAGTAAGCACACTTGTTCAGGCACACACAGCAGGTGTCTGGATGCTTCAGCAAACATGGTACGAGAGTGGGGTCCAATATGTTCAAAATCCCCTTTAGTGAGTATTAATCATGAGCAAGCCACTGCTGTTAGCAGACAAATACAAATGAAGAGAAGTAAGCAAGACAAAGATATAGTTATCCTCTGGCAATAACGCCTCTGGAATGTAGCTACTGTCTCTTTCTGTATTTATTTCTATGCACGATGATTTTACTGTTGCATGCATGCACAATAAATCTTGTGCTCCAAGCTCTAAGAAGCCAGCACTGTTTCATTAATCACAACATGTACAGGAGCTGAAGGGTGAAATGGTTCAGCTAGGATGCTTATAGTGTCCATTAAGAAGCGGATGAGCGATTGCATGGAAATCATACACCCAACACACACACATACATACACACAGAGCTAAAACACCAACTGGCATGGGCTGGAATGGCATAATGGGCAAGCAACACTGCTCTGCAGGCAGATAGTACGCAGTAGGGAAACTCACACTGTGTCTGTAGAAGGGGTCAACTTTTGTTGGGTATTTTTCAAACTGTAGGAGAAATGAAACAAAGCTAAGTACAAAGACGTTGAAAACATGATATGCTACACATGTATGCTGTAACAGAGTTGATATCGGCCTCTTGCAGGGTCATTTCAGGCCACAAAATGCATCAAAAAATGTATTTTTAGGACTAAAAACATGCTTACAGATTGACTGTGTGATTCAAGATCTAAAATGTCAACCGAGATTCAAAGTTCAACCACTTCCCAAACCAGACTGTTTTCATCCTCCTCCTTTTTCGGAATCATCTGAAGACCTTTTAAACTAGCGTGGGTTCTGTGTCTCATTTGGTCTGCTTTTAGTGGTGCAGCGCAGGCTCAGGGCGAACATTTCCCCAGTCAAGACTAAACACTGCAGCCATAAAGAGCCTTTTTATGGCCTCATTAGCTGTCAGAGGCCTCGCCTTGCTGCCTTTGAGGTATCATCAGAGCCAAGCGAACCCTCTGTGGGCCAGGCAGTTATGAATGTGAGTGTGCGTGTGTGTGTTTGTGTGAGTTTTAGGTCCAGCCACCCGTTGCCTGTGGTCTCCCCCAACAAACAGCAAGGCTCTTAACGCAAGGCATTTGCCTGTAATGAAAACCCCCAAACGGGACCAAATGATGTCATTAAATTCAGAATGAATTAAGTGTATTATGTTCTGAAAGCTGGCTCTGAAGTTAACATGCTTTGGGGCAAGTTATTGCCAATTTAGAAAATAACGGCGACTCAAGTCTGGAGTCTTGAAGTATGCCAGAGAAAACAGTAGAAAGGCTTTCTGAGAGAATAAAGGCATTATTGTAGCGTGGACAGACACACATGGTCATCATTGAGAGGCCGCCACAGAAACCCACAGGCAACAGTTCGCCGCTCACACATGTCCAACTGTGTAAAATCCTCACAACCACAAGGTGAAAACGCTTTAAGAGCCATGGCCGCCCACTCTTCTACACATGTAAAAGTCATTATGAGAAGACATTTTGGCTGAGGCGATATTTTTTCAACATTTTTTTCGACCCTCTCCACCCTCCCCAACCCAATACAGGTGTGTTCTACTTATCCTCACATTTCTGGCAGGGGTACGCACCATGGGCGGTGCTGGGGTGGGCATGATGGCGTGGGGGAAGGGCGTGAAGGTGTGCTGGTGGGTGTGCTGGTGGGTGTGTTGGTGCTGATGCTGGTGCTGGTGCTGATGCTGGTGCTGGTGGAACTCTGTGCGCAGGTAGGGCGGAGGGCCCAGCGAGGCGCCACGGTCGGCGTTCTGGGAGGCCAGGAAACGGGTGTTGAGCTCCTGGCGCAGAAGGTCTTGCTCTGGAGAAGAGAAGAAGAAGGGAGGATTATGATTTGTTGATGTCATGTGAGGTTTTATTCCCAGGCACTGCAATATGGTAAGACTTTTGTAGCGGTCGCTTTTTTTTCTAAAATTATATTGTATCCAGGCTGTACTGCCCTACAAAGTCTAACTGCAGTAATACACAAAGGGTGAAACTGAGAAAAACTGCTTTAAAGTTTTTTAGCGTTTTTTTTTTTTAACTGGCCAGCCAAATGGGTTATAGGTAGGTAAGTGATATGACACCTATTTCTACATGTACTGATGATGTCATTTTTATGCTAAAAAATCATGACAATTTATTTGACCTTTGACCCCAAAAATGTAGTTAGTGCACTCTGGTTTTGCTGTAAAAGGTTCTAAAAGTAATGTTGTTGTCTTCTTTCAGCTTTTATATTTTGTTTTCAAAGCATAAACATTTTTTAATTGATTGTCTTCAAAAGTGTTTAACAACTCTATTACTATATTTGTGTAATTTAGACTTAATATTATAAAGTAATGTTATATTTTGCATCGCTGTAAACGGTTTTTAAAGTAATGCAGAAACAGAGTGCAGTAACTACAATGTTGTCGTCTTCTTTCAGCTTTTATATTTTGTTTTCAGTGAATAAACATTTTCAAGTTGATTTTGTAGTATATTTTTTGATTTTGTAGATTTTGTATAAGTGTATTTAAAACTCGATTTAAAGATTAGTGTATTTTAGACTTAATAGTATAAAGTAATGTTGTATTTTAGTCTTCATTTATTTTTGGATAATGTAGTTACTGCAGCTGTATATGATTATTTCTCTGAAACAAAGCAACATTGAAACCTAAAACTTTGCCACAAGATAAAACAAACATCAAGGAGTTCAAGGATTTTTAGTTATAACTCAATTTTGACCAAAAATGTAGTTACTGCAGTAAGGCTTGTAGGGCAGCATAGTTAAAGTTAAATACTGAAAGAAAAAAAACCCATAATTACACTTTTTATTCATGTGTCTCTAATTAAGACATATTCCAGTTAATTTAACTCTACTGAGATTAAAGTATTCCTCATTCTGTTGGAAGCTCCTGCAGGACCCTGGACTCCAATGGGAGAGCTACATTTGTCATCCAAAAGGGAGCTGTGTCAAAGTTACAAAAAAAAAGAAACAACCAGGAAATAACTGTGATTATCAGCATGTCATTTGAAATTTCAGTGAGGCTTGACATGATTAGACCTGTCTTACTGCTGGAGCTGTCAAACGCTGTGATTTGATACACTACAGCCCCTCTGAGAAAACAACATCTGTTGTTCTAATAACCTCTGCACAGCCTGTTGAGAAAGAATGGATTTCAAGTAATCTCTGGCTTTTCTTCTAAATTCAACAAAACGTGCCTTAAAGGATTATATCTCGTCCAGAGTAACCTTATCCTTCCTATTCCTCAGTGACTCACCACAATATTTTCTGCATTCGTTTCAGCCTTTATTGGGCTGGGACGCGGGGTGGAATTTTCTCTTCATAAAAATTTCATTAGTATCTTTTGAACAAATTCCAGTTCGCTCTGTTCCGTATTGACCAAAATTGATTTCTCGCACATGAACACTATTCAAGGTGAAAATGGAAGTTGTGGGAACGCTGCTAAAGGTGAGCCCCCCCCCTCCTCTGCCCACACTGACCCTGACATTTAGCTCGACGCCACTGTGTGGAAATGCGCACGCGGTCTGGAGTCGCTTTTGCAATGTGGTCTGACTTGCTGGTGGATATTACTGGTGTGCAGAAAGTCGATCAATCACAGCATGACAGAAGAAGTGTGAACTTGGACTGTCCACACGACTATAAACACACAAAACCCTGGGCATGGAGAACATGTGGATTATCTTGGACACAGTAGCTTGTTTCTTTAAATAATTACCACGGTAACACTGTCTGTCTCTGGGTCTCAAATAACATCAAATCAAATGCTGCTGAAATTATTCCTCGTCTACTTCTCATGTGTCTCGGCTGTCAGGCAAACATATTGCGACGCTAAAATAAGAGTCTGCTTTTTGTTTTTTTTTGTCAGCTTAACGTGCAATCCTCTGCCACATCACCGGGGGGCGACGTGGAGATGTTTGCAAGCAGCTGGTGATGTTTACCTGAGTAGGCACTCCCAGCAGCAGGATGTCCGGGTACTGGCAGGGCGCTAGACGTAAGTGGCGGTGGTGGAGGCAAGGCCGCTGGAGGAGCGAACATATTGGGGTGATGTGGGTGCGGCGAGGACTGCAAGGCAGGGGGGAAGCTGTGGGGGGTGCTCTGGTTCGCTGCCAGGGGCAGCGGGAAGGTGGAGGCTGCTGCTGCTGCTGCAGGAGGAGGCGGGTGGTGGGGGAGGTGCAAAGAGGGAGCAGGGGGCCCGTGGGGCTTGGTGCCTGGGGTGCTGCTCCTGCTGCTGCTGCAAAGAGAGAGAGAGAGAAAAAAAGATGGAAAAAGGAGCCAGAGTAAGCCAGGCGTGATCAGTCAAAATTAACACTTGTTCCTCCACATCCCCTCATCTCCATCTGCTCCGACGTTCAATTCCCAGCACAGTGTTTTCACACCTCAACTGTCCTCCATTTACAAACGCCTCCCTGCCTCTCCCTTGTGCTTCACAGAATCCAGGGCAAACATGATCCGCGAAAAACACCACATTCACAACACCCTCGGATGCAAATAAACCACCGCTGGCAAGCATAACAGAACGTGCATCTGTCTTTGAACAGCTTCTGTTAAGGCACTTCCTCCAGAGCCAGGTAGTGAACATGTGCATCGGAAATGGGATGAGAGGGAGAGAGGGTGTGTGTGCATGTGTAAGCAAACAGTCTTTTGTAGTGTGTGTGGGTTTTCCCCGGGGGCAGTCACAGAGCTTGCGTCTCCACAGCTCCGCGCACTAAGCCTAAAAGCTCATTTGCAGCGCCCGCTCTTCGCTGTGGGCCCCGGTCGTGATTATTCACAGTGGGTGCCAGGCCCTGTTGGCGCACTGGCAGACTGGCAGTGCTGGCACAGGGAGCGGGAGGCAAAGCCAAGTCCTGAGAGCCTGCGAGGCAGAGCTGTTGTTGGGACTGAGTGGATTCTGAAGGAGCAATCCTGGAGTCTTAAATTAATGGAGAGAGCCTTTAAGGCCTCAGTGGCTCTCAACAGAGATAGGACACAACAGACTGCCTCCATTGTGTTATTTTTAATAATATGAAAAATGACTGTGATGGTGTATTTCAACATACAAATTGGAATTCCACTGAGGATTCATTAAAACTTCAGAAAATTGACAGCCCTCTGAGATATTTAATATTTTTCTTGGAAGGATATCGCAACTTTGAGCTCATTTTCCCTCGCAGGTTGTACAAAACTATTGCACATACAGCCAGTATAACTGGTGGGGGCTGGAGTCTATACAGAGAACCAGTGATGATGTGTGTGGCTAATAAATCACAGGCACTCAGGGTGCAGTTTGGCCCTTTTGTTCTGTTGTTAATAATCAGTGCTACTGTTTGGCTCGGGGAACTTCAAGCTCTCCCTGATAGCAATTTACATACTGATCGGGCATCATGCGTACTTCCAGCTCAAGAGATATTCTAGTATTTTCAAGTGTGTGTGAATATGGAGGTTTTGTCTGTGCGGCACTGCTCACAATTTTCCGCATCAGAGCACATGAGGACATGAGAGACGTGAATGCTTTACAGAACAAAGTGACGTGTGGATGTCTGCTGTTAGGCTCACCTGTGGCCGTTGAGGTTGAGGCCGTTGTAGGCAGAAACGGGGCGGGGGTGGCAGCGTGATGGGGGCCGGTGGGGCCCTGCCTGACTGGGGTGCTGCTGGTGAGGGTGGTGCGTGGGGAGGGCAGGCGATGGCGGGTGTGGGTGAAGGCTGGGGGTCGGCGGGGGCCGAGGGTGGGACAGCAGCTCAGGCTGGTGCTGGGGCCGGGGAGGGGGGGGGCGGCGAGGGCTCTTGGCCCTGGGCGAGAGGCAGGGCTGCGGGCGTCTGAGGCCTGGCGAGAGCCTCCGAGTGCTGGGGCAGGTGTGCGGAGGCCGGAGCCTGGGAAGGGCCGTTGGTCTGGGTCCGATGAGGGGACAGGGGCTGGGGGACGCTCGTCTGGGGCTGCGACTGCGGCTGGGGCAGGGGGGGGGGCCTGGGGGGGCAGAGGCTGATTGGGGGTACTGGGTGCAGGGGGTTGGGGGTCCCTGCAGGTCTCCTGGCTCCTCTCCTGACTGCGCTCTAGGCCTGACACCTTGTGGAGGCCTGGGCCATGAGGCTCCTGGCTGCCATTGGTGGAGAGCACATGGATGCCGAAATCTGGAACTGTGTAAAACAGAGAGAGGGAAAGTATTTTTAGTTTCTAAGCCGGTGGTCCACTGGAACAGAAATGTTAAAAACAGAAAAATAGCAAAACACATAAAAACACGTTGGTGAATGTGAGGAACCTGCAATTAGAAGCTAGACGAGACACCCAACAAGACCATGAACACACAGCAGGCAGAGATGCTCGGCTCTGTGTCTACATCATGATAAAAACTGTGTGTGTGTGTGTGTGTGTGTGTGTGAGTGAGCTACAGGCCTTTGTAGGTCTTTGTTTGTTTTCTATCTAACTGGCATCTCCGCTGCCATGCTAAGTGTGTGTGCTTTGAGCAGATGAACACTCTTCCTCCTCATACTGACACACCCTGCTGGGGTTTGCAGCTGCGCCAGCACAAGCACCAATTCCTGAGCCCTTTCACGCAGCCTTTAACACTGTCCCTGGGGACAAACTACACGGCTGAAATGTGTTTTTCTTGTTCAGACTAAATCAGTTTGTATCGTACACAAAACAACATCACCTTCATTTCAAGGTTGTTTTTTATTTTTTGCCGGGATGACAGAACTTCTATTTGCTGGACAAATCAAATGTATTCTAGTCAGAGGGAGCCTGGGCTCACCTGGTTCATTGTTTGCCCCACATACTAAGGCTGAGTCCTCACCGCAGTGGCCCCGGTTTGATTTCAACCTGCGGCTCTTTGCTGCATATTCTCCCCTCTTCCTATCAAATCTTCTTATTTATACTATCAAATAAGAGTGATTTTAGAGGTGACTTACTGCCCTTTTATTATTAATATGCAACAGTTAATAGTTATAATTAATCTATGGTAACACTAGTTATTGTTCTTACCACATGCAAACAGACCTGAGAGTGATGCCTGTTTGCAGGGTCCCTACCGCTTTTTAATAGTAAAATTCAAGCACTTTCAAGGCACCTAAAAGAAATTTACTTTTTAGAATTTTTTTAGTCTGCAGAATTCATTTATTCTCCCAGCAGACAATGTATATTGACACTTTTATTTTACCAGCTGTTTATATTAACTTTGATTTTATGCTTTAATCAGTATTATTTAATGCTTGCTCATTTCAAGGGATCAACAGACGATGTATCTAGCTATTATTTAACTTTGCTCGTCTGTTTCCAGATGCTGGGAGACAAATATGACAACAGTATCATTTCATCGCAAATATTAAAAGACTTTTGGTTTCCACGAGTGAATAATGAAACATCAGGTTATGTTGAAAATCAAACATTTTTAAGCAGTATATTCAAATCAAGGCAAAACCACAGTTAAAATATTAAACATTGACTTTCAACTCTTTGCACGAACCCCGTGTTAGCATATATTAAAGGACACTGCAGGAGAACAACACCGCATTCATTAATTCACGACTGCATGTAGCATGAAGGACGAGTGCACATTTAGCTTGCTGTCTGACAAGATGAGGATTCATTTTATGGACTTTCAGTAATTGCCAAAAACCAGCAATTACCTCCCATTAGAAGCCCTGCTGGGCTCCATTATGTACAAAGTGTGAATTAATCCGGAGAATGAATAATAACCGCTGTACAATGTTGAAGTCACACAGAACAATAGCTAATAAGCTCTGTCCAGGGTATTTCTCTGCAGGGACCTCCTCCTACAGAACAAAGTGCTCAGACATCAGCAGTCAGCTTGGCTGCTCCAGAGCCAAAGAGGCTCATGGGGGATGACAGTGCATACATAAACTGTAATTAACTCTCCCCAGGCCTCAGGGGGGTTTAGGGGCAGGCGTGAGGGCTCCTCCTCCTCCCTTAGGGAAGCCAGCTAAATCCTTTACCTGCCAAAGAGGTGTAGATGGGAGCCAGTTCTCCCGGGCTGAGACAGCAGCAGCAGCCTGTCACAGCGGGCTGCCATCTCCCTGACACACTACTCCCTCCAGACCAAGTCCACTGGGAGCAGCCTGAGCTAACAGGGCTCTAAGAAAACCTTTGGCCATTAGCATTAAAATGCAAAGCCAGGCATCGGCAACACCAGGTGCATGTGAGATGCTAGTTAAGGGTCAGGGGAGGTAATTCCTGGTGCAAAAACACAATCGATATCTACAATAACAGCTATTGACTCCTGCTCTGTGTGGGAGAGCTTACTGGGACATCTGCCCGCCTGTCAGGAGACAAAAGACACACTTTGCCAGCTTTTTGTAATCGTCTTTGGGCGAGCACAAATAAGAGAAAGGCCCCTTATAATTTCAAAGCTAACTAATCCTTACAGAGATCTCTTCTTTGGCAGTCTGCACACAAACCACGTCCCTGCTCAACACTCACGTGCATCAATGAACAAGAAAGCCCGGCAGCCCTTAAATCCGTCTCCCTCACCCATGTCAATCTCCTCCACTTCTGCTATTACTGGTCAAGAGAGACTGCTGCTGGCAAACAACTTCACCAGGCATATGTGTAAAGAAGAAAATCCCAATTCTCAAGTCTCCCGCTGCACCTCTCACTCCCCAAGGTCCACGGCTTGTTTTCAGAATGTGCTAACACGCTAAAAAGAGGGTGTCTATTCTGGTCATAATGAAGACTCCAGGGCCGGGCGGAGCGGCAAGAAGAGAAGAGGAGAACACGCCAGCTTCCCTCCCGCGAGGGTTCATTTGTCAGTCTTCTTCAACCCTGGAAACAAATAAGCGCAACTCCCGCTGGGGTTACTCAAAATGTGGAGCCCTGCTGCCTCTCAACGTTTCAGCGCGGCTTCTAACTAGTACTCGCTGCTCGCTGGAGCATTACTGTGGAGAACGAGGCCTGTGGGTGTGTGGGTTAGTCAGGGAGGCAAAAGCTAGAGGCTGGATTTAAGAGGTGAAGGGGGTACAGGAGGGCTTTGTGAGGGTCAGCTGGGTGTGTGTGCGCAGGAAAGCCATTCATTAAGGCTGGATGTCAGGGGACCCAGCGAGAGGCTTAGGGGGATAACTCATTATCCCAGGGTGAGCCATCTCCTACACACACACACACATACACACACCACTCCTGATTTATATCTCCCTACATGGTTAAAGCTACACTGCAGCATGTAATCATTAGATTGGCTACAACTCTGATCTGGCTGAACTGAATATAATGTGATAACATGAATATATATAACGCAGTCAGTATGGCGAATGTGGATGAAAAACCTCCGCCCCTTTAAAAATGTTATTAAAAACTGCCACAAGACATGAGATAACAGAGCAGCTGATTGGTATGCACTGCAGGCTCTTTCATGCTCTGCTTTTCATCTCACCTTTGTTGTTCCTGTCCTGCAGTGGACCACAGCTCATTAGTGCCATGCAGCTGTATTTATTGTTAGGATTTTTTAATGTGCTGCTAATATCATATTGAGCCTGCAGGGTTAATAGGCCTGTGTACTGGTTGGTTAATGGTCCTTCATCAGCGAGGTATCTGGTACATTGGTACAGGCACGGGCAAGACAAATGGCTGAACTCTTTAAGCCAATCACTGTACGGCGTTAAGATCCACAGAGGGAGCGACCGGAGGCCTGGCACAGTGAGATGCACAACATTAGGATGTTTAATTTGGTGTTAGGTCATTACTGCACAACATAAGGGGATTTATTTAACATACTATATTTCAATGTCATCCCTGGATACAGCCTGGCCTCATAAAAATGATTAACAAAGCAGTGCCAACGACATCATCTTTTAAAAGAGCGACTGGCAGGCCGACACCTGTCCTTTTGAAAAATACATTAGCGGCCAACTTGCGCCAAAACCACTTTGCTAATCTCTCTCTCCCCTCTCTCTCTCCCTCTCTCTCTCTCATGTAAGTGTGGGTGGATGTGACAGCCTACACCCGGGCCTGGAGACATCCTGACAAATTGATGGCTGTTGAGACCTCTGCGACATCCCAAGCCTCCGCCTCTTGCCGTCACCCCTTCCACCTCATCCTCCTCAAAATAGCGCAGCGATGGCATTCTAAACCCTGACACTCATTTATGGGATTTCATCCAGGCAGGGGTCGCATAGCTCCAATCACACAAAAACCAACAAGCTAACACATAGCAGGAGCCACGAGACTGACAGCTGAGCTGCGGCTGCTGTGTGTGCGTCAGAGGTGTGTGCAGCGAGCAGAGGTGAGACTCAGCCTGACGCTCCGCTGTCTGTCTGGGCAAACTACCACAATACAGCACTTATCACAGCCACATATGGTAAGCAGCGGGGTCAGAAGCAGCAGCCTTTTCACAGTTTCTCAGTTTACTCAACTTGCTAATGAGGAGCAGTGTAGAGGTGGGAGAACTTTCACATTCTTTACTGGCACAAATAAACAATTAAAAAGATATTCCTTTATGAAAACATTTACTGGAATCAGATTGTTATGGTAGCATGTAGGGTTGTCAAAAGTATCGATACTCAAAAAAGTATGGATACTGAAACGTTGTATCCGGATACAATACTCATTTTCAAAAGTATCGAATATCTGAAGCTTGTTATCATAGTTGCAGTTTCTTTTTGCACAACTGTTTTTTATTATACATATTTAACCTGTGGTTCTGCTAGTTTTTACATGTTGCATTTTTCTTGTTAATAAAAATATTTCTGTTAAATTTTGGGGTCTTTGTTTTTATCCTTGTGGTATCGAAAATGTAGTAGTATTGAGTTGAAAATTTTAGTATCATGAAAACCCTAGTAGCATGTAAGTATCACCTATAAAATGTACATTACATTCATTTTAATGTTTATATTATTGATACATAAACAGCATGTCTATGTTGTTATAAATCATATATAAAAGCTAGGTAGTTAAATGTACAACAATGCATCATATTTTTGGTATTTTATAAAGCCAGTGATGATTTTGATTGTGAAGTCTTTATTTAGTAACAACAGCTTCCAGATAATGTAGTGGAAAGAAAATAAGTCAAACGCTGACTTTGTAACAGGAACTGTGTTCGACCACTTTCATTATATACACAGTGTGAAGTGTAATGGAACTAATTACAATAACAACACATGACAGTTCTTGTTGATATTGGTTGTTTGCCAATTTCAGGTCATTGCCTACCAGTCGTATGAATACCAACACGTCAGTGGCAGTGACTGTATTCAACTGAAGACACAACAGCAGCAAAGATAGAAACAGATAATGCCCAGAACAATAGAGAGCTTCATTTACTGACATCTCTGTTCACAACAAGTAGACAGCCACGAAGAGGAGGCAGGTCAGTTATTATACTGGAGGCAGTGACAGCAGCTGTGCAACTGTTGAGAGCATGGAGGAAACAGGTGGCTGTGATAGTAGAGCTCACTGATCGGTGGTTCGATCTGTGTCAAAGTATCCTTAGGTAAGATACTGAACCCCAAAGTGCTCCAGATGCTATGGATATGTTCTGCTATGGGTATTTACTGATGGTGGCAGGTGGCACCATGTAGGGTAGCTGCTCGCCTTTTAACTGGAGTTCATAAGAGGGAGCACATAACTCCCATATTAGGGAATCCCACTATTCAAGCCCCATGAGGGTTTTTGGGCTTTCCTGGCATGTCTTTATTGTATATACAGTACAGGCCAAAAGTTTGGACACACCTTCTCATTCAATGCGTTTTTCTTTATTTTCATGACTATTTACATTGTAGATTCTCACTGAAGGCATCAAAACTATGAATGAACA
Organism: Centropristis striata; assembly: GCF_030273125.1. Lineage (NCBI taxonomy): Eukaryota > Metazoa > Chordata > Actinopteri > Perciformes > Serranidae > Centropristis > Centropristis striata. The sequence goes on from NC_081531.1 coordinate 7,815,843, forward strand.
CATATGGAATTATGTACTTAACAAAAAAAGTGTGAAATAACTGGAAACATGTCTTGTATTTTAGATTCCTCAAAGTAGCCACCCTTTGCTTACTAGAATATAAGACATGTTTTCAGTTATTTCACACTTTTTTGTTAAGTACATAATTCCACATGTGTTCATTAATAGTTTTGATGAATTTACAATGTCAATAGTCATGAAAATAAAGGAAACGCATTGAATGAGAAGGTGTGTCCAAACTTTTGGCCTGTACTGTATATATATGGAAAAAGCTGTCTCATTCGAACAGAGATTCTACCAGACTAACTGAATTTCCTCTCGGGGATAAAGTAATTTTGATTTGATTTTTGATTTGAGTGTGTGTGAATGGGTGAATGATCATCTGTAGTTTTAAAGTGCTATACAAGTAGAGTCCACCTGCTCTGCATTATAGACTCAGGGGCACCAGGTGATGCAACAGCAGGTAACCTCAGGGTGCTGCCTGCAGGTGTGTCCTGTACCAGTGTCATGCTGCAACACTAGCTGCTACTACTATCATCCGGTCGCCGGGGAGACAGTCACATGGGAGGACTGGGGTTTGTTCTGGTAACCAGCAACAAGACTACTACTGTTTTGTAACAGACTATGTGTTGGGTGCGAGATTCAAAGAGGTCATAATACTTTTTTCCTTTTTCCTTTGGTTTATCCATCTTAGCCCCAATAAGGTTATTAACTCTTATAGTTCCGGGTGTTTTCAATTTTGGTTCGAGTGAAGCTAGCTTGAGTTAGTTTTGTAACCACACAATACAGTTTCAGTTAATTAGAGGTTTTTTTTTTTTTAAACTCTCGTTTTTATTTTTATTTCAGTTCATGAAAATGTTTTTTCAATTCTAGTTTTCGTTATTTTGTTCGTTTTCGTTAACTATAATAACCTTGGTCAGCATGCTTACATAATATTTTTTAACATTACATTACATTACATGTCATTTAGCTGTCGCTTTTGTCCAAAGTGACCTGCAATAAGTGCATTCAACCTGAAGGTACTAGACTTAGACCACAGGAATCAAGTAAGTACATAACTTTTAAGAGCCAACTGTAATCACTACAGGAGTTGGAGTTTTTTTTTAATGCATTTTGTTTACGAAGTTCACCAGCAAATTCAGCCTGTGATAATGCCAACATTTACTTATTAGCACTAAACATGGGAATGCCCAGGACGACCGGCAGGATCATCAAATCCATTAGGATGCATCATCTAAGAATCATGGAAGTCTCCATCAAAATTCAATAGGCAATACATTGGATAGTTTTTGAGATATTTCAGTGAACCACAGTGATGGCCATCCATGCAGCCATGCTGTTATAGTGAAGGTAAAAAACAACAGAGGTGAACATAATAAACCCAAAACCATATACAGGTGCATCTCAATGAATTAAAATATCATGGAAAAGTTTATTTATGTCAGTAATTCAATTAAAAAAGTGGAAATAACACATTATATAGATCCATTACACACAGAAGGAAACATTTCATGTCTTAATTTATCTAATTTCTTCTAATTATAATGATTATGGCTTACATTTAATGAAGACCTTCCATTTCAGTGTCTCAAAAAAAATTAACATTACAAAACACCAATTTAAAAAAGTCTGTTTAACATGGAAATGTTGGCCTCTGAAAACTATGTCCATCTTTATGACTCAATACTGACTTGAACTACTGGAAATGGACTTTTCCATCATATTCTAATTTATTGAGATGAACCTGTATATTGCATGGGCATATGGATTGTGGATTTTATGAAGTAATTTACTATTTTGACTGGCAAGTCTAAAGCTGTACTTTGGCAGCACTTAGCTTGGTGTGGATGGGGATGGAGCCTGGAGGCACTAAGCACTGTATCCGTGGACTGGAATTTAAAAAAAGTCTTTCTAAGGAGAAGCGCTGACAACTCTGAAACCCAGAGCTGTCTGTCACAGCTGACAGAGACCTTCCAAGTTGCACTCATTCACTGTCGCCCCTCTAACTCTTTTTCTCCATCTCCGTCTGGTATTCTCCACCCTACTCCCTGTTGTGCAGCAGTAAGCAGAATCATGCCCAGACCTCTCACAGATCACATCGCTCTTACAAAGGCAACTGTTTTACTACACTCCAGCCGACACAATGCATTTGCTGAAATCGGTACCCGCGTTGCTGTTGAATCAGAACAAACAGATTAATCTGGTCCAGAGACGTTCTTTTTAAGACTGTGTGGGCTAGACTGGCTGCAGGTAAACAATGGTGAGATTGTTGGGAGGAGGCAAAGTTTTCCTGCCCTTCACTTTGTCCTCTTTTCTCCACACACATCATCATCATCATCCTTCTCCTCACAAAACAGAAAAATAAACACAGGGAGACAGACTGTTTGCTCAAGTTGAATCAATTAAAGCGCACACTGTGCAGAATAAGGATTTGTGGCCCTCATTGTAAATTCCATCTTGCATTGGTATGTCTCAGTAAACATTAATTACAATCAGGATCTCCCTCTGTGCTGGGATGGGCTTTCAGAAGCTGGCGGAATAAAATCTCCCACAAAAATATTCACAGTCCCCAGTTATGCAGAATGTTTTAAAAAGACAATTTGCCTCAGGCCTTAGTCTGGAAACCATTTAGTTCCTGAAAAAAAAAAAAGAATGAAAAAGGAAAACACTGCAAACTCGCTCCTCCTCTATCTCCATATTTTGTTTGACAACAAAATTAGAGTTGTAATTGAGCAGCAAGTGTTGACAGTGGTCTGACCTCAGGAGTGGCTCAGACAGCATATGTTCCCCAAAGAGCTCCTTGGTGAGAGCGCAGGCTGTTTATTTGTTCTTAATGAAGCCTGCAGTCGCATTAATGGCAGACATCTTTAACAGATCTCCCTCCCACACAGCGGAGAACAATAAACAGCAGGACGCTCTTTTCTGTCGCTTGTGTCCTCCCTTGCACATGCTCATAAAATCCTCAGTTTTAGAGAACCATGGAGCCAATCCATAACACCCTGTCCTTCCTTTGTCTTCTGTGTCTTTACAGCAACTTGTCAGTGTTTTGCCAGGCTTGCTGCAGAAGTTTGTTTCCAATGTAACACAGTGTTAAAAGCATATACCAGTTCACTTGCCCACCGCAAAAAAAGGGAAATAAAATCAATTTCACTATATAAAAAACTCCAATTCAAAAAATATTCCACCCAGGCTTCATAACAACACCTGTAGCCTTTTAGTAGTGAGTGGTTTTGCCTGTCTAGATCAGTCTGACATGCCAGGTGTAGACTATGGGGATAGCTTGCCATTGGCTGCATATTTCAGTTGGTATTCTACTTTCTTTGTGCCATCAATGTTGCAGGAGCACCGTCCCTGCATTTTGGCTTTGCACTGTCCAAGATGATTGAGATTTGTTTAAAGAAATATAAACACTTTTTTCCATGATTCCAGAATGGTAATGGGTGTGGCAAGACCTTTCTCCAGTGCTGACATAACACTGGAGATCTGGCAACGCAAGCTTAGTAAAGAGTGGTCGCAATCAGCTCCAGCGTCCTTGTTTTAGCTGGAATAACTTCATTCGTTGGAATTGATTATAACTGTATTTACAGAGTAGCCATGTATTGAGATCAGACGGTGAGTTGATGAGAAGCAACGTGGTGTTAATTTTCAGATTTAAACTCAATCGACAAATATCTTTTCTTTTAAAATGTCTGGTGCAGCAGTAACACTGTGGCATCTATGTTTATTAGGTAAAACTAATAATGCATTCTAATATAATAGTCCTTCAATAAATGCTACCTGCGTGAAACATGGAAAACTCACACAGTCAGGAGAGTCAGTCTAACTCCAGTGTCTCTCCTCCTTCTGTGGAAGCTCAGTGAAATACTCTTGAGTTCACATTAGTGGTGGAGCTCCACTCCCACGTAGGAAGGTGCTTTAAATCCCTGATGTTCTTCCTGATACAGTCCATGCAGCACAACAATGCACTTCTGCATAAACTTTACATGCTGTGGCTTCGGAGTCCTGCTGAGGAAGTGGTTAATTCCCCTTTTAGCTGCCTTGCTAAAAGCGACAGGCAAATGTTTACAAATGTAATGTTGTTGAGTAGAAGGGTTAGGACTTGCACTTTGGTCTGATATCAGTTCACAGAGAAGCTGAAACCAGTGTCGGTAACCTTAGCTGGGGAAGCTTTCTCCCTGATCTCATAGCCAAAGCCTCCAGAGAATCTCCAGTCTATTAGCTCCTTATCCCTCCCTTCTTCAGCCCTGAAGACTTTAACAGCATTAGCTGCTCTAAGAGCAGTAACACCACACTCTGTGATACCCTCCCGTGTCTCCAGAGTGTCGGAGCACCTCACAGCAATGAGTTCACAGCTCACAGGCATGCGTGTTGGACATGCCCCAGATGGGAGCTCAGGCCTCCGGGGCCTGACAATGATGGACGTTCCCCTGCTGGCCCTCGCAGACTCTCCGTCATGTCAGCGGCTCTCTAAAGCTTGAGCCGAGAGGGGTGTTGGGTTACACAGGCTGGACATCCCGCTGTGTGGAGGGTCTTGGACTGGAGCTGTTTTATTAGTGCTAGACTCCCAGGGGTGGCTGTGGAAGGGGAGTGGGAAGCTAAACAGAAATAAAGGTGGGGGCGGGGGGGTTAGCGGGCCAACTATTCTGGCTGCGAGAGCATGACATGTGTGAACACCACAGCGTGCTGATATCCCCTCGCAGTAACACAAACCGCTGCTTTAACAAGCGGTGATTGAGCAAAAGGCCAAAAGCAGGCGGGAGGCAGCGGAGAGCTGTTAAGCCGCCCCTTTTAACATCTATATTTCATGCCTGTCTCATTTGGTTTATGAATTTTGCATTACAAGTTGTAAAGTTAAAGCGAGCGTGCACGTAAATATAAATAGTGTGTGTATACGCAGTGATGTCATGGTGCGCGCGGTTAACCAAGACATAAACCCCTGACTCCTCTTCTAAGATAGACTGTCTGTGACTGTGATCCTCTCTGAAATGGTAGCAATCTGGGGTAATTGGGCTTAGTAAACCACTGAATACTCTGAGCTCTTCTGACAGATGCAAGGCCATAGAAGAGCTGCTGCCAGACCACTGACAACAAGCACTTACACATGTTTACAGTACAACAGAGTGCAGGAGAGAAATGGAGGAGGAGGGTAATACAAGAGTGACAGAAAGAGAAGAAAGGGAAAGAAACTCTGCCTGTCTCCTACCTTTGCTAGTATCCATCCGTGCTCCATTCATACTCTGTCTGCTGGAGCCAGCGTGCACTGTCCGGTCTCTCTCGTCATAACGAAGCCATTTACTAACAGAGAGCTGCAGCAACAACACTCCCTACCCACAGTAGCTCTGATTACAGCTGCTCCTCTAATGGCTCTTAACTGGTCTGCTCTCACCCCACCAGCATGTGGAAAATCTGCTGCCTTAAACAGCTCCTGAGGCCTAAATGTTTGGACACCTTCCTCGGACCCCCCCACCCCCCAAAAACACCATCGCCAACACCATCTTTTACGTGCACATGAGGATGTATCGGTGGGATCAGTGGCCGCGGGGTGTCCCGTTTCCAGCTCGCTTTTAGAGAACAAATCTTTATATATCCCTGAGGGTGTGAGGTCAGGCTGGAGGGAACGAAACGGGAGAAGAGCTGGGTCAGGGACTCGATGACGGGCATGCTGGCACAGGTGACCACCAGAAGGGGCGGGTGGAAAGCGGGCCAAGTGGCTGGACTTCTCCTGCCAGGGGCCTGTGCAGGGCAGCCCTCAGGGGGACACTCGTTGCCCGTGGCTGACAGATCCTCTGCGGGTTTGGCTGTCATGCCCAGGCTCACTGAGGCTTTGAAATAACAGCAGCGTGTAATGAGGATCCATCCAGTCCACAGCAAATGGTCAGCGCACACTGTCACAGTGGTGTAAAACTACACTGAGAGACAAGGCAGCTGCAGAGCGAGCCAGATCGTTTGACCTCAAACATGTCACATGTACGAAAGCCAGCTGATGGGGCTTCTCACAGGGCCTGATGTCTTTACTAGTGAGGAGTGAGAGATGGTAGGTGTTCATTGTTTATGTCCATGTTGCTCCCTAGAGGGACGCACAGAAGTTTCATGGCTGGCTGAGAAAGTGAGACACTTGCTGACATGTAAGACTCTGTGGGCCTCAGCAGCCTCTACACTCTGTCACCCCTTTGCCTGTTCAACGTCATGGTAGTGTGTGCATTTCACCAGCACCACACAGCACCACTGTGGATTTCACCAGGGTAAAACTGAGACTAAAACTAAAACTAGCAGTGAAAAATAATTTACAGCAACAAAAAAAAAATCTCTTGCTTTTGTTTACTCCATTGTTATACCACTTGGTCCCGTTCTGTTGGACTCCTTGACAAAATAACAAGGTGCAGAAGGTGGCAGCAATGCAAATTAGCAGATATCGACTGCTACGAGCATACTATAAATCAAGACTTTCCGCATATTACTTAAAAAATAAAATAAGCACCAAAGTAATGAGTTGGAAGTGCCCAAATCGTATAAAATCATGTTTGACTAAAACACATTTTGTGTGTCCTTGAGGTCTAACAAACATACGGATTGTATTCTCCTCCATTAAACAACTGCAAAGCCGATTTTTGAAAACAGATTTAAAATCTTTCTTTGTTTCCACTCATGTTTACTCTTTGTCTCATGGGCTCATTGCTCCAGTAGCAACGGAGGCCCACTCATAAAAACATTGCTCCATAGCACTAGCAGTAATCAAAAACTAAAGTTTTAAGAGGTATTTGCAACCTGAGACAAGTGTCCAAGAAATTTCAGAAATTTTTTTTTGTTGCTTTGTAAAATTTGCTAGGCGCCATCAGTACACTGTGCAGATCTTGCAAAGTGCAGACTTGCAGACAGCTTTACTTCGACTGTTGTTAATGAAGTTAAACCTCTCTTCATTGCCTCATTCTATGTGCAGATATTTACAGCTGAAAGGCACTAAAGACCACAATTAAAAAAGCATAAACTGCCATTGACTCCTACTGTGAATTTAAAATGCTAAGCATGCACCTTTGCCTTTGCAATGCTCATCTGATTTGATATGCATTTCTGCTCGAGGCTGGAGAAAAAAAGTGTTTTTCTTATTTCTGTGTTGAATAGCACCAAGGTGACTAGCCAATCTCAGCCTATCCTTCAAGAAAACAGAATGCTTTTGAAATCCAAGCAAAATTAGAGGACGGCTTGAAAGCTTTGACTTGATGTTGGTATGTGATGGGAATTCTATGATGTACCACTCTAATATGGCATTGACTTGCGCTCCTAAGCACAGCTTCATATCCTGCAGTATATGTGCCACACAATGAGTGCAACATACAGGCACTATTTCATTACAGCGTCTAAAGAATGTTAATTAAACTGACGACTGCCAAAGAAAACGGACAAACAGAGTGTCAGAAAACTGAAAATCAGCACAACTCAAGCGTTCCACAACACACTGGCTGGTACAGCAACATGTGTTTCTTGTCAGTCACTGTGGCAGCTTACTGGAACAAAAGACAATCGCCTGTTGAGCCAACAAACTTCAAACATAGACATGCTTAAATCTCAATTACAGTCACATGCTCATAAAAACCCACACCCGCTCATAAACACCTTCTCTCATTCACCCAGGCACACACATATGGGAACTGTACCAGCCAACAGGTCCAATGCCACTGTGGTGCATGTAGTGCAGCTCTACTGTATGGATCTGTTCAGTGTGGACCTGTCCTCCATGAAGGCCTGTCAGTCTGTCAGCTAAGCCCAGTGGACTGTACCAAACCAGCCCTTGGGGGGTTTCTGTTAATTGTACAGCTGGCTCCTCCGAGGTGACAGACAGCCGTGGCTCTATCCTTCTGCCTTTAAGACTCTCCAATTGCATCAAGGGGTGTTGATGCTCAGCTCACCCATTGTGTCAAGTGCAGAAAAAGCCCTCTTTCTTTCTATCTTGCTCCTGCCCCCCTCCCTCCCTCCCTTCAGCCAGGAAGCAGCGAATGAGAGGAACTGGCTCGCAGCAATAAAGAGAGTGACAGCTCGAGCTGACACACTGATTTCACCGGGGAGTGAGGCATGGAGGGCTGGAAAGAGAAATCTGTCCCCAGAGAGTCATCAGTCCGGGCCTCTTTCACTCTCTTTCAAATGGGGCCAACTGGTGTTACACACATACACGCTGCACATACAGGCAGCTTGCAAGGATCGGATTCAATACAGCCTGCACCGAGTGTTAAAGCCGTATAAGAAAACTCATTCCAGAGGGGAATGAATGCATGGATCAAATGTCTGAAAATCTAGTGAAGTATCAATTTGCATGTAGCCTTTTCTCTTCTTAAATCTTCAGCAGCATTACAGAAGCAGCCGATGCGTCTACGTGCGTGTGTGTGCGAGCGTGTCAAGTGCCGTCTCATTACCCCGTCGCTCAGGTTTCACTGCAGTCGGATTAGCGGGACACCCAGGGCAGAAACGGAGCCGTTAATGGCCGTCTCTCCTCTTCTCTCCACTCGAACTTTCCTCCCTCCTTCTCCACCACAGCATTTCAAATGCTGTGTGGTCCGTTGATGTGGTGGTAAACCTTCCCATCGCTCACAAAAGGGGAAGCAGGGAAATGTAACCAGGCCTAAGTTCTCACCCTCTTCGCTCTGCTCGCAGACCTCTTTTTTTCAGGAAACCTCAGTGCAGCCACATCAACATGCTTTTCAAAATAACACCACAAATTAGCTGAGAGCTGTTGGCAAGCTCCAGGGTGATGAGCTATGGCTGTGGGAGTGCAATACTTGGCGCAGGAGGGTAAGTGTAGGGGGGAGGCTGGTTGGGATTTGAGCAGTTTATTTGAACTGCACTGTCGTCCAAACAGTCAGCTGCCTCTCTGCTCCCTCGTCAAGCCTCAGCTTAAGCTAGGATTGTGTTGTTGGTGGGGAGAGAACAACTTGATATCCCCCTTTGGGCAGCGGCCGCCCTGAGCTTGGGTTACTTTAGGAGAACAATGCGGCCTCTGTCCGCGGCCTCCTACTCGGTGAAGACATGGGCTCAGACAGGCTCGCTAGTGTCAGGCATGGCCAGGGGATTCATACATCACAACACCACACTGCACACTAACTGAGCGTGGGGTTTAGGGGAAAAGCTTCCAAACACTGCTTCCCAGCTTTGCCTCTAAATGGCCCAGCAGAGCCCTCGGTCTCAGCACGCTAAGAGCTAAACCAGACATGTGGCCCATACCGCCGCAACGGCCCGTTTGCTCTTGGCTTCAAGGGCCTGAAAAAGCAATCCCTTCTGGGATTTGGGTTTTTGTACAACAGTGTTTACAGTAAAACCTGACACGTGGAATAAAGAAGGGGATGCTGGAACCCCGAAATCAAACAGCCCCCTCCAGGAGCAGCTTAATCTGTAACAGATGGTGACAGTCCGATGGACGTTGATGGGTTTGGGCAGGCTTCTAAGAACAGTGGCCAAGAGCCAGAGATGATGCACCAAAGAATGGAGATAAAATGGAACATTGTGTTACACTTTGTTTATATCAAATCCACATGCTTTTAAATTTACTTTCCAGGATACCTATAACTTTACACACACACATGCACGCACACCAGCCACCACAAATTAACCATATCCTCTCAACCCGTTCCACAGTGCTGCGTTCAAAACCATAAACTTTTTACTTCCAGTACATACTTCAGCTGCCCTTGCAAACTACATACAGTTGCAAGCAGCATGCATACAATTGGGACACACTACTTTATCGCAACATTTAGTCTTGAACTTGACCCTTTTGCACATATATGCTGCACAGAGGGTTGTGGGCCAGAACAGCCAGAAAAGCATGCTGGGTTGTAAACTGCAAAATGTGGTTGGATGCTGGTGTTTTTGGCATACTGCATTTAATATACTATGTTTTGAGACATATTCAGTTATTCTCTGACATACTATGGCAGTACAGGTAGCAGACATTTTGACTTGACATAGCAGGATACAACTAACACCAACAATGGATGTGTTCTGTTCAAGTGTTCAGTGTGACATTAAGCCATGACACTGGAATCAAAGCAGCTAAATGGAATGTAGCCATAATTAATTTCAGCATTTTACACCTGTGACTTCCCTCTTCTTCTGTAAAAAGGGCTTCTTTATCTTGAGGCCACACCCAACACCAGGGGGCAATGTTGTACTACAGGACTGACACCCCCATCTCAACTTCCCAGCACTCTCTAGCCTGTGGAAATGGGCTGAGACAAATGAAAGCCAGGCGATGTGTGTGCAGAGCAGAAACACATGCAAGGGATCTAAAAACTGCTGCTAACAAACCAGGATCCTGCTGTACAGTCCTCTCTAATCTGCCCTGCGGCTCATCAGGGCTTTATTTCTGCCCTGCATATTTATGAGGCTCAGAGAGGGTGAGAGGGGAAAAGAAGATAACCTCTTTTCTTGTGGGAGCAATTAAAGCCTTGCTATCATCAATCCTGCTCAGAGTCCTCATGCTCTGTCTCTCTGTCAGCTTTTTGTGTCTCCTAAAGGCTGTGTTTACACTTTCACTTCCACAGTACTGACCCTCATCTGGTACTAAAGGAACCGAGGGAGAAACAGAAAGACCCCTTATCCTGATCTCCACCCTTTGAAAACAAACAAACACCACAGCTGTGAGACAGCAGTAGACAGTTTGAACTCTAAAGACTGACTCTAAGCTTCTATATACGGGATTCCTACAGTGACAGTGGAGGATTACAGAGATTACAGCAGTGGTCGTTTATTTGATGCCGGAAAAAAAAGCTTGACCATGATAGCGACGCCCTGCAGTGTCCAACAGATTCTTTAATGCTCAACAGGGAAACATGTTTGTATGGGTGGCCTTCTGGCATTGTTTTATCCGATAAACTCTCCATGACCACATAATCCAAAATGGGTGGTGCTATAAACTTCGCTCATCAGTGATATTTTTTCATTTTTTCAAAGAGAGACCAAATCCTACTTCATGCTGCTCAAAGCCACACCAAAACCTCCAGGCTGAATCGTTTCAAAGTGAACAGTTACATCTTATCCTCTGTGTTAATCCCATCTCCTTTTTAGTGCATGTGTCTGCAAAGCTGCTATGCTGCATTTCTGGAACACAGTCCCTCCAGTTATTCACCAGAATAACTTGCTACAATGACATCATGAGGCAGCAGCGGTTACTTAAAAACACTGGAGAGGCATCGAGGTGGAAATGGCTGCAGGGGGAAGACCTTGAGAAGGGAAAAGAAAGAGATTGAGGAGTGGATCATTCCAGACCAGCACCCCTGCTGTTATGCATGCACACATGTGCTCACACACTAATGTGCACATACACCTCTGAGCCACCGTGAGACCTCATTAAGGCGGTCAGCGCTCTCTCTCTCCCTCTTTGGCAATGTCACCTCTACCGCAGAGACCAAAGACTGACACAGGCATAATTGGCCTGAACACACCAACAGTGCACTGGGAATGGCTGGGGCTTGATAAGTGGTGTGTGTATGTGTGTGTGTGTGTGTGTGTGTGTGTGTTTTGACCCTGTTAATGCTGCAAAGTTGGCAGGAGAGTGGTTGATGTCACATTGGATCAGTGGATGCTGGTGATGGTGATGGAGGGGAGGACCTCTCCTGGGAAGAGGAGAATGGTGCTTTCAACACCACCTCCATCCACTTCCACTGCTCACCAAAGTCAAGGGCACTGTGACAATAAAGCACCTAAAAAAGCAAAAATCTTGCTTTCAAAACACTTTGGTTATGTGTTTATCAGGGAACCTGGTCTCACAGGAATCCGTGAAATAGCCACGGATTCGCTTAACTCAAAATCCATGGAATAGCCACGGAATCACTCAAATTTCCGTGAAACTGACACGGATTTCGCTACAATGCAAGTTAATGACCCGTCATATCCCGTGGCTATTCCATGGATTCCTATTGGTTTGTTCCAAGTCACGTGACTTTCAAGGTTCCGGCGGTCAGAACAAAAAACATGGCGGACATTCTCTCATTTTTAGTGAAAAAAAACAATATTTTGACTTAGTTTCTGCATAAAAATGGATTTTGATTACATTTCTAGCGAGAAATATATGTTTTATCTTATAAATATTCACTCAGTGAATGTACATAATCACTTTGTATGTTGGAATAGCCACGGGATATGACTGTCATTAACTTGCATTGTAGCGAAATCCGTGTCAGTTTCACGGAAATTTGAGTGATTCCATGGCTATTCCACGGATTTTGAGTTAAGCGAATCCGTGGCTATTCCACAGATTCCTGTGAGATCATGTTGTTATCAGGACTGCTCACCTACAGGTTTCTGAAAAAACTCAGCACGCTTAAACAAATCCGTCTTCTTTACCTTGACCAACACATAATCAGCCGCAGAGTGTTGCCTCAGAGACCCGGGAGAAACAGACATGTACAGTATACAGTTGCTCACCATTCAACCCTGACTGGCTGCTAAACCACCACATATCTCAGCGTGGCAGACACAAGGGGGGCAGCAGGAAAACTGAGGCCTTTCACTTTGATCTCTGGAGTGCAGCCCATTTAAATGTTTGTGTTTGAGATGTAGACCTTTAATTTTGGCCTGATGGGTTCCAGGCTCTTTGGGTTTAGCGTGGCATGTCGGATACAGGAGTGTTTACACAGTCTCCCTCTAGCTCTCCTGGTGCTGAAATAAGTGCATTAAGATGGATGGATTTACTTAGTCTCTAACCCCAGGAACAAACTCTGAATGACCTCTTTGTGTTGCTGGAGTGCATGGAAGGAGACTGGTCCACACTGCTGGATGTGTGTGCACCAACAGACCCATTCACAACATCTCCTTAAAGCCAATCCTCAGTCAACAAACTTCTACCAAGTGGGCACCAACTGGACCCGCAGTCTCACAGTTAGTGTTTACCTGACTGAATCATCTGACAGAAACTCCAGGATTAGACCTGCTTTCATATGTTATGACTGTAACAGGTGATTAAGAAGGAAAAAAAAAACATAATTTGTTGTTGTAAAATGATATTAATCAGGATGCATAGTGTTCTGATTGTGCTCTAGTCTGTTTGTTGTGTTAAAATCAAACTGGAGGTGAAAAAGTCTGCAACCCTTTTGCAGCTCAGACCAGAACTAAAGTAATCAATGCATTAAAATGTGATGATTTTGAAATATGTACATCTGGAAAGGTTGCAATATTTCTCCGCCTGCAGACAGACACAGTAAATGTGAGCTGTAGACCGACCTGGGGGCTGGGCCATTGTTTGGAACGGTGAGGCAGTAAATCAGCCAGTGCTATCCTTGATTTGTTAACCTTTGTTTGGCTGTGTCAGCAGATGAGGCATGGCTGGAGCGGCCCCTTTCATGGTCATGAAATACAGCTTTTCTCTCTGTAGTTACAGCCGTGGAGAGGAAGAAAGGGGGCCGGCCTTCCCTCTGTGCAGCACAGGATATTGAGCTTCCTTTAGCCCTTAGAGATACATTAGATGCTCCTAGCGGGGGGACGGCTAACCAACAGGAGCAAAGACCACTGGGGGAAACGCCTGGAGTCTGCTCCACTGATGCATCACTCAGACTGGAATCCTTTTTAGATCCCCGCTTATTTCTAAAAACATGCACGGTTATTAAATATCAAAAGAGCATTTTGATTTGAATTAAGCTTGGGTGAGCTGAAACAACAGTGTTTTATTCCAGCAGTTATGTCTATAGGGAGGGGGCAGCGGCCTCTCTGTGACCTCCCAGCCCCTGGCAGGGAAAAAGAGACCGTCCTTGACTGCACCGGTTCATCACAACGCACCAAAGGCCAATGGTAGTCAGGTCATCTTTCCACTGTGCATCAGGTCAAGTTCCACAGGCGGCCCTGATTCCTTGACACACAAACCCACACAGACGGCAGAGGTCAGCACGAGGGCAGTGCAGGCAGCCCGGGGCAGTAAACCAACACTGGTGCTGTGAAAGGCCAACCTTCTCTTTCCAGTCCACTGAGTGAGTTAGGGAGCTGCCTGGGTGATTTGTGGCATGATTGTTGCTCTCTATATCACTTGAGATTACAGCAGGTGGCGGCCCACAGCCTGCAAGTACACACAGCTCCATCACTAGTCCACCTCTCAGGAAACAGAGAGAGAATGAGGCAGAGAGAGAAAAACAAGCCCTCAGCTCCCTCCCACACAGACAGTAATACGCTCACAGGCAATTTTGCTGCCAGCAGAGCTCTCTATGACAATCCAGGGAGCTCTTCAGCTCTGATATCTGCCACAAAAGTTCACCTCCGCTTTTCTCTTTCCACTATTTTTTTAAACAATGCCATCAGCACTGCAAATTACACCTTCCACATCGCACATTATTCTCTCCCCTGGTGACAGACGCACTCAAGCCCGACACACTTCACCAGCGGCGCTCTTCACGCTGGCGTCAGCCCCGGGTCTCGCTGTAGCACCGCTTCATTTTCACATTAACTCCAGTAAAGCATGGTGAAATCAGCGTTGTGCTGAGGGGGGTGGAAACTGAGAATCACTACACTGTGCACTTCAATTCACCCCCGCACTGAACTCGGTCTCACATCGTAGACACAGCTGCAGGAAATGTCTCACGAGGGACTAGATTCTCCAATATATCTACCGAATGGAAATCTCAAGTGCTCATTCGCTACTCCCTTAAACTGAAAAATCAAATCAGGAAGTTGTTCCTAATTGTGAGCGAGGTTTAAATGGGACTGTGATGGTGTGCATGCTAGTAACGGGCAATTTAAAATGCCTTAACCCCGTGAACCCCACAACCTGCTTGTTTGAAAAGCTTGTTTTCTTTAATTAAAAAAACTGACAAAATGTCTAATAGACAGAAACTGTAGAAACAAGCATTATCATCAGTTTTTTTTTTTACTTTCCAAAGGTCCTTGCATGGGTCATGTGTGAAAACTGCTTCAATCATAAAAAGTAACCAAATCTATACTTAAAAATGTAATATTTCATCCAATTCACTTTATTCTACACTAATTTAAAATGTTGCCAACCAGATCACCATTTGCACTTGCCAGATCTTGTAAAAAACTCGACCCAGACCAACAGCTAAGTGACAAATATTCAGATATGAATTCCATTTTATTCCAATTATTGTAAAATAAATGATTTAATAAACTTAACTTGACTTTTTTTTTTAAATAATCTTTTAATTTATTTTATGATTTATGCCATTATTACTCTGTTACTATGGCCCAGAATACTTTCTTTTTTTAAATTTCTCCTCAGAATTATGCCGTTTCCATGGAGGTGCAGGACTTATTATAAACTAAATTACAGTGAAAAATGAAGCCACTGTGAGTAAAATGTGACAGAAGCAGAAAACACCATGCAACTGCTTGAAGTTCAGAGGGTTAAGATTGTAGCATTACTTCCTCTATTTTTCATTGTCTAATTTTTTCACTTTTAGTCCAAAACACATTTTCTATTCTAAATAGATTCCACATACCAGACTGAACATTTCACTGATGAGAACATTTTCGAGCCTACTCTTGATAAATGGCACTGCGGAGCTTTTTAAATGTCATCCGGCATTATCTTAATCTCGCTGCTGGGGCTACGCTCAACAAACAATGCACAGTGAGCTTAGTCTCTGCTCCCCGGTGACTTAGCTGAGTCTCAGGGATGGCTTGTGGATTGACAATATCATAAAGGATGGGAATGTAACCGGGTGACAAGATATTAGTGCCCTGGGACACAACTTTAATCATTTGATAGATCTGTCTGCAGGCCTTTGTGGTGACACACTGTGCTGGTTTGTGATCATCAGTATGTGTGCAACCCAGCACTTCAATCCACTCCCTGGACAGCAGTCACAGCCTTAATAAGGCTTGGTTACCGATTTCCACCCACGGCGCCTTGGAAGCAGTTTAGACTTTAGAAAAGTTGTTTATTTCACTGGTGGCGAATAGACTACAGCACATCTTTTTGACTGGTGCTTACTCTCCTGCAGAGCAAATTAATCAGGTTAGCTGGCTGACACCTGCAGGCACATTGACAAGCGCGGTAATTAGAGCTAACATTTAATGACTCTTAGTTAATGAAATCCATTCCTGGGTAAACTGAACCCAGAGTGAGCAGGAAGGAGGGAGAAAAACAGTGAGGCGAGCAGAGAGTGATAGTGACTTTAAGCTCCACATTAGGCAACTATGCACAGCTGACACCGACGGCCCCGAGGTGAAGCCGACACAAGAGGGGAAGTAAACAAATCAACGTCTGATAACACAAAAGCCACATTCTCATCAGTCAGATTTTCCTTTTAAAATGCAGCGTAGGCCCCGGGCAGAAGGAAAGAAAGAAAAAACCATTATGGCTTTTGAGGGAGCATGAAAAATACACTGTAATTATTGAGTAGGTGAGAAGGCTGTGAGATTAAAAGATGAGGGACCAGCACTGAGTCTTCAAAGAGACCTGAGGTTGCCCTGGGCTGATTTCCAGTCTTGCTGCAGAGAATAAAAGCCTACAGTCAGTCATTACCAAAGCTACACACCAGCCGCTGAATGACAATGACCTGCTCACTGCTCTGCTGCTGAAAGGTGGAGTCATGTGTCTTATTTCTGTCCCAATCACTCAGTGTTATTATTAATAATAATGGCATTGTGCCTGACATACAGTCATGGAAAAAATATTAGACCACCCTTGTTTTCTTCAACTTCTTGTTCATTTTAATGCCTGGTACAACTAAGGGTATTTGTTTGGACAAATATAATGGTAACAACAAAAATAGATCATAGGAGTTTTATATAAAAGCTGATATCTAGACATTTAACATGGTTTTCCTGATAATTATTTTGGTTATTATCAAGAAAACCATGGAAAATGTCTAGATATCAGCTCTCAAATTAAACTTTTTATGAGCTTTTTTGTTGTTATCATTATATTTGTCCAAACAAATGTCCCTTTAGTTGAACCAGGCATTAAAATGAACAAGAAATTAAAGAAAACTTTAAAAAAACTTATAATTTTTCCATGACTGTAAGCTTTTGGCTCATCTACCAATAATAACACACATGATGTCGTAGAACTATCAAGCAAACTGTTTTATATGTATGTATCAGTAAAGCCACATTTACTAATCAAATACCTTTTTCTATAAATGAACATAAAATAGCCTTTTTCTGTTATCATGGCCTATCAAGGCTCTCTCAGCCATAAGCTGGAGACAGCCCATTGAGCACTTTGTGTGTATCAACAAGAAAGTGCACACACAGTCAAACAAATGAAGTCCTTTTGCACCTGCCTTTAGGCAAATATTGACACTAGTTGTCCCACAAACGAGCCTCTCTTGCCATTTTTGTTGGAGCTGTTGCTTGTACCCGGGTTTGGTTGCATTAGAGTAATGGTAATCCCCTCCAACAAAAACCCACCCGACTCTTCTAATCTCAACACCACCCTCCATAAAAATACCAGCGGTCCTGGCTCTCCCTGCACCTGGATTCTTTTACTGGCCTTTTGCAATAGTGGCAGGCATTAGCACATGGCAGGAGAGGAGGAGGGGACGGACATGGTGAAAGGGAAGAAAAGAGAGGATATTTAAATGGGAATAGGGGCCAAGAGAGTGGACTATCATGCAGCAGAGAGAAAGCGTATTTTGTGTACTGTTTCCCCAGTCAGGTCCTTTCATAGAGGGGGAGAGAGGGGGGCCCTCTGTTGATTTAGGCTGCACAAAGGGGGCCTTAATCCTTTCAAGGGAACCAAATCAGTCCACAGAGAAGCACGTTCAAAAGGAAACCTCCCTGTCAAGCATGGCCATTGAGCCCCCCCAATGGACGCCACAAATCAAGCCCTGGAGGGAATCAAAGGCCAGAATGTGGGAAATGTGTTTGGAGGTCTGCGTGGCGCAAAGTGCAGGGCAATGAGGAAGAGAGGGGGGGCAGGAGGGGAGGGAGGGCTGTGTGCAAAGACCTATCATCAGCAATCGTCCCTACTCCTGCTAGAGCCCTGAAGGGGTCATAACCCTCGTCTCCTGCCCTGCATGGTAACTCCCCCCCATTACAGAGGAATGTCCATTCACGCGGGGCACCTCCATTATCCCTGAGCCGGAGAAAATGGGGTTGCTTTTAACAGCAAATTAGTGACTTGATAATGAGGTCACATGTGGTGTTGGCACACTGAGGCCATAAACAGATGCCTCTCCTGCCCTTACTTCATTCCCTGCAGCATTAGTACATCCTCCTCCTCTGGCTGCGGATCAAATCCTGCTGCATCTCACCACATTTGCAACAAAGTGTCACAGAAAGCGCACAATGCTTCATGTCACATGCTACATGTATGTTACACCTGCATGATGTTATAAGTTTGCACATTGTAATTATTCTATCTGATGAAATACTGGCAGAGGAAAATATTTTCATCTCATGTCTGGGTGTGGAGAAAGCACAGAGCTATATTTCATACCTGTGCACCTTGGGTAAATTGGATCAGCTTTATGGATGTGATGCAGTATTGCTGTTGCATTATCTTAAATGCACAAATATGACAATCGCCGCACTGGGACAATGCATTCCAATTTCAACATGGTAATCACAGCAGGGAAATGGCAATACACCTGCACCATCATATCGACATATCAGCGCAGAAAAAAGAAAAATGCTTGTACCTTTAACTGCAGCTGTGCTGAAAAATTTCTCTGAGCTGGCATCGGAGACCTGGAAAAGAAGAGACTGGAATTAGAAAAATATTACAGTATCATATAATTTCTCACAGAAATGTCAAAACTCGCAATAACACTGACTGAGAGGATATTATTGGCTTATTGTAAATCATTATTATGCTTAAGTATGCTTAAATGTGTTGTTTTAAACTGTTATTTAAAACAACACATTTAATTCTGGTTTAATATATAAATAAAATCATTTGTACCAGAGCTATGTTCTCAATATAACAATCTTCAGAGACAAATTTAATCCAATTTAAGCCAAGGCATATCCTGTGTCTGCATCTTGTCATGACCAAAATTATGTCCAGAATCATTTGGGAAACCTGAGCATCATGATCAAAACCAAGCCTGGATATGAGACTGAAACAAAACAAGTGGCTCTTCATATTGAAGCCACTTGGTGGCACTGTTGCTCCGTGACACAACTCCATCCCTGCTGCACAGCATCTGTGTTAGAATTAAATGTGCAGTGACGGGATTTAAACCTGAATAATAAAAGGCTTATAGGTGAAAATACTGAGTCACAGATTAATTATATTTCAACCATGGCATCTAAGTGAAAGATTGCTATATTATAAAGTAACTACAGGTTGCAAGGACAGGAAATAAACAGGACAACACCCACTGAGCTGCACATGGGAAGAAGACTTGACAGACAGGTTTCTCTGAATAAAATTAATTTCTCATAACTGGTTTTGTTGAGTTCCTCACTTTCGATTTATTTAATGCAAAATTCTAAACAATTAGATCCAATTTTACACCCTTTATCTTGACAGCAGGGTTGTATTCTCTGGTGATATAATAACCTTAATGAAAGGAATATTAAAAATCCAGTGACAGCCCGGTTGGAGGCTCATGTCTTTTACCCCGACCTGTGTGTTATTAAAGCTGTAGGAGAAGGTTTATAATAACAATATCAAAATGAAAAAAAAGTTGTAATGGACAACTAAATTAATGTTGTCTTATTGTTGGATATAAAAGCGTCATGAATCAGGTATCCATTCACTAATGCAACACTGACGGAATGTAAACAATGAAAGCTGCAGAATAAATGACAGCATAGGAGCTGGCATTAAAATGGTAACCATTATAAAAATTCCACTCGGCCGTTTTGCACACGATCACACACAATGAAATCTAAGATTATAAGCGGCTCAGAGCCAGCGCGCATACCTTTGATGTGGCAAGGTTAGCAAGAAGGCAAATAAGTCAGGATATTACTTTCTCGGTCTGGTAAATATGGCGTCGTTTCACATTCTGCTTTTCAAATAATATAATCCACACAAGAGGCGGCGAAGTCTACTCCGTTTAAATTGAAGACAGCCATGCGGAGAAAGAAGAAGCCTTTCCAAGAAAAAAAAAAATCCAAAGCCGTTCACAAAGCTACTGCGCCTTTTGGACAAAGGGAACCATGTGTCTCGCCGCGGAGAGCTTCTGCAACAGCACTGAGGCGACGAGAGAGAGAGAGAAAAAAATCCCCTTGATCCACCTTTTCTTTCCTTCCTCCAGACACAATGTGATTTTTTTTCACGTATATGCTCCTGTCAGAAATATCCGTGAGAGGTACCCAACAGGATCCGGGAGGGTTTGTGTGTCGGTGCGCAAAGAGGGGCTGCGTCCGACGGAGCGAACCAATCCAACAAAGCGCACGGCCAGTTTCCTCTGTGGAGACAGAGACGAAGCCAAATCACACAAGCTGTGAGACAAAAACTTCACAAGGTGTAAGCCCGCTGTCGCTGTGTCTTCAGCTGCAGAGCCTGTCCGCCGCGCTCTCTCTGACGGATCCCGTTGGTAGGCACACAAGAGCCTCTCCCCATCCGCTACCAAGCACCAGACAAACTCCCATTCATCCAGCGACTGACTACCCGACTGCTGCTGCTGCTGCTGCCTTCACGGTCGGGTCCTCCCACTTCCTGATTTCCAGGCGGACTTGGATTCAACCTCAGTCGTGCTCCTTCAGAAGACAAACATGTTTTTGGCGGCTTCTGGAAAGCTTGGAGCTCGATTGCAGAGGTGCACATCAGTGCTTTTACCTTTTGCGTAAATGGCGCGCAAAAGGAGAGGCAGCGGCGTACCAGAGCTAGATAAGGAGGCAGAGAGAGAGAGAGAGAGAGAGAGAGAGAGAGAGAATGAGACAGAGAGAGAGAGAGAGAGAGAGAGAGAGAGAGAGAGAGAAAGGACAAGAGGGAAGAAGAGAAAGGAAGGAGGGAGGGAGGGGAGAGCGGAGGCAGAAAGATATTCTTTCTTTCACTCTGTACTGAGTGAGATGATGTCAGCCCCTAATGAATTCCCCAGTAGGGTGCTGCTACCGTGAGGGGAAGAAAAACAAAACGCTCCTTTATGAGCAGCATGCACCTCCTCGCAGCCCACAGGCTGGTCTTCCTGTTGGATCAACTCCCACTCCACTGGCCTGAAGGGAGGTCAGCTGCTAATATAAAAAGCACTTTGGGTCATTCAGCCTTCAATTTGAGCTTTGAGCGCTCCATGGCCCACCCTGACGGACCTAAAAGCTAACAAGCTTCCACCACTGACACCGAAGACATAAATCATGAGTACCACGTTTATAATTTGGTGATAACTGAAGGGATTTTTTCTTAGCTTGCCCACCCAGCGGCACAAAAACAGCCCTGCTGGAGCTGGCAGAGCTCAGCCTCTTGCTCCGAGGACCCACCTCCGAGTCGTTTCCCAGTATTGATGCCACAGAGTGTGTTTTTAAAAGGGATCACATAGATTTTAGCAGGACACTATCCTGTTAAGATTCACACTGCAGGCCTGAAAGTAACATTTACCCGAGAAGCGACAGCACTCATCCGTCTTCGCCTCGATCCGACACATTGGAAGAATCCTCATCTAATGCTGGACATTCCTGGAAAAATCCCCTTGATGGTGCAAACCCGAGCATCCTACAGCTTGTCTAATGAGCATTAACCCACTGGCTGGGAGGTCAATAGATGTACAATAGAGTCACATTGCAAAGTCTTTCCCTGCCAGTTGAGCCCAAGCAACCACAGAGCAGAAAACAGACTTAGCTCATAGCTGAGATGCTAATCCGTCCCTCGGTAACAGAGAGGCAGAGGGCCCGTTGGCTGGCTGGGACGGCCTTACAAACATGAAGTCATGGGAAATGAGATATACAGTTGTCTGAGATTCAAAGTGGCAAAAAAAATCCTCACAGATCAACACAACAGCACTGTCCTCACAACTGCAGTCACATTCTTTGTCTGCTCGGGCTGTTCTCATGAACTGTTTGTTTGAAAAGTAATGCACTGTTTCGTAGTTTTCCTTCGAACTTGTGTCCGGTGATGTAGTATAAAAGCCACTACAGGGTGGGCAGTGGAGGGATCAAACAAACAAACCCGCACTGCAAATTATTTGGTTCTTACCAAGATAAAAAAAACTTAGATTTAGAAGTGTTAGATAATTTATCTTTTTTTAAGAGTTAATTTCAACTTTACGCTATAATATTATTTCTAGATTTAACAATTTCAATTCAAGAAATCTTGTCAAGTGATATTATCGTGCTGCATGGACAGATCATTTCACTTCCTTTTTGAGTACCTTTTCCCTCAGATTTAGTGTTGTTATCTTGTTCCCTTTTTTGCAGTGCGTCTTTCAAACAGGAGACCAGCGTTGGTGTCCAGTTGGAAGTTAATTACTGATGTTTTTGATATAACCCTAACCCTGTCCTTTTTTCCTAACCATAAACAAGTAGTTTTGGTGCGTAAAAATAACCAAATGTTGTGTTTTAAAAGCTTGTAGGATATCATGTGAGAAAAGAGTTTAGTGAGACTGAAAAATGTACATTTAGTAGAAAATCCTTTATCCATATCTAGTTCCAACCGGCCTGGCATAGCTGTCCATGGACAAACTGATGACATGCAGAAGAAAAAATGTGAAGTACCATCAGGGGGTGGGAGGGATTGGCCTCAGGTGGCCGGTTAAAGTCCAGCCACTTGGTTCAGTTACAGAGGATAAAGGCTGTTGTCACAAAGGGCCTGGGAGAAGGAGCAGCAGGAGCAGCAGGAGCAGCAGGAGCATGTGTTCACCAAGTTCCTGCTATGCACCCTTGTATGTCCCACAGATGTATGCACTGTGCATTGAACAACTTAAACTAATGAAGTAATTAACCTCTGGCTTACTGTTGCTCACAGGCTGTGGGAAAACATCTTTGATAACCACAGTGACATTATGTAGCTGTACAGTTCCACGGTTCATGCAGCAGGAAACGCAGTAAATCTTGTCTAAAATTAGTTGCAAATGTACCAACTGTGGTTACATGTAATTAGATCACAGGGGCTCTTGCGTTTGAAGCGGTGATTGTGATGAAACATCAAGAGCGTATCGTGGTTTGGCTTCAAAAGCGTGACATGGCTGGCTTCAAGATATGTATTTATACGACTGCCACCGACAGAAAATGGCTACCAGTCGTTTTTTCACAGGGCCTGTGCACCAGCCCGCTATGAACGAGCTGCTGTTCTCCATTTTAAATGGTCATTATCAGATTTGAGAGAACCACAAGTCTGTGATTACAGCCACACTGCCAAACAATCGGCGTCTGGATCTCTCGCTGCACATTATTTTTAATTCAAATAAAACGATGACAGAGACGAACACACATTAAAATGAGAAGCCTGGACAGTTTCACGTGGAAAAACATGGTCTGTGTGAGAGAATGAAGCACTGAGATCAAACACAATGTCTTGATGTATGCTATGTATCTCAGTAATTGCTGTCTGGGCACGTAAGTTCTGTCTATAGACCATCAGCTCTGCACTGACATTTTGTCATCTTTTATTCCTTTTTTTGGACTGTGATTCTTCACTTCAAAGAAACCAGAGGCATGTTTGTCTCTCCCCCCACAACCATGGTTTAATTTTACAGGAACTCTCTCCTAGATTACAATCACAGGGGACCAGCTCGCCTTTATGAGCCTTCCTGCCATTATGCCAAATCTACCCTCGTTTAAAATATTACTGATAAGTGTAACATGAGTGCTGGCAATGTAATATGTTAAAAGCTCTTATTACGTTTGCCTGTTGACTCAGAGCCCTCTCGTTGCTTTACGGGGGCTAAAAAGAGTCTCATGATTCAAACTAGGATTGGTTGCAGAGGCCAGGAAATGGAAAACGAATTTTCATAATGACTCCGAACAGAGCCGTCATGAGTGTTGAACATTCGTCATTTCAGATGGGGTGAGTGTTTCAGTATTACAGTTTCACCTCACAGTAACATCTTTGTGAGAATAAAATAATCTAACTCCTGGGCTAGACAAAGGGAGAGACGGTAGAATGTGTGTACCAAATATCATGGCAATTCATCCAATAATTGTTGTGACATTTCCCTCAAAACCACAAACATGAACCTCATGATGGTAGGACAGGAAACATCAGGGGATCATCAAAGTCATAAGGACACATCATCTCATGAAAATGTGCCAATCCACAGAGTAAATGGAGACGTAATTCACAGTGGATATGAAAACTATTTTGCCTGCTGGTGGCGCTAGATGAAAAGTCAGGGGAATGAAAATCCCGTTGGTTAATCCCCTGAGGAACACAAATGCATGTACCAAGTCCAACGGCAATCTAAATAGTTGGTGAGACATCTCGCACTGTCTGTGTAGGAAGGAAGGACAGGATGGATGGATGTGTGGATGGGTCAGATAAACATGACTTTCACCCAGGAGATTTGGCAAGTTAGGGGGAAAAACGGCTTCAAGTGTCAGGATTACCAAAGTTATTAGGATTCATCTTCTGGGGATCATGAATGTCAAACAAAGCAACAACAATTTTCATCAATCAAGTCATTGTTGAGGCATTCAGTTGGATATTGGGGTGGTGGATGGGTTGAACAAGCTGTGTGAACACAGAAATAAAACATTTTTTAACTTCAGTTACGTTGTTTTTTTACGGAAGGTACGTGAATAATTTTTTTAATATAACTTACGTTTTTTACGAAACTTGCGGTAGTCACGTGACCCTTGTTACTACTTCACTTCCGGCCTTTAAGTACATTTATTTACTGTTTAAACTGTATTTTATAATGCCTTACTGGAATGTTTTTGCCCTAAACCTAAGGTCAGTGGTTTTACAACATAAATCAACAGAAACTGCAGTCTTTTTTACAATTGTGGACCGTACGTGTGTGTTATTTTTAAAAATGCGCCGCTGCAACGCGAGCCCTGGCGAGCCGCGTTACCTTAATATGTGTCTATGTGCCGTAATTTGTGGTACTGACACCAGACCTCTTCTACTGTTTATGTTGGAGAACTTGTTGTTCAACCATACCATCTTAATAAAAGGTAAAAAGCCCCATAATCTAAAAAAAAGAAATGCTACATATGCACTATATTTCCACACAGTATTAATCCTGAGAATACAATTTTATGTCCTTTAAACAAAGAATAAAACAGGTGAACTAAAAGAAAAACACCACGTGGCAATTCATATTTTATCAATATCAAGTTTCATGTGGAGATTTGAACACATGGAAGATCATGTTTCAGTGGATATTCACACACAATAATTTGACTGTTGGAATGAACAAAATAATGCCTGTTATAAAAGCATGTACTGCACACAGTTCAAAGTAAATAAAACCTGTTTTACATGGTTTTAAAACGATACAAATCCCAGTCTTGTCAGAGGAGGGGGTGGGATTAGATCACACCCTGCTTGTTGCTGAAGATCTGAAATGTCCAAATGTTGCAGTGCAATCTAAGAACTGTGAAATTCTTCTAATTGCACACACGTAAACCCACACACTTGGAAATGCCAACATCTCCTCTTCTCGCAGGCTTTTGAGGGCGGCGTGAGGATGTTTTTTTAAATTAATTTTATTTATTTATTTATTTTTTTACAGTCATTACATCCGACCTTATCTCTCAGAGCCTGCACTGGGTTGTCAATGACAACTGGCTCTAATCTCTACCCCCTCCCGACAAGCAGCACTGACAGGCCCTTTCTTCCCAATTCCTCAGACACGTAGCCAGACATAAATTAATCTGTCACTCATTGCTAGCATTAATGTGGGGATGACACACGGCTGTGCATGCAAACACACACACATAGAGACAAAGACAAATGAACCCAGCATTAAAATCCGTTATACAAACTGGGACACCATAGCATGCCAAAAGTGGAAAAAGCCTTTGGAAAAGCTGACAGTCTTTTCTCTTAAACTGCATCAATCAAATACCCTGACAGAGAATGAGAGATTTAAGGACTTGTGAATTTCCATTAGCCTTGCCACAGACATGCTTTTCAATAATAAGCCCATAAATAACAATGCCAAAAATGCATCTCCACTTTTCATATCTGTGCCCACTTATTCTAACCAGTGTGTAGCACGCAGGAAGTGATTGGCATTCTGGGAACATTTCAGAAGATTGACGGACACAGGGATGAAATCGTCTATCTGATCCAATGACGATACGCCTAAAAGCAGATTCTTTTTGTTATAATAAAGCTTCCTGAGCCGAGAGATATGAAACTCACATCATACGTCAGCCGAGGAAGCAGTGGAAAAGTATTTCTTCCGGTTGTTAAAAGCCTGTAGAGACTGTGTTATCTGCTTATCTGTATCTGCTTATCTCCCGTGGTCTGTGAAAGCAGGCCGGGGCCATAGGAGTTCAAGATAAATGGCCTGATCAATGGCAGACATTATCTGGATCTGGTAGGCAATAATCAGATCCAGTTGACATTGCGGGCGCAGAAAGAACTAGCCTGTCAGCGGGAACAAACCCACTTCACTGGCCATCAGTCTCATGTCGCTGCCGTGGGACTTACTGTGGAAAACAATGCAGACACGAAAATTGGTTTAACCTTCCCTGCCTCAAATGCTTTAGTTACATCCCTAATGCAACCCCCCTCCAACACACATACACATACACACACCCTCAGCACTAGTCTGTCCACTCACAAGAGAAATGGGAGACCCTTTTTCCTAAATTACAGACATTGCCGTGGAATGTGGGCTGTGGGCTGCGATGCCGTGGATAATTTCAGACCAGTCAATCACTCCCTCCCCTTCTAACAGAAAGGAGCATATGTGCTACACGCCTCAAAACACACATGCACACCAAAACACACACACACACACACACACACACACACACACACACACGCACGCACACCAGCATGCATATTAGGCACGATTTACCTTTAACATTTTCATTTAATGTCATTTTAATTACTTATTCCCAAAACCAAAGCCAAATTATTTTAAAGGCCAAATCCGTGTCTTTATTTATAGCGCTGTCACTCAATGTTTACACAGAGATTAAATGGACTGAGGAAATGAATTGTCTCCAGGCTCGTGACAGGGAAATCTGAATTTCAATGTGCTGTATTTTAAGAGATTTGTTTGCGATGTTGACTTTCATCTCTACATCACGTCGATGTCCGTGTAAACAAGATCCTGTGCCGCTTGTCATACAAATTCATTGATAAGATTATTCAGTGTAACCTCATCAAGCTAGTGTCATTTGATCTCAATGACAAAAAAAGCAGGATTATAAGCCTCTTTAAATTTGACCCCAATTTTCTCTCTGAAGCTTTACAGTGGAGCCATATCCCAGACAGACAAAACATTCCGAACAGATAACCCGCTGCATGACGAACCCCCAGCTTTAATTTTTTCTCCCTAATCTGCATGTCTTTATATTTGTGGAGACCCAGCAGACATCTACAACCAAAGAACCGTGGCGCTGGAACCCCCCGCGAGGCCTCGACTTAATACTAAGCAAGAGCAACTGCGCTGGCAGGGATAATATTTTCCCTTTTTGTTTCTTTCTTCTCAGTGGCGCGATGGGAGCGAGGAGACAAGGGGAGGCAGGGAGATAAAGGAGGAGGAACTGGAGAGGAAGAGAGCGGGAGAAGAAAACAAAACAGGAGGAGACGGCGAGAGACAGACAAGACGGAGAGGGGGAAGGAGCCAAACAGGGAGGTAGCGGGGAAGAAAAGGAGGGGAGAGAAACAGCCTGCTGTGTTATTTAAAAAGGAATGACTACAGGAAAGCACTGAGGAAATCACCACTAAGGCGTTGTATTAAAACCTGTCTGACCCTCTGCAGACCCCCCGAGCGATTCGCCCGGCTGGAGGAGTATGGTCGGAGGGATTAGGCCTCTGAAACGCTCCGTCAAGACCATTCTGTCAGGCACCAAAGGAGACAGCCCCAGTCATCCACCCACACCCCCCTCACTCCACTCAAACAAGCCTCTCCAAGGCTCTCTCTGTGCTCAACAGCTCCAGAGTGGGGGCCTGATGATAGGCTCTCTAGGGGGACACAAGATGGGCCACGGACATCAAAAGCCAGCAGGGTGACAGACAGCAGGGAGGTCTCTCCCCGCCCTCCCCCAGCCTTCCCTTTTTTCCCTTTCTGTCGCTGTCCTTCTCTCTCCCTCCATCTCATCCCAGGCCCCGCTGGCCATTGAGGGGTTTCTAATTGCATTTCGCAGGGTCTGAGCTAAATAAGGTCGTTGTTCTGTCTGCAGCAGTCCCCCTGCTGTGGGGCTGAATGATGGAAGGGAGAGAAATGGGCAGTTTAGGCCCATTTGAGAAGAAAAAAAAGGACACGAGATGCTCGGCGTGTCACAAGAGAGGGAGATGATCTGCGACCCATCGCGGTGAAAATGGAATGCCGATTGTGTGTTGGTTGACAGGTGATCCGTGCCGTGTCGCCTCAAGAGTTCCTCGGAATAGGATCATTCTCAGCAGAAACATGAATGCCAGGGGCCTTCTATAGTTTGTGTGATAGGAGGGACATGAGATCAGGCGGTGCTGCGATTCGCTGCAGGTTTGTGCGGCAGAGGGAGTGTCACTCACATGGCCCCTTTGTGTGACGTCATGCGGTTTACTATAGCTGCCCAGTGTAATACAGGAGACTTTATATTTTCAGTTATTGTTTTCTGTCAGAGCACTTTTATGATTCCGACATCTCCAACCGCACTTGAAGGAACCGTCACAGCAGCAAGACAGAAAATGACACGGCTGCTGTGTGCTGGAGCTTGTTGTACCAAACACGCTAAGTGCTTGTGTTTTATTTTTCATCTTTATCGTTTTTTAAACTTTCTTTTACCAAAGTTGTTCCTCCTCCCCTTCTCATGGCAGTCATACTGGCAGGGACGTTGCTGGCCACTGCAGAGTGATGGTCAGACTGCATTTCTACCAAAATTTAGTCAGTTTTAGCTTTTTTCGTTGCAGGTTGCCTTGTTATATTTCAGCAGCTCCTGCAGCCCAAACACACTACACCCCCCTCATATGAAGGGGGTTTCGTGCGTTTTGATGCACCGCCAAATCTGGTCTGGAGAAGTTAGGGTGTGTGAACATGTGTCTTGCAGGGAGCATCTATCATGAGCCGCCCCTCTGCTGCTCACCCCCCTCTGTGAAACACTAGAACATGGGAGAATGCTAGAACAAGAGGAAGACTGAGTGTGTGTGTGGAAGTGAGTGTGTGGAAACAGGGGCAATTTCTCTGTGAATCCCCCCCCGCTTTCCCCTGGCGGAGCCCATACAACGGAAAAGTGAGCTGGTGGTTTGTGACCTACATGTGGAGCTGGTTGAGGGCCAGAGACTGGGGCCACGACTGGACTGCAGGGGGCCTGTCTGTTGACAAGAACGGGAGGCCTTTTCTGCTTTGAAGCCCTGTATATTTAAATATTTCATGACCCCCTCATCTCAAGCCCCTTTTATCAGATTTGCACTCTGGCTCGTGGCTGCCTTTCATTAATAGCTCAGCGAGAGGAGTTAGTGTCGATCTAATGCCCCCATCAGCGAGGCAGATCTGAGGGAGCCTCTTCCGTACCCGGGCCCTTTTGGCACTCCGCATATCTGGAAGACGATCTCGTTAAACGCTAGTAACAATTACACCAATTACAGATAAGCCTAAGTGTGTCAAAGCCACAACATGATGTTTACAATGATTAGCATGCGGCGTTATCAGCGGGGATGGCAATCAACGATAGTGCCGAGTGCTTCACAAGATCACAGGGCTCTTTATCTGTCACTATCGATAACAGGCCACCGGCTGAAGACAGACCTGAGCGGAGCTGTCATGTTTGGCACCAGCTCTCGCTGCTGGTACCCAGCGCCAGTTAAAGTAAAGCAGGTTTGACGGAAGACTTTACAAGATGTCATGGGAGCAGAACAATGATATCACATGAAAGAACATCACAGCTTGCCACACCCTTATTCCTGTTCATTATCGTCAAACGCATCAGAAAGAAACACATTAGGATGTCAGTGAAGCACTCATGACTCTACTCTTGCGGTAAACAATCCTGCTTATCAGATCGGCACATGTGGACGATGTGTTATGTGTTTCCAGCATTGAAGTGGTGCACGGCGTGGGCCAGTAGATTTCCACGCGGGCGCGTGCTGGCATGGTGCGGGGCACCAGTCTGGAAATGTGTCTCTGTGGCTGGTGACCGTGACATAAGGCCCCGCTTGTCTGCTTGTAATAGAGATGCCTTTGAGAGCGGCCTGCATCTGCCCGCGGGACACATTCCACGCTTTCCTCCACAAACTCTGCGCCGCCGCCGGGCTCTGGGTCCTAAATGTGCACATTGTGCGGCTGCCCCGCTGGCCGCCTGACAGCAGCACATTCACCATGGGGTTATTTGAGTGGACCCAGGCTCCCAGGGTGCAGATAGAGCGTGTTCTCTCTCTGCAAGTGTGTGATTCATGAACGGGTGTTTTGTTTGTGTTTATATAATTGTGGTAAACGATCCACCTTAAGAGTTTGTTTTTGCTATTAAAGCAATACCAGGAGAGGCATAAAGTGGTGCCAGTGTGTGTGTGACGGAACGGTGACGTGAACTTAGATGTGCAGTTTCAGCATGAAAGCGAGTTTGTGGCCCCGGTGTCAGTCGGGGCCACAGGGGACCGTCAGCACGAAGGGCCACCCAGGCAACATCCAGCGCTAAGCCCAATCATCAGTGCCTGTCTCAGCTCAGCTTATCATGTAGTGTGTTTACCAACACCGAGCTTGAACAAGATGATCTGGGGCAGCTTGCTGTCTGTCTCACTCTCGCTCCCTGACACACACACTAACACACACACACACACACACACACACACACACACACACTCACAGAGTCTGTAAGAGGATTTGCACTGGCAACAGGGACAGGCGGCGTTGCTTATCCAGAGAGGAAGCTGCAGCACCACACACACAGCTTGACCTCTCCCCACATGCCTGAATACACAGGTAAACACACACACACACACACACACACACACACACGGGATCCCCTGAAGGGAACTGTGGTTTGGCCCGGCCTTTGCTGTGTCCCCTGACATCGTGGTAAACAGTTTGTTGTATAATAAAGTTTTTAATTCAGGCTGATGAATGAACAATACTGCGGTCCACAGTGATCACACTCTTTTAGCCAAATATGCTTCAGGCTCTGTGCTAATGGGTTGAACATAGTCTAAACTCAACAGTAAAACAACAAACCTTTATTCCCACCGTAATTAGACTGTTCAGCTGCAATAATGCAGCATGTCCTTTTATGTGTTCAGACGAACTTTGTAACAATAAAACACAAAAAAAATCAAGCTACTAACTCGCAGTCTGCTCTTCTACATTCATTGTTGTCTGGATGGCACATGAAACCAATATTTGAAATGCCTTTTCATCACATCTTTTAACAATGTTTTTTTTTATCTCGTCGTCATTTGAAAGTCTTTTTGCGAGCTTCCACGATAAGGTTTTGAATGGAATTGGTAGTAGGAGCGGCGCTGGCTGTGTTTTCATCTGCTGTCTACTGATTAGTCTGCTTCGTTGGCTAAATTGTTGCGTGATAACAGAGGGCGGTTGGTTGGCTGGCCCTGAGGAAGTCATTCAGAGGGAGTTCACTGACTCTCTGACCAGGGATATTAGAGGAGCGTCTTTTAGTCATGCTCCATGGAGCCCAGGCTCTGACTCCACTGACGCCTCTGCTCTGCGAGGGAATCTAAGAGGAGCGGAGAGGCCTGCAAACACCTGTCACCACTAACGCTGCAGGCACAATAACACCTGACACTGCCCGGGACTTCACGCATGGAGGGCCACACATACAGAACATACATGACATACATAACATTTCCTCTGTAGAGCCATATGCGGGTGATCGGCATGTATGTATTGCTGAAAATAAATACAACCGAGACGTGTGATGCACAATTAATCACACCATTGCACAAAGACACACACCGTCACTGGCTGCGGGAGGTGTCCCCCTGAGGCCCCTGAGGTGACAGATGTGTCAAAACAACATATTGGTTTTGCTCCTCTTTGCTGTGGTGTTGCTTTGTTCCTTTATACTAAAAAAACATTGGATCTGATTTGCTCTGCATACTGCTGATGCATTTTTCACGAGTTACTCTGAAAACACCATGTACCTTGACATTAAAAAGCAATTTAGCACTCTCAGGATTAAAAGCGCATGTTAAATTGAAGGCTACACTTGGCGTGGGCATGAAAAATTGAGTGGCTCCTTATATTAACCAGGTTGAGCGCTGCACACAGCATTTAGATAGACGAAATGGAATCTTTTAGCATTACTAATTCATCCACAGGAGAGCTGTGGTTGAGACGTTGTGCACGATTCTACCGTTACACTGCTGAATACAAACATTAGCCGGCTCGCTGTTGAAGCTGTGCTACGTCTTGTGAAAAGTGTGAATACCAGGTGGATGTCTATCAGCAGGGATTGTTAAATGTAACCTACTTCCGTCAGTTCTCTTTCATTTCAGTTAAGCTCCGCTTTTTCTGTTCCCTTATACAAGCTGTGAACTGTCCTTCAACCCTTATTCCACAAATTCACATACTCTCCATACTTTTATACTGCGCTGGCAGAAGAAGAGAACCGCTCATATTCTACTATCAACACCTGTGATCTCTTTCCAAACTGATTTGAACCCCCGAAGCCTTTTGTGAGACCTGGTTAAAAATGAATGAGGAAGCTGTTGGCCTGTGGGAAAAAGCAGACCAGACACCCCTGTTTAAATTGGCCCTGTTTCCAAAACGTCCTCTAATGTTTCCTTTCACCACACTGAGAAAGCGATGGAAGAGAGCAGATAAAAAGAGAAGGATGAACACCCGTTTAGTGGACCGTGGCCCCACTTAAACATAATGATGGATGCTAATGATGCCCATAATTACCGTTTCTAAAATGGTGATAATTACAATTCTTTTATAGCTCTTTATCCGCGGCCCATCTTGATAATGATTGTCGGAGTGATAAACAGTGATTGCCAGTGTTTGACCTTTGAATGCACCAACATAACAAATAAAACACTGCAGAACGAGACGAGCGGCTTACTTTACATGACTTGTAACAATTACTCTAAATGGTGAGAAAAGTTATTTACCGATCCTTGTGTATAGCCTAATTACATAATAGAATAGGCATGATAGAACATCTATGTTAGATGCACTTGAAACCACATTAACTGATTTTATGGCCACTTGGGAGCATGGGAAACAAGCCGTAAGCACAACATTGATGTCTTGTTAGCAGTGTTTTAGCAAACAGTGGCTTATCTGAAAGTCCTGTAACAAAAGCAGTCAGTTCAGTCAGAACTATAAACTCTATTCTTAAAAATATTGTGACGCTGTGTACATCAAAACAGAATGCATCAAATTTAGAATTCACAGTGTATAGAAGTTTCAGTTACGGCATCAAATACACTGTCTGTAGGAATATAAAATGATCACACTTTTATTTACATTATAGACAACTTTTTTGGAATAGTCACATTTTATGTTGGACTAAAGGACTAAAAAAGACACAAAATGACCAAAAATGACACAAAATGACTAAAAAAAGACACAAAATGACTAAAAAAAGAAACACGACTAAAAAAGGCACAAAATGACACAAAATGACCA
The DNA here is from genome assembly GCF_030273125.1 of Centropristis striata. Taxonomy (NCBI): domain Eukaryota; kingdom Metazoa; phylum Chordata; class Actinopteri; order Perciformes; family Serranidae; genus Centropristis; species Centropristis striata. The sequence goes on from NC_081531.1 coordinate 7,849,352, forward strand.
AAAAAAGACACAAAATGCCTAAAAAAAAAGACTAAAAAAAGACACAAAATGACTAAAAAATATACAAAATGACCAAAATTGTTACGCTAAACACACAAGATACAAATAAAATAGAGTCCCACTAGAATAAAAACCAGAGTTGGATGACAGGATCACACACAATCACAAGATCACACACATTTATGTTGGTTTTTCTTTGCATCTTTTTGGTTCAAAATGTTGATCCAGTAAGTCAGAGTAAGAATCAATTATTATCAGGTCGTATAGGTGAGGTTGTGCTGAAAAATCAACAACAACGTGGCATTTAAACATGTTTTAAGTGGTGTATAAAGGCAGGATGAAAAGGATAAAAAAAAAGGAACAAAATAGCCCCAGACTTCATAGAGTTAAAATATATATCGTCATATCACCAAGCCCCAGGCCTGATATCCAGGTCCACACTCCCTCCACCCAGTGCCGTGCTGTAATGTTGGCCTGGCTCCCCTGTCACATGGCATAGATTACGCCTGTGTTATACCAAATGCCTGATAATGCAATCAAGCAGCTTTGAAGCTTGGTGATTCTCCAGTGCCTGCTGTAATGAGGGAAAAATGAAACCATTCCCTCAGTGTCTGACTAACCCTCTGATGAGACCTTCATCAGAAACAGACAGACAGGCAGACAGACAGCTTTTAAAATTAACTCATCCATCTTCAGCCATGAGCCCGAACAGGTGGAGGGGGGCAGAACACCACGTTTAGACTGGTGGAACCATCTATGGTTGTTTGTGTACAAGTAGCATCAAGTAAATCTATTCTGCCGTACAAAGTCTAACTGCAGTAACTACTCAAAGGGTAAAACTGAGAAAAACTGCTTTAAAGTTTAAAAAAAAGAAAGGTTTTTTAACAGGCCAGCCTAACTTTTTAGAAAAGAATACAATTTTAGAATACTATAGATATAGATTTAACAATTGTTCATTGTCATTGCACAGAATACAACAAAATTGGATTGCAGTCCTCTTGGTTTCTTCAGGGTTTCTATGTTTTGCACTTAACATGTAGTGATATGCTATATGAGCACTTTGCCCAGTCTTTATCAGTGAGTAACCAGACAAATAGCCTAGTGTTAGTGTATTCTACATAAAAAATACTGCGGTGGCTAATCAACTCGGGAGCCACAAAGCTCGTTCAAACTAATGGTAGAAAAAACATCATTAAGGCTATATTACACTGGGAGATTGTAGTAAACTTTTAACATGAACAGCTTATTGGTCACTGCTAGATTAGATTAGATTTATTTGTCACTGAATAGAAATACAACGAAATTCAATGCACTCACGTACTAGACTCATAAAAAACGATAATAAATAGTAAATAACAAGATACATTCTCATCACCTCAGCACTTAGTATATTCATGTCATGTCATGCATTCACTGTACCATCAACTCAATGCCATTGTATACATTAAAACAGTAGTGTAAATATATAAAGTGCAGAGCATTGCATATAGTGTCTTTATGTGCTCGTGTTGCTGCAGTCTGAAGCACTCATCATCAGACAGATCTGTGCATCCACCATCTATTCGATATTTCCTTTATCACTCTTGCTCTCCAACTCCTTAATGCAACGCACTCAGTGGCTACAATGCTCTGTCCTTCCAAGAGAATACTCAATTTATTATACGAAAAACTCTCACTATGCACTTGACCTTGTATTTCTTTTGAGCCACTCTGGAAATAGAGATGTATGTGCAGAGATGAGCACAGTTTATATAAAGAAGACCATTTGGGTTTTCAGAAACTATATTTCCTATTGGGAAATATACAATACAATGACAAATATATAATCACCACATTTGAATGGAATTCTATGTAAACTGGATCTGGGAAAGGTGGAGGCCAGTGTCCCAGAGCTGAATATGGGGAAGGTCTCTTTGAGTGGTGGTAGCCTGAGCTGGAGGAAGAACAGAGAAAGAGGTCTCTGAGGCTGCAATAGACATGTTAGATTCTCTGTTCTGAAAAAAATTTGAGCCAACTGTGTCTGTGATGCCTTTAGGTGGCTCCTCTTCAAGGTGCTTAACCTCAGCGAAAGCATCAGCTGATTTATGTTGCACTGTTTACTAAAAACATTTAAAGCAACTGATTGTCTTTGAAAATCGTAGTCATCAATAATGAAGGAACTCATTTGTTTGTGTGAAACTGACTTGAACTTGAACTTGTGGTAGCAGGAACGCAGTCCAGGAAAATGTTATTGTTTTACTTCCGGTTCTTTATTGTTCATTTCAGTTAAATACCCAGGTTAAGAAAACTCAAATTCATTGTGCACTGATAACATTTAAATTGATGGTCAGTGATCAAACTGGTCCATATTTGTCCAATGATGGCAGGAAAAAAGTGGCAGTTTTTGATGCAGATAACTAGTTTAGATGCCTGGTCATGCCCAGATAAAGCGAAATAGCAAATTAGAAGCTGGCAGTGGTGTGGTAGAAGTAAAAAATTTGATGTTCAACTCAAAGATTCTATTGCAATTATTAATATTGTTGTGTGATGATGATGTGTTGTGATGAATTGCTGGTGTGTTGTGTGAATTGCGTGTTGTGGTGAATTGCTGGTGTGTTGTGTGAATTGCTGGTGTGTTGTGTGAATTGCTGGCGTGTTGTGTGAATTTCTGGCGTGTTGTGTGAATTGCTGGTGTGTTGTGGTGAATTGCGTGTTGTGGTGAATTGCTGGTGTGTTGTGTGAATTGCTGGTGTGTTGTGTGAATTGCTGGTGTGTTGTGTGAATTGCGTGTTGTGGTGAATTGCTGGTGTGTTGTGTGAATTGCTGGTGTGTTGTGTGAATTGCTGGCGTGTTGTGTGAATTTCTGGTGTGTTGTGTGAATTGCTTGCATGTTGCGATGACTTGCTGGTGTGTTGTGATGAATTGCTGGTGTGTTGTGCGAATTGCTGGTGTGTTGTGTGAATTGCTGGTGTGTTGTGATGAATTGCTGGTGTGTTGTGTGAATTGCTGGTGTGTTGTGTGAATTGCTGGTGTGTTGTGCGAATTGCTGGCGTGTTGTGCGAATTGCTGGTGTGTTGTGCGAATTGCTGGTGTGTTGTGCGAATTGCTGGTGTGTTGTGTGAATTGCTGGTGTGTTGTGGTGAATTGCTGGCATGTTGTGGTGAATTGCTGGCGTGTTGTGTAAATTGCTGGTGTGTTGTGACGAATTGCTGGTGTGTTGTGTGAATTGCTGCTGTGTTGTGTGAACTGCTTGCATGTTGTGTGAATTGCTGGTGTGGTTTTTACTTCAGGGCCACCATAGTTCCTGCTACTGTGTACATACCTTGTATACACTTATATAATGGATACACAATGTATTATTTTGTATAGATGCAGTCATTTTTTATTGCTAGGATACTAAAAGCTTATTTTGTGTGTGTCGGTTTGACCCCTTAGTCCAGATCACTGCAGGGTAATAATGCCCCTCAGGAGCTGTGAGGCCTGATATCACCCTTCTCAGCAGTGATGGCTATCATTGTGGCTAATATAACCACACAGTATGTACCCAGCTGGACACACACACACACACACACACACACACACACACACACACACCAACGGACACACACCTTGAAGATGGATGCCTCCTGCACTTCCCTGATCTCATCTTTATCTGAGCTTTAATAAAAACCAATAGATACAACAGCCCAGTGCAGACACATCAGCAGCCTGTCTGCTCTGAGCTATGACCCTCCCCGCTCTTCTCTTTCTTCCTCAAACACACCGTCTATCCGTCTGTCTGTCTCCGTTTAGCTGATGATTCATGACTGCTGATCGATGGCAGCTCCTGTGTCATTTCTAACAACTGTTAACTTGTGATTATTTGGCTGACACCTGACAGAGGCGGCCCCTGGGGACCAGGGATTTGGACATGGAGGAGCAAGAAGGATGCTGGCTGCCTCCCACATGAAAAGCCAAGAACAAAGCTGGCAGTATGCCCCCAACAAAACCCAATGTTTGACCTCAAACTCCCACTGAACACAGAGCAAATGGCTGTATACTTGTTATAGTTGCAGAAGGGAATGTAATCCTGCTGGTGCAGATGAGGTAGGAAATACAAATGTTATGTGTGATATCCTAATGACAGAAGACAATTTAACCCATAAGAACCCATGGTGACACCCGTGTAACAAACACTTTAAATGTTCTTGAATCTCCCATATTCAGCTTTATGTTTCACATTAACTCATTAAATCCCTAAGCGACACATACTCAACACCCTGGTGTGGTGGTCATGTGACTGGAAACAGAAATGTGAAAAAGTAGCTAATTTCAAAAAGCTTTTTTTTTGTTACGAGGCTAAGTTTAACCCATTTAACAATTATATTCTGTTCATAGGGTATCCTGTATTGCATTTAACCCATTATTTTGAAGTAATATATGCCCTGCTGTTCAATTTAAAGTACATTTGACCAAATGTAAACAAAAAATAATCCTATCCTATCCCGTCACAATTTTGATAAATGTTGTGGAGATGCAAAGAAAAGGGCAAATTTGTGTTTCTGTAAGCAGAAAAGGTGTCTAATTTATTTATTTTAAAATAAGAAATATCATAAACATGAATACCATAAACGCCCAATGTATCGTATATGTCACATCACAGATCTTTGACATTTAGGGGTAGTATTTTTTTTAAAAACATCATAAATGTGTTCTATGTGGTCCACTTGGTCTGTGGTATATCCCCCATAATTTTCCTTTGAGGATAAATAGGTCTGGGTTCTTATGGGTCCATCTCATAGAGTTTAGATGGAGATACTTTCAGTGGTATGACTGATTGATGAAGGCTTTTATCAGTAAAGAAGATCAGAAACAGCAGACTTTTTGACCAAACTCAAGTGTAACTAATAACATTATTAAAGGCTCTATTCCATTAAGATGCACTGGTTCCTATGCTGTTATTATACAGGCATGGAAAAATGATTGGACCACCCTTGTTTTCTTCAAGTTGTTGTTCATTTTCATGCCTGGTACAACTTAAGGTACATTTGTTTGAACAAATATAATGATAACAACAAAATAGCTGATAAGAGTTTAATTTAAGAGCTGATATCTAGACATTTTCCATGGTTTTCTTGATAATGATTTTGGTTATTATCAAGGAAACCATGAAAAATGGCTAGATATCAGAGTGTTCAGTGATTATATTTAATTTCTGTTGCTGTTGTAGTTTTATACTCATACAGTCGAACACTTTTCTGCAATATTTCTGCTGTGTTTCAGATGCAGTAAATCAGTTTCCTTAGCTTGCCATCTTGATTTTATTGTTTCTGTGTTTGTTTCCTGCTTCGTTTTGTTTTGTTTTGGGATGAAATGTTTTCTATATTCCCCATGGGATGAACTGATCTGCACAAATTAACAAGCTGCATAGCTTCTGTGTTTTTTTTCTCACCACATTTTTTTATGAAACAGTTTTTTTTAGCACTTTGATTTTATGTTTTATCACTCTGCAATTAAACAAACATGAATAATACATGCTCAACCAGAAGCTGTGTATAGATTAGGTACTTGAAAGGCATTTAATGAACAGGCCGAGAAACAAGTAGGACTATAACTACAACGACTACAATGTTTCTGTCATAATACGTTCCTTTTTTCCATTGCACTGTTTCAAGACTAAACCATTGTGTTGGATAATGTTCCAGTATTTTTTCAATACAAGCAAAGCAGACAAACACCTGCCATGTACAGTCATGGAAAAATATTAAACCAGCCTTGTTTTCTTTACTTTATTGTTCATTTTAATGCCTGGTACAACTAAAGGTGCATTTGTTTGGACAAATATAATGAAAACAACAAAAAATAGCTCATAAGAGTTAAATTAAAGCGGATATTTAGCCATTTTACATAGTTTTCTTGATAATGATTTTGGTTATATATTAAGAAAACCATGTAAAATGTCTAGATATCAGCTCTTAAAGTAAACTCTTGTACCAGGCATTACAATGAACAAGAAATTGAAGAGAAAAAAATGGTCGAATATTTTTTCCATGACTGTATATATGTATGACTTCAATACTCGAAGGACGAGTGCTCATACTGCACTTACACACAGTTATCATACCAAGCTATTGTATACTGTGCATGCATACCTTACATCAAATAACAACAACATAATGTAGCTGCAAGACAGCAACAACAACAACACAATCCCAGAGCAATACAAGACTAAAGACAGAAAAATTATACTGTGACTAATATATATATATATATATATATATATATATAAAGAACCAATAGCTTATAGAATATAAAAATGTATAAATAACCATGTGAATAGAAAAAAAGAAAGAAAATAAACTAAAAAGCAACACAATCAAAGTAACATTTTTGCAATAAAGCCTTTTAAAAAACTGTTTGCTTTGCTCAGGTGAATTGTGCAGAACAGTCTGTATCAAAATCCTCTTAATTAAGACCAAAAACAATAGAGAGGTTTAGTGGGGTTTAATCAAGACTGTCAATCTGAGCAGCTTCATCACATAAACGTTTTGTAACACCAGTTGTTAAAATAACTCTAATCTCCACAGAGGATTGGTGATGTTAATTCTAATAAACCTAATTTATCAAGCGACTACTGTTCATTGAACAGAGCTCCCTTTTGCCACTGTTGAGCCCCACTCCACTGCACTTCTGGGCCAATAGCATTAACAGGGCCACAGCTTATATGAGCCAGACAAGAAATGGCAAATAAATAACAGCCCATGCGAGGACTGGGTGAAAAACAACAAGAAGCACAGCTCAAGGTCTCTTTACTTCAGACGGATGCAATTACGTTTCCATTTAGAGGGATGACAAATTGATTAAAGCTGAGAAGTCACAGCAAGCATTAAAATCAGAAACTAAACACGTCTAATCTGATGCTCAATCTCCCCATCTGAAAACTTTCACACATTATTTCCTAACCCTCACGCGCAGTAATTTTACTGGACGCTGTATTGTAAATGTACATCTCTATCCCTGGGTAAAGCAAAGCCTGCTGGGTATAAATGCTACCTTTGTTTTCAGGGAGGAAAAAGCAGAGAATTTAAAGTTATTGTTCCTCTTAAACAGCACTGAGGAGAGTGTAGCCTTGCATTGTTTTGCAGACAGAAGTTGGGGCCGGGGGAGGTGCTGAGTTGGGAGTCTCATGTCGTTAGGGCTTGAAATAATGACGACAAAATCTCTGAGCAGAAATGATTTGATTAGTGCTTTCAGGTCTAAAAAGGAACCTGGATGCGTACCAAATGACTGTGGAGAGGGAAGGTGCGACAGAGCTCTTAATTGCTGGAACTGCACCTAGAGACTTGATGATTTGTGACATCTTATCCGGTGCTCTGCGCTAACACTAATAACTGTTAATTAACTGTAGCAAGGATGCCAGAGAGGAGGAAGCAAGGGAGGGGATGCACACACACACACACACACACACACACACACATGCTCACATACACATACACGGCCTTGTGTGTTCTCTAGATTAAAGGAAAAAGCATCTCCAGGGATGTATAGGAGATGGAGCGAAGATGTTGTGGAGGTCAGGGTGCTTGCTGTTCTGTAATGCTAATGGGCACAATGGAGCCACACTGCTATCAAACGGGAGAAATAACAGCGATGCCGTTATTGTTTTCACATTGATCCGGCTGTGTAAATCTGTTAGCCCTAATTGGTCCACGAAGACGGAAAACAAAGTCAATGTTCCATTCCAAGGCCAGCTTCAATTTCCAAAGCAGATGTTCACAGATGTCGTTTTTGTCATCGGAAGCGTCGGCATCTGCAATCAAGCTCTTTAGTGCAATGACAGGGGAACGCATGTGTTCAGTGCAATCCTCATTAAAAGCAAAGTGCCTGGTGTGGCCTCTCTCCCCCAGTGTGACTGTGCATGTAGAGAGCTTTGGAGCCATCCTCCACCGGAAACAGCCCCGACACGCACAGCCCTGTGTAATGTCACTTTGAAAGCCGGGCCATATTCATAGTGATTAATGATAAATCACACGGGGGCCTCACGAGTCTGAGTGCTTGATGGATCATTCTAATGTTTATGCATTAACACAAATCCATTAGTTGACATGCCCATAAATGGCTAATGATGTCTGTAGCAGACGACATGTAGATGTATAGTGTGCCAGCCAGGTGGCCTGGTTTCCTCCAACCTGCATCCAGAAACAGACACAACTTTCTCCTGACTCACTCCCCTCTATCATCTAACATTCACATATGCAAGTCATCTCAACTACCTTGTTTTTCCTGCTAAAAATGACATAAAATGCTTAATCTTAGCTCTGCATCAGTCAAACAGCTGGCAACCCCCACTCTGCGTGGGTCAACTCGCCTCAAAACCTCTTCCAGTCTTTTCTCTGTCTTGGCACCCAAATGGTGCAACGAGCTCCCCACCGACATCAGACAGTTTGTACATCTTTCGCCGCAGGCTGAAGACCTACCTCTTCCAACAATACCTCGGTTAAGTCATGGTCACCTAAAATATATATATTTTTAAAAAAAAATTCTCTTCTTCTTTTCTGTTTTTCTCTTCTTCTTTTCTTTAACATATAGCACTCCTGTAGCGATTACAGTTGGCTCTTAAAGTTATGTACTTACTTGATTCCTGTGGTCTAAGTCTAGTACCATCAGGTTGAATGCACTTATTGTAAGTCACTTTGGACAAAAACGTCAGCTAAATGACATGTAATGTAATGTAATGTAATTCCGCAACTAATGCTAATAATGTGACTGACCCATTTGCTTCGTTCTAACTATAAAGGTCTTTATGTTTCCACAGTTTTGTTTTGTGTCCAGTGTTTCCCCTAGAATGCTGTGTGCGTGTTGCCAACTCCTCAGTAAGGAAAGTAGCTATTGGCTGTCCAAAAAGTCGCTAGAAGTCACTAAATGACATCATCACCTAATTTACATAATTCACCATGTGCATGTACTTGTAATGGACGCTGTAGGAGAGAGGAATAACGTTGTGGGGAAGACAAAAAGTGAGTAAAAAACACCCTAAATATGTTTAAAACTGCAAAAGCACTGTCTTCTGTCACAATTTCAACCCTCCTCCTTAACCCACTTTCGCCTCGGGACCGGCTGAAGTGAGCCAAAAGAGACACTGACTGTAAACCAGCCAGCAGCGACTTTGCGCATGCACGATTTGCAGACTGGACGCTAAGGGGTTAACATCCCCTCCGGCTCTGTGACTGCAGCTGAGAGAGACTCCTGCAGGAGGACTGTGCCGCTTTGACTCGAGTCCCCGAAATTCTCCAGTAACACCACAAAAAAAAGATGTTAGATCTGTCACTAGACGCTTTTTTGAAAAAAAGTTGCTAAGGGGTCTGAAAAGTCACTTAATCTAGTAACAAAGTCGCTTTGTTTAAGGAGCTATGCTGTTATGTTGATGTTACGTTACCTGCGCTACTTGCTAAATAGACGGTCTGTAAGCTTGAACGTTACCTTTTAAGTTGATGTCCTAAGAGGGTCCGACAGGATTTGATGCGCTTTTTGATGACTCAAAACAAGTCGAAAATAACGTTGTGTGTTGTTGTGCTCACACAGTGTGAGTAGAAATCATTAGTGGCGCATTGATATTAATGATCATGTGAAATTTCAGCATCAGCGCACGTAATTCTAAATGAATGTAGTGGAAACACTGGTGTCTGTAATCCTGTAGTATACAGAGCACACTCATACACAATGAAATAAATGTCTTTATGTATGGATAGAAACACTGCTGTGTTTTTCACCATGCAGTGTTGTGGAATATGCACATGGAGCATTACCAAGACAATAAACAGGACTACTGTATCCTTTATACTAACCATATGGTTTCACAAAACATTACTCATTCACAATGTGTTAAACCAGCCAAAATAGTTTATTGTTAAGCAACTGAATTGAATGAAAATAGCCTGTTGGCTAATTTGCTTTTTAATCAGATTTACACAGGTTCCCATAGGAATGAATGGATTTACAGTTGAAACGTGGAATGAGGTGTTAGGTTTATTAAGTGCAGTACAATTATTCTGTTGGCAGAAAGATAATAGGCCATAAAATATCTAATAGCTTTTAGGATGAAAATGCATAAACAAAGTCTCGATCTAGAGTTCTGTCTGGGATCCAAACGTAAATATATATTTTGCTACAATTCATTAAAAAACAAATTATCTTCTCCAATTTACACTGGAGTTTGCATATCTGCTTGTAACACACCATGACATGCATGGATGCAAACAACAGCCACAATCAGATTTATAGGGAAGTAGATTCTCAACTAGAAAGGCAAACCTCCACCAAGGCCGTGCCCTACCTCGCAATGTCAACGAAATTGAGAAATACTTTGTGTAACTACTCCATAATTTGGATATGCTTTGAAATTCTGCTAATCAACATACTAATAAACCAAACTGAAAACATAACCTTGGTCGAGGTAAAAAAAACAAAAAAACAACAACAAAAAAACACTTAAAAATCATCCAAACCTGAATCAAGCCAGAAACTTCACACAACAAAATGTCTGAAATCTAAACCCATTTCCTTATCAGGGCCTGCTGGATAACAGACTATTTCTTGAACATTTGCTTAGTGTCTTTTTCTCTATTTTATGTATATTTATATTGGTCAGGGTTGATGCTGTGGGCATAAAAAGGACTATTGATATTAGTTTACACCAGGGGTCTCAAACTCAAATTGACTGTGTGGTCAAAAAGACACAAAATTACTAAAAAAAAGGACACAAAATGGCAGAAGAAAAACTAAATTACTTAAAAAAAGACACAAAATTGCTTAAAAAATACACAAAGTGACCAAAAAAAAGATACAAAATGTCTGAAAAAACATAAAATTACCAAAAAAAAGACACAAAATTATTTTACATACCATTTCCACTTCTTCCGGTAACAACAACACGGCAGATAATAAACGGTTCAATAGCAGCTGCCTTTCTTTTCGTCATAGAAACAAGTGAAACAAAGCTCCAGCTTGCGCAATAAAGAGACCGTCCACACACAACACGGTGAAGTGCCATTCACATAAAACTCTCATTAAACTTTGATATCAAGGTGAGGGCCACAAAATATCTTCACGAGGTCCGAAATTGGTCCGCGGGCCACGAGTTTGAGACCCATGGTTTAGACTAAATTCATAAGGAGGCTTTTACACTGAAGGAAAAAACCTTTCATCTTTTCATCTGTAACACCAGCAAAACTTTACATGTAGAGTTTACATGTACAGTACAATGACATAAAGATGTTACATTGTAATGGCATAACAAAGTGTATAGACTATAACGTGTCAAGTTCTTTAGGAGTGATGTTGAAGGCTGATTCTCTATTTTCTTCCCTATCTAAACAGCTGTCATGTTCCATGAATCCAGCAATGCCCTAGCCTGGAGAGCCCGAGCTGTCTTGACAAACAAACACGTCTCCACTGTTATTACGGCGTTTCCATCCCTCCTCCAGTGCTTACTGCTCCGGTGACAGCGACACAAAGAGACATGAAGAGCGTGGCCCTGGAGTAGATAAACAAAGAATGCCATCGCATGTCACTCCTGCTTGGACTGATGCACTGGCTGGAAATTGAGGGAGTTTGAGGGATGGCTGTGAGGCACAAACACACACACGTATGCACGAACACACACACACACACACACACACACACACACAAAGGCATGTCTCCAGTAATAGCTTTTCATTTGTCTCTGACATGCCTCGGTCAAGCCACCGCCTTCAGATGTCCTGTGTTAAATACCTAGGGCGAACAAGGTTACACATTCTGATGGGCACATTCACATTTTCAATTGAGACCTCTACAGTCTATTAAGCTCCAGGATACAGTGCGGCCTAGAGAGACGGAGAATGCTGTGAGACAGGAAATGGAGCAAATAGACTGACAAGCTGGCAAGTCGCTCATTGTTATTTTACTGGGGCCTCAGTGTGCGCTTGTCACTGCATAAAGCCTCAGTGAAGGACATGGAAGATCACGCTGCTGTCTGCTAATCAGAAGAGGGCACACTGGATGTTTTGTTTGGTTCTGTGGTACCTCACTTCTATCACACATCAAGGCAAGACCCTGGAGCGCTGTTTGAGCTACGCAGGTGGGCAGCAATTCTGCTTCCCACGTTTCAATTTGACAACACAAGCGCTCCAGGGCCTTCAAAATTTGCGGAGACTGTCAGTGTTTCACTAACAATAGCAGATAAGCCATGTGATGAATGGAAACGTGCCTATATTCAGAGCTTGGGGTCCTTTAAAGATTACGAGCCAAGAAAAATAAACTTTTCACAAAGAACACACTGCACATGGCAGTTGTGTTTACCTAAAATCTAATTTCCTTGAAACAGAACCATGACAGGCCTTTCTACTGCAGTGTGATCTGGAGTGTTTGTACACAGTGTTGAACAACTTGCTGGCATGTGTCGCTTTCATTTTTGAGATCCGGCTGACGTTTTGACAGATGAGCGGTGCCGTTATGCTGCCTGTCTGCAAACCAAGGAGCTCAGAGAGACAGGGAGATAATTCCTTACAAAGCCAATTAAAGAACGTTTAATGAAGATCGGCTACATCTATCCTGCTCTGTGTGCTTTGGACAAGGCTCTCTACTTTGAAAGAGGGGTTGTCAATTTGGCTGAAAGGAGTCTATCAAAGACCTGGTGTCTAAAAATAATAGATTTTATAGAGCAAGAAAGGCGTTAACACATTCTTGCTGCTGTTGTTTTATTGCTTGGCATTGCCAGACTAACTCACAAATGTGATGTCTGGAATTTTCTAAATTCATTTTTGAGTTCCAAGGTGCATTATTAACAGGTGCACCCAAAAACGCAGCTGGATAAACCTGTTAGCAATCAGAGCAACAAAACATGACCCCCAACTAATCAGAGCAGCAAAACTTGTGGCGTTGCGCAGGATGTGTCACACAGCGGTGAGGTCGTGTCTTATTTTGTGTTCTGATCTTGTTATTTCCTGTTTTATTTTGAAATAGTAACTCTCCTCTCCTCTCCTCTCTCTGTGTCACCTGTCTGATTGTCTACCCTAATCACGATTGTGTTCACCTGGTGCTCCCTTCCCTCCATGTGTTCCAATAGTCTGTGTTTTCCCTTGTCTTGTGCCAGTGTGTTGACCCCGTCACTATACCAGCCCGTGCTCTTGTATATGCCACAGCTTTCGTTCGCCTTGACATTTTGAGTTTTCCTCGCAAGAGTGATTTTTCTTTGTAGCTTTGTAGCGTAGCGCTAATGTTCAGTTTCTTAGTTTTTCTAGACAGCTGTTTTGTTTTCCTCTGGTTGGAGTGATTTTGTGTTCTGCTATTTTTTTATCCCTTTAGTCCCTTCTCCAGGTTTTTCGGAATGTTTTGTAGATTCTTTGTTTCTCCCTATCAGGTTTGGTTTCTTCCTTTTCTGAGCGCCTTTTGTTTGTTAGAGATTTGTTTGTTAGTTTGCCCTTTGTCAGATTAGATAGAATTACCCGTTTTCATAGATTAGGATTTGTTAGTTTATTTGATTAGTGTAGTTAGGTTTCCAGTGCCTTTCCTCCTTTTGGAGCAACTTTTAGTTTATTAGATATCTCAGCTCAGCTTCAGGAGTTTTTGTAGCACCTTCTTTTTTCACTCCGTTGAGGATTTCTCTTGTTGATTCCTAAATAAAGAGACTTTAAGTACTCCTGCTCTGTGTCTAAGTCCTGCCTTAAGCCCGGCCTGACAGGATGAAACTTGCTAATGGGGGCAGTGCAGGAAAACACAGGGCCTGGTTACAAACTTTCAAATTAAAGCCGAACAGAACAATAAAATGTGTTTCTGAAAAGATTTGAGAGCAGAAACAGGCCACACAGTAACAGGCTCTTGATTCATATTTGATCAGCATTGCCTAGTTTGACAGTTTGATCCGGGTTTTAATGAGTTGCACTGGATGCCAGTCCAGTAAGTCTGAATGGGAGAGTGACCAGACGCATCTGCCAGAGCAAATAAAACATGAGCTCCGAGGATTCTACTGGTTCCAAACTAGTTGTTTTGCCATTTGTATCTAATGCCAGAGTCAAGAGAAACTTATCGAGGACTGTCGAGATCCCTTTAAATGTCACTTTAAACACCCCAATGATTTGCCAATGTAATGTTATATTGATCTACACATAGCTGCCTCGAGCTGTACTCCAGGAAGTATCCACATTTTTAAAGACACTTGTTTTTGAGAGCAGCCGAAGTAAGTGAAAAATAACACTGGCTGTCCTGTTTTTCTCCCAGGCAATGTCTTTCGATAGAGAATGACAACTGTGACAAAACCGGAGAGAAGTGGCCAGATGTGGTCTCATTGTTCAAGAACTGAAAAACGTCCAAGGTACGAAAGTCTCAAGAGGGTGTGTGTCTGAGGGGAGGGCTTCTCTAGTCAATCTTCCTCTCTCTCATCTTTAGCCCCTCTCTTTCTTTCATAGGGCCGATGCTGTGTGACCTCTCGGTAAGGAGGGTGACCCGAGTCTTACTTACAGACCTGACACCCACTGACAGACGACTAACCCTCCAAAGGTCAGGGCAGACGAGGCAGGGAACACCTGCTACCCAACAGAACTAACGCTTCCCTAAGTGCTTAGAGGAACTGAGGGAGCATGGATCAAGTTATTGTGGACAGGAAGGAACGCCGGAGAGAAAAACAAAGTTGTTGTCAGTCAAAAGAAGTTGGAATCTGCAGTTTGGAAGGAAAACACGAAGATGGAAATTCCTTCACTGGGCCAGCAGGAGAGAAGACTGGATCGGGTCACAGGGGTCAATTGAGTATGCCAAGGTCTGGTTTGCTTCCAGTAGTTTGAGATCTGATCTTGTAGCATCAATATTTATAATGGAAAGATAAAAGGAGGAGGCAGAACCAGCTTTGAAACTAAATCTAGATATGTATATAAGGATTCAACATCCAGAACAGGTCTTTCTTATAAACTTGTTGACCTATTGTGGCTCTTTAAGGCCATCACATTTGTCAATAGGATCTGGTCAGTCATCATTCATTGCTCTACCATCCCATGTGTATTTATATAAGTGGTTTTCAGAAACGTATGTGGGAAAGGGTGTAAGCTGCAGGCTTTGAAATATTCAACATCTCAAGGTTGGGTACACACAAAGCAAACCAGACACAGCTAAAACTACAAGCAAAATGAATGGATGATGTACTTCACTGGTACTAATCTGTGTTCCTGTTAGTACAAAACTGAACTCAGGAAAATACTCTGAGCTTAAAAGGAAAAGCCACACATTCCATGCTAACATGCCAGCTTATATCTGGCTCAACACAGGCACAAGTTTCTAATCTTCAAAAGCCGGTTTTATAAGTGCGTAATGAGTGAGACCACAATAGAAAAACAAACCATTTATTTTCCTCCCCCGGAGAGTAAGTGGAACCATATGGAACAGTGCGGAGCCAGATCCCAACATCTGGGCGGCAGAGGGGAATCAAAGCCAAGTGGTGCTGTGGACCCCAGTGAACCGCAGCAACCTTTGCCTGCCCTGACAGAACTTTACTCAATGGAAAAACAGGTTGGGACCATGTTCTCCTGGGCGTCTGAGTTTCCCCTCGCCTTTTTTCAGGATAATTGCTAATCAAAAGGGGACTGTCGGCGAAGCTCCGGGCACGGTCCACAGCAGTAATCACTGGCAGCTGGGAGTTTGACTTACATAAAAACAGCTGGAACAGGCCATGGCGAATTCCTGTGAAACACTTTCTTTAATATTGGGTGGAGGTCACAGACAGTGTCATCCTGCGAGGGGATTTGTATTGACAGAGTATCACATACCTTTAGGTAGCTGCTACGGTTTGATATCATGAGAGTGCACCAACAGAAACATCTATTTCTTGGTTTGTTTGATTGCTGAACACTATTCAGACTCTTTCTGTTCTGAATACACAACAGGGTGATGAAATCGACTGATTACCAACACTCAGGCTAAAGCTTGCTTTAATAGCCTTTAGCTAGTCTGCATTACTCTCCGCCCAACAACAAAGAAACACTCTTATCAGTCCAAGCAGGCTGAGGTTAAGAAGCTGCACCACCTGAGGGCTACGTATTTTAGCCGGGGATTTATCGTCTTACACTAAGCCACTTTCCTTCTTGCTCTCATGCTCCATTCCTCCTTTGGATCACATTCAGCCACCAAACAAACACAAGGAAAATGGCTCTGGAGACGATAAAAAAAAAAACTTTTACAAGACCAACTAGTATGTTTATTAACAATAGCTCTGGATCAGCTGCAGAGTTTATGATCTATGATTACTGGGTGGATGGCGAGATGAATGCACACAAAGGACAGATTTTGTGCATGCCCCTGAGGCGCAATCATGTATTTTAATACTCAACAAAGATCAGGTTGAGCACTGAGTATACTTGTCCTCTGGGAGGGATGAAGGGTGGGGCCGCCTCCCTCATGTCCAAACACATTATGCCAGAAGGGTTGTGGCCATGCTAATTTATTCCTGAGTGGTCCTTAGGGAGAGTGTCTAGTCATAAAGACCCTGTCAGCCCCTCCCCTCAGCGGGCACCACAGTGTGCAGGCAGACCCTCCCTGGAGAGGTGGCCCCTGCAGGCATATTCTACAGAGCAGTAATGCCACTCTCAGCTGTTTGGGCACCTTCAGGGTTTAAGTCCACTGCAGATAAGGCTGGAACAGCAGTGTGGCATGACTTGACACATGACATAATCCATGTTAAGGTGGGGTTAAGGCTGCAAATGGAGGATGGATGCTTGGCTCTGTCCTTACAATTCCTCTTTTACCAATGCTAACTGTGTAATGGCTACACGGTCTCTATCGGCCCTAGTCCTGGGAGGGAGATGGTTCCTCATTACAGCGGCCCTAGGAGGGAGCTGCTGGCTTGTCAACATGGAGCCATGGACGAGGCACGCTGCTTGCTCCATTCAGCCACACTAGAATAATGTCAAATGAACTGACTGCTGTGAGCCTATGAGACACCCAAGGAACCACTTTATCTTCTTCATTAAAACCAGTTTAGAGAGCAAGTGGGGAGGAAAAAAAATCCATTTTCCTTAAAAGTCTCCAGGACAGATGGAACAAAATTAATTGCACCATTAGCCCCCCAATGGACAATGCTGGTGTGGTTTTCCTCCACAGATGCATGTGTGGCTGTCTCAAAAAGGCAATTATGGCACAATTTTACGTAAAGAATAAATTTGGATTTAATGGGCAATAAACACAGGTAGGAGCATATGGGTATGGGCGTTTGTGTCTTTGGACATGACTAATTTTCTCTGAGGGTTGTTCATTTGAGGCACGCTACTGTAGATCAGTATTATCTCAAAACATGATCATTTTCAAAAACATTCATTCCATGATTGTAACAAATTATCAATGAGCAAGACATTAGCTAAACACAACATATGCATGACAACTAAGCGAGCAGATTGGCTTACAAAAGCCTTTACATTTCCTCTTAAATAATTGTACTAGTTTGCCTTTGGCAAGTAATTAATGGGCTTTCATCTGGCGACTAATTGCTACTAATGTATCTCACAAAAGATCTACATATGAGAGCTGCACCGTCTGCACAAGACCGACTCACTGATCCACGCTGTCCTCATAGAAGGTGACGTGAGGTGCTTCTACTGGGCACTCATGTGAGAGGTCAAAGGTAAGCAGTCCCAGACAGCTTTTCCCTATTAAAGAGGATGTTTTTTTCTCTCCCGTGTGCTTGGACAATATCAGAAGCAGTGCAGTGAGAACATTGGCAGCATGTGTTGGGAATTACTTTGAGATCAACCAAGCATGGTGGGCTCTAGAGAGGGCATCACATCTTGGGCCAGGAAACCTTTGCTACTGAATTATGTTGATCGATGGACCTCTGTGATTGGAGCTTAGTACCCTGGTGCCTCGCCAATAGGAAAACATATCTTCCTTCTCTCATTGTCTTCCCAATTGTCAAACCCCCCCTCAGCTCCATTGCTATAAGCCATGTGCGCCCCCTGACCAGACCCAGCATGGGATCTGAGGGAGACTGAATCGTACTGAAAGATTAAGGAGACGTAGGGGGGGCTGGCGGATGGAGACTTGGGGTTTTGTAGGTGTAAGGGGGGTAGGCCTGCTGGGCACAATAGCAGTAAGGGCTCCCCAGGCCATTAGCGCAGGTCCCCAGGACACGGCGGTATTGTAGGCCCCTGCAGAGGAGAGCTCAGCTGGAGCTTCACATCTCACTGCCTCACAGCCAAGAACCCCCCATTAGAGTAGATAAGGTTCCTATCGGCAAGTAGCACACGAACACACACTCACATCCACGAACACACACTCACATCCACGAACACACACTCACATCCACGTTGAAGTGTATGTGCGAGCTTCACAGAGTAATGTCTTTGCCAGAAGTCATGGGGCGGCTGCAGACACACTTCACTATCTGGGGTTGTTGTGGTTGTTTTGTCAACAGTTTCACTTTCTTTGAGAGCATTGTTTGTGATTTATAGCCAGCAGCAAAGCAGAAATATAAAACAGAGTCATATTGATTTTTTTTACTGTCTCTGTGCGTCATAACTTTTTCCTAGTTCCACACAAAATGTGAAAATTAATACAAACTGTAAAGTGACTTCGATTTGAACCCTACTGTCGCTTGTTATTGCTTGCTTTTTTCATAAGCAACCCCACTGGCAGCCAAAACTAAAAAAGCATTTGGGGAATCATAAAAGATGCTATTATAATGGATTTTGACCACAGTTTTTTTCCCTCTGTCTAAGCCAGACTCGGGGGAATACAACAATTATGAAAACATCGCATGGGCCTCTATTTTTTAGAGAGGTAGTTTTACTCGACAGCACTTCTTCGGGAAGAAAATGGCCCCATTCCTCCTCCATCTTTAGTCTGTCTCCATCCTTTCTCCTTCCCTCCCTCCCTCTCTTCCTCTCCAGCTCTCTCTGAATCCCTCCCATGGCCCTGTGCGCTCCTTTAATGAGTAGCTGGAAATGACAGCTTTAATCACCGCCTGTGGCCACGGTGAAGGGCCCGTTAATGATAGAAAAGAACAGAGGGGCCATTTGCATCAATCAGTCCTAAATCACTTTTTATGATAATGCAGTAGAGAGGGAGGAGAGGCTACCCAGATGACTCCTGCATGATGATGATGAGGCTCTTCTCTCCCCACCCTTGTGCCCATGGAGGCTTCTTAAAGGGACACAGCAGCAGTTCCAGATTTGACAGTGTGCCCTGGCATGGCTATCAGTAAATCCATACTTATAACGCTGTCTGTGATCCAACGAGATGCAAAGGGCCAATGAAAGACACAACAACTTATGTGTGGACAAGATAAAAAAAAATACATATATAAAACATTAATATCTTAATACACATGGTTATGGAACCTCTCGCCCTGAGATGTGCATCCAAGGCAATCTTTGCCCTGAGGCTGTAACCTTGCTGTGGGCAAGAAAACAGCCTGAGAGGTTGGAAACAGGTTAGGAGTGTCTCTTCGAGCTGCACAGACCAGATTAGCCAAAAATACTTACTATGCAAATCTACCAAGAAGATAAGTACACTGCGAAAAAGGGGTGTTTAAAAACAAGATAAAAACACAAAATCTGAGGGAAATGATCTTGCTGCATGGACAGATCATTTCACAAGACAGGATTTCTTAAATTAAGATTGTTAAATCTAGAAATAAGCATGTTGAACGCTTAAAATGAGAAATTAACTCTTAAAACAAGACAAATTGTCAAACACTTCAAAATCTAAAGTTTTTTTTTTTATCTTGGTAAGAAAAATAATTTCCAGTGCACTCTGCTCGGGCCAGTTCATCGCTGCTTGCACCTTGAATTTATTTTGTTTTAAGAGTTAATTTCTTATTTTAAGTGTACAACATGCATATTTAGATTTAATAATCTTAATTTAAGAAGTCTTGTCAAGTCTTGTCAAGTGAAATGATCTGTCCATGCAGCAAGATAATTTCCCTTTTAGTGTCTTTTAGTGTTTTTATCTTGTTTTTAGACACCCCTTTTTTTGCAGTGTAATGATAAATAAGAGAGGTGAAATTTCCAATGGCTGCTTTGGGGTGTAAATCTCTGCCAAGAAGCCTAAAGGACAAAAGTAACATTGTATGTCTTAAAAATACATCATATATGAAATGTTATCAAAATGCTGCCTGAAGGCCTACTTGCAAGAGATAAAAATATGTAAAATTACCCCAAAAAAGATGTGAAATTACAAAAAAGACATAAAATGCCTAAAGAAAGACGTAAAATGACCAGAAAAAATGTAAAATTACCTAAAAAGATGTTAAAAATACCAGAAATAAGACAAAAAAAGATGTAACATTACAACAAAAAACGTGAAATGACCCAATAAAAGACGTAAAATGATCAGTAAAGAAGTTAACAATACCAAAAAGTGTTTAAAAATGGCCCCTGCCTCCAGATGGTTACCGCCAGAAGTTCAGAATGGTGTGTTGAGTGAGTGTTCACGTGGGCAGCAACTGCTTCATACCCCTACCACCATAATAGAAACTGCCACCTTCCCCTCTTTGAAATGACTGGAGGCAGTGAGTTACCACACAGCGCTATGAAAGCCCTTTAACATAAGTGCTCATCACTTACAGCTATACAAAAGCTTATGTCAAACACACAAATGTTACTCAGAGAGTGACTGCACACTGAAAGAATTCAATATACTTGCTGAAGGTTGCACATTGAATATCAAAGAGACTATTTTGATTAACTTTTTCATCTGCATAGGGTCTAGTTAGTTTTAAAAGAGTGGTAAAAAGTGATTTGGTAACGCTTTATATTAAGGTCCTGGTAATAACCATTAATTAACAAGTAATAAGGCCCTTGTAAGTCCTTACAAGATGCTTATTAACATTATTGTGTGTTTATAAGCTTATATAAGTGTTAATAATGGCATTACAAACACCCATGACCCACCCATTATGTCTTTGCCATGCCTTTATTAATCTTATTTTGTTTGCTTATTGATATTAAAATATACTTTATTGCTCATCTATTATAAGTTAACTATAAGTTAACTATGCTTTTTGCAACTACCGGATCTAAAGCGAGAACAATGCCTTATTACTTGTTAATTAATGGTTATTAAGGACCTTATTATGAAGCGTTACCAGTGATTTTGCTAGTTATTTTTCAGTGCATTGCTGTCCGGCACAGCTTTGTTTTTCATATTACCTCTGCAGAGTCAGAAATGTTCACATTCACAGACATAAAAGGTGAAATAATGAACAATAATAGGAGACACAGCTGTTCATTGTACACACCATGCATGTTACTATAGCGACAGTGGGTATAGTAAATGAATGAATCTGAGACTTCTGTTCCTTACACGATATGGAACAACTGTGCAACAGCTGACAGCTCTGTGTGTGGGTTCAATGAAACATTCACTGCTTGCAAGAGCAGAAAAATCAGACTGACAGTTGACTTACTATATAACCCACATGACCTGCACAGAAGTACTCGAGTACTCCGAATACCAGTATAATGAGTAAACTATTCAGTGTTATCTTTTTCACTGTTTAATTATAAGTGATGTGGCATTCTGTGTTTCCATAATTAATTCAGAAGTGCTCTGATTAAATGCAATCAATTCAATTGTTAACACAGTAGGGGTTTTTTGAACAAAGATCATCTGTGGAAGTATAATGAATGCAATCAAATGACATAACATCTCATTTGCATATTGTTGTATTGAAACACAAAAAGGAAAAATATAAAGCCTGATTAAACCATATGCTCCCTCTGCAAATATCTGTTTCAGGAAAATAGGCATTAAATGTTACTTAATCACGAGGATGCACAAGGAGTGTGTTAATAAACACTGGATTCACAAAGCCACCAGGGAAAAGTTTCTGCACCTGATGCATACGAGCCAAAGTATTTCCATCAAATAAAGTGGAAGAAAAATTCAAAACAATGATGAAAGAGAGCGTACACTTACCTCAGACACCACTAAACCCTTTCTGTAAGTAATGATAATCCTAGCTCCTGTGCCGAAAAGAAGGTGAAATGAATATCAAGGAGATATCCCAGAAAGACATAAACAAGGTAAGAGACTCCTCTTTGAAAAAAGAAAAATAATTTGAATGTCCATGAATGCTTGAATAATTGGCTGAATAGCTTGCCAGTGCCTGGCAGTTTGAAACGGCAGAACAAAACATACCAATTTGTCACAAAAGGAGACTCTGACAAGCGCAGAATCCTCACCGACACACAGACAGGCATGACAATGCCCCTTCAGGCTATTGCCTACTTCTGCTCACTCTAGCTTCTCCCTCTCTCTCTCTCACCTACTCTCTCTCCGCCACAGATGGCTTCTTGTGAGTGCAGGGGAGGGCATGGCTGTTCCACAGTAATCCCCAGCCACACAGACGGAAAAGCTTGTTAGAGCACTTGCTGATCACCACAAAAAGTCAAACCAGAGCCAGGGAAAGGTCACCAGGAATTAGGCTATGCTCAAACTCCAAAGGCTTGCCTAATTCCCCTGATAAGCCCCTTTGAAACTCAACCTGTTCTGGCTGTGCCATGGGCTCAGCCTTGCCTAGAACTAAAACCCTCCACTAAATCTAGCTGGAACTCATTTACACAGAGGAGCACACACACATACACACATATAGACACACACACACACACACACACACAGACTCACAGCTGCACACACACCACTGACGGAACAGGCAAGGCTTTTCCTGATGACTAGACTAGAACAATCGACTAAAGAATCAATGATTCCCAATGTGTGTGAAAGGAATTGAAGCTGCCTAGACGCAGCGCCAGGGCTTTAAGTCTGAGCTCCTTTGGACATGAGGAAGCTTTGAAGCTGGAACGGGTCTTGGTTTGGACTTCATGCCGCTGTTGTTGTCAATTATCCACTTTGAAACGGACACCAGAGAAAAAAAATTCAAACTAGCGGTGAGTGAAAACAGACTTGTGGAGCATGGAGTGTGGAGCTATGTGGAATGTCAGAATTTAAATGGTCCTTAGCTTCTGCAGTCCTGAAACCAAACACATCGAACAATAGGTCTGGATTTTTTGAGAATACAAGCCCTCAGGCAAACAAGTGTAAACTGTCTCACAATGTTGGAACAGCACCATGTTTTCATACTCACAGACACTGTTTACATTATTTTAATTTCCATCCCCACAGAATAATCGCTCCCTATTTCAGCGGCGGTATTTGCATACACTTTCCTCTCTTTCACGTTCTTTTATAACACATGTAGACATACCCAAGAGGTAAATAAGAATTCCTCCCGAGTAAAAAAGGAAATCATTTAACAAAAGAGGGCTGATGTTTATATTCAAGAGCGAAGTTGCCTTTATCCTCACAGAAAAAGCTCTTAACAGTGACACTGAGAAAGGAAAGTGGAAAGGCCTTGACAGTCCGCCGCCTGAAAACATTGAACATTTCCCTTCCTATGAAAAGTGTTTGCTTTGACTTTCTATTCAGCCAAAACAAAAAGCCCAGGCAGCTCAGAGTTAGAAGTCATCCTCAGTATAAACTAAGCAGCAACCTCTTGAAAAGTGAAGTCAATGTGGATGTGTCTTAAATCTTTATAGTGGCCAGCAGGGGGCGACTCAAATGGTTGCAAAAGAAGTCTGATGTATAGAAGTCTGTGAGAAACAGACTCTACTTCTCACTTGATTTATTACCTCAGTAAACATTTAAAATAGATGATAGAGAGAGTATGCATTAAGGCATGGCTACCTTTGTGAAATCATGGCCTTGAGAGTTTTGAGTTCATGATTCAATTGAACTTAAATATTTTATATTTTATCATTGAATGCCGGCAATCACCCTATCTATCACCCTGTTAGACTATTGAGACTTAATTCGTAAATATCATAGACTGTATGTGAATAATGGACGTTGTCACCGTGACGTCACCCATTGGTTTGTGGCCCGTTGGAAGCATTGAATTCAGCGTTACACTTGTCGCCATCTTGTTTCCTATACGGAGAGCAGACCATATCTGGACTGTGGAGGAGGAGAGGGATCTGATCACTGACTACAGCCTCTCTACACCTCAACCTGACTGAGAGAAGCTGCTGCTAATTCATGTTAGCATTAACTGGAGCATTAACTGGGATGTTAGTTTTGGCTAGCAAAAAAACAAAAACTAAATGTACGTTACTGACCTCAGAAAAATGAACAGTGACTCCTTGGAGTGTCTGTTAGTCCAACCAAACGATGAACAAGACATTTTTACTGAACAAAACGTTCAAAGAAACATTAAGTGAAAATACAGTGAAAGGGTCAAAGTTATGAGACCAAACCGCTAAACGTCCTTTTTTTATATCTATATAATGTTATATATAACTTTATTGACACGTTGCCGTGGATACGCATTGTTCTGCTTCTCTCCTGATGACGACTCGCCTTGTTAGTGACCTGTCAATCAAAGGTAGCCACGCCCCAAATCATATGATTCTTTATCTTCTATTTTCTTCTAAATGGGGCCATTATTAGAACTATTGACATCAAATTGTCTTGAAGAACATTTTTTACTAGCGATTGAGACCATAGTGTTGTCCTAAAAAATAATTTCAGAGGTAATAAATCAAGTGAGAGGTTTTCTCATTTTGCACCAAAATGAATGGACAGAAATGTTTTTGCAGCCAAACTTAGCGCCCCCTGCTGGAATTTTCAGTAGAATGCAGCTTAAGGCACTTCCTGGTTTGCCTCCCTGCTCAGACCCGGAGGTTGCCGTATGGTAAATATCAACAGATGACCTTATGCCACGCCCTCTTCTTTAAAAAAAAGATACATAGATATTATCAAGTGGGATTCTTTACTACCACAACAAGGCCATATGATCACATTCATTTAAAATTGAAAGTTTTTGCCAATTTTCAATTAAACTGAAATTTTGACACCCTTAGCCTATGGCATAAAAACATCAGATCCTTCCCTCCAGATAGATAGAAGGTCAGTGGTTTGCATGCTGTTATGGCAGTGCTATGCTAGTGCACTTGTCTATTATTTCTTAGGCCTAACACAGTGTTATTGCCATTTACATCTTCTCAACATTCCTCCATTCCAAGGACCCTGTGCAAAGTGAGCTGGAATACAAAGAGAAAATAGTTGCAAACCTTGTCAGTTCATGTCTGAAACTAAAAAACACTTATTTCTGTCAACATCTTAATTATACACTGCAGCCTAACACTTTGCTCAAGTGTGGAGTTTACTGAGAGAACTATGGCACCCACAGCCAATAATCTGCTTGGTGTGATCATGTGATCTGAAAGCTGTTTGGCCCTGGGCGGCTGTCTTTGGAATGATGAAAACACTTGTTTTATTGTCACTGCAGTGAAGTATCTCTCCCCCTGTCGTGTCAGACTTGATATTAATCACCAACATAGAAAAATCAGCTTTGCCACCAACTGACATAACAGTTGTGACAAGAATGCAGCATGCAGCCTGTGTGAACATGGCACACACAGGCTTTAATTACTTTATCACCATCAGAAGTGAAAAACCCGCCTACATTCTAAAGTCTACATGAACATTTGGGTTTTTCACTAAAAACAGAAAAGAAAAACACCACCACACATACTTTAATAACCTTTAGACCCTTTAGCAGTAGCATGGTGCAACCTTGTATTGATCAAACCCAGTGGAAATTTAAATTTCAACTCGAGAGCCAAAAGTATCAAAAGATACTCAATTCAAACTGTCAAGCTTAACTCTAGAAAAACGTGCATAACATTTTAAACAAGATATATTGAGTGCAGCCAAACAAAAAGGCACATAGTGCATTGCAAACCATTCTACCATTTAACAAAAAGACATATTCACATAGCATGCTCAAGTCTAGGCAGATTTCTTTTTATTATTTTCTTTTTAAATTCTATTTTGGTAAATGCCATTCCTTTATTAGATAGATGACTATCTGATGATAGGAAATGAGAAATGCCGAGTGTCATGAAACAAAGTTCTTCAGTCGGACGTGACCAGGAACGATTTGGCTCATGATCCCTTACAGCGTTTCCCAAACTTCTTGTCTGAGGACCCACTTTTTAAAAATGACAAACCATCGTGACTCAATGCACAAACAGCCTTATCTACAAATCACAAGTTGTTTTATGCACGTCTTATTAAAAAAACTGGTAACGCTTTATAATAAGGTCCTTAATAACCATTAATTAACAAGTAATAAGGCATTGTTCTAGCTTTAGATCCGGTAGTTGCAAAAAGCATAGTTAACTTATAGTTAACTTATAATAGATGAGCAATAAAGTATATTTTAATATCAATAGGAAAACAACATAAGATTAATAAAGGAATGGCAAAGACATAATGGGTGGGTCATGGGTGTTTGTAATGCCATTATTAACACTTACATAAGCTTATAAACACACAATAATGTTAATAAGCATCTTGTAAGGACTTACAAGGGCCTTATTACTTGTTAATTAATGGTTATTACAAGGACCTTAATATAAAGCGTTACCAATAAACTTCTTCTTGTTCTTCATAAATGAGAACAAATAAATATATTTAGGCTTGTTAAGTAGATAGAGTTCCCTTCTTAAAAATGCTAATTGTTGATTGAAAAAAAATGCTCATAGCTATTGTCAAAACAAGTTGTCTAGTGCAGCTTTTGTTAACAACAGTCAGTTTACAGGCAATATACTCAGAAAAATCGCTGACAGACAATTTAATCGTCCATGCCAAAGTTGTAGGTTGAACCAGTCAGATCTCTAAAACTCTCATAGACGTGTTTCTATTGACATACTGCATGTCACATTCAATGTATCGCTAAAAAAACAAGTGAGTCTCTAAACACCACATGGTGTTGCAGTGTTTTCTCTCTCAAGCAGTGAAGAAAGTGTGGCCTCAGCTTGAGAAGTGTGATGTGATTGTTCTTAAACCAAGGTGCTGCTAAAACCCTGGCCCTTCTCTTATCTGCACTGTAAATGAGACGTTGTTAAGGTGTTTACACAGCTCTAAGTGCTGCCACACTTGCAAATGAAGTGATAGAAACTCCAGCGCTAAATGAGCATCTGCCTCTCCATAACACAAGGGCTGCTTGGTGTAGGCTGGTGAGACAAAGAAAAGGCCGGAGATTGCACTTCTGAGGCGGAGCGGATGGAAAGTGTCATTTAAGTGAATTGGGAAGCACAAGGCCATGGGATGTTTGTCTACACTTGTGCGTGGGTGATAATAAATTTTATCAAATAAGAGCAATGTCCTTTAATACTATCAGAAACAAAAATGTAGTGAAAAGGCATAAAGCTCCCAATTTTTTTTATTTTTATAAATATAAACTGTATAAAAACTGTGAAAGTATCAAAACACTCAATCCACAGAGTAATGCACACAGTCTGTATTCTCAAACTGGGCCTTTACACGAGCTGTTAGGACTTCAGGCAGGTTGTGATGTCATAACTATACTATATATAGGTAGAAAGTGCGGCTACAATGCTGTTACAGTCATTCCCCGGCTGCAATGATGGTGCAAAGTTGCTCAGTGTGCAGATGCTGAAGCCCTGGAAGCACTGACCAATCAGAGCACTGCAAAAAAGGTGTGTTTAAAAACAAGATAAAAACACTAAATCTGAGGGAAATTATCTTGCTGCATGGACAGATAATTCCAGATTTATTTTTTTATTTTTTTTTCTGATTTTCCAGAATTACAGATAATTGACAAGATTTCTTAAATTAAGATTGTGGAATCTAGAAATAAGCATGTTGAACGCTTAAAATAAGAAATTAACTCTTAAAACAAATTAAATTATCTAACACTTCTAAATCTGAAGTTTTTTTCTATCTTGGTAAGAAACAAATAATTCGCAGTGCACTCTGCTCGGGCCAGTTCATCGCTGCTTGCAGCTTTCATTTATCTTGTTTTAAGAGTGAATTGCTTATTTTAAGCATACAGCATGTTTATTTCTAGATTTAATCATCTTAATATAAGAAATCATGTCAAGTGAAATTATCTGTCCATGCAGCAAGATACTTTCCCTCAGATTTAGTGTTTTTATCTTGTTTTTAGACACCTCTTTTTTGCAGTGACCAGTCTGCCTTCTGAAAATCAATAATTTAGTATAATGTGCATTTGCAAATTGGTTTGGGTGATACCAGACTACCAACATACAACCTTTAAATAAGCATATGTCCCCTTTAAACTAAAATTTGATACAAACAGTACTTGAAATGCTGAAATTTCAGACCACTTTCTCGCTTAAAGTGCAATTTGTATTGGTGATATTACAGTGAGCAGACCTAACTATGCCAGAGAAGGAGAGGGCCACCCTCACTGAATCCCTCAGCCTCTTTGCAGATTTGTTTCCACGGTCGTGGCCACTGGCATGGCTTTGCACTACGGTGAGCCACCAGGGCAGGCTAAGGCTTCATGCACCTGTGCCAAGCTGGAAAGAGAGAACATGCTCACAGCTTTCCTGCAACCTGCCCTTTTGGTCACACAGCCAACAGGTTCAGCAGACACCTTTTTCCTGGCCAAGTGCAGGTGAAGTGCACAGTGATGGCTGACAGGGGGTTGGCCCAGAGAAATGAACTAGATGTGAAGGCCATTATGGTAATAGGGGAGTAGTCTGCCAGGGACGTGTCAATAGCAAAGAACAGAGGACTCCTGCACGAGGTTGTGTGAGGTTAGCCAACCAAACATAAGCATGTCACCTGGGAAATAGCTCATTAAAATATGCTGCTCTGTTATGCTGCGAGGTGTGAAAATACACCGTCTCTGGAGGTGTCAGAAACAGCCGATTTAATTTGCGACAAACATAATTTCATTGTTAGTAGGTGCTATGTATGCATGTGTAACTAGATGTGCCTGCATGTTTGTATATAATACGTACAGTATGTATGTCCGTGTGCAGGAGATGAAGGCTGCAGTAGCTGATGGCAGCAGGCCTAGGCCAGGGCCTTTCTCGAATGCTCCTCATTAACAGCTCATAATGGCTGGCAACGTCCTCGCACCACCCTGGCTCACTCTCATTAGCAGCTGGCAGCGAGGTGGGGAGATGAGTGGACGCTGGCATCAACCCACCTGCACTCAAGTACAGCATGGGAGCGAAGCAGGGAGAGGGGAACGAGAAGGGAAATAGGTGGCACGAGAGGGAAAAATCCTCATCTCAGTAGATTTAATTAAAACTGGGGTGAACAGATGGGGAAGATGGAGTGAAGTCCAACAGGAGACAGCTCATCTGTCTGGGTTTCCATATTTCTCTTTCCATGCCTCCATCTCTCCCCATCCGCCTCCCTCGCTCTCTCATCTCTGTTCTTTTTCTTTTTTAGATAAATTCTTGGCTTCCAAAATGTCCCAATTCAAAGCTTCCACACTGGCGGTGTGACAGACGACAAAAACAAGTAAAAAAAAAAAAAAAATCAGACACACAGCTCACATGGGCTCTTGAAGGAACAGGGGCCTTTAGTTTGCTGTGGATAATTATGGGCTGGGCTAGTGCTGGCCAGCCCAGCACAGGGCCCGGGATGTTGTGCCGAGAGTGGCTAAGCCCTTATTAAAAGGTAATCCAGGCAATCCCTGTGTAAAATAAAAGAGCTATTTGTTTAAAATAGAGAACCGCCAACCGCAGATCCAGCCAGACAGAGGGGAAGGTCACTCAGCGTAGGGTTTTAGATCAGAAAAAAGATCAAGCCTGCCTGTGGCTCTTTTTTCTCCTCTCTCCCAGAAGAAGTCGCTTTTCATTCAAATGTAATCATCACCGCGCAGTAATATGACCTTCATGGCTGCATGTTAAAAGGAGCAAAAACAAAGCATCCAGCTCCTTCAGTCCCTGTGGCCATTCCAGAGTATACAAAGGGATCATAGAGACAAGCGAAAACCACTAAATGAATTCAAAGCACTGTGGAATAATGGCCCTTTCACTTTGCACAGAAATGTAAATGCACATGCAGTGCATATGTGTTAAACGCTGCCATGATTTCTGGTATTTTTACACTGTGTTTGACATACTGTATCTTTGATTGACATTTGCTGCCAAATCATTATCATAATATCCTAGCAACCACAGTAGGAATCACAGAAACATAAATAACAGAAGGGGAGAAAAAATCCTCACATCCACCTCATGCAACAATGCCACTAGTTTTGCATTTTCTTCTGAAATTTTTCTGCCTTAGCTCAATTCCCCGCTACATTAACCTCATTATCCTTTGAACCTTTTCACTGTTAATGCCAAATGCAATTTGTATTCTGAGGCCAGGCAAAAAGCTCTAAACTGATTATCCCAATTTGAACCGTGGCAGTCTTAGATATTGTTGAGTCTGAAAGGGCCATCTAGCTGGTGAATGGGCTTCTCATATGCCTTCTGAGTTTCATGACACAATGTTGCGTCTGCTTTGCAAGGGATAAATTAAGCGTGTGAAAGTCTAAGCAAAGCCCTCATTTTCCAGTTAATCAAATCTTCCCCTAATCAAATTAGCGCACATAATTCCTCTGGATGCGTGGTACAAAAACAGCATTATCCCCCTCTCCGGAGCTGAAAGGCAGGGAATCAGCGTGGTGCCTCTCTCTCCTCTGCATGAGCGGCCCTCAATGGAAGAGGAGGGCCGGGGTGAGGTGGGGGGTGGAGGAGACCAGGGGAGAAGGGGGAGGGCACGGCTCTTCCCAGTGGCCTAACAGAGAAAGGCAAGGCCGGGGTAAACTTTGGCAGCGTTTAAGTTCCCAGCTCATTAAAAAGCCTGGCTCAGTGGCCACCTCCAGGGAGCACTGGAGCGTTGGCTAATGAGGTACTTGTTTAATTTTCTTTCAAAGGGCTGGACATCTGTGACACCCCCCCCCCCTCCCCCTCACGCACTCCCTCCCATTTCTCCCCTCAGCCTTCAACCCCCATGCCTCATCTTTTTTCTTCAAACCCCACACAAAGCCCATCTATCAATAGGCCGCAGGGCTCTCTCTGGTTTGATGAAGTGTCTCTCATTGAATAAGGCAGATAATACATTTGGAGGAGTGCAGAACAATCGCCATTAACTCTGATCTCTCCCTCTGAACAGTCAAAGCCCATCATGGAAATTCAATAGTGGTCAAGCTAAATGGATAAATGTTCACAGTCCACCGTAACGTTCTAATTGATTTCCCTTCATGAGATAATCCACTCTCTTCAATAGTGGTCCTCGCCACTCCCTTTCACCCCGGCCACCCCTCTGAGGAGATACTGCAAATATCTCAGGGCCAAGAAAAAAAAAGGGCTTATAGCTGGTATGTATTCATCTGTTTGAGAAGTGGCAGGTTCATCTCCTCATTTTGATGTAGTGGAGAGGCTTGAGTCCATTTCTGTGACCTGCCAACCTCTGCCACACTGACCTTTATGTGAGGCTCGGTCTCCATATCCCAGCCCCAGAACACCTCAAGAGACATTAAAAGGCACCTCTCTCTCCATCGCTCTCTGTAATTGGAATTCAAAGCAGCTAGTGCCGCGTCTCTCTTCATTGGTCACTTCCACTTATTTCATAATGCGTCTCGATTCTTTCATTATGAGAGCTGTCTGACTCATATTTGCACCTTGATGCCCTCATAATGTCTAAGAACATGGGCAGAATACAAATGTGCTCTTTCCGCTGCCTACATTTCCTCCTTGTTTTCATTCGCAGTCCTTCCATGCGATTTTCAGCTAACACCTTGTTTAAAGAAAGGATATGAACTCGTTACAGAGGAAGGGAGAAAGGCAGAGCGAGATGATAGAGCGGGCATGTCAGAAACATGTTGGGAGCCAGTTAAAAGGCCTCATGAAAACATTTGTCAATTTGCACAATGTAAACAGGCCGTAACAATGTGTTTCGAGGTCAGCAGGTCAAACCCATGGATCATGCATCAGCTGGCGCGTGGTTATTGTTCCACTCAGCCTGTCAAAGCAGGGGCAGAGGGTGTGAGCGTGAGTGTGTGTGACAGAGGGAAGATGTGAAGAAGAGGCGCCGAGGCCTTCGGGGTGATCATAACTAAAACACCGTGCTATTATTAGAATGCCACTAGAAAGCACCATCTGGGTTGTTTAATGAGCCTTTACTACGGCGTTAAAAAGAGCCTCAAGTTAATTTCCTGAAACAATATGCTTATAAAAGACTAAGGCAGGTTGTAAACCACAAGCATTCTGTATTAATAAAGCATAACTATTTCTTTAAGTCACAGTGTGTAGCCAAAATATCCTGATATAGGTCATTTCGGAAATTATGACATTATGATGATCAATACTTAAATGCAATAGAAACAGTAGAAAAAAATATATATATGAAGGACATTTTAGTATTGTTTTGACAATATATATCCTCATACCACCCAGCCCTACAACATATCTCTTTCATGTGCACTGATTTCTTGTTAACTGCTAAAAAAACTTTTTCTTTTCTATTTATAACTTTTTTTTTAAAGATAGCAGCTGCAAACAGATAATTTGACATCTAAAGTAATTCGGCACTGAGAAGCATTGAGCTCCTGCTGATATGAAGGTTGATTTGTGTATTACATCAACTGTTTAATGGTATTTTTGTTCATTTTAAAAAATGCAACATCATTAAAACTGGTGTCCTATAATGTCACAACAGAAGGAGAGGTTATACAATACAAATGATAATATCATAAGATAACAGCAGGCTATGTCGGGACATACTGATGCTTGATCTTTTGTTGCAGCGTAAGTCCTTGGCCAGTGGCCAGAGTTGTTAATGTGGTGCAAACCATTGCTACAGGGTCTTGACAGTGAGGGTGTTGTTAATGTCTGCAGGACTGGCTCATAGTGACCCTCGGCCTCGGGTTTCTCCATACAGACTGTTCACCAAGTGGCCTCGCCTGCAGCAGTGTGAAGCAGCAGCAGACAAGCAGGCTGAGATGCTGGCCATGGAGGCGGAGGTCAGCACTGGGGTGATGGTGTTAGGGCAAGGGTGTAGGGGTGATGTTGTCTGTCTCCCTCGAAGAGCCTGCAGGCTTTGCATCAAATGGATTGGCTGATATGGGTCAGACTGTAGGGAAATGTGATTTAACCAAAGCCGTACTGCACACTGTGCGTATAACTGTAAAAGCTGTGAATCAGCTCGTCCTAAAAGAAAAAAAAAAAAAATGTCTGCGGGGCTGCACAATGCAGCTGCTCCAAAACATTTCTGAGACACACAAAGTTATACATAGAGAATGTGGACAGGGTTAGGATGAGTGATCGACAAGAAGGCAGATTTTAAATAAATCCTCCAGTTTAACCCACTGGGATAAAGAATGTTGAGTGACTGATGAATGTCTGCCTACACCTACATGTTGCATGTTTCATATGTCAAACAGTAAGTGTACTGTAAGTAACTTTGGGCAAGGAAAAAAACACTCATCCACCGGATTTCTGAGTATACTGGATGGAGTTGTCTGCAATTATATTGTGTAGAGAAAGTATACCCGTCAGTCAAGTTAACAAAAGGTCAGGGGCTCCCAGACTGCATTGTACAGCCCACAGTATATCCCTGTCTGAGCGGGGGATGTTAGACCACTACCATGCTTGATCAGGGCATTGCCTTCAGCTATACTGCTGCCCAGAGCCAACCTTGGTGGTGGGAGGAGATCAGTTTGTGTTTTTTGGGGGCTTGAGGGGTGGTAAAATTGGCTCCTGGAAACCTGCCAACCCTTCGACTGACTCATCAGCAAGGACCCAGGAGGAGACCTTGAGACAGACAGAGCTTTCTTCCTCTCATGCCTCAGATCTACCTAGGTGTCGGGTTAAGCCGTGCCAGATTGTGTTGTGTTTCGATGCCTCCTCTTTCCAAATCTCCTATAGGCATCATGTAGGCAATCATGCATGACACAGCCTAAGGCACAGACACGTGGGTCCAGTGCTGGACCATAAGCCCTTGGAATCCATGTCTGTATTTGAGCAGACTTTATTGGACCAGACAGAACAGGAAAGCCTCGTCAGATACCTCAGAAAAAAACAGATGCCACATGAAAGCAAAACACAGTCCAAAACAAAGCTAACCGCTTGCTCAGAGATGCATTAAAGATGCATTACAGTAACATTGTGGTTGAAAAGTTGGCAAGGTAAAGAATGACAGCCACAACGCTAAGTTTCAGAAAATATGTCCTCAATTATGTCCAACCAAAGCCAATAATCAAACAACCTCAAACACGTCATTTCATATTTGTCTTTCCTGATACTGAGTGACAGGCAGAACAATCAAATTAAGTTCCTCTCAGCAAACCCACAAGTGTAATTATGCACTAAGTAGGAACAAATCAACACATGCAGTGCAGTTGTATAGTAATATTGACACACAGTACTTACCAAAGTGAAAGTGAATAGAACTTAATAGACTCTGAAAGGAGCGGTTGTCTTTTCCGCTGTCACATTCAATAAGTCATTTAAGGAACAAGCCTCTTTTCATGAAGCAGAATGATAATTAAAAACTGTTCCAAAGAACTTCTATAATATGAAAAGAACACAGCTTTGCTTGCTATTGTGACGTGAGAGCGACATTTTCTTTGTAACAGCCTTTTGTTTCTAATTTTGTCATATCTCTCTTCTTATGTTTCAGGTTGGTATTTGTACCGTTTGTAGTTTAGTGCTAATGATGAATCTGAATCTGGTTTAAACAAAAAGTGTGTTATTTGAGAGACTAGGATTATGATCATTACAGATATCACATCGAAACTCTTGAAATCCATCATAGCTAACACGAATGAATGCTGACCACAGACACTGCTGCTCATTACCATGCACCGCTAGTTAACTAGTTTCACTTCCTCTAGTACAGGGATGGGCAACTGGAGGCCCGGGGGCTGCAGACGGCCCGCACCCTCACTTGAAGTGGCCCTCAGTACAACTACATGCATTTGAGCATGAAATCTTAAAAGTGCAGTGTAACAATGCACAAAATGAATTCTTGCAAATAATGTTGGTCTGCTGTTCTTGCACTAAAAAAAGAAATCACAGTAAGTGGTTATTTTTTATTTGCTTCAAACCTTTTGTATTCCTATTTATACTGTTAAACATGCATTTAAGCATGAAATATGTTAAGTTACTGCACTGTAAACATATTTAAAATTGCTGTTTCATCATATCTGGTTAAGTGCACGGTCCTATATGTGGCCCTTTTGGTAGTGTCGATGAGAAATTATGGCCCCCTCCAGCAAATAAATAGTTTAGTTAGCTTCACAAATAGTTGTGTAACAAATAAAAAAAGGGCTAGAGAGGGAAGTTCAAAGCCTGTGTCGGCTAGTAGATTTTGGGAAATGACAGAAAAGGCAAGACAAAAGCCCCCCACCCCCAAATCCACTGACCAATTGGTATAAGGGGCTTCTGAATTTAACCATTTAACCATCATTTAACCAATGGCTCTCTAAGATACAAGGAGGACAGAAGAAAAAAAATCCAAGCAGCCTGCAGATAATTAATTCATATTTGCAGAGGAAGGGGAATTTTTAGTGTTTGTTTGTAAGATTTGACTCTTTTATAGAGAATGGAAGCATTTCCAACACCCAGATTAAAAATGTTAGCAACTCCGTGAACAGGAACCGAGCCTGTGCATGGATCTACTGCAACAATCGATATGAACAACAAGATGATTCTCAGAAAACCATTAAATAAACATGGCAGCGATTGGTTCCGTGTCAATAACACACACACCTTGTGAAATGCAAAGTTTAAGTCAATGTTTTTGAAACAACGGCCCACTATGTGTACCTGACAGGCTCAGAGGATTTTAGCAGCTTGTCAGCAGTTTAATCTGCCATCTGTACACGGATGCATCGCTTTGCTGTGTTTTTTCCTGCTGTTTAACATAGCCACTAATTGCAGTGACACTGTGATGTGAAGGTCTCTTCAAGTAGCGCTATACAACCAGGAAGACTTGTGACATCTCTCAAATGTTATTTCCATTAGTTGAAAGTGAAGTTATGAGGCAGTGCCTGCTGTTGTGACACAGATCAGTGTGAGCATATGTTCAGATATGCAGCTGTATTTACTATATAAATGCAGCATGCTAATTGGTTAAGCTTCTGAGTACAGTATGTTTACACACAGCACTAAGTGGCAATGATGGGGACATAATAGGATCACTTAACAGTATATTTATGTACAAGCAGGAGGCTTTGTGCATGTTATTATGCACTATAGACGATTTATGCATTAAGAATCATTTTTACTAAATGGTAATTTCTGCTTCGGTCTAAAACATTTTATACCAATGACATAATTGCAGTCTCTAACTGTCTCACCTACATCGAAAGGTGGCCACAGTGACAGGCGAGGGGAGCGACGTGATGCATCAACCGGCGGGTGCGATCATTTGAAAATTCCCCTGACAGATGTGGTTGTGTGCGCGTCTTTGATTAACTTCATTAATATACATGCCTCGCTCTGATACACAGGCAGTGGCATATGGTAAAAAGCAGGAACAGGAAAGAAGTGATTTGCTGTTTGCTCTGGAAAACAAACAAGCCAACAGGTCCTAGCAGATGGCGCTGTGTGCGATGCTAGTGGGAGGCAATGTGCTGCATCGGCGCCGCCGCCAAGCAGGAGCTCTCCTGTGGATGAAGAGAAGTCTGACTATCGCCCTCGGCCTGCCGCATGGTAAACAAATAAAGCGTCCTTCTGCTTTCCTGTGTGTTGAGCTTTTTATCCTGCGTTGATCTTACCTCCTGATTTCAAAGCACAAAAAAGAGCTTGTTTTTTTCCAGCTAAAGTGCTCTAGGCTTGATGCTCCTCAGAAAGCCGCTTAAAGAAGAAATGTGTTTAATAATGGCTTGTTTGTGTGCAGCTCTCATTTCCCTCTCTGCTCCCTTCGTCTTCCCTCAGCATGCCTGCAAGCGCACTTTCCACTTTGTTCCCATTTAAATAGGAAAGTTGGCGGCTCATTTACATTGATAATAGATGTTGGTTATGCATCAGCAAGAAATCACAGTTTAAACAGGGTTGTACCTTTTCCTTTTATATCCCATGTATCACACAGGCAACTACCAAAACTACAAATAATGTGAAATAAATTAGAAAGGAATAAGTATGCAAGAGATCAAATGCATATTGAACAAAGGGATCCTGCCATCAGATATTTAGCTGGTAAGGTAGACACGAAGGACAGAAATATAACATCTTTGCATCATGTTTAATCACCAGCGCCAATATTATCTCATTTATGAGGGCCACTTTATGATCAGCAGCAGGGATAGTCTTCCCTACCTCAATCCAACCAAACACTAAATGACAAGTTTCCTTGTGGAAGAATTCTTTCATCAGAAACCTATGATTTGACCATATCTGCCCAGAAGCACCGAGGCCGTTTCAGTGGCCCAAAGCCACAGACTGTATAAAATGAATGGATGTTGTCATCGTAAAGTCACCCACTGGTTTTTAAAACCTCAATTATGGCATTTTGACCTTCATCATCTTGGTTTTTGGCTGTCACCATGTTGGCTCTTTGTAACCATAGACTGTATAAATAATGGACGTTGTCAACGTGACATCACCCATTGGTTTGTGGCCCGTTGGAAGCATCAAATTCAGCGTTACACTCGTCGCCATCTTGTTTCCAATACGGGGAGCAGACCATATTAGGACTGTGGAGAAGGAGAGGGATCTGATCACTGACTACAGCCTCTCTACACCTCAACCTGACTGACTCACGTTTGCATTAACTGGAGCATTAACTGGGATGTTAGTTTTGGCTAGCAAAAAACAAAAACAAAATGTACGTTACTTACCGAAGAATAATGAACAGTGACTCCTTGGAGTGTCTGTTAGTCCAACCAATAGCTGAACAAGACATTTTTACTGAACAAAAGTCCAAATAAACTGTCATTAAGTGAAAATACAGTGAAAGGGGCAAAGTTATGAGACCAAACCACTAAACATCCTTTCTTATATTTATATAACGTTATATATAACTAAATTGACACGTAGCCGTGGATACGCATTGTTCTGCTTCTCTCCTGATGACGGCTCGCCTTGTTAGCCACCTGTCAATCAAAGGTAGCCACGCCCCAAATAATACGATTCTTTATCTTCTATTTTCTTCTAAATGGGGCCATTATTTACACTATTAACATCAAATTGTCTTGAAGAAGATTTTTTACTAGTGATTGAGACCATAGTGTTGTCCTAAAAAAACTTCTGAGGTAATAAATCAAGTGGGAAGTTTCCTCATTTTGCATCAAAATTAATGGACAGAAATGTTTTTGCAGCCAAACTTAGCGCCCCCTGCTGGAATTTTCGGTAGAATGCAACTTAAGGCACTTCCTGGTTTGCCTCCCTGCTCAGACCTGGAGGTTGCCGCATGTTTGTAACCAGCCCTTGTGTAGAACAGCTGGTAGCCAGAAAGACACTGCTGTGTTATCAGCTAACACTAATGCTATCGCTAGCCAGCTAGCTTGGTTAGCAATCTGTATCTGTGATTCCAAATAAACAGCCAACTCCTTAGAGTGTTTTTCAGACCAATTGCCACCAAATGCAGAACATTTTGAGAGCATAACCTCATTAGGAAAATGTTCACTGAGGTAATAACTCAAGTGAGAAGTAGGCTCATTTCCCCCTGCTGGCCATTAGAAAGAATGCGGGTTTAAGGCACTCCTCCATTGGCTTCACTTTTCAGCCTCGGAGGCTGTTGCTGGTCTTCACTGTGCTGCATGCTGGTGTTCATTGTGGCAGTTTTCTGAGCGGCTCACTAAAACAATGACTGACCATATCAGTGAATCTTAAACAGCCTAACCAGGATCATGAAAATATCACATTCACAGACATTTACTCTGTTATATTACAGCACATTTCATTCCTACAATAAGATTCAAGGCTCAGAGCACAAGTTCGTTTGCATAAATTTTGATTCAACTACATTTCACCTTTGTTATCCAAAGCAAAGGATGGGCCAGGTATGTGAAAGGATCAGAGGGAAAAGGGGGAGAAGAGGGAATAAAGTGCTTAGTTGGCCGGTTGTTCAAGAGTGACTATTATCATTAGTCCCAGGTCTGCAGAGCCCGAGGCCCAGTCCTCTAATGCTCTCCCCTGCTTGCCGACCTGCATATACCTTGCCCCGAGCCAACACGCTTCTATAGAGCACAGGCTGCCAGTATTGATGTGCTGAATAATTCAAAGAACCGAGAAGATGGTCAAATGGGCTGACTGTAGTCTTAACATGAGTGGGTCGTTACTCTGCGGTTCAAGGTGTCACCATATGTCTCTGATGACATCACATCAAGGAGACAAAATGGCCAATAGGGCAGAAGATAACTGACAGTAATGTGGTGACCTTATGGTACACATGGGATCAAAGCCCAGTTACTTGGCTGAACCAAATGAACACATATTGGTTCAAGATGGTGGACTAAATTATGAAAGCTCTTAATCAAAAAGGGAACTTAACTTTGAAGTTAATTTAAAATAATTTTAATGTGTTACATGTGTACATCATCACACTGGATTTCAAGCAGAAGAAGGCTATAGCTACAGTAGCTGTCAATGCTGTACTGGTTTTAAAATTGAGTTACATCATACACTGTAAAACCCAATGTTGCTTGTTTGTAATTTTTCATTTTCAATACAACAAAGACTTGTGCAAAAAGTAATTTTAACTTAAAATATTGAGTCAAATAGCAAGATTCATTTGAGTTAACTCCATTGTCTTCATTGTCTTGACATAAAAGTCTTTCACAGCATCGACACTCAAATATTTTAGTTGAAACAAGTTGGTTTTACAGTGTACACACAGAAGAAACTTTACAGATGTTCTCTCTAATCTTAAACATACGCATTATACAAAATCTGAAAATAATGGGGCATCTGACACTATAGGATATTATAATGAATATTGTGCCAGAGGGAGCAATGTACCAACTCCAGTCATCTCTCTCACATGATCTCATGGGGAAGCAGATGTAAACAAAAACAAGACTGATGTGGTGCAACAACTGCTGCTGTAATAATCACAGTAAGAAAGAAAGCAGAAGGCAACAAAACAGGCTATCTATTCTCAGATTATAAATTTGCCCATCATTATTTTAAGCTTCTAGGAGCTAAAACTGTTATCCGAGGTAGATAATAAGGACCAAACACATGTCTCTGTATCTTTTGGCTCCCCACAACTTCGATCTTGGGCTCAGGCAAGGAAGAAATCAGGTTGTTTTGCAGCTAAATTCTCGTAAACAGAGGTCATTTCTCATCATCTTTAATCCTCTGGGGTCTATGATCACGCTGGCTGAAACTTTCTCCAGTTTTTTGTTTGACGTTCCGAGGTCACGTAAAACCAAAGATATGATCGTTTTAATTTGATAGTACAAAAATATTTATTCAAGTGTAAAAGTAGGAGGGGACGAGGCAGGCGTGGCATTCTGTAAAAATGTAGAAAAGGGCTCTAATCATCTAACACTGTTCCTATGAATAAACATGTTTTTATGGTCATTTTTATGTATAGTTTTATTATATTTGAATTTTACCTTTATATGTTCATATTTGTAACCTATCTTTACATTTTTCAAGTCTGAAAGAGTTCATTGAGCATATTTGTGGTTTTTATTGCCATAAATAGAAAAATTTTATTTCAGATTTCATGATTTTTGTGTATTTTTGGGCTCAATATGTTAATAAAGTGGGTTAAACTGAAAAAATAATTGTCAGATCATGTTGAAGTTGTGCTGAGAAAACCCCAAACATGGGTATAGTAAATATTATGTGGTATATGAAAGGAA
Source organism: Centropristis striata (assembly GCF_030273125.1). NCBI lineage: Eukaryota > Metazoa > Chordata > Actinopteri > Perciformes > Serranidae > Centropristis > Centropristis striata. Next base: position 7,889,928 of record NC_081531.1, read on the forward strand.
AATGTGCTCAGACCCCAGAAGGTTAAGTCACACTCATGAAAACAGTGTATGTTTATATGAGTATGGTTATGCTTAAAGTCAGATGTGAAGATTAACCAATTTATTGCCCCATTGTCTTCTACAGGATGGACCACATATAAAGAAGTGACTGATGGGAATAATGGGAAGTGTATTATTCCCTCTCAACTCAGCAGCTAGTCTGTGTGTTAATACAGAGTTTTAATCAGCTGTGTTAAGGGGAAATGCTTTTTGTTTGCATCTGTCGGCACAGCTAATGAACCACAACCGGACAATTACTTTTGTTATCATCTGAATCATGGGTTCATGTAATTTAATGGTTTGGTAACCTCCTGTATATACAGTCTGTTGCTGAGGACAGCTAACAGCGAACAGATAGATTTTACATTCTTATTTTTAGAATTCTTTCTTTCTCTGAACTCCATTTCAAGTACAAAAACATGAAAGAATGATCTCATTTTGAGATAAATGTGGTTTTCTACAGTGTCTCCTATTTTTTCTTTTAACAGTCTTCTTTATACGGGCTGTAAGTGATTTTGTTTTATGTATGGTGGGGTGGAATTCATGCATAAGAAAACGCTCTCAGAGGCTTTTTATGTTTCCTGTGTGTTCGATATCCAAGGCTGCGATTAAGATGCAGTTGCACTTGTCTAGAACCTTGATAGTGTTAATTTCATCATTTGCACTTAAGACTGCCTATCATCACCTTGTACTATATATCAATTAACATACACCGTTTGCTGATGTTAATGATTAGGAAAGTTGCAGGCGCTGATTAAAATATTTCCCCTTGATTAGTGAACGGTAAACAACTTAGTGCGGGCCATCGCTGATGAACGTGTCGCTGCAATCAGTCGCTTACAGAGGAGGAGTGAGAGAAAAAAAAGACAGGGAGGGAGGAGAAAAAAAAGAGCAGGAGCCACAAAACTGAAGGTTTGGAGTCCATAATTAGGCAGCAGTTTTTCCTTTCTAACCATTTTCCCAAAAGAGAAGAAGCCTGACTACTTAATTGGAGGAATCAAATTTAGTCAAGCGCCCCGTCGGCTCAAACCTACATCATTAAAGTTGCCAGCTAACAAACATCAAACACGAGGCAGCATTAATGAAGCAGATGTATTAATTTTCCATTTATGAGCAGCTAAGCAACTCACTGCCGCTCCCCGCGCTCCCCCCTCATCGCTCCCTTTCTCCCTCTCTTTCTCTGACAGCACTATTAATGATCTTTAATGCCCCACAGGCAGTAATAGGCCCCACTGGGAGAGCCGAAACACTGCGATTTGTATTGAGGATTTAGACATAACGGGGGAAAGGGAAAAGAGTGAGATCTTGGGGACAGCTCCGAGGCGCTTGATCAGGCCCAGGCCTCACAGGGGCGGCTGCCGCTCCAGAATAATAAATGACAGCCTCGCGATTAAATCAAACCTTCTGCTCAAAAGGGCCAGAGCGGCTGATTGTCACTAACAATCGAGCTGCTTTTTTAAACACCTCTGGGAAAAGAAATCAAAAGCAGACAGCAAGGAAAAAAAAAGTCAACGGCAGTTTGGCTCTCAACACCTGACAGTTAACACGCATTGGGAGAGACAGACCAGAGCCAAGTCCAGGGAATGACGACCTGTCACTGGCAAATCTCACACCATACTCATTATGCCACTACCCAAAATGCACCAGCCGGCACCTATGATTCCACATCATGGATCATTAGTATTACAAGTGTGATAAGGAAATACATTTTACAAGTGGCTATTTGTTCAGTATTTGAACAATATCACATCCTTTATTAGATTCAACTAGTGCAGTGGCCGTAGGAAGTATGTATTCATATAGTGGGAGATTTTCCAATTATGGCCAAATGAGGTTGCGTGTGAAAGTGGGATGCACAATGAGGTGTAATACTCTTGCGTAGTGTTAATATACAAAGTGTATAACTTAATCATTCAACATGGTTAGACATATATACAGACACAGATACAGGAGGGAATAAGTTTACATGCAGCACAAACAGATGGATGTAAATAACAAAATTTGCACATTACATGCAGACCACTACAACGTCTGCAACTCCATAAAACACTTACTTTTCATAAGGTACCACACCATCCAGCACATACACATTGAACATTGATATTTGCTGGAAACTATTTGAATATTATTGGAATATTGAACCTTGTAGCACACTTTAAAACTCCTAAAGATAGGTAGGCTAAATAGACTTGAGATGAGTCAGTGTGTAAATCCAGAGTGAATTGTGTTACTGACCAGGTGTAGGCCTATCACACAATGGGGCGGAGCTCCCCTAAAGGCGTCCGATCGGAAACAGTGCAATGCTGCAACACGTCCGTAAATAATGATATTTTGAAAACTGAACTCAAAAATCTTCAAAATAGAGGATGCACACCTTTGTGCCATGCACAAGCCACATAGGAAATCTTAGAAACACACACACACACAGATGCTTCTTGCTTTTATAGATAGATGTCAGCAAATGAAATAATAATGAAAGTGAACCATGGCAATCTCCCTCCAATACAAGTCTAATGGTAAAATATTGACTGTTAATCTGTGCTCCCATGACATCAAAGGACAGAAACAATAAAAGTTACAAATGCCAGATGCCAGCCAGGCCTTTGTTGACATTGTCCCTAATGCTACATGTGCACGTCTAATTATCTGGCGCGGAGGATAACCCAGATAAATAAGCCTGCACCGACATTAACCTACAAATTAGATATGCTACGCTTTCCAGACCTGAAGCTTTCTGAGGCTCACCCTTAAAGCTGTTTGTTTGTTTCTTCATTAAGCTCATTTATGGCTCTCTGGAGACGGATGTGGATGCTATCCTGTTACAAGTATTTGTTTGTGGGAGAGACAAAATGCTGATGAATGCAGCCTACATATGCTGTGTGTACTCAGCTGTGCCTACTGTATAGAGTCCAGCTCCAGCTCACTTAGTTATATTTATATTGGGAGTTTCTGTTGCATATGATCTGCTGCCAAGTCAACCCTCAGTAGCAACGCAGGAAGGAGTATGAAGTTTCTGCAGTGTGGAGTAAAGTAAGGGCATGGAGATGAAGGGTGAAGGGTGGACGTGTTCCATTTTAATGCCAGAAACAGGATTTTTCATTCAGCTGATGCGGCGGTTTCTCTTAGAAGTCAATTAGATGCTGACCTGACCTGTATTTGTGTGTTGTTAATGTAAGGTCGGATACACAGTTAGACGAGCACTTACCATTCTTATTTACAAGCAATCCATAGATTTCAGAAATCCTTTCTAAGAACTGCCACAAACTCTTCTTATTTAGCCCCAACTAAACCATTATTTAAACAACTGCAACTACTTACAGTTTATGAGGTCAATAAGTATCAAACAGGGGTTCTTATGTATAAAGTCATTTGCCTTCTTGCATCTTTACCTAATTTTTTTCATAGTTACTTTGAGTTTAACCCTTTGGAGTCTTGGGCTATTTTGTCCATTTTTTAAATACTTTTCAGTCTGCTACTTGGGAAAAAAAGTGTAACATGCATAATTAACATATTTAAAATCGCTATCATACTTTAATTTTTTTGCACAATCTCATTTATGTAACCTGATAATTATTTTTTCACTTTGAATTACTGGATTAACATTTTGAACCCAAAAGAAACCAAAAAACAACAAACATTAAAATCTGATTTTAAAAAGTTATGTTTTTTCCCCCTTTGGAAACAATAAGACTCAATGAGTTTTAAATGTTGCAAATGCAAATATAACATATAAGTTCTTTATTTTTATGCTAAATATATTTGACCGTATCTCTGTGTTACTTGGGTTATCATCATTAAATAAAACCTGGAGTTCCACGCCAGAACTTTAGAGGGAAGGTGACGGCGTCGCCATGTTTTTTATGTTGTGACGTCATGAAGAAGTAATGCGCCCATGATTTCACTGAATCAAGACGATTAATTGTCATTATCATGCACATCTTACAAGAAGAAAGAATGACTGACTTATTCCTTTCTGTAGGACTTCTGTTGCTAAATTCTCATTTGTTCATCAAGGTGCGGTGCTGTGAAATGACATAAAAAATCTAACAGAATCATGTTTCTCTTTAAATACATTTAAGACCAAGCTCAAAAAATCCCTACAGATTTTCTAATCACCTTTGTATCATTGTTTTATCTGAATTTTGCATTTGATCACCAAGCTATGTAATTGAAGTAAAGTATAGTTATTTATAGGTTAAAGAGGGAGTGTCGCTTATAAGCCCTTTAAACTTTTTGATCTTTCCTGCACATGTTTATCTGTTTCTTGCACTGTTCTTTTATGATTTTATGTTTTTTAAGTGCAAACAACAATAAAATAAATAAAAACACACTGCCTGATTAGCTGAAGTCCCATACTTGCACACTAGTTTATTAAATGGAGGATAAAGCTTTGACAACAATTTCACAATATAATGTGAAATGCTTAGAGTTATTCCTACAGACTGTAAGGCACCTGAAAGGCAGCTGTGCCAAACCCTGCCACACAGCAAAACACTTGTGATGCCAAAACACCGACATCCACATAAGGTGCTTCGGGGTCTATCTTTCTCTCCTCTCACTCTCTCTTCAGACAGCAGCATCATCATTTTCTCCCTGCTTCACTGTGGCAGGCAGCAGTGGGGTTAAGCTGCCAGCGATGCGACGATAGTGAGAGGGGGGACTGCAGCTGGGGGTTGCAGATAGCACATTCTGTCAAATAGCGTCAGGCTGCCTGCATAATGAAGTGAAGAGAACGGCGGTGGGAGAGAGAAAAAATAGGAAAAGGGGGATGGTTTCATTTGTTATTGTTGAAACTGATATGGCTCCACCACTGTCTGAAAAGCAGCAGGAGCCTCAGCTTATAGGCAGGAGGAGATGAAACATTAAGTTGTGGCCTGATTAATTATCAGTGCGACACACGCCACTTTTTTCCCTTCCTGAAATATGTGTATAGGAGTTATAATCTCTATTCCATTTAATAGAGACTCTTAGACGCAATCTACACTGGGTAACATAATGTGTTTCCGACATTTGTGATGCCTTTTCACAAAGATTTGGAACAAGTGCAGGATCACACTGCCATATATTGAAAGGAAACCTCAGGGAGTCTTATTTCTGTAGCTTTGGCCTTCATGCCTTTCAGTTGTGGGAACATTATACTCAACAAAGTAAGTGCTGAGATTGGGGAATACAAAACAAACAAGTCAGATTGATGGTATTCGTTTCTTACCATTCTCCTTTATTTATATTTCCAAATTGGATTGACAGGGTCTGTTTTAAACCTGATCTAAATTCATTCGTCTGACTACTCTAGCTTTCAGCAATGTTTCTGGATATAAGGAAACACCTTGGTAATGCCATGACATGTTAATAGAGCCTTTCATTAAAAAACTGAATCTAAGGCTAGATTAGCATCAAATCAGTGTTACTTCAATGACCCATTTGTGTGATGTGAAAGTTCTTTATGGTGCTAACATTTAGCCATGCTGCAAGTTTGTCTGGTCCTACGAGTGATTGTCTGTTTACATCAACAGATAAAAATAACATACTTACTTTAAGTAACCATCCACGTTGTAAGGCCTATCCTTATACTGGTGTACAAGGCCAGACTGAGTTACTACCAGGCGGCAACCTCCGGCTCTGAGCAGGGAGGCAAACCAGGAAGTGCCTTAAGCTTGGCTGCAAAAACATTTCTGTCCATTAATTTCAACGCAAAATGAGAGAACTTCTCACTTGAATTATTACTTCAGAAATTTTTTTAGGACAACACTATGGTCTCAATCGCAATAAAAAATCTTTTTTAAAAGACAATTTCATGTTAATAGTTCAAATAATGGCCCCATTTAGAAGAAAATAGAAGATAAAGAATCGTATGATTTGGGGGGGGGCTACCTTTGATTGACAGGTCACTAACAAGGCGAGCCGTCATCAGGAGAGATGCAGAACAATGCGTATCCACGGCAACATGTCAATAAATTTATATATAAGGCTATATAGATATAAAAAAGGATGTTTAGCAGTTTGGTCTCATAACTTTGACCCTTTCACCGTATTTTCACTTAATGACATGTAAAAATGTCTTGTTCAGCGTTTGGTTGGACTAACAGACACTCCAAGGAGTCACTGTTAAGTTTTCTGACGTAAGTAACATACATTTTGTTTTTGTTTTTTTGCTAGCCAAAACTAACATCCCAGTTAATGCTCCAGTTAATGCTAACATGAATTAGCAGTCTTCTCTCAGTCAGGTTGAGGTGTAGAGAGGCTGTAGTCAGTGATCAGATCCCTCTCCTCCTCCACAGTTCAGATATGGTCTGCTCCCCGTATCGGAAACAAGATGGCGGCGAGTGTAACAATGAACTCGAGGCTTCCAACGGGCCACAAACCAATGGGTGATGTCACGGTGACTACATCCATTATTTATATCCAGTCTATGGTTACTACACATACAAACGTAATAACATTACACTCCATTATGCTATTGTTGATTAGCCATGTGATATTTTTTTGCAGGTTATGTGATTGCCACCGTAGCATGATGATGGGTTGGACGTTTCTCCAAAATTAGTTTCTTTGTCAATTTTTCACAGCAGGTTGCTGGTTTTTTTTTTTGGCATTCTCACCACTGCAGCAGCCTAAATACACAACCACTCAACTGCCTGATTTAGTGTGCAGCATTAATAAGCAATTTCAGGCTCGCCATGTTTGATAGCCAAGTGTTCTTAATGCTTAATGTCTTTAAATTAAGGCACTACAACAGTGACTTTGCATCTTTGATAATATACACAATTTATGGTTGATGGACAAAGATATGCAAAAGCATTTGGTATGGTCCTTTAAAATATTTTAATAAATGTATAAAATGAAAAATCTATTACAAAGCATCAATTAAACTGAACCCTATCGACCGCGTGAAAGCCATGTGAAGCGGCCATTCTCTCATTCAGGGCATCCTTGAGGACACGCTGGCTGATAGCACTGAATCACATTACTGTTGCTTTAGGCTGTTTATCTCAAGAGTTGCTGCATTTGTCATCATTGGACTCCCCTTGATCAATGCCTTCTTTATCATGATATGTTTCTAAAGTGACTTCTACCCCCCCTGCCACCACAAACACATACACCCACACACACAATGCCTGCACGCTCCCCTACACTTCTCCCCTCAACACCCAATGATTTCATTAGTTTCATATTAGGATTGATGGGGCTCTTCTGAGGGATATAAATCAATTTGAGAACACTTTTCTAAACCTCAGCCTCAACCTGCAATGGAGCCATCAAGCAGAGGGGTGGCTGAGGGGCAAGAGGCTGGAACAGCCACATCATTGGTTTGCTTTTGCTGGGGGGGAAGGGTGGGGGGGGGGCATGGTGCAAGAGTAGTTTTGCCTTCAGGGTTTATGATCGAAAGAGTTCCCTCTTCATGCTCTATCTATCCACCCTAGAAGGCTCCCCATCTAGCCATTCTCCTCTCCACAACCACCTTTTCCTTTCATCCCCAGTGCCTTCCATCCATCCTTCCATACCGCCATGATTTACAACTAGTACTCATGCGCTTCCTGGGAATTGATTTCCAGGGAACTTCGCCTTGTGCCCATCCTTTCTGTGGGGGCCATAACGATCAGGCTGTGGATCATTAGTCTGGACCACTGTTTTCCACTGCTCTGCTGGCTGGGTGCCATACATCTCCCCCCTTCTCCCGAGCCACAGTCGCTGTTAAATTGCCTGTCCCCTTCCCTCCTCTTCCTTCTCTCCTACCCCCACCCCCACCACCACAGCCCCAGTCACACCTCATGATCCTCATCTGTCCTCCTTTGCACCACAGCATTTATTGAAAAGCAAGCTGAGCTGGAGCCAAAGCCAGCGGTGAGTGTTTATAGGCCGTTCGGGTCTGAGGAAATCCCCCTCGTGCCTCTCCCGTCCTCACATGCTGACCTTTACCTCAGCAGACGGACACATGACACGTCCTTTATGTTATCTGTGAAGGAAGTCACCGAATGACAAACAGGGATGCCATATCACCCCAGATGGCTTTTCATGACGGACGCCTCGACTAAGAAAGTGATGGAGTCAGTTTGTCACCAAGAGGGCATGAGGAGAGTAGTGGAGCTCACGGTTGAAAGGCTGTTATTACGCCCCCTGAGGAACAATATGTTCTGATTTGTTGCATTTGCTTCTTGACAATGTGCCAGAATTGAAGGCCTGATTGAGCTTCCAGGGGTATTTTGAAAGACCAAAGCCAGTATTTTTCCTTGAGTGCTCAGCAAGCTGCCATTTTTTTCCTCTTTTCTCTCACGCTGCAATCTTAAATTTAAGGGAACAATACAATAACACTCAGGTTTGACTCTAGTGCTAATCACGCTCTTTCAATCTCAGGGCAGATCTGCCACATTCACACTGAACACTTCAATTGTTTCTAAAATGATAGATCTGGATTGTGAACATTGCGCGCTGGTATTAATAAATGTTTCCGCGCCTTGAAGTTGAAGCCGTCGTTACTCTTGACTTAAAAAATTCAGCTCTGGGACGGAAATCACCTCCAGCTGCTGTCTGCCGGTTTCAGCTTTCTCAAATTCACCCATGTCTCACAGCTGCTTGATTAATTGCATTTTTTTATCTGGGAAATAAATCCAAAACTGGTCAAACGACCATTTTGCTGTATAAAGAGGCCGAAGTAAAACAAACAGCAGCAGAGACCAACAGCCTCAGCTGCCTCTAGTGGATCTACACTGTGCTCTGGCATTGGCAGTGGAAGCTTCTCGATCTAGAGCCTGGGCCTGGCAGCATGCACTGGCAGCGATGATTTACAACAGCATTTAAGTGAATCTAATAAGCAGAGTGAATGCTTCCCGTCGCTTTGGCATGGCCCGTGCCTGGGCCCTAATCATTCAAATATTTTGGCAAAAGCCAATGCCCCGCTCCTCTCCAAAAGAGAATAATGAGACACGGAGCTCTTAATCACAGCAGATCAGTTCAAATAAATGAAAAGAGAATCAAAAGCATTCTTTGCCGAGGCAGCCCCTCTCTCTGTCCAAATGAGCTGACAGAGGGCCAGATCTGGGAGATGGAGATTTACCCAGGAGATAGAGCAGATTTTCCCTGACTCGTGAAGCGGTGTCTCACTCTGGCAGACTAGAAAGTAGTTCTGGAAGAAACAAGGCACAGCTTTTGTTCCATTTTCTTCAACTTGGATGTTCAAAGTAATTATATACAGTATGCACACATATACAGGCATGCGAACACAAATACTCTGACCAGCCCAAGGAAACGCTGCCCCGGGATCTTCGCAGCTTTTTAATCAAGCACTTCTCCACGCTTGTTCTCCTATCACACCTCAGATGCTTTCTGGAAACCCACGCAAAGCAACGCTGTAGCTCTGACACCTCATCCAAACTCAATAATTCACCATGCTTTCACTTGCCAATTCTTCCCTCTGCCAATCTGAAAGCCTTCCACAGACTCCGCTTGCTGAGACAGCGCTCTAACAAACGATGCTGTCAGTTAACAAGATGGAAAAACATTCTGTTAATTTTTTCTCTCCCTTCTTCCCTCCCCTCCTCGGCGAGGAGTCTTGATGTGCAGAGACGAGGGCTGGATCACAGCTTGCCTGGGGGAAGCCTGACACAAGACAGGCTGCCGCTGACATGATGAGCCTCGAGACTGCTGGCAAATTCTTGTGATGTCACTTCCCGCTCTCGACAGCTCTGACACCCTGGCGTGGGGTACTGGGAAGGCGAGGAATAGAGGGAGCGCTGGTGGAGGTGGCGTTTGGGAAGGGGAGGCGGCGGGCGGAGGCTTGATGAGAAGAAACACTGGTGCGTCGACTTCGCGGCTCTTCTGTTTTCTTTAATGTTCCCGCTTTTATCAGCAGCCGGAGCTGTCAGCGGTAATCACGCTCGTAGTGAAGAGCTGCGGAGACGATAAGCCCGGCCTGTCAGCGCAGCATCCACCGCGGCAGACATATGCTGCTGCCGCTCTCCGTGTCTTTCTTTATGCATGATGGCATTCTCCCCAGAGAGAGGAGAGAAAAAAGCTCAGAAAGAGGTGCATCATCCTCACCGGGAAGATGGAGGGAAAACTATCGTATCTCATTCTTCCTTAAACTGGGCTGTATTGTGCGAGCGTGTCTATTTGTAACAGTAAAGTGATCCTATGATACACAGTAGAAGGATATTTCACAAACATCACAGCATAGACACCCATATGTCCCTGTAGCTGTGTTATGTGAATGTTACAGTCAAACAGAACAAAGGAGATGAAGCAGCTCAATTCTGATAATTGATCTTCAAGGCCACAAACACAGCGTCACTTAAATTTCTTTTCAATAAAGATTGTTGAAAGAAAAAAGAAGAAATTGTAAATGGTAAATGGGGTGCACTTATATAGCGCTTTTATCCAAAGCGCTTTACACTACACACTACGCTTATTCACCCATTCACACACACATTCATACTGGTGTTAGTGGCTACCAGGGCACACTGGTGCCACCTGCCACCATTGGGAATTCATTCACACATGAGGAACGCAGCAATGGGAGCAATTTGCGAAGAAGAAGAAGAATGCCTTTATTGTCACTATACACATGTACAATGAGATTTAAGAGCTGACTCCAGAAAGCAGTGCGACAATAAATAAAATACATAAAATATATACAATATAAACATAAACATACACCTACTTAGGCAAGTAAATGTAGATATAATGTAAAACATAGGCAAGAAGGGGAGGTAAGGTGCACAGTCTTCAATTCAATTTGCCATGATGCTACTAAGTATTCATAAATATATTGCACATTGAAGGACCATTTATTGCACAAATTATTGCACATTTGATTTGCGGTTCAGTATCTTGCTGAAGGACACTTTGACATGTACAGTAGCTGCCATCGTCGGGGATCGAACCAACAACCTTCCGGTTACTGGACGAACGCTCTTACCAACTTCTTAGAAACTTCATCTAACACAAAACCCCACAAAGACATAAAGCCAAAAGGCACACAACACCAGAATGAATAAGCTGCTGTGGTGTGATAGTTGTGTTTCCTGTGGCAGGCTGGTGTGTCACTAATAACTGTCACATCAATCTACAGAGATGATGACGAATGTGGCCTGGTGTCAAAGCCGGTGGAGTCTATTTTACGGCTACAAGGCATGATCATTACAGACATGAATAGTAATTACAGGCGCGGAAAACACAGGGACGCTGCGGTCGCACCATATGCATGACAGGTGTCGTGCGACATAAATAATGGAACGTGTGGCAGTCAAAAGTCGCCAGGCATTTGGTTACCAATTATCCTTCTCTTGTGAGCATTAAAGCGCTGTGCATTGTTTACCGTTAACAGACGTAATTGAATAATAATGCCCTGGCCCCACCTGTTCTCTGTGTATGGGAGATAGCTCTTTGGTTGCAATAAATGAGCTGTGCTCTCCCTCTTCCTCCCTCCTCCTCCTCCTCTCTCTCTCTGACAATGGGGCTGAGAGGCCTGCCCTCGCAATGGCCATTAAAATAATGTGGCCTAACCTGAGCAGGGGTTAACCAGCTAATGTCCTCAGTGGACATGAATAATGCAGATCAGGTTCCTAAACAAGCACACAAATGAATCTATAAATCACCCAGGTCAGGGCAATCTTATTAGCCCCCCCAGCCCTCCCTCCCCAACAACCTCCTCCCCATCCCTCTCTCTGACTCGTCCCTGTCAGGCTCCTGCTGAGGGAGCTTCCTTGTATAAACATGCAGTTAAATGTCTTGTTGGTTTAATAGGTAGGGTGTGGACTAACAACACAAAGACACTGCCATGCAGAATTGAATGAATTATGCAGCAGCTTACCTGTTTCCTTTTTATACCCAGTTGTTTGTTAAACACTCAGTTGATGTCACTGTAAAAATAAATTCTGCCTCATGTCAAAATATTGTGAGTCAGCAATTTGCCTTTTATTCAATCAGCTTGACATAATGGATCACGTGCAGAGTGGCTAGAATGTCATTTGGATTGCATTTTTTTAATGGTGCTGCCCTATCACACACAGTCAGTATCTATCGTTATCAGTGTATGCTAAGAGAAAAACTTTTTTGCAGAACATATCTATCTATAAAAGCAAGCGTCTGTGTGTGTGTGTGTGTGTGTGTGTCTAGGGCATATCTCTCTGACCGTTAGTCAGACTGACCTCAGATTTTGTATGTGGCTTGCGCATGGCACGAAGGTGTGCATCCTCGATTTTGAAGATTTTTGAATTCATTTTTCAAAATATCATTATTTACGTAGGACGTGTTGCAGCATTGCACTGTTTCCGATCGGACGCCTTTTAGTGGAGCTCCGCCCCATTGTGTGATAGGCCTACACCTGGTCAGTAACACAATTCACTCTGGATTTACACCCTGACTCATCTCATCTGTAAGTCTATTAGCCTACCTATCTTTAGGAGTTTTAAAGTGCGCTGCAAGGTTTGATTTTCCAATAATATTCAAATAGTTTCCAGCGAATATCAATGTTCAATGTTTATGTGCTGGATGGTGTCCATACCTTATGTAAAGTAAGTGTTTTATGGATTTGCAGACGTTGTAGTGGTCTGAATGTAATGTACAAATTCTGTTATTCGCGATTAGCATGCTAAGCGGAGACTTAGCTTTATTCACTTCTTATGTTGCATCTCCCACTATACGAATACATACTTCCTACGGGTACTGTACTAGTAAGGCAGAAAACGATGCTTGGGGTGATATGTAACTTGGTTTGCAATGTTATACAAAGTGTAATAATATTCTTTGAGAAAGTTATTCGTTGAAGAAAGCAGCCCTGCATATTCTGTATTACCAGCTCACCAATTTTGAAAGAGACACATTGTTCTCTGTTTTTAAGTCATTTATTGTTATTGCTGTAAACACATGCTGAACTAATGTTTCACCACAATGGCACTTGTGGTTTTTCTAATCCTCCTGGAATTGGGGCATAACCACCAAATCATAATCAACGTGTGGAACGATGTTGTGGGGACAATGCAAATAGCAAACAAGGAAATCTCAGTTAATTAAAATAATGAGAAATAGGAAATAAACCTCAGCAGTTTACTTCCCAGATGTTGCTGAAATAAACTGAGGAAAAGAGATAAGTTATGGGGTGAAGAATGCGCTGTAGTGTCTCTGTAAACAGTGAGAGGATCAATATGGATTTCATGTGCAGTCGCTGATGAATTACTGGGAAAAAGCACAAGCAGCAAAACAGCTGTACACTTTAATGTTCCCGAGGCCTCCACTTGTGCTATTGTCCCTTAACTTGCTGAGCGACCAGCATGACTTCCACTCTTAATCCGAAAATTTAGGAGGTGACACATCTCCAATCTAAACCCAACCAGCCCCAAGGAGCTCCGTCTTTGAGAGGTTGAGCTGAAGGTGGTTCTGTCATCCATGTAGAGATGTCCACAAGAGACTGTGGGGTCGTTTGGTGGGAAGGAAAAGAACAGCTGGGTATCATCGGCATAACAACGGTATGAGAAGCCATGATAGCAAATGATTGTGCCGAGTGAGGTGGTGTAAATTGAGAAGAGAAGGGGGCCTAGCACTGATCCTTGAGGCACCCCAGTGGAAAGGTTTTGTAATTTGTTTTTTGTAACTTGTGCTATTGTCCCTTAACTTGCTGAGCGACCAGCATGAGTTCCACTCTTAATCCGAAGATTTAGGAGGTGACACATCTCCCATCCAAACCCAACCAGTCAATCTCAACACTATTACCACCTCTAAGAGATATATTCTTTAATAACTCTTCCTACATGTCCTATGGGTCTCAAAGATTGATCGTCAGAACCCTAAAGCCCGACCCCCCTCATCAAAAGAGAATATGAACAGGCTCCTGGGAGTTGACTTGCTGACGGACACACGGAAGGGAGGATGCCATTTGTATGCGTGTGTGTGTGTGTGTGTGTGTGTGTGTGTGTGTGCATGTTTGCAGTGATCAAGGAAGCACAGCAGTTTAGTTCACATAGACAACTAACCCCGTTTCATTTGTCAAGTCGAGTATGCGCTCCTCCATACTCCATCAAACAAAGCCACTGCTAGCTCACAGAGTCATTTCCCTCTCTCCCAATTACAAATGAGTCCATTAGTGTGTCTGCAGTGAGCCCTGTGCTGTCTCCCAGTAATGGCTTGTGAGATTTCCATCATAATCATAATGGCTCCCAGAGCAGCCATGAGTGCAGATGGAAGGTCGCTCATAGGTAATGAGCTATCTCACCACCCACAGGGCACATGTCTTTTTGCTTTGTTATTTAGAACTGTATGCCTGGCATACGTGTGCTTGTCATGACATGTTGCTATGTATGAAGATGAGGAGGCAGATTTAGTAAAGGGAGGGTAGACACAGACTGGATGATGACTGGCACTGATTAACATCATGAAATCTGTGACTGTAGAGGCTCAAAACTCTAACTGAAGCCGACGTATGACAGCTAATACCAAATGCCACCCTCGCATTAGTTTGCACGCTGACATTTTTTCCGTCTCCCTCTCCTGGTCGTGTAGCCGCGCCAAGCAGCTATATCATTACGGCCAGCGGTGTCAGTATGACTCACCTCCACTTGCCATTCGAAACACATCATATTCTTTTTCTCTGGCCTCGGAGCATGGCAGCCAGCACATCTGCATCTTCTGCCAATTATTCTCCCAATGCCGGTCTTGGTAACGTTTTCAGAGTGTGTGTGCTCACTGTACTAGTGAGCTGGCTGTCTGCATAGCCACGGGGCATGTGGGACTGGTAGCAGTGGGCTCATACAGCGCTCGCTCTGCCCATGCTTAATTGACAACAGAGCTATGTGTTGTTGTGATGGGGGTCATATCAGTGAGGTGACCTGACATTTTCATGTATGATTCTGCTTTCATTAAGGGATCTGTTTGTCTGACGCTTCAGTGTCTGCTTGTACGAACTTCCATATGAGCAATCAATGAAGGATAATCACAACACTGGTCTCCAGAGAACTGGAGGAATAACTGACCAAGCTGTGTGCTTACTGAAGGATTTAAGTGTGTTTGTGTGCACAATACAGGCCAAAAGTTTGGAAGCAAGATCAGATTTGTGCAAAAAAATATCATAATTTTTTAACTATACTTTGCAACAAAGTAAACGTGATTATTACATTAAGAGTCACTTATTAGAACACATTTTACTGTAATTATCAGGTCTTTTATGGTTTAGACTTTGTGTATCCTTCTTTCCTTAATGTATACATCTGTACTCTTGTTTCTTTACTCAGCTGCTTCAATTTTAGGCATTTCTGTGGTAGTTTGTCAGAGATATGAACACAATTGAGATTTATTGGGATTTTTGTATCCAAACTCTCAAAAGCCAAAGAGCTAAAGTGAATAATGCAAACTGTGATTTGTTTTTTTTACTTTTACACTGAAGTTGTGACTCTTCTGAATCTTCTCAACCCTAAAACTAAGCCCTTCTTTTCTTTTGTTAACATTTATTCAGCAATGGTCTGCTAACATCAATGTTTACCTAAAGGTCAATTGAGGAAAATGGTTCAATTCAATAAAGGTAAAGTCTGATAATGCAGTAAAAACATCCAAAAATCCAAAGAATCCATACTGGTTTTTAAGAAAGCCATTGTGAACAGAAAATTTAAGTTACTTCCAAACTTTTGGCCTGTAGTGTACATATATATCCATATGCATAAACATAGACACATACATAGGCCATATTATTTGGCACAACTTGCTCGTGTGTGGACCTCCTTTTGTTGTTTATGTCAAATTCTGACCCCACCAATTGAATTTTGCATCAGAAATTGAGACTTGTGAGACAAGGCAATATTTTTCCAATCTTCTATTATCCGATTTTGGAAAAAAACATGCAAATTGTAGCCATCTGCTTCAAGGTTGGACGTGTTGTGCATTCAAAGATGGTCCTTTGCATACCTGGGTCCTTTCTATCACTTTAACCAGTCTGGCCATTCTCCTCTGACCACTGGCATCAACATGGCAACTGGGCTTGATCATTTTATGGTTTGTGAAATACTCCAACTAGCCTGCCACATGAAATATTTTATACAGTCTATGGTGTAATGCCACTTAAATCACCTTTCTTCCCCATTCTGATGCTCTCTTTGAACTTCAGCAGCTCTGTCTACAAGCCTGAATGCATTGAGTTGCTTCCATGTGATTGGCAGATTAGATATTTGTGTTAACAAGTAGTTGAACAGGTGTAATTTATAACATGGCTGTGTATAGACTATTGACTTTATTCTTGTATTGTTTTGTTATAACCAGCTTACACAGTATACTGTCCTACAAAGTCTAACTGCAGTAACTACATTTTTGGTTGGAATTGATCGATGTCTGTTTTATCATGTGACAAAGTTTTAGATTTCAATTTTACTTTATTTCATACAAATAATGATGTGAAGATTGCAGTAACTACAGCAGCCATCTCAAAACCTAAGCCGACCACAGTAATTGTACTTACCACAGTCTGCTTTGGATATATATACGAATTTAAACATAAAACCAAAGCAGACCGCAGTAACTGGTCTGTAGTTACTGCACTTTTTGCATTACAATTAGATCCTTTTACAGCAATGTGCAGTAACTACATTTTTGGGGTCAAAGGTTAAATAAATCGTCATGATTTTTGAGCATAAAAATGACATCAATACATGTAGAAATAAGTGTCATATCACTAACCTACCTATAACACATTTGGCTGGCCAGTTAAAAAACGTTAAAGCAGTTTTTTCTCAGTTTTAGCCTTTGCGTAGTTACTGCAGTTAGACTTTGTAGGGCAGTATAACAGCCAATTTTCAATCATTATCTCCATAAGAGTAAGGCACGGCTACAGCTATTATAACAAGGGATAACAAAGTAGTCCTGGTTCATCCAACATCTTACAACATAATATGTTCAATAATTAATGGTGGTAAGAATGATCCGTGGGCAGACCTCTAGGATTGGGCCTGCCCCCACAGTCTGAAAATTCAAAGACAGCTAACATCCCACTGTGCTGAATCAAAAGGAATGGCGTATTTACTGCTTATGCAGCCTTTTGTACATTAGCCATTAGGGTGTTCTAATGATAGAGAAATATACATAAGGGTCAGCCACAGTTCTATACTTAAGTTCAGCCGCTCCCGGGAGGTCTGCCATCTCCCTCTGCTTTAATTTGAAATCATTCAGAGGCAAAATGGTAGCCGTTTGATTTATCCCTTATTACACTGCTTCTTAAGAATCTGTCAGGCGGCCTCATGAATTCATTCATCTCCATAAGCTTTCTCAGCGCCACTTAGGCCTTGTGTAATCTGGGTGAGACCCCTTATCACTTCATTTGCACAAGCAGGAGACTATCAATTCCTGTCCAGTATCTGGGCCAGGGGAATTAGAGCAGAGGTGTTTGGATGTGTCCAGACCAAACCACAGCGACAAGAAACTGATTACGCATTGAAACAGCATGCAGGTGTTGCATTTCACACCCTATATTTACAATATTAGTGAGCATTAGTTAAATATATCTGCTGCTTTACTGCTTACGCTTTTTTTTTTTCGGCGTAGATCACAATCGACAGGCAATTTTCCACCATGAGTCATTGATGTATTGCCACTGTGAAAAGAGAGACACTTAAAAGCATTTAGCTGGTGCCTAGCTCCACACAGCAGCCTCATAAAGCCAGACAATGGCTGAGCTTAATAAGAAACAGAATGGATCCCATGAGTGTGGAGGACCCATCAAGCTGGGGAATTTCGTTTAATTTCCCCGGGGCCGTCTATGTCTTGTACACATAATTAGAGCCCAACATGCAATGCTCCTTGTGTTTTGTCAATAATTCCCCAAGGAGCAATCAGGACAAGGGTTGGACATGCCTCTGTGACCTGGGCTACTTGCAACAAGCTCAGCCACCTAATTACACTGCCTCTAACAAGCAGTGTGGTGGTGGTGGCGGTTGCAAGAGAAGGATGTTGGGGGGGAAGGGGACCGTCCAAGCCCAGGAGCCGACAGTGTACAGCCCCTCCTCAGAGCCCCTGATGTCATTAGGATTGTTTGTGGCTGCCGCCGTGCATGCTGGGACGGCGTTGTCATTCTGACAAGCCTGTTCTCCATTTCCCTCATTTAGGATCCTCTTCTGCAGTGACTCAGAGTCTCTGGTGGCTTGCACAGCAGGAGATTAGGGATATGGTCCTCTACAGCAGTTATTACACATTTCTGCGGCGTGTAATATTAATCTTATCTCCATGACTACTATTATTGCTCGCCAAATGGTCCGTGGAAGACTATTTTAGCCAATTTAAAAGTTGATTTACGTCACAAAGTCAAACAGCAACCCAGAAAAAAATGCTTGTATTTCATGTTTCTGCAAACCACGGATACGCTGAATCATACATCTTTAATCTTACATCTTTAAACTGTAAAAAAACTGGTAATACTTTATATTAAGGTACATGTATTCAACATGAATTAGTTGCTTATTAGCATGCTAATTAGTATGATCAAGATGTCACTTTAGTATGGGGAACATATTCTAAGCAACAAAGACTTAATTTAGAGTTATTTGGACTCTATTAACACTTTTTAGTAGTTTTGTGTTCTGTTATGTAAGAACAGACCAGAGTTAAGGGAGAATAACCATTATTGTGTTACTACCACCTTATAAAGTCCGTACAAGGCAAAGTATTTTACATAACAACTTCCTTACTTACTATTAATAAGCAATAATTCTGAGGTTATTGAGGGAAAACTCTTAGTTAATGGCTTACTGGTTGTATAATAAGGCCATGCAGAAAAAGGCATTAATAAGTACTTAATAATGACTAATTAAGAGCCATTAAGGTACTAACTTGCATGCTAATAAGCAACTAATTAATGTTGAACACATGTACCTTAATATAAAGTGTTACCAAAAATTTAGATAAACTATTTTGTATGGAGAGTGTAAACATTTCTGAATTAATGCAACCTGATCTCATTGGGACAAATGATGGTTGTTGTTTTAAAAACTTTAAAAACACTTTGGTCAAGGTAAAGCACAAAACTTGGTTTTGTTCAGTAAAAAGCTAAAAAACTAACCAACCTCTAAATGTAAAATGCCAAAAGTTTCTACTGCAGACTGGGTTGCTATCAGTCAGTGAGTTAGTTTTCAAATCATCTTCACATATTGTTTAGTTGGAGTTGTTGCACTTACAGTTCCATGGAAATGCGTCAAACACAACTAAAACATTGACACTGACTGGTAACTTATTTATCAAGCACCAGGTAGAAAAACACTATGAACCTGAAATATTAAATCCAACAAATAAATGTGAAAATGTTCGAACCAAAACCAGAACATGACATCACAGATCTTTTAAAGGTGAGATTAAATTAAATTAGATCAGATTTTTACTACATTATCTCTGCCACAGACTGAATTACAGTCTGCAACCCTGTTAATTTGGTATAATTTACAGTTGTTGTTTTGAGTGCACTGGGTTTGCTTCTACCATCTGACAAATCGCAGATAGAGAAATCCTGCCATGGCTGCAGGGATGAAGCCATTTTCTGTGGGTGAGCTGAGGTTGCTGTGGAGAGTGTAAAGACAGGGAGCCAGGAGCCAGTCAATTCTGAAGCAAGTTGCCTGCAGAAATCATTGGCTTGACAAAAGGGCAATGAGGGGGCAGAAGGTTTGTGTGAGAGTCACTGGCCCTGTTGCTGGGGGGGCTTATGTGCAGGTGAGCCGGGCCTTGACTGACATCCGACGAGCGCAGCGAGAAAGTTTAACCTTGGTATGTCGGGGAACTCACTCTCAGCAGGGAGAGAGGGCAGATAGAGAGACAGTGAGGAATGAAGAGAGAGTGCGTGAGAGAAAAGAGATAGGCAGTGCGAAGGGCTTTCTG
This sequence comes from Centropristis striata, assembly GCF_030273125.1. NCBI lineage: Eukaryota > Metazoa > Chordata > Actinopteri > Perciformes > Serranidae > Centropristis > Centropristis striata. Next base: position 7,909,794 of record NC_081531.1, read on the forward strand.
CATAACAACAACCAATTTTTTTTCATAAGCGGCCTGTTTCCAGAGACACTGGTTTGAACCCAAGGTCTTACCGCATGCATTATTAAAGACCGGTAACTGGCAACACTGCCTCATAAATAGAGATGAGGACAGACACCCGAGGAGCCGGGGCACTGCTCACTCTTGATCGGCCACAAATCCACCGGCCTAACATGACCCAGAGGGTTCTACATACACAGAACGCCACAGCATACCTTCTACCCAGCAGCCCTCCGTTTAGTTTCTGTCTCTGCACCTGACAAATGGCACCACATGGAGTATGTTCATTAATGCACATGTCAATTGTGTAAAAAATGTACGTAATTTAGTTTGACTCGACGTGTTTGGCAGCATGGGTGTTATTTTAGGCTTAGCGCTTAAGCCAATTTTAGCAGTGCTGCTAAAACAACATTAGTGACATTATTAGAAATATGGGGAGAGCTAATGATGTGCTTAACAGATGGCTATGAAAATAGTTCAATCAGCTCCCAAGAATAATATGTCATGCCTCGTACATCCTATTGATAAAGTAGGCTTGCTGCAAAATGAGTAATTGTTATATCATGTGTGCGCAACTTCAACAGTGGAAAATATCTGCCACATTCGACTCTTACTTCCATATATATAAGACTTAACATTTCTTTAACTGCGGTTTTGTTTCCACTCCAGAGCCTCTCTGTATGTGGCCAATCTCATAAAGTCTTGATATATGTACACAATTTGCCTGAGACATTTTTCTTTTCCAGGTCAGGAAAGATGGAAATGGATTTTTTTTCCACAGGAGTGAGCATCTCAGTCAAACAGCATATTTATGGTTTTTGTTGCTGATTGAATTATTTTCCATTCCCTGTGTTCTCAGCTTGCGCTGGGAATTGAATCATTGCCTTTGAAACATGATTCACTGCTGCGACTATTTTTTTCCCTCCCCATTCAATTTCAAGGACTTGGCAACCTTGTCCTATTCAAACGTGTGCATTATTACCTTTTATTGTTGGCCATAAATGAATGGTGAGGTTGAGCACTCTGGAGGCAAGTGTAACACATTAGGGCTTGTATAATATCACGTCTCAAGGTAAAAGTCAACCTTCTACAGTCCCGTGTCCCAACATGAAAACTGCCGTGCTGAAAGCTATCAGAAGGTAATCTAAAAAGCAACAGCCATGCTTTTTGTGGATGCAATAATTTCAAATTGCACTCCGCTTTCTTATATTTAAAGGTGAATTTGAGTGTCTGCACCCTTATATAATAATATAATCTATCAATGTAATCAGCATGGGTTTGATTACTTCAACCACAACTTTAATAACTTAGCTTCGTCTGGCCATTCAACAAATATTTAACAGATCAACACTTTTAACACACTACAGTTAGAGTTTACACATTCCTGAAGCGTCTGGGAAAGGTCTCATATAAACTCAGACACATCTGATACATACAGAGCAACAGGATGCCTTTTTAAACTTCCTTCTTATCAGACATACACTGTTCCTGTATGCAGATTAAATACCAAAATAATTAGCAGTTGTGTGAATAAATTGCCAACGGTGTCCTGTCTCACCAACTTTTGCTGCTGGCAACCCGTTGGTGGACAGAATAAGAAATGTAGCTTGAAGGGATTTCGACATGCACTTTGGCAAAAATATCTTTTTTGGCAATTCAAACCCCAGAGGTCAGATTTTTCTACTCTGAATTTTTTAAAACTGAATGCATCAGTACACCTGACCTGATCATTCTTCTGAATGAGATGTGCGGCTCTAAAGAGGTCCAGAAAGCCTTTCATTATAGGTTTTTCTTTAAAACTTTATAGACTATTCACTTATTTTGTCAAAGCTTTCAAGGCCTTCTTTCATTTAGCTACATTGAATGACATTCAAAGGCTATGCAAGTTTTAAAGACCTTTCTTTAGTTCAGTCAGTTTTCAGCTAGTGACATGGAAGGTCCTTTATTATATTTTGCAATTTCACTTCAATCATTATGAACTTTAAAGGCTTGAACACAAACGGATGGTAGAAACAACGTCAATGACCTGTTGATTATTGTCCACATCAGATGCTGTTAGCGAGGGAGATGTGTTGTAACAGAATGAAGAATTACCTGCTAAGATAATGCATTACCAAAAGAAAACTTTAAAGGGGACATATCATGCATGTGTGCAAACACATACACAGCAGTATCTGGAGCAGGCGGCAACCTCCGGGTCTGAGCAGGGAGGCAAACCAGGAAGTGCCTTAAGCTGCATTCTACCAAAAATTCCAGCAGGGGGCGCTAACTGCAATTGCAGAAAGATTTCTGTTCATTCATTTCAATGCAAAATGAGAAAACTTCTCACTTGATTTATTTGCTCAGAATTTTTTTTTTAGGACAACACTATGGTCTCAATCGCTAGTAAAAAATCTTCTTTCGTATGTGGCTTGTGCATGGCACGAAGGTGTGCATCCTTGATTTTTGAAGATTTTTGAATTCATTTTTCATAATATTATGGACGTAGGGCGTGTTGCAGCATTGCACTGTTTCCGATCGGACACCTTTTAGGGGAGCTCCGCCCCATTGTGTGATAGACCTACACCTGGTCAGTAACACAATTCACTCTGGATTTACACCCTGACTCATCTCATCTGTAAGTCTATTTAGCCTACCTATCTTTAGGAGTTCTAAAGTGCGCTACAAGGTTCGATTTTCCAATAATATTTGAATAGTTTCGAATTCGAAGTGTTTTATGGAGTTGCAGACGTTGTAGTGTGGCATGTAATGTACGAATACATACTTCCTACAGGCACTGCACTAGTATAAATAACCTGTGAAGCGCACTGACAGGCTTATATCATCACATTTGTCACCAGAAAAAAAGGGACATAGAAATTTGTGTCAATTAGGCCGCTACCATTTAATTACCAGTGTGTCAGTCAAAGGGTGAAATGTCTCTCCTCTGACCTTCTCTCCTGTGGCCTTAAACTCCACAGTGTCATTACTGTACCGCTGGGCGGAGGGGCGGGACGAGTTGCACTACAAGGGAGGTAGTGAGAGGGGAAGGAGAAGGGGAGGTTACAGGGGGAGGACAGGCGCGTGGGTGTGTGTATGTTTGTGTATGTGTGGGACTGTCTTGGGAGTGCTGCCGCCTGCTGACCTGGTCATCCATCAGACAGGGTCCATCCATCCACCACCCCCACCTCCACTCCCTCCTCCCCCTCCCGGGGCCCATCAGCGCGGCTCTCTGCCAGGCCTGGAATCTCCACATTAATTTCTCATCTGTGGCACCCTAATGAGCTCCGCCTGCTCATCCACCTCTGAGACCCTACTGATTATCAGACAGGGGGGCTACCATTTGTCAATGGCAAGAGGTGGCATTTACACTGCTGACCTTGCTGCCAAGGAGAGAGGAATCGGGAAGGGGGAGAAGAGTAGGAAGGAATAGAAAAGGAAAGCAATCAACAGCTGTGGAGCACCATCACAAGCAGCCATGTGTAAGACTTTATTCATGGTAGTGATGGCCGGGTGGTTTTAAATGTCCAAGTGTCTGTCTGTCTGTCCGTCTTTGGTGAAACCTGCTCAAGGTGTAATCACTTGTTTTACTTCTCACATTCATAGGAACCTGTTAAATGACTCCTCAAGGGGAAAACGTTTGTCTCTTTTCTTTGTATCTCTGTTTGTGTGTGTGTGTGTGTGTGTGTGGAGGCTCAGGGTTGGCTGCAGTGCTGAGCTGTGGGCCTGTGTGCACGCGCCTCAGAGGGAGCAGGGATTTGCCGGTTATTGGATGGAGGGGAGCGGTGTAGGTCTGTGACACCCGCTAACCTTGGCCAGGGCTACTGGGACTCCGGGGGTATCCATCACTGTGGCAGCCCCGAGACCCAGACCGGGGGAAAAGCCACAGAAGTTGCCGGGGGAGGGAAAAAAGCTAGTAAAAATTTAATGCACTCCGCAGAGCGGTCATGTCATACTTGGTTATGGAAAATAATCCCAGATGCCTGCAGTGCTAAAATGGAGCTGTAATGTGCTCGCCTCCTAACCCGGCCTGACAGCCATGATGTACGACTACCATTACCGGAAAATATCACTTCAACTAACCCGTGATCCGGCTCCGCTAAGGGTCATATTATCCATGAGGAACAAATTACACTCCCCCAAAGTAAATACAAATTTCCTACACCGACTGGGTACAAAGCACAGAGGGGGGAGGGGGCAGGCGGGAACGTTACCTATGACAACGCTCTGCAGAGTGACAAGGATGATAAAGTACATGACAAATCACTGGCTGACAGGGTACTCTAGTGCAATCAGCCTCAGCCTCGGCCTAGCGAGCACCCACTCAAGCCTGTAAACACTACTCTCTTCCTTTGGAGGGGGCAAAACACATAATCTTTTAACGCTGACAAGTTGCTCTCTCCTTTTTATTACTCATCCTTCCCACTGCGGTGGAAAGAGGGAGGGTTCGGGGGGGAGGAGGAGGATATAAAATGGTTTTATGTACAGTGCTGCTGAGTGATTGAGAAACTCGACTCTTCTGCTGTAATTGCCTGAGGGCAAACACAGCAAAACAATAAAGGAAGAGAAACAGCAAATATATTACCAGTTCAGATCTTTATTTTATGTCAAGGACAAACAGGTTCTCTCGGCTGCTCTAAAGCACCCATTTAGATCCCTCGCTTCCAATAAGAGCAAAGCACAGCAAATTACAGCACTCCGATGCATGGCCATTAATAAGACGCAAAGCATTTTCAAAATGGCATTTACAGCTTGTGGCTGCTGATAGAGCGAGTAAATAACACTTAGGTAAGGTGTGGTTTCTATAAAAAAAAAGCCCAGAGGCAAGGGAAAGAGAAATAAAAAAGCGACAGAGTGATAAAGTCCTGCCGATTACAGCATGGAGTCATTGTCTTCACAAAAGGCCTAAGTAACCCAACTGATGAACAGTTAAGCTGGAGAAAGCACTTGAGCACTAGCAGATATTCATATTAAACTGTTTGACTGGCAGTTTCAAGGTGCCACTTACTAGCAGAAAAATCACTTAAGCATTAGCAAGTCCAGACGGAGTGAGTACCTGAGCGCTCTTGACAATATTACAAAGACTGCCAAGACAAGGTGCAGAAATTTCCCGCTGTTAGATTCTTATCAGAAATGAGTAATGCTGAGTGAATGATTCAGGGGATACATTTTTTTAAAGAAAAAGTACAATCAAAGAGGTGGCACACATTTGCATTCAAAGTATTTTCCTACAATGCTCCAACAGATGTTTTTTAAAGCTCTGGATCATACACATGTTGATGTGAAGGGGCTGTTTCACAGTCCCCCTTTAAAAGGTCTCATATGGTAGAAAACCTGTTGGTGTTAACTACACCATGAAACAAGGCGATGTTATTGGGGCTTTGGTGGATGCACATGAAAGACACCTGAGGCTATGGAGCTCTTTTCACTGAGCTTTCCTGCCAGTAAAGCGGTGCATCGTAACTGGGAACAAGCTGCTTCAAATGAACAGGCCGGTCCTGCCCAGACCCAATAAAAATGGCCACCTGATCCTGCCTGGGTTCACCAGAAAGGGTGGAGTGAGAAGACAAACAGGAACATCCTCACCAGCAAAGACTCTGAGAGGTTTTTGGCCCCTCAGTGGATGTTTTCTCTCACATCCTGCTGCCAATTTAGAGAGCACATGATTACAAAGTGGCCCAGTACAGGAAAGAAGCTAAATCATCCAATTTTACACTTGCAGCATAAAAGGAATGAGTGGGGCGCAAATACAAGAGTGCAGTTTACATTTTTTTTTTTTTTTTTTTGGTAAATGTAGATATGTACTAAGACAAACAAAGAATCATGCAAAAGCACCACCTTAAATCTTGTGTCTACCAGAGATGTACTCATAAGTTTATTTGTTTATTTATTAAGGATCCCCATTAGCTGTACCTAAGTAACCAGCTAGTCTTACTGGGGTCCACAGGACTTTGTTGGCAGTAGGAAGATGAAAAATGACTAATTAACTAAAGAAATCTTAGTCAACTAAGACCAAAACGATCAATAAATCGACCCCCAATTAAGAGGGGGGCAGCCCTATAATTAATCAAATTATTAGATTTCAAAGACACATGCAGACGTTTTTCATTCAAGCCTTAATCTTTAAAGCAGAAGTATTCAGCTTAGCCTTCTCATAACCAGAGCTGTGATTGGGCTGCTTGATACTGGCACAGAATAAGGAAGTCTGGTGGTAATGGGGGCCTTAGCAGAGATGCTAATGATAACGCATATAGAGCTAATAATACCAGTGTGTGACGAGTGACTGCACTGAGCCTGCCTCCTACCTGTCTCCCACTATGCCATTAACATGTCATGTTGGAAAGGGCCCATCCTACGGGTCACTTTATAATGAGCAAATGCTCTGACAGTTTCCAACACATGCAGACACACACTCACACACAAACACACAAGCAGGATTGTGTGCGCACGTACTCTGAGATGCGAATAGCTGTCTCTTATCAGAGTCTGGCAGCTCCCGCCGACACGGCAGAGGCCTTCTACACCAGGCAGAACATGATTTCTCCTGGGAACACTTTTTCCATTTCCTGCTTTTGAAGGGAAACTAAATAAGCCACGTTTGTCCTCATCTGAATACATTTGACCCATTAAAACGACTCGGCTCTCCCGCGTCCTTCTCTGCTGCGGTGTTGTAAAGTAGACCGTGACGCCCACAGAATGCAAATGACAACAGTGGCGGTGGGTGTAGCGTGCCCGCCGCCTGGCAGGTGCAGATAGTGGCAGAGGTGACGTGGACTGAGGAGGGGGTAAAAGTGTTGAGTGGGAGCTCCAATTAGTCCCTCACATTGAGGAAGAACATGAGTCAGCCCCTGTCATAGGGGTCCCCTATTTACTAATTCACTCCTCTGTTACTTTAACACACAATTAATCAATGACAGGAAGGTGTAGTCGGAGCTGTTCATCAGGAGCGTAACGTGAGCCAGGGTGAATTAATACAGTCACTGGGGGGATTACAGCTTACCGTGCTCTCTCTCTCTTCCTGAAACAAAAAGGAATTGCCACCGAGACAGGAGCAATTTAAATCGACAACACTGAGTAATGACTCAATTTGCTGCACAGTCTAAACACCACAAGCAAATGGCATTACTAAATCATTAGAGTGGATCTAGATCTCTGGTTAGAAGCTGCTGGATGATATGGCTGCTCTTAGGATCTATGAGGCACGCTCAAACTGTGAATACCTGGATATTATTAATGGAGCTGCGCCAAAATCCTAAAAACAACCTTGTATATACTGCCCTACAAAGTCTAACTGCAGTAACTGCATTTTTGGTCGAAGTTGAGTTATAAGTAAAAATGAACTCCTTTATGTCTGTTTTATCTTGTGACAAAGTTTTAGATTTCAATTTTGCTTTATTTCAGATGAATAATAATGTAAAAGTTGCAGTAACTACAAAATCCAACACAAAACTAAAGCTAAACAGTGATACAGTGTAGCCTTGAATTTCTTTCTGTTTATTTTGACAGGGAGATTATTATCTTGATAGTGATTAAGTAAAAAAGTAAGATAATATTATATTAAGACTAAAATATAACATTACTTTATAATATTATTTCTAAAATACACAAATATTTGAATAGAGTTGTTAAACACTTTTAAAACAACATACTGCCCTGTGTTTGTGCATTACTAATAGATCCTTTTACAGCAAAGTAGCAGTAACTACATTTTTGCGGTCAAAGGTCAAATAAGTTGTCATGATTTTTGAGCATAACAATGACATTGTCAATACATGTAGAAATAAGTGTCATATCACTTAAATACCTATAACCCATTTGGCTGGCCAGTTAAAAAACATTAAAACACTTTTTCTCAGTTTTACCCTTTGCGTAGTTACTGCAGTTAGACTTTGTAGGGCAGAATACTTACAAGCACTTGGATATAATCCATTACATTTCTTTTGACCAAATATGCCAGCTACAAAGTATCTAACTGTTGTACTTTCACCAACAATGTAGGTAAACAGTGCTATGATATTACATATATCAATTCTCTAATCTAGTTTAAGAATCTAAGAATCTTTGATAGCCTTGTTAAAGTGGTAATAATAATAATAATAATAATAGGGGTGAAGCCAGTTTAACTTGCTATCTTCAAGAGACAGCTGAAAATAATGGAGCATGAAACATTCAACTCTCCTAACCATCTCTAACACAGTTTTGGCTCAGACATGAATATGCTATATTTGCAGCACTTTTTTAAAAACCAACTAACAAACCATATTCTGCTCTTTATAGCTGTTCAACCCTGTTAATCATTTTACACTGATTCATAGTATTTGCATGCTTACACTCCCAAGTAGTAGATGTAAAACAATTACCACTCATTTTAACGTTCTTACTGTATGACCAAGTATCTCCATAATTCTAACTAGCAGTCTAGGTGTCACTATAACCTTCCACCAAAATCCCAAACTTTCAAATCAGTACACTGTACTGTATTTCTCTGTGCATTACTCATGCAGACACATTTAATGCACAGATACTACTCCAGACTGCAAGAAACTGCTTAAACAAAGTGATCTTTTCTGTAACTGCACCACTAATTATTTGAATTTGTAGAACTTGTTTGTTGGTGAATGGCTGTTTCCCTGCAAAGGTTTTATTTATCTATTGGAAAAATTGCAACAATAGTGAGAAAAAAAGCACTAACCTCTCAGCAAATACAGCATATTACACCACAGGAAGATGCTACAGATGTGACAGCATGGTGTTATTAGCAATAAAGGGTGTTTCTAACTTATAATTAGTAAAAGAGTGTGTTTAACACACAACACAAGAGATAATTATCACAGATATAACACATATACGTATGTGTATGTATTTAATAATTAGATATGTCGGTCAGTGCTAAGCTTTAAGCTAAAGAAAGTCTGCACACTCAGCCATAGGGGGATGCAGGGGACATGTCCCCCTCAATGTTTAGGAAACATGCATTTGTTCCCCTGAAGGACAACTAGCAGAGTAGCAGAGGACTTATTTTGTGTGTGAGGAAGTGTGCACCTACGGTAAAGTAGGTGGCAGTATATAACCTAAAATTCTAGTCTCTCAACTAAGTTGGAGTATTAGGCTCACTGTCAGAAAAATGATGTCAAATTTCACTAATGATGTCATAAGTAGGGTTGATAGTTTGCTTTGAGTCATGTGTGTATGTCCATAGGTTTCAGTAGCCTTTAGTTATTGTGCAGTGTGGATACCAACATATAAACAGAGTGCAGAGCAATAACCTAATGCACAGCAGGCTAAAGCATTGCTTCTCAACCTATTTGAGTCACGACCCCCAATATAACATGCATGTTGTCCGAGACCCCCTCCCCTCTCGTCTCTTCAGTTTTACTGGTTTCAAGCTTTCGTTTGCCAGCACTTCAAATGACACGCTGTGGATATTCTGTGTTGTTTTTTGTCGTGCATGAAAAGCCATACTTGAAGAAGTGGGTATGATATTTAGGGAGCCTAGCCGGTGTCGGCCCCACTGTCCTCTGTTTCTCGGCTGGTGGTCCCGTTAGGCTTTCTGCTGGTCGACCTTTGACCCCTGCTGCTGTTACTGCTGCTGCTGACCCAGTCTGGAGCTTTTCTTTGCAGCCATCGCTCCATTTTTCCAGCATCAGTTATAGCTAGCTGCTAGCAAACTGCAGCTACGGTAAAGCAACAATGCGCCAGTTTTTTTTTCTTTTTGTTTGTTTGTTTTTCCTGCTGTGCTCACTGAACAGAATCTCACAGTTCAGATCACACAAACTCAGTTGATACGACAGATTTTCGATAAATAATGAAGCAGAAAACAACTGAAACATTTCCCTGTCTGAAAGGATGTCATTTAATTTTCATTTTCTGCATTTCTATTTTTTCCAAGAAATCATCTCGCGACCCCAATTGGGGTCGGGACCCCAAGGTTGAGAATGGCTGGGCTAAAGGACAGGTAGATTCTGATGACCTCACACACCATGACTGAACTTTGGTGTGTGTCTGTAGAAAAACCAGGTCCCCAGATTTATTTCAGCTGCTTCACATTAACTTCAACACAACTAGTTTTCCTTTTCTCTTTTAGTATGATCAGGTGTTTATCGGTGAAACCTGTGACTTTTTTTTTATCAACAAGCATGTGACACGACTGTTCTTATCTGGTTACTATGACAGACAATGAAAGTCTTGACTTTTTTCTTTGTAAAATTATTACTTCATCCTCGTGTGATTATGACTTTTCCTCAAAAAATTATGCCTGCTTTTCTTCAAACATTATGACTTTATTCTCCATTAATTGAAAATTTGCTCTTGTGATCTCAGAGATCTCACAGTTATGTGGGATATGTGTTGAATGTGTAGATATTGCTGAAATACAGAAAAGTTAAACAGCGGGCAGAAAATAAAAAAATTATGCTAGGATTTTCCTGGGAGAGGAACCTCAGACCTAACTAAACCCAACTACACATGCCCCCCGTCATCATTTTCAAATGAAACCTGCGCCCTTGCCCTCAGCCCAGACTGTCACAGCAGTCTTGTTTAAATGTCGTCTAAATCCTTAAAACCCAGAACAGTTCGATTTAGGTTTTGCACATCATTAAGTCATTTATAATTAATGTGCGGCTAATTAAAGCTTTTCCTCGTAGTTATTAACAGGATGTTTAATTCTAATTACATTAAATTCTCAGCCTTAAAGAAAGTCTAATATTTGAGTCTTATTGAAACCAGATAAAGGGAGCCTGAAAAGATCCAAGCACATTTACTAGTATAGGAAAAATCACAGTGAATGGCAGGCTTACCTTGTCATCTTGGTCACTCTCTGTGTCACACTGCAAAAAAAAAAAGAAGAAAGGCAAAGATGAAAATGAGGAATAACACATCTACATCCTTAGTCTGTTCCTGCTTGGATTGAATTTCATTTCAACACACGTGAGCTCCGTAATCTAATTTACCATTGCAAACGGCATACCTTATCAGCTCTTTAATGACCAACTTATCACATACTCATATTCAGTGCCTGAATATCATCAGATCACTTCATTAGCTGACACAAGCACCGGAATGTGAAACAAAGCTAATTTCACACGAGCAGCCGTGCCCTTGTTAACATTAAAACCTATGTGAAATTCAGACGGAGCTGGAATCTCAAAACACTAACCGCTACTAGAATTATAATTCCATGATGTGTGTTCCTGCTCGAGGCTGGGAATGGAGAAATGATGAGGAGAGGAAGGAAACTTTGTAATGGAGGGAGGAAAAAGTGGTTGGATTTCATTTTTTCTTTCCAATTTCAATTTCAAGGTCCACTTAATTCTTTATCAACTAATTAGTGTGATGCTGGGTGACTGGCGGCCCTCAACGTTGTGCATATGGCTGAGGTGCAGAGAAGCACTGGAGTCGGTAATGAAGAAGGCACTGGGGGGGAATATGGGCAGGGGTTGGCACAGTGTGTGTGTGTGTGTGTGTAGGTGGGGGGACTGAGAGTGCAGGGGGGGTTGGGGTGTCGATTAAAGCGGGGAGGGAGGGAAGGAAGGGGGTGAAATGATTGACAGCCCAGGGAGTGAGCGACAGACGGCCCTGACGTTTTTTTTTTTTATGCCTCTCCCTTTTTTTCTGCATCCATCTCTTGTTTTTTGCTGATCTGGGGCCCTGCAGAGCTCAAAGGTAGCTGGCTGGGCTCGTGGCTGCTCTGTTTCTGAGGCTGGACGGTAAAAAAGGGGCCTTGCGAGCTCAGCAGGAGCATAGCATCCAATTTACAGGCCTGTCCCACACGGCCCCAGGGGCCGCCCGCGGCACACTGCCATGATGGTCAGCTCCAGCAGCTCATAAATTATGCAGAGGCAATAAACGCACTGGGCAAACACTCCTCAGACGTTTTCCTACTCTCCATTTCTCTCTCACTCTCTTCCTCCACCACCCACAACATTCCATCCCCCATTTTAATACAGTGTGCAGAGAGCCAGCAGCCCCAGATTGTCAGCTGGAAGAATAAATAAGGGTAATGAAAGACGAGTGCACATTCTGATTACACGCGAATGTCTGTGTAATACAAAAAGCTGCACGCTGTGTGCATTTATGCACGTCTACGCTAGCTTGTGAATAAATAGGCGTGTCGGCCGTGTATCGCTCTCTCTTAGGGCCTCCCGCACAGGACTGACTAATGCGGCAGCAGACGAGATCTGATGAGCAGTATTAGCCATCTCAACTGCTTCCATGTATTCAGGCCTCTCAGAATGTGACAGCAGTAATGTGGCCGAGCACTCATTAGCTGCTTCTCTGCCTGTGTGCACTGCACACCCAGGAACACAGGCATGCGAGGGGTTCAAATAATGGACATCATTTGAGTTTTTCCACTGTGTTGTGATCCGTGAAAAAACACTACCAGCCTTTCTTTCTCGTGTTCCCTTTTTTTTTCTTTTTTTCGCTCTCCCTCCTTTCCCTGTTCACTGGCTGTGCAGCCAATTGCTTTGATTGCCAAGATAGAAGCCGGCTGGAATGACTTGCCCTTGCTTGTGAAGCAAATGGAACATGCTAATGGAACTCATCGTATTACCCGATGCAAAAGTGCCATAGCTCATTACTTTAAGATAAAAGGATATCATTGTAGACGGCAAGCAGAATTGACTTTCTGTGCTGCGACTTGATGATGATTTAATCAACTGCTCTCTTTCACTTCTCATCCCTGCGCCTGTCGCTTTCGCAGGTGCCACTAAACGAAGCACTCACACGGCTAGTGGGGGAGAGAAAAGAAAAGAAATTGCTGTCATTATTTTTTTTCCCTAGGAATAGAGGTATGCAAATTTCCCAGAGCGACAAAGGGTGGAAAAAAGGGAAAACTTAATAAAATGGAAATACCTTTATAATGAGCAAAGTAAAAAATCCTGAGATCAGGCCTGACAGGCGAGGGCAGGCAATTTGATCGTCCTTACAGTGCAGACGCCAAAGCTCCCTTGAACTCGCTGCTCAAGTATAGAGCAAAAAGTAACAAATAATAACATCGCTAAAAGATAAAAACACATCTCAGGCATACAAACAAGTCAGAGCTGTCACTCACTGATAAGTGATCATAGTGAACTAATGCGTTGCCTCATGCATAAAGCAACCTGAGGCGGCGGAGAAGAATCCCTGCATATCTGGAATTTTTTCACTCCTTACTGAGTCTTACATTAGAAACAGAGACGGAATACTAGAAAGTCTTGGCTTTGCACTTGGAAACGACATGAATGATTGGTGCACCTCATCATTAATAACTGAGGCATGGTATTGTTTTAGGAGGTAAGCTTGAGCTAAAAAATTCTGTTATTGCTACTGACGGGTGAGTGTATAAATCTGCAGCGCTATGGTTAACTGTAATGTCAAAAACACTTTATACCAATCCTGAGAGGCTCCGTTTAATGAAAAGACATATGTCAGAGGTTTAAAATGACTGACAAAAACGAACAGATTGTACTGAAGAGAGAAAAAACACAACAACAATGGTGCTATTGAGATCAGTGGAGTTAGCTCTCTGACAGGCGGTAGGAAATGGGTCTTATTTAAAGCAACATTCACGTACAATAAGGAAACCATTAGTCCTGGGAGGGGGCTGACAAAGAAAATTGATACTCTACCCAGGCCCACTGCTATTTACACAGGGCCAGCATTATACTGTACAGCTAGACCCCAGTGTTAAGTTTAAGTAACACAGGAATGTCAAACATTAGCGTCAGCTCTAAGAGCTGTTGATGTTGGCCTGTATCCGGAGCACTTCTGATTGCCCCTCTGCTCTCACGCGGGCCTCTCTTTTGGCTGAGTGCTCTTACAAATTCCCCTACGCTCTGTCCAAGCATCAAGCCTTTTGTTTATATTGGTCTGAAAGTAGGAGTAAATTATTCTTGTCCTAAATCCTCTCCAGCTGAGAGTAATACTGGCCCAATACAAGGGGAACATAAGGAGCCATGGGCCGAATGCTAAATGATGCTGCTATGCTATGGTCCGTAGCAGAAGGCTCACCAAAGTCTCCTGCTAGAGCTTCCCGCGGAAAAATGTCTGGACTAAAGAGGTAACCACATTACACAGGGATGCATGCAAGGCAAATATGCCATGTTCCCTTTTTCCCAACATAATCGTCTGAAAATCCACCGTTCCACAAATACTAACAGATGTTAAGTCAATCAAGAAAAACATGACATGTACAACTGATCGTTCCGATGACAAACAGTCTGCGTGAAACAGGCTTATTATAATTCTGTATCCACTGTCTCAAGTCGTTTCTAAGCTAATATTTTCTAAAATGGCATCTTTTTAAAGGCATACTACGCAGGAATTGCCATTGTTTGTAAACAACCCAGTCAAACTTGGCCCTCCTCCCTGGCTTGAAGGAAGTGAAAGCAAACCCCGGATTCACTCTAGTTTTTTTTTTTATCAGCTTTGTCAACTTGGCATTTGGCCTTGCTATATTTGCATTTCTTCCAGCACTGTGTCCACTATTTTGGTAGCCTCGTGCCTCAAGGGTGACGCCATGAAATGTCTTAGTCACAGTTAAATTAAAAGAAAAGAAAAAATACAAGCAGAGGGGTAAGACAGCACTACACACCTCTAGTGGGTCATAAGTAATGATTGAGAGGGGATATTTTCTATAAGTCTATACATCGATTGAATCCTGCATAGTATACCTTTAAGTTTGGATCTGAAGCTGATGGGTATCGTCACCCTCCTGAGTGACATTAGCCTCAGGTTATGCTGGTTTCTATCCATGACCTTAGAATTAATTATGGTTGATATGGGTTTCATTAAAGCGCCCCGTTGCACAGAGGCTGGTGTCTGTTTATCAGCCTGAGCCAGGTTGTCCTGCAGGGTGGCTGAAGGGGTTAAAGCCCAGGGAAGAAGCCAACCTGCCTGCATGCCTGGGAGCTGGAAAGACAGCATGAAGGATGGCAGCCATTGCCAGGGTCAGCTATGACAGTGCCAATTTGATGTGCTGTCGTCAAGGGCTCCTCATTCCCTCCTCCTAACAGCTCCTTCCTGATATAGCTGCGCGTCCTGATGGTTTTCTGATGCAAACAGTCACATGGCAAAATGGTTTTCTCCCCTCCCGCCGCATCCTCCTCCATCTGCTGCTGGGGCCTGGGTGCCGCCGACCGCCTGCCTGTCACAGCGTGCGTGGAAATTAGCTGGGGAGGAGGTGCTCGCTTGTGCTAATTACATTTTAATCATTGGAAATGTGTTGGCAAATCAAGCCTTGATTGCCATCTTGGAGCCCAGTGCTCCTCTCTGCAGGTTGGGGATGGGGACGGGGGGTGGGGGTATTTGAGGCTAGAAAGTGGCTGAGCCCAGACTCGCCAAGCTGGACGCCTAACTCTCCACCACGGCTTGATATGGCGACATGCCTGGCCTACCACTGGGTAGGGGCTGTGCCACATTATTCATGGGGAATAGAGGGAGACCAGCATGGCGAAATGGGGATCTGTGCCATGCTTATTCTCAAATCCCCCACTCACACCTCCCGTATCCCTCTGTCTTTCTCACCCACACATTACACAGTCTGCCAGTCCCGCCACTGTGAATTGAGGAACAACAAATAGAGCCGGGCAGGAGGAGACTGATGAGCTCAGGGTTTGCTACACAGCACCTGCTTTGGCACACAAAGCTGGAGCAGCAGGCCCCGCCACAATACGCTCACAAATTACTTTCTTATAACACAGAAATAAAAAAATAAAAAAGAAACTGACTTGGCTACATCACAATTTCAGACTTTTCAGAGAAAGAAGGACTAATGTTAATGTTGGAAACATGAGAACTGTCAAAGTAACACCAATGGTGGCTATGCTAAACTGCCTGCTTCACTCAGCTCCTTCACCTGCATCAACACTATGTTTTACATGTTGATGCTACACTATAAGGAGAATGGCGGCTCGTTCACAGTCTGTGCCGCGATGCTAGTTCTTGCACTATGTAACTTGAGCGGGTACAAACCGCTGTGAGAAGAGGCTTTTCCCATTTCCTCTCTGACGTACTCTGGCTGCTCTGCTTTGACTCTTGGTAATTTATGGAGCTTCAAGATGGACAGAAAACTTTACTTTTTGCTAGGGTTGCCAACTCCCCGAAAAATAAATAAGGGGCATCTTATATTGGCAGGGCAGGCCGATCCATCCTGGCGTGGTGAAGTGTTTTAGCCCCTTTTTTGTGAGTGAAATGATTTTTTAACTCGAAGAGAAGAAGAAGAAGATTACTTTATTAATCCCACAATGGGGAAATTCAACCTCTGCATTTAACCCATCCTTTTTTACACAAGTAACACACAAGTGAACACACCATGCAAGGAGCAGTGGGCAGCACATTACCGCGCCTGGGGAGCTGTGCAGGGGGGTTAGGTGCCTTGCTCAAGGGCACTTCTGTCCTAGACCTGTCAGTACCGGGATTCGAACGGGCGACTCTCCAGTTACAAGCCCGATTCCTAACCTCTAGGCCGGCAAAGAGACCGGACAGGACATTTGACACAAACCTGAATTGAATTAGATGCATATTTGTGTGTGACATGAATACATGGAAAACAAACTATTATCCAGCAATTCACTTTCATAAAAATTAACAATTAGACCCTGTTCTTCAAAGATGTATTGGAGTTTGCTGATAACAATTGAA
Organism: Centropristis striata; assembly: GCF_030273125.1. Lineage (NCBI taxonomy): Eukaryota > Metazoa > Chordata > Actinopteri > Perciformes > Serranidae > Centropristis > Centropristis striata. Next base: position 7,926,411 of record NC_081531.1, read on the forward strand.
TTTACTCCTTTTGTTGGCCTTTAAAATGCAGCATGTATGCAACTGAATGGCCATTTTGGAAGATCATGGCATTCCATAATTCCAAATTGGTTCAGTAAAAAGGGGCATGACTGGGCCTCGGAACAACTTTACCGTAAGTTTTCATATAAAGTGCCCTTTTATTCATTTTTCATTGGCATTTATTTTTTGACTGTCACAATAATACGGGACACAGTGCGTCCCTTTTCACCTCAATACGGGACGGGTGCTTTGTTTCTAAATGCGGGATGATTCTGTTTTCCAAGGGATGGTTGCCAACCCTACTTGTTGCTAAAGGTATTCTAACCGCTAACTGCTTTTAACTACAGCTGCAGTCAGCTAGCTCAGAAAGCCCCACTACCAGGACTGCTCCATACACCAGAGGAGTGTGGGTGTTTACATCTCTAGCAGAGGAGCTTTGAGATTTTCAGGCCTGAGATGTGGTGGAATACTGGTGGGAAGTGTCCCCAGAGAGAAGCTGTGTGAGTGAGCAACAGAACAGGGTTCAACACACACTCATGATGATGACAGAGGCAAAGAGACCGGACAGGACATTGTTTGAGAAAGATAAGATGAGAAAAGGAGATGCCAAGTAACTGAATAAGAGGTGGCTGGAAACGAGTTAGTCCAAACTGACTTTTAGTCGTTGGCAGGACCTCTGTGAAATAAAAAGGTTGCAAGACTGATGCTGAGCTGATCTTCTTGCTGTTGGGACTAGTAGTTACTATCAAGTGGGTTGCTAAGTCTTGTGTTGCTGCACTTGCTTTATGTTGATCATATTCTTTATTATTATTATTATTATTATTATCATAAATGAACATATGTAGCTTTTTATCTATCTATCCATCCATCCATCTTTAAAAGCAAGAAGCGTATGTGTGTTTGTGTGTGTGTGTGTGTGTGTGTGTGTGTGTGTGTGTCTAGTTCATATCTCTCTGACCGTTAGTCAGACTGACCTCAGATTTCTTATGTGTTTTGCGCATGGCACGAAGGTGTGCATCCTCGATTTTGACGATTTTTTAGTTCATTTTTCATTATTTACGTAGGATGTGTTGCAGCATTGCACTGTTTCCGATCGGACGCCTTTTAGTGGAGCTCCGCCCCATTGTGTGATAGGCCTACACCTGGTCAGTAACACAATTCACTCTGGATTTACACGCCTGACTCATCTCAAGAGTTTTAAAGTGCGCTACAAGGTTCGATTTTCCAATAATATTTGAATAGTTTCCAGGTTCCCTGGAAACTATTCACCTATGTACCACCTATGTACCACCTTATGTAAAGTAAGTGTTTTATGCAGCTGCAGACGTTGTAGTGGTCTGCATGTAATGTGCAAACTCTGTTAATCGCGATTAGCATGCTAAGGGGAGATTTAGCTTTATTCACTTCTTATGTTGCATCTCCCAATATACAAATACATACTTCCTACGGGCACTGCACTAGTATTTAAAAAAAGTGAAACTGTAGGGGTGCTAAATCACCAAAAAATATGAATTCTACGTAACGTTGATTTAATAATGATTTGCTCTGGGTAGACCTTCTCATTGAGACTCTACAGACTTGCAATGTTTTTAAGGTTCATTATGAGTGACATACACACACCATACACTGTGCTCAAGTGACTTCACAATGCAGCGAAGCTCAAATAAACTAGAAATAAGACCGTCAGACACACCATGAAAGACAGTTGAGTACCTACACCTATAATTCCGGTGAATGGAAGGAAATTCAACATGACATGCTTGACTGGGACAGATCATTAAAATAAGCTGGGTTCTGAGGCGATGACATCGAACATCTAATTTCCACAGCATCTGCTTGATGTCGACCTGTCATATAAAAGTATAGTAAAAAAAAAGACAAAACCTCAAAAAAAATCCCAAGGAAAAGAAAACAGGACAGCCTGAGTGTTTGAGACAGTCTATAAGGCAAACGCCTCTTTCATTAGCCAAGAATGTTTCGTCAGGGAGGACCAGACTTCTGTCTGGACTAATATAACCAGGACTGATCCACATGTGCAGCTCTGGCCAAATGCAGCAGGCCAACATCTGAAGGCAATTTCCCTTCAAATGTAAAACTTTATCCAGTAGATATTCAATTTGACCACAAACTCTGGATTCCACTCGCTGGGGCAGTGCAGCTTAAGGAGGGACGATGGCGGAGGAGGGCAGAAAAACGAAGCTTTCCATAAAATAATAAGAACTTTATAGTCTGTGACCTCTGGTTTCAATCCCCTGGAGTACATTCCTTTTATGTTTTATTTCAATGAATTGTGCCAAAAGTTAGTGAAAGAATATTTGAGAGAATTTTCTAAACCAGAGTGTTATTATTAATTTCGTATTGCTAAATCTCCAAAGATTCCCTTTATGATAGCAACAATAATGTCACATCAGAGAGTTAGTGAGAACTGTGCAATGTCTGCAAAGAGACTCAATGTTGAGGTGTGAGCAGGGAAGCGACATGGAGCACCGTCTGAAATGCAGATGCACAGACACATTCGCACACTTCTGGATGCCTGGGATAAAAAGATTTGCTCAGAAGGCATACAAGAGGTGTATGTGTGTGTTGCATTGTGTTTGAGTGTGGAGGAAGGGAGGACATTAAACTCAACCGGAGATGTGGCAGCGTACTACTGAAGTGATGCTTGGCAGAAACAGATGTTGCCGCAGGGTAAACCTCTCTGTTCATCAGTCCCATCCACCCACCCAACACACACACACACACACACACCTGACAAGGACCAGGGTAGGAAGGAAGGAACAGAGGTACAGCACTTTGCTTTCTTAAAAATCCATTTGTTACACAAGCAGGTTCAGTATCTCTCCTTCCAGAATCATCTCAACACTGTTCTCCCGGCTCCAGGCTCCTGGAGGTCGGAAGTGTTTACTGGTTATCTGATAGAAATGGAAAGACACAGCTGCAGCACACAAGTGTGGGCGCGTACACAAACACCCACCAACACACACCTTGCCTCACCCCAGCCCCGCATTGTTTCCGTATGCCAATAATGACTGAGGCACAAAGCAGATGCTGGATTAATCAAAGATTAATAGAAGGATTTTGAGATAATTACATACATCAAATTGCATTGTTTGTGCAGTTATGGTGACTCCCCTGAGATGAGTCCTCTTGGTGTATTTTAAGTAGCCCACATGTTAGACATTAACAGTGTTATGATTTGGCATCTTCTTTATAGCAATCTGGCCGCACACATAAACAATCAATTTGTGGAATACTGCTAAAAAAAGCAGAATTTCCTGCACGTCTTAAGGACAAATGGGATTTCTGTAGAAGAAGGAAAGTGGGGGAGTTTGCACGGATGAAAGATGGAATTAAACGGACACATCTGCATGTTCTCATCCACGAGAAGATGGATCCAGTTTCCATTGGGTGTTAAAACTCAAAACTATGTGTTATAAACATAAATTTGTCCGTAGCATTGAGAACTGAAGCTTTTCAAATACAAAAAGCTGGCACTGAATCCTTGCTCCTTGAATCCTTCACACTTTGCCCATTTAGTTTCTAAGTTACATCAATCAATTTGAACTTAAACCTTAACAAGATTAGCTTATTTTGTTAAAACTGCAGACTGGAAATAATGTCTCTCCCTTTTGGCAGTTAGAGTAATTACACAAACACTGTCTCCGTGTGCTTACAGTATGACGTACGGCTGAAATACACAGGGCAGTGAATGGTCAAGCTTATCGCTCCACGTCCATCTCCCGTGTATTTTGCCCGTTATACCTGCAGGTGAGCTCGCCGTGTCTTCTTTGAACCCTGGAACGTGTCTTTGGTTGAACATTAAGTTTATTTTTTATCTGGAGTATCCACTATGGACACTCAATGCATCGCCTTAATGCAACAGCACAGGAATTTTACCACAGACACCAAAACTCTGGCCCACTGAAATAAAGTGAGCTTTGTGTGAACTTGTTTGGTAAGCGTTTAAATGTAACAGATGTTGGTTTAGTTGGTAGATCAGTCGTCTATTGATCAGAAGGTTGGTGGTGCAGCCTACATGTCGAAGTATCCTTGAGAAAGATACTGAACCCCAAATTGCTCCTGATGCTGCGTTCATCGGTGTATTCTGCTACCAGTATGAATGTGTGTGTGAACGGGTGCGTTCACACACACGAGCGTAGTGTGTTGTGTAAAGCGCTTTGGATAAAAGCACCATATAAGTGCAGTCCATTAACACTTTACCATTTATATGTTTAAATAAAACACTCTGAAAAAAGGGATTTATTGAAAAAAATTTAAATTGCTCAAGTAAGAGTGTGTGTGTGTGTGTTTGTATGTATGTGTGATAATATCAAGGGTAAGAGAAGAATCACATAGAAAATAATGGCTCCAACTCCAGTATTTCTTGTAACATTCATAGCTTTCTTAGATGTATGCTGAACAACAGGCAGCAACCTTCTGTTGTCAGGAAATATAAAGCTCATCTGCTCCCCCCACCTCCCCCTCCCTCCCTCCCTCCCTCCACACTGACTCATAGCTGAGGGGGGAGAAAAACATCAGGATTAGGTTCTGTGCCTCTAATCACTTAACTCCTCACACCTGATGGCACACTATTAACTTTGACTGTCTCCAGTGACCCCGCGGGTCGTTGCCCATCACATCAAGTTTTTATTAGGGAATTTTCCTCATCATTAGCCATGGCCTGGAAACGAGCCATTAATATTCATACTGGCAAACCAAAATGAGGTCCCACTGATTTTCCATCATCCAGGCTATCTGCGCAGCTGCCGCCGTTAACAATCACCCCAGTGCTGCACATTTGCCACGTATCATTATGGGGCTCCATAAAGCTCTTTTTTTTTCTGGCTCTGCCATGATGGGAAGGAGAGCAAGGTGGTGGAGGAGGAGGATGAGGAGGAGAAGCCTGTGAGGCTTGCAGCCAGCTGACGCCCGTCTGAGAGAAACTGCCCAGCTCTGCCAACAATCTGCCTGGAAGTCTCATGCATAAAGGCCGGCACTGTCAATGCTAACAACCCCTGCAGGCTCTGCCAGAGACACAGCTGAGATACTGAGTTCCCTCAGTGCTCTCACATTAGAGCACACGTTGTTCATCAGTCTGTAATGGCAGCTAGGAATGCTTCTCTTTGGAAAGGTTTCCAAAGCACATTGGCAGGAATTCTCTGTTATTTTCCAATAAATACTAAATGTCTGCATAGCGGACTTGACTTACCACTGAGTAATTTACACAGCGATACATCCAGAGACAAACGCAGCATTGAGATTTTCCAGGAGTTCGTTCTGATGTGTCTTCAAAGTGAGAGGCATTTAACTCGGCGGGACAGCAGAATGCCAAGACTCTAGTAAATGCTTCTCATGCATCCAAAATGGCTGCTCCTGTTTCCACAGACTGCAGCTCATCGTGGAAACGATCCACCCAGTCCATGTCTCTGCTTCTCCCTTACCAGAGGAGGACATCTCACAGCTCTGCTGCCTGCATGAGCAGGTGCTCAGGCTGCACACGGTGTGAACACAGGCCTGATAAGGTGCCTCAGAGCAACAATGTCCCAGGCATCTCCTGCTGATAAGACTGCTCTCTTCCTGAGACTGGCTGGGCCTGATGCAGGGGAAGGCCTCCTCTGTGTCACGGGTGGGAGCAGCAATTAAGAGGCAACACCCTGACAGGCCGAGATAAACTTCCCCTCCTTTTTGCTCTTGCACAACGCCACATCCCACACATGTAAGGTGGACCCCTTAGTGCTCTGCCCTGAATTAAACATGAAAATGATATCTTGAAATCAGTTATGTGAGCTAATATGTGAGACAGCCAGCCTGACAGGCTATTTAGTTTACATATTATATTTCTAGTGAATGCTGGATGTTATTAGAGAACAAGTTTGCTACCTGGGTTTGAAAATAGTGTCTTGATTTCATAAAAAAAGATTGCACAGTCGACAACATTCAGTAGAACAAGGACATAAGGTGAGACACCGAAACAGATGCAGCCGTTTCAGCACCATCTTCCAAATAATTAGAGCCGCAGTGACAAAAACACTTTGTTATTCTCCTACTATGATTTGCTAGCTGTCGCAGTGTACATCTGAGTTGCCTCATTATACAGAAAGTACTCAAATAAAAGCCGACACTGCACACTCCTGTCAAGATTCTGTCTACCACACATGCAAACAAGCGCAGATGAATAAACATTAGTTGTTGTTGAGGGCTGGTCTTTGAGCCGCGAGGCTCACAAAGATCCGCTTTGTACAAAATAAAAATATTTAATTTGAAAGACTGATGCAAGGCAAAATGAAATTAAAAGGAACCCATGCTAACTGCTAAAACAAATTACTCGCAGCGCGCTAAATTACATTTGCTCCTCCATCAGCGAGATCAAACGAGCCTAGTTTGACTCTCCTGCGCTAATGATTTCCTGCACTCACCTCCTTTTTCATCCCAGGGGTGTTAATAAACACTCAGTCTGGTTTTTTGTTTGTTTGTTTGGTTTATTTATACATTTCCCGGCTCTACGTCTCATCTCGCTCCCTCCCTCTCTCGTTCACTTTGCCCACGCCGGTGGCAGGCTGGGTGAATTAGAGGGATCTAATGTAATCCCAGGGACAGCGGGCTTCTGAAAAACGTGCTCAATTAAAGCAGGATGAGCCCGGTGGGAGCGTCCCTGGTGGAGCGTGGGGTGACTGACGCGGCCCTTTGGTTGGGATTAATTAGCATGCTAAGTGGTAGAGCACGATAGCAGGCTGGAAGCCACGGACCAGCCATCTGACATCCAGCACCTCCCACAATACCAGCAGTACAACCAGGTTCAAACCAGTCCAGACGCCCTTCTGTCCCTCAGCCCGACTTCACCTGCTGACAAAACATACAGGTGTGGGCTGGGACGGGGTCTAAGCAGGCGGCAACCTCCTGGTCTGAGCAGGGAGGCAAACCAGGAAGTGCCTTAAGCTGCAATCTACTGAAATTCCAGCAGGGGGCGCTAAGTCTGGCTGCAGAAACATTTCTGTCCATTCATTTCAATGCAAAATGAGAAAACTTCTCAGTTGATTTATTACCTCAGAAATGTTTTTAGGACACTATAATCTCAATCGCTAGTAAAAAATCTTATTCAAGACAATTTGATGTTAATAGCTCAAATTATGAATTTAGAAGAAAATAGAAGATAAAGAATCGTATGAGTTTCCCCAGATAACTTTGAGAGAACCTGGAAACCATTTATGGATTACACTGAAACCAAGCTTTAACCTTCCCACTTTCCTGTATGTATCTCCAGACCAAGCCTGCAATACGTGACTACTGTTATTTATTTAAGCCATTATAGCCCATCATGATGGGGGGAAAAAAAGCCTGAACTGCATGTCTGTCTGAGTCTGGATGTTTTTTTTTTTGTTCTCCTTTCTGATTGAAGTGTCTGTTGTTTGTTAGAAAAAGCCAATAAAAATAATTTAAAGAAAAAAAGAATCGTATGATTTAGAGCGTGGCTACCATTGATCGTCATCAGGAGAGAAGCAGATGTGTATCCATGGCAACGTGTCAATGAAGTTATATATATATAACATTATATAGATATAAAAAGGACGTTTACCAGTTTGGTCTCATAACAAACCAACGGGTGACGTCACGGTGACTACGTTCATTATTTATACAGTCTATGGGTCTAAGGCGCAAGAACAAATAAAATGTCTCAACTTTGAAAAGTCTGGATGTTTTTGCAGGCTCCTCAATCGACTTTAACAAAAAAGATTCACTTTCTCAACCCTGAACAGACTGTCAGCAGGCTGGATCATAACACATTATCACAGGACACATTTGAACTGAAGGCGCTCCGAGACAGAGTTGACCAAAGATAAGTGTCATAAAAGGAATAAAGTGTTGACGGATTGTTTTGCTCCTTGAAACCATTAGCAGTATGCAAACATTGGGTCAAACTGTGAGTGCTGATGTGGAACTAAGATTTCTGAAGCTGTGTCCTCAGAGTTTCCAGACATTTGTCAAACTGTAATGTTTTGCAGTGTTTCATGTGTTTTCTGTTTCAGATTTCTGTGCAGCAGAATACCACAGAGCTCAGGCCCCAGGGCTCTGTGCTCATATTGACTGCCCCAGCAGGGGGGGTGGACTTCAGAATCAAAGACAACCCATGGATAAAAATGTTTGCCCAGCAATCTGGGACAACCAGTACAATGTGAACATAACAAAACGGCAACATCTGCATCAAATTCACATATCTGTCAAAGGTTGGTCTTCTTTTCTTTAGCTGGAATTCTAACTTGTGTACTGCACTGCCAACACTGGCACGGAAATTGACTACACATTATTCTTTGCCAATGTTTTTGTGTTATTTTCTACTTTCTGTTGCTGAGATTTCAGGGTCAGCTGCTCAAACTTTTATGCTTAGTGGATTATGGTTACGGCGCTATGGAGTTTGACAAAAGGAGAACCCATGGTCAGAATCTCCACTACACTACACTCAATCCATCTGAAGTCCAAAGAGTTAGAACACACAGTTTTTTTGGGGGACTGGTGTCTTGTCAGTGAGCGAGGGTCAGCTGTCATGTGGTGCACTGTGTTTTTCTAGGCCACTGGTTACTGCTACCCTCGTGTGTTGTTACAGTGTCTCTGAAAAAGTGATCTCGCTCCAATAAAAACTGACCTGCCCTCAGCTCCACTCAAGAGCTTTCAAGCCAACTCAGCACACAATATCCCACATAGTTTATGACAACCCCTCTCTGGGCTTTCTTATAGCCCAAAGACACTGGGAAGGAGAGACAGGACGGAGAGAAAATCACTGGAGTGTTTTGTCAGCCGTAATTACTCTCCAATTATATGGTCAAAATATGGCATTACAGGGCACTTTGTTGTCCAGGCAGCCTGGCTTTGATCAAGTTGTGGCAGAATGTGTTTCACATTAGAGGCCCCAGTATGATGCATGTTTCCTGTCACGACAAGGATAACAGTGAGGTCAGCAGAGCGGGGACCCCCCCCCCTTCCCTATTGGGAGCAAAGCAGAGCTGCATCATCCCTGAAGTATACTCCTCTTCTCTCTGGACAGGGAGCAAGAGGACGTGAGGAAGGAGACACAACATAGATGTAGAGAAAACACAAAAGAGAGAGGTGGGTGATTTAAAGAAATGGTAAGAATTAGGGCCAGGACTCGAACGAAAAAAATAAATACACTTATTTTTTGCACCGCGGAACGTTTCTCACTGGATGAGTTTCAGGCAGGCCGATTATACTGGAGCACCAACTAGCGTTGATGAGTTCAGACAACAACAAACCGCAGTGAACATGAAGGAAGAAGCTGATGAGACGCTTTGGTTGGCCCCGTGGATGATGGGACATTTAGTTACAAAAAAACAACGATGTTTTACTTAAAAAAGTATTCTAGTTTACAGAAGGTCTACCTACCTATAGGCTACCTGGATTTCTGAAATGTACTATATTTCTAAATATGCTATTGCTACATGTAATGGCAAAAATTGCACTGGTCTGTTGGACTTCAACAAAAATAAACAATATTTGTGTTGCTTAAGCTTATGTATTCAGTCATTATTCAATGGTATACTAAAAATCCATGTGAAAAAAATTACTTCTCACTGTTCTCAGGTCAAATATTTATATGCGATTAAAATGCGATTAATTTCGATTAATTAATTACAAAGCCTGTAATTAATTAGATTATTTTTTTTAATCGAGTCCCGGCCCTAATAAAAATGGGATGTTCTGCTGAGAAAAAAAGCAGCAAAAACCCAGAGAGATCTTATATTGGATGTAAACTCTGCTTTATACTGCAGGTCATAACTATCACACACCTACTGATACAAGTAGGAAACATTCTGACATTTCTGAGGAAAGCAAATCCACTGTGAAACATGTGACTGAAGGACTCAGTGGAACTGGAAAACACTCATAGTGCATGTAGCTTTTTCAGCTTTTATCACCAACAGTTTCAAATGTAGCATTCGGCATTTTCAATGTAAACGGCAATATCTATTCATATCCATCATTTCTCACACAAAATGTGATTGTGTTTGTCCTTAGGGCTGTAAAATGTGATGAAAGCATTTCAAAACAGCCCTTTAAAACGTTTCTCCTTTACCACTACTACACTTCTACTTCTAGCTGTTACTATACTCTGCAGTCAGCAGAAATTGTGAGATTGAGTTATGAAATCACAACTCTACAGCGCATCTAGTGGTCAAAATCCCCTCCGTCTGCATACATTTAAACAAAGTATATAGTCAGTATAGTGCAGGATATGTTAAACATGATATTATCTCTGTGGGCAATGTCATGGTTGAAGTGAACCCCGCGGTTCGCTTCAGTGGTGTGAAGTTGATGGACCATTCATCACTTTAACACACAGCCAAGGTAAGAAACTGTTGCCCTGGAGCACTTAGCTGACATAATATATTAACACCCAGCGTTCAAGGAAAATTACAATGACTTTGAATGCGCTCGTTTTCACCCAACACAATCTCCGTTGGGTTGGCGGTGCAATGACAGAACCCACTTATCAAAGACGCCCGTGTGGGTAAAGAGAAACATTTCAGTACAGCATCTCGGAGCTGAGCAGAGCTCGCCAGACTCTTGCTGGTCATCTGCTGAGGGCCAGAGAGAGCTCCTCCTGAGGGATATCAGTGGCATCCCAGGAAGGAGAAACAACATAGATGAAGAGAAAACATAAAAGAGAGGGGTGGGCGATTCAACTCTCTGGAGTCTGCAAAAGCGCCAAAGCATGACGCTTCATCACATCCAGACTAGAAAACAAAGCAGCATGGAGCCCTACTGTAAATTTACCTCTAAAGTTCTGGCTGTAAACTCCATGAGGCCAGTTTCAGTTTGATGATGATATACCAAGTAAAACTGGAGACAAGCTCAAATGTATTTAGTTATATATTATATTTGCAACCTTTGTTCACATTTGGAACATTTCAAATTCTTTATTGTGCATAATAGTGTTTTGAAAGTAAAAAAAAGATTCAAAATGACATTTTATGTTGGACTAAAGGACTAAAAAAAGACACAAAATGACCAAAAAAAGACACAAAAAAAAACAAAATGACCAAAAAAAATACACAAAATGACCAAAAAAGACACAAAATGAGAAGACAGGATGACCCCCCAAAAAACCACATAAGACACAAAATGACTAAAAAAAAGACACAAAATGACCAAAAAATACACAAAATGACCAAAAAATACACAAAAAACCCCAAATGACCAAAAAAGTCACAAAATGACCAAAAAAGACACAAAATGAGAAAACAGGATGACCCCTCAAAAAACCACATAAGACACAAAATGACAAAAAAAAAAACCCAAATGACCAAAAAAAGACAGAAAATGACCAAAAAAGACACGAAATGAGAAGACAGAAAGACCCCAAAAACCCCCACATAAGACACAAAATGACCAAAAAATACACAAAAAGACACAAAATGACAATGACACAACCCACTTATCAAAGACGCCCGTGTGGGTAAAGGAAAACATTTCAGTACATCTCGGAGCTGAGCAGAGCTCGCCAGACTCTTGCTGGTCATCTGCTGAGGGCCAGAGAGAGCTCCTCCTGAGGGATATCAGTGGCATCCCGGGCCAGACATGGCATGTGCTCTCTCCAGGACCCCCCCCACCCCTCTGCCCCGCCCCAGGCCCTGCTGCATGCTGGCCTGCGCCGCGGACACCACCATCTGTGCTGCCTCCCGTCGGTAAGTTGGCAAACGAGCCCTCCCCTGATTTGGGCGTCGGGCCCGGGGGTTGGAGAAGGAGGAGGGTGGCTGTGGTGTGGTGAGGGATGCTCCCTGGTGTTTCAGAGAGCCACTCCATAACACTTTTCTCATGAGCGCTCCTCCGGAGGGCTGCTGGAACGTCTCGGAGCCATCTGGGGAGAAGTGGAGCGTGGCAGGGAGCAGCTGGACGCTTACAGCTGCTATTTAAGCCCTGGCAGCAGAGCTCCATATCAGTCAGTCAGCAGGAAATGCAGGGAGCACAGCAGAACAGAACCTCACAGAGGGGAGCTCACAACACAGAGCTGCTGCTCCACGCGCCCTCCTTTACTCACTAAATTACTGAGGAAAAAAAGCAAATAATTCAGAGAGCCAAATACTGCAGCTGATTGACGACAGCGGGTTCTGGACTGCAAATTATTTGAACCATTTTTAGAGATTTTTCTGCTAATGCATCTTAGTGTTATAACATCTTATCTATTTATTTATTTATTTGCTACTATTTATTAGTCTATTTCTATATATATATGTATATATATATTTTTTATCATGCTCTATTTCTTAATTATTTATTTATTGTTTTATCTTTTTTATCTAGGTTTTTATTTGATTTTATTTGATTTTTTAAAATATATTTTATATTTTTTTTACTTTCCATTGTTATTATTGACTTTTTATTTTTATTTTTTATTATTATTATATATATCTTTTTATCTAATTTTATTTTATTTTATCTTACTTTATTTTTCATCCAATTTATTTCTATTTGTGCTTTGTTTTTAATAGGATGGGTGGGATGAAGGTGGGATGGGCCGAGGGTGTTTGCTTGTTTCTATGTTTCGTTATCTTTTTTTTATTATTATTTTCTCCTTTTTTATGTAAAGAGCTTTGTGTTGCATCTCTCTTGTATGAAAAGTGCTATACAAATAAAGTCTAATTGATTGATTACCAATATTAACATAAATTTAGATTTAGAAGTACTGGATAATGTATCATCTTTTAAGAGTTAATTTCTTATTTTAAGTGTTCAACATGCTTATTTCTAGATTCAACAATCTTAATTCAAGAAATCTTGTCAAGTGAATTATCTGGCCATGCAGCAAGATCATTTCCCTCAGATTTAGTGTTTTTATCTTGTTTTTAGACAAGTGTAGTGGTAGCAAATCATCTGATGTCAAAATCATGAGAAGCTGAGAAGTTGTGTTTTGAAACAAAATTTTGAACTGAGCCATGTTGGTTTTGAAAAAGCTGACTCTTCAGATTGAAACAGATCACACAACTGCTGTATTTTTCTACCTGGACCCAATTTTCCTACATGTTTGTGTCCAAGTGAGTAATGGGAATAAGTGTACAATCTTCTGTATTACTTCAGTGTCAAATTTCGGACATTTTTCCATCTACGATCTGTCTGCCCCTTTTCTACAGTGTGGACAGTCCAAAGGTGTGAGCTACAATTCATGTCAAACAGGAAGATTTATTATTAAAAATTTTGGTGTGGTATAAAAAAAATACTGGTATTTAAACCTGAAATTTGTTTACACAAGGAAAACAAAACTTTTCAGAAGCTGAACATAACGAAAATGGCTAAGTTATCGTATTTGGAAATTTGATATCCTATGGTATGTTTTGTATATAAACTTGTGTGAAAGGGGAATGCAGGTACAAAGCCAGGATAATGTCATGTTATCTTAAATTAAAGATGTGAAATGTGGTTTGTGGAGCAGTGTACATGAGATGTTATCTGTGAGTGAAGACAAGTGTGAACAGGGTCTAGTCAGATAAAGTGAGGCAGGTCACATTACGCTCTGGGAATCTGCCTCGGCTTACAGCAGCACTTTACTACAAGTAAACACTCGAGTAGTTTAATGAAAGCAAACAGAGATGGCTAACAGACTTCCTCCAAGATCACTCTAATTATTTATTCACATTTAGAGTAAGGCAATACGCTTATTATTTTTTAATCCTCTTAAGTTTGAAATTAGAGGAGGCATACTTTAGTTAAAAAGGCTTAGGTAACAATTATTCAAGTCATGATACAAATTCTTTCAAATTAATTTTGTATTTTGACTAGTGCATCTATCTATAAAAGCAAGAAGCGTGTGTGTGTGTGTGTGCGCGCGCGCTACAAGGTTCGGTTTTCCAATAATAATTGAATAGTTTCCAGCGAATATCAATGTTCAATGTGTATGTGCTGGATGGTGTGGTACCTGATGAAAAGTAAGTGTTTTATGGAGTTGCAGACGTTGTAGTGGTCTGCATGTAATGTGCAAATTCTGTTATTCACATCCATCTGTTTGTGCTGCATGTAAACTTATTCCCTCCTATATCTGTGTCTGTATATATGTCTAACCATGTTGAATGAATGAATGAATGAAGTTTCTTTTTTCTTAAAATAATTATTTCTGTGTCTCTTTATATCTCAATGTACATCCATGTATTACCCAATATACACTTTGTATATTAACACTATGCAAGAGTATTACACCTCATTGTACATCCCACTTTCACACACAACCTCATTTGGCCAGAATTGAAAAATCTACTTAATCTCCCACTATACGAATACATACTTCCTACGGCACTGCACTAGTGTCTTGTAAAGGTAACAAAGTGCAAGGGCAAAGTTATATTGCAAATATAAAAAATGCCCTGGCTAGCATTGGAGGAGGAAAAAATACTTTGGGTCATCCATACTAAAAAAAAAAAGAAAGAAAAAAAGAAATGAAAAATACCAGACACCAAACATTTCTAAAGAGCTGCTACACATTCAGTGATGAATTAAATCATGAGAAGTTATGTGTGAATATGTGAAATATGATGAATTTGCAATGAAAATGAAAGTCTTTGTCATATTGTGAAACAATGACATTATACATTTTGAACTGCCTGCACAGATGAAAACCAAGAAAAATGATGCTAACTTGTAAGATGTTGAACAAAAGGACAAAAGCAATACTAAAAAATAAATAAATCCTAATGCCAGCAGTTGTTTTCAATACTCTGATAGAGAGCATGTGGAGAGACAGGAAAAACAGAGCCACACAGGAAGACGACTAGCCTTCAGTCAGAGACACAGGCAGAAAAATGTGCACTAACAGTCAACAAAAAAATAACTGGATCCTCAGCAAATGTCGATTGGCCACTAGAGGCTGAATGGGAGGTTTTCTCACAAAGCTGTACACGTCTTGATTCTCCCGTTGATCCCTTGAGTTCAACACCCCATGTGAGGCTATGGGGAAAAACTGCTTGTCAGGAGAACATTAATTATAGTGTTAAAGGTAAAAGAAGTATTGACTTCCTCTCGTCTGAAAACAGCCGAACCACTAGCAGCCAGCAAACCCCACTGCCCCCCCGAGGTAAGTCTTCAACTAGCTCAGGCCCAGGAGCTAACTGGGAAAAAAAAGCCCCACTAAGACCAATTAAGGCCTTCACTAGGAGACTGAAAGGAAGACAAATGGAGGCAGAAGGCCCGATTACAAGAAACCTTTGTACAGATGTAAAGCAATTAGAGCGGTCTCAGGGGCCAGACAGTGCGGTACCTGTGAGTCATGGATCCTACAGCCAGTCGAAAGTTGGAACAATCCCTCTTTTCTGTTTAGGGCCCCAGTCAGCCTGTGTATTAGTGTCATATATCAGCCGATAGGCCTGGTATTGGTTTCTCTAGTGCAGGGAAGAGGCAGTAGTCTGCCAAAGAGGACCACTCCACCCTCCATTATCCGTCTGTTGGGAGAACAGGGGCTCTATTATCCATTCAGGCGGGGCCTTTTCGATAAAACAAGGGCAGATAGGAAGTGTGGAAGCTCTCAGGTGTCTCCTTCCACCAGGGAAGTTTGTCAGAGAGGTCATTCTGATAAAAGCTGGGGTAATTATACTGCACAGCTTCACCGATTACCAGTCAGAGCACATTTAACCAGGGAAGCACTGTGACCTCTACATCACAATGGAGTGGCAGCAAATCCACACTGACGTAGCTACAGTGTGAAGACCATCAGTGTAGAAATCAATATAATTATAGCAAGTTATAAAATTCCTAATTATATGCCTAACAACGAGTGTTATCATTTTGACTTAAATGCAACATGCAGCCTTTCTCGATTTCCCACAGTCATCATGGCGGCGTGTCCCTACATGTCATTACTGGTGAAAACAAAGAGCAGATAGGGTCACAATCTGCAGAGAGGAACAAATGATTGCTGATGGAAATTTATGTTCAGTGGTTCGAGCTACAATTAGCTAAAGCAAAAGCCCTCCTTGTGACCTGAGATTATGAAATAATTTTGACAAATGGAGGCCCGGTCTATAATGACCTTTTTCCCTTCCTCCAAGACGAGGCTAGCTGCAGCCCTCATTATTTATGGGTGGCTTTAAAAAGCAGGTATAGGAGAATGAATGTGCGGCTGTCAGTGTGTGTAATGGGGCTAATAATGGTGTCCTGTGCACCGCATAATGAACCCCACCCCCATAGAAAAGCTATCTCCTCTTCTCCGCCAGTTTGACGAGCAGCACATTCTTCAGCCTTCTCCTGCTGTAAAACCCTCAGTCAAGTCTGCTTATTAGAAATGACTTTGTGCTTGTTTTTATGTCAAGGCGCTTACAAATATTGACGCTTGCTAGTTGTGTTTTTTGGGCTTGTTTCTAAAGTGTAGTTGCTAATTTGGACTTGGTCCCTATTTGTCTCCTGTCCGTCTCAACTATCCCCGTCTAATTTAATGCAGTTAGAATAGAATGCCTTTATTGTCACTATACACATGAGTGTATATGTAAAATATAAAAATGTACAATATAAACATAAAAATACATAGGCAAGTAAATGCAAAGAAAAATATATATGATATAATATAAACATAGGCAAGAAAGGAGGTAAGGTGCACAGTCTTCAATTAAATTTGCCAGAAGCAGATATGATGCTATGCAGTGTTACAGGATCAGTTTTCCAAAGACTGGATCTGACGTAGAGTGGGGACGATTCAAACGTAGTGTGCAGAATCTATAAGTGTGAAATATGTGCAGCACCAATCATTGCTTCATTAATTGATATGGCAAGTTAAAGGACCAGCATGTATGCTAATTTAAATTATTGTTTGAAAGGCCAATGAGATATCTTTGTTTTGAATTCATTGATATAATTACTTGTTCAGTTCGCAATATGCAACGTCTTTACTTTAATTCTTATTCATCCATTCCTCATTTTTTATTGGCCAGTTGGTTTTGCTCAGAGTTCAGCGGAAATATGCAAAATGACAAATTGCAGTAATTATTTTAATGATAACTTACATTAAATGCAAAATTCCACTCTCTCTCTCTCACATTGTAGGGTTGTCAAAAGTACCGAAACTCAAAAAAGTATCGATACTTAAACGTTGTATCCGGATACGATACTCATTTTCCAAAGTATCGATACATGGCCGCGTTATTATTAGCCATTAGCCGCAGCTAGCAATTAAATGCTGACGTCACGATAATGATTATAAACAACGTAAATAAATAAATCAGGCACGTAGTACGCCCATATTACGTTAATTGACACAGTGTCATTATACATAAGCATAGAGTTAATAAGTTTACATAAATGTTGGTGACTGAAAAGTGTTATTTTCTCTCTTGAAGTCCCAGAATGAAGCAGAGAAAAGTCGACCTGCAACCAAACAGCAACACACACAGCCGACTCTACAACCAACAACGAAAATATGATGCCTTATTGTTTAATGTATTTATTTATTTTTTGCACTACCTCAGACCTGAAGCTTGTTATCATAGTTGCAGTTTCTTTTTGCACAACTGTTTTTATTGTAAATATTTAACCAGTGGTTCTGTTCATTTTAACATGTTGCATTTTTCTTGTTAATAAAAATATTTCTGTAAAATTTTGGGGTCTTTGTTTTTATCCTTGTGGTATGGAAAATGGAATCGAGTATCGAATATTTTTATATCGTGAGAACCCTAGTGGTAGGTAAGGTTGCCTTTCTTTCTTTTTTTCCCTCAAGTCGCTTCTTTTGGGCATTTTTCCATTGAACCCTGTCCCGAGTCTGCAAGTGGCAGTGTCGCCCGTACAGACTCAGGAGGTAGAGTCAGAGCTAGTGAAGGCATTTTGGGAAATGACTGCAGCTGTTTCAGCAACTTGTCTGCACCCTCATTTGCAGATACTTAACACTTACCATCAAACTAACACAAATAGATTTCCTCTCTGCTAAATGCTGTTTCTCCAAGTGATTTAGAAGCATTCAAAAGAGACTACTTTGTCTAATTTAACTATAAAGTCATTTTAACCACATAAAAACAGCTCAGGGAAAACCTGGCTGTCATTAAGTGCAAATCCCATAAATGCAACTATGTAGTGCATTATAAAATATATGTGTGATTGCTTGGAGTTGCCAGTGCAGTAAATCTGCACAGCAGTGCCTAGCTTGATTTGGGAGCTGAAGAAAACCATTTGACTTCACAGTTCAAGCTTGATGAAGTCCCTGGATGCTGCTGGTTAAAGACTTAAGCAGATGGCCAAATACTTGGCGCAAGAAAAGAGCTGCTCTGAATATTTCTTGGCAAATCTACAGGCATATGGCAAAAGTTCATGCCAAACACTCCATTTCACAAAAAAGATCCAGCCTGCGGGAAAGCAAAAGCATATTAGGAAAGAAATAATAAGAGACAGAGAAATG
The DNA here is from genome assembly GCF_030273125.1 of Centropristis striata. Lineage (NCBI taxonomy): Eukaryota > Metazoa > Chordata > Actinopteri > Perciformes > Serranidae > Centropristis > Centropristis striata. The sequence goes on from NC_081531.1 coordinate 7,944,781, forward strand.
AGAAAATGACAGAAAGATGTTAAAATGCCAGAAATATGATACTGTTTGGTCTATACACATCAAATTTATTGTGGGGCCAATCCAGATCTTCTCAGTCTTAAACAATCACTGTCATAATAACATGAAGTGGAGGGGATAAACAAGGTTCTGCTTTAGATCAGGGTACAATCTACAGCTCAGAGGGGCCGAATGAGGGAGAACGTGCCCTCGGCACTCTGGGAAAATAAAACTTCACTATCCTGGATTGGCCAGCGCTCACATCCTTTTGTCTGCAGCCAAAAGATTAGGTGCAAGGACATTTTGTGGTGAGTGGATACACATTTAAGATCTGAGGAGATGACTTGTGGGATTTGGTATCAATAAAGACACAGATAGCAGAAGACTATAATCCACAAGGCAGAAAATCAAATCAAAAGCTCATATCCTGTGTAACCCCACCCAGTATAACAGTCAGGCATCAACCGTATGATCCTCGATTCAGTTGTCTAAGAGTTTGTATAAATAAGAAAGTCACGTGGGCTTTTAAAACAAAGACACGTCAAGGAAAAATGGAAGAGCTGAGAGCTTGGAGCTGGCTAACCACTGGAAGACAAAGGATGATTGGCAGCAGACTCAACATTAGTGGGAGGAATATCTCTCTCAAGAGCCTGACAGGCAGAGAGAGAGGATCAATCAAGTGCTGCACAAGGTGCTTCCAACAATGCAATCCTCAATCACTGGCTTTTGTTCTGGTTGTGGTCCTGCTCCATTGTGTTACTCAACACACGTTTGTTTCATCTATGACAACAGTCTGAACTGTAACAACACTGTCAATGGAAAAAAAAAATCACTTTTCTACTGTTATTCATTGCCAAAATATGAGCTCTATCAAAAATAGATTGACGCTCTTTCAAGTCCTGTTACAAAGACACTTTGTTTTAAAGGGCGTTGAATGGACTCGGTATAACAGGAAACTGTCTTCTTAGCCAGTTGGTTTTTCATGTAAAGAAGAAAGTCATTTCCCATACAGGAAATATGGGAAAAAATAATACTGCATATTACTTAATTCAATCAGTGCAACATTTTTACACTTAAAAAAATGGAGTTGATTTGAAAGCTCTTAAATCGGTTAAACAAAACAGTTTTTTGTGTTTTTTTTTTGTTTTGTTTGTTTTTTGTTTCGTAATTCTCTGCTTTTTTTTTTTACATCATGGCCAAGGGACTACAGATGAAAATTAGCCTTCTGGCTAACTTTGCACTGTCCCCTTTTAAATAAACTAATAATAATAATAATAACAATAGTAATGAGTAAATTTAAGTAATATTTTCAAGTACGTCTGAATGACTTGACTTGGCTTAATTACCACATAAATTGAGTAAATGTAACTGAAATATTATGTCAACCATATTATATGGAAAAGCTGAGTAGAAATCACTAAACAAACTGAGTAGATATAATCGAAAACATTTGTAGGATATAACTGCAAATTTGCTTATGAGTTACTTTAAAAAATGTGTTGTACTGACTGGTTTTACACTTATTCTACACTTATTACAAATATTTAATCTGTGAGTCAAATATTAATTTATTTTGAAGAAGTAAACTTAATTTATATATGGATATTTTACACAAAGATTCCTGTTGGAGTTCTACTAATGAATTTTGATGTAGTCAACTCAAATACTCATCATGATGATATTCAGCCTTTTTATTTAGTATGCATACCTTTATATTACTGTCACATTTACAGGCTCCTTGAATCATTTCTTAGAGTGTATTGTAAGAGGTATAGAACATCACCTTTCAAAATAAAAGCTGACAAATGCTGCCTTTTATTCACACAAAGCTTATTAAACAGCAACAGCACCTGAAGAAAAAAATGTCTGTGAACCTGACATGAAAGTGAGGCCAAGGACGTTGTATCCCAAGCGTTAGATTGCTTTCACATCAGATGATTAGCCTCATCCATGCTAATTACAGTGAATGGAAACTAATTAAGAGGAACTATGTGTCAGCTAATGAGGATTTGGGGCTGTGTCCATCTTATAACATCATTTGCACTGCGCTGCCCGCCGGCTACTTCTACTCTCCTTTAAAACATCTTCCCTAACTCAGAGAAACCACAGACACCTTTTATATTCAAACCGACCACATGAAACCATCATTTGCGCGTCACTCACAAACTAGCAGTAATAGGATGAGCAATTAAAACCTCAGTTAGAAGAACAGGGGGAACATCTATCAGGACGACTACCCGGAGAAGAGTTTTCATTGAAATCAAGAGAGCACAGAATCTAAGCACTGTGTTTGGGTACAGATAGTTCCCTTCTGCAAAAAATCTCCCTTCAGTTCTCCTGCTTTCCTCTGTGGTATGTCCTAATGATGTGCATACTGCTGGCGTGAAGTTAATAAGCAGCTCGAGCAGGACGGGGAAACTCTCGCAAAAGCATGCCAATTACCTCAGTGCCGCTTCTTTCTGCCAGGTCTGCCTCCACCTGACAATGCCTGGAGGTGGGAGGAGGAGGTCGTCCAGGGCAGGACCCCTGACTCTAAACTGCTGAGCTGTTACATCTGCTTCCATCTGGCCTGATTGGGACTTTTCTCATCCAGGAAGGCACACAGGAATGTAATTAGGCCAAGAAGACACGGCTAATGCTAGCTGCTCAGCAACAGTGGCGAGCCAGGGACCCCGTCCAGAAACCGCTGCCACACTGACCTGACTGACAGGGCTTACCTGAGACTTTTCTAATGACTGTACTTACTGTAGGACCACCGACAAACATCAGCTTGTCCGAGTGACAGCTTGTGGCCTGGGTGTTTAGCGGTAATGACTGAATAAACCACAAAGTGTCGAGGAAGTCTTTGAAATACGATGTCATCATGTGGGGCATTATAAAGCTCGCTTATTAGTGATGCAAATATAAAGCTACAGCTTGACAAATTCCCTCTTCCAGATTAATCCCTATCTAATACCATTAATCTGAAAGCAAGCATGCTGTTCCTCTTCAGCCAGAGCCAGTCCTTGACGTTTTCATTACAGCAGCAGTTGCTTAGCCAGCTGCAGGTTTAATTCCCAGGTATTTACCGCCTCATCTCAGTTCTCTCTGTTTGGGCGGCAAATACACCCTTAGCAAATTCACTTTGCATTTTGAATAAATGAAAGGGGAAGGTTGATTTCAGTCATGAGGCAAGCGGCAGTGAGCTCTGAATGCAGTACACTAGGCCACAGGAGCTTGTTTAAACACACATACTGTACATACAAAGTCACACAAACACACGTACCTAAGCTCTGCCTGGCTTCACAAGGGAGCTCAGGCTTATAATTAGCCACACGAGCTGCAATCAGAGCCCAATGACAATACTTCTGCGATGGCTTGTTTTCCTAACCTCTGTGAGACCTCAGGCAGAGGTCCACTTACCCCGTCAGAACCAGCCCACCGCTGAAATCAAAACACTGAAATCACTCCATTCCACTGCAGCGCCACTGATTAAATGTGCAGAGTGTAGAGTGCAATTTGCTAAATTACAAGTATTTTGCACATGTAAATATAGTTTAATTACAGCAATTAAAGAAGATTATGGGAGATTGGCAGATGGGGAATGTAATGTTGTTTTAATTAGAGTTTGAATGCACTGTAACACAAACAGAATGTTAACCCCCTCAGAACAGAATGGGCTGTTAGGCCCTGACAAATTGTATCCTGATGCAGCTTTCTCAAAGCTTATAATCACCTGCAGCTACAACGTGTGCATAGCAGAAAGAAAGAGAGGCTGGGAAAAAACAAAGACGGAGAAAATTATGGCTGGGAGATGGAAAAAGTGAGAGGCAGAGAAGAGAGCGGGATGCGGAGACAATGAAAAACAGATGTAATGTTCCTTGACCGTGCTGTTCTAGGAGTAGCATGCTGAATTAGGATGACAAGTAAAAATATTTTGACAACAGTTAATGTGGCATTAGGGGCAATTAAATTGGATTTAGACCCTGAGATCAATCACAGAAAATTAGAAACAGCTCATGGGCTTGGATACGAAAGAACCTTCGGAAATTAAGACTAACAAAAGGTCTTGGAGAAACATCAAAGCTCAGCCAAGAAAAAGAATGAACTAAGCTGACATGGAGTAAAAAAAAAAAATCCTGACCACAAATAAAAGGATACAAGGATCAAAAGGATTTGCTGAAATTACCATAGATTACAAAGGTGGGACGACGTAATGCTGTTTAAAGTAAACACCTTCACATCTAGCAATTACAATAAGAACCATGTGAACTTACAGAGAGCAAACACATGTTCCACTCAGTCACCACACATCAGGTGACTGTGCTGGATGTTTGTGTATCTCACTCTGAGGGATTTCGAGGTCATGTACCCTGGATCGAGAAAAATCCCCTCTTAGGATCTATATAGCTGTGTGGCAACATTTAATACATTCCAGTCAATAGCCTATTAGAAATTCTAATTGAAAGTTCAATGCCCTTACTTTAGGGCTTGCAATAAAGATTGCCTTTGGAAAGCCATTTAAAGGCTTAATCTCTTTATCATGCAGTATTTGGAAACCTAACTTTGTTCTTGTTAGGCAGATCAATTGCATTAATTTACAAAACGGGGGAAAATGTCACCCTTCATCCTTTAAATCTGGGCTGGGTGAAGGAGGCGCATTAAAGAGAGGCACCACTGCTTTCCCCTTATATCAATAGAAATAGGTGTCATAGGAGACTTGACCTACAAATTTTAATTACCACATGAAATATTCAGCCTTTGAGATGAATCACGGCATCCAGAGAGCAAGCAAAGCTCGCCTCTGCCAGTTAACCCTTTTAGGGTCATTTTAACATTTCCACACATAGACGCTGAAATGCTTTAAATAGTGGAGATGAAGCGAGAAATATAGAATTTCTGCCGTCATGTTGTAATATTAATCCAGAAAGGACAAACGCAACACTGACTCTAGTGAGGGCCTTTCACATTTTTACGTTACCTGAAGGCCACCATAGGTTCGCTGACATGCTTGGAAAGGGAGGGGTTAGGTACTCAGTTGCAATCTGAAACCTTACCCCTAGATGCCACTAAATCCTACATACTGCTCATTTTAGTTGCATCAACATTTGCAGGTGGCAATCAGCATCGTGTTACTAAACTGGACACCAAGGTTATTATAGTTAACGAAAACTAGCGAAATAACCAAAACTAGAATAGAAAAAACATTTTCTTAACTGAAATAAAAATTAACTGAAATAAAAATAAAACTTTAAAATTTGTCAACTTTTTTCATACATAAACCTTTTTGGTTGATATGAAATCTATTTCATCTATCTGGTTTTATGACTTAATAAACTTATTTGGGCTGAGATGGATAAGACAAAGGAAATAAAGGCAACATTTATTGTGACCTTTCTGAATCTATGTTTATGGCAACCAGCCCCCAGGGCGCGATTGAGAAGTTTTAGTTTCACCTATGGGAAGCTGTCAGGTTCAGTTGGTAGAGCGGGTTGCCCACCGATCGGAGGGTTGGTGGTTCGATCCCTGACCGTGGCAGCCTACATGTCGAAGTATCCTTGAGCAAGATACTGAACCCCAAATTGCTCCCGATGCTGCATTCAATGGTGTGTGAATAAATTCCCAATGGTGGCAGGTGGCACCATTTAGGGTAGCCTCTGCCACCGGTATGAATGTGTGTGTGAAAGGGTGAATGACCGCAGTCTGTAGTGTAAAGCGCTTTGAGTGGTCACAAAGAGACTAGAAAAGCGATATATAATGCAAGTCCATTTACCATTTACCATGTAAGACACTAGAACTTAAAATGACATAATGTCTTCTGGTTCTATTTTTTACATCAATCAGGAACAAAACTCTGGAATCAAAAGTTTTAAGAAAGCTTTTGGGCATGTTTAACTTATTTAACATATCTACCAGTTGCATATTCATCTCATCAACCTGGATGTGTGAGATATTCAAACTTTGTCAGTGGACATTACTGCCTTAAGGGTGTAAAGTCCCTGAACTCTTTTTTCCAGGTTTGACCTCTTGGAAGTCAAACACTCACACAGTTTCCAAAAACTCCATTAGAAACTGCACAGAGACGTGCTTTTGCACTGACGAACATGATCAATCATTTTAAATGAGACAGCTATGGTAATTATCCCTAATATGAAGTTACAACACACCTAATTGTACATTTCTAATGGGGACAATTTTACTTCTGCAATTTGGCTGCATGCTTCTCTGATAGCAGCAGAGCAGCAGCGCTCGAAATGTGAAGTGATCTGTTGACCAGGGAATGTTAAAAACAGCAGCAGTGATTGTGATATTATACATGTCAGGAAATAGTACAATACCCGAATGAATCATAGTAATCAGTTAAATTACACTAGTAGTTATGCATGAACAAGGAAAATTAGGACAAGGACAAGGAGGAGCAAAACAACGGCATATCTTTCAGAAACATTTTTCCAGAATGTTTACCCAAGGCCATGTTGGTTGACACTACAGAACAAAAGTAGTTTTACTGGATAAAAATTCATGTTCTTTTACCGGGGATTTTTATAGTGAATTTCCAATTGAAAACCTCACTGTGGGTATGTGAGTTATATGGGTCTCTTCACTTATCCTACTATTATATTTTATGAAATATCACAGCTCTATTTAACGTCGTCAAACAGTTGCTTTAAACACATGGATAATGTTGTAAATAGAGTTGTTTGTTGTGCCGATTCCGTATTGGAAATTGCTCCGATACTGCCGAAAAATCTGGCATCGGTTTCGGCGAGTAATGGAGTACAGGCACCGATCCGATACTGCGTAATTTATTAAATTATCTATCTTTCTATTTAGTGGTTTGCTCCGTTAAGTTCTGGCACAGTTCTTCTTCGCTGCTCTCAAAACAGTAGCGCTGTGCTGCAACCTGCTATTTTAGAGGCTTGGAGCTAAGATAAGTAGCACTATCATGTCGGAGGTGTGGCATATTTCACACTGGAATCTCCCACCAGCAGTAAGACTGCGACATGAGATGAGATGAGATTCAACTTGTCATTGAACAGAGTAACAAGTACTAGGACAACATAATGAGCCATCACCCGTCCAAACGTATACAACACACACAAACAATAAGACAGAGGTGAACAGGACAGGAAGACAGGGAGGAAGAGAGAAATATAGAACACAACAACAACCTAAGCAACATAAGCATAATACACTTCACAACATGAACAGACTTATGACATGCCACAGGGGAGGGGGGCCAGCATAGCCAGGCAGCCATCCGGACCTGCAGCCATTTGTGGCGCTGTTCACAGACGCATGTAACATGTGCATTTAAGATAATTTCTCATTGTGTGGCACCAGTGTTGCTAATTTTAACACGAGCATTTTAATCAAAGACCTGAAGATGCGTCATCCTAAAGAGCGCAGCAGCAAAACTCTGGAAGCTGCCTTCCAGCGAAAAGGCAAACATTCCCAGAGACAGCGTAAAAAAGCAAACAAGTTAACAGACAAAATCCTGGAATTTATTATCCTGGATGACCAACCCCTGGCTGTTGTCAAAAATGTGGGATTTCGCCTCTTAATGACCACAATAACCACAATGATAATCATATCACAAGTCATGCAGTTGTAGTATGATAGTTTTTTTATAACATACTGCTATCAGATCGATACCCACAGCACAAGTATCGGAATCAGTATCGGGAGGGAAAAAATGGTATCAGAACATCTCTAGTTGTGAATCAAGACTACTTGGTTAGGTTTAAGCACCCACACTAGTTGGTAAAGTTGAGAAAAAAGATCATGGTTTCAGTTAAAATAGGTACTTCTGTATGTAACCTCCCTATGTGAACTTTATCGCTTTGTAAACTAGGTCCCCTGACTTCCTCCTTTGCTCCCGTCAATTACTACGGCAACTAGAGGGCACTGCCTAGCAACAATACGGGTATAATAAACAGTGCCTCCTCGTTCACGATTATGTGGGGTATATATTGAAGGCATTAGAGTACAAACAGTGAATGGGAAGAGCCTGGATCTCTGAATGCCGGATTTCTTGTAATTTTATTTTTAGCCTACCCTACTTGAATGGAAATACACAAATATATAATCTGAGATATCTACTGAAAATTTCCACCTGTCATGGCAGCCGGATATGATAAGCCTTGCTCCCCAACTGTGATTGGACAGATTATTGTTCTTCATCATGGAACATCTTCATGAAGACTAATGACTTAATATTGGCAGGTCTATGCTGCCCTCTGCTAGACAAAACTGAAATGCAATACACCAGTTCACATTCTGATTTTAATGTAGCATGGGCATAAAAATGCGCATTGCATTATAACAGTTTGATTTGTTTTTATTTTGGCATTGTTAATCTTCCATAGAGTGTTGGGCATTATTTAAACCTTGAACTCCTCACATTGTTTCACAGTATACTGCCTTACCTTGACTCTGTGTTCATTTAATTTCCGACATAATAGCTTTTAACAGTTCAGTACACCTCCATTGTGCAGCTCTTGTTCTGCATGTGCATCAGGGACAGTTCTATGGTTAGCCAGTAATAATGAATCAAAAGCCAGAGAGAGGGACAAGGCTCTGTGGACATGATCTACATTTCATGTGTGTGAGGTCGTTGTATCCATGCCAAGATGCTTGAATGCACAGGGACCCTCCTCAATAACTGTTATTGACAATCTCATTGTTTAATATGGAGAAAGAGGGGGAGAAGTCTTTCATGGCCCAGCATATAATTATTGACTGATGCCACCTGTGGGAACTCATCACTGAAATAAATTAAGCTTTAATGCTTTTTTTGGGTTTATGTTTGGAAATAAATTTGCTTGTATGGGACCTAAATGTGATGTGATCTATAAAGCAAGAAGCGTCTGTGTGTGTGTGTGTGTGTGTGTCTAGTTCATATCTCTCTGACCGTTAGACTGACCTCAGATTTCGTATGTGGCTTGCACATGGCACAAAGGTGTGCATCCTCCATTTTGAAGATTTTTGAATTCATTTTTCAGAATATCATTATTTACGTAGGACATGTTGCAGCATTGCACTGTTTCCGATCGGACGCCTTTTAGTGGGGCTCCGCCCCATTGTGTGATAGGCCTACACCTGGTCAGTAACACAATTCACTCTGGATTTACACCCAGACTCATCTCATCTGTAAGTCTATTTAGCCTACCTATCTTTAGGAGTTTTAAAGTGCGCTACATGGTTCATATTTTCCAATAATATTTCAATATTTTCCTGCGAATATCAATGTTCAATGTGTATGTGCTGGATGGTGTGGTACCTTATGAAAAGTAAGTGTTTTATGGACTTGCAGACGTTTTTGTAGCATGATTAGCATGCTAAGCAAAAATTTAGCTTTATTCACTTCTTATGTTGCATTATTATGTAATTCAGGGATGACATTCATGTTGCTTAGCGTAATGCTCATAATCATTTGATATGAGATACTTACATGCAATATAGTATATCAACTAATTGGGTTCATGTTAATGTACTTTTAGTGCAACATACTGCGTAATGTGCTATCTCATGATTAGCACGCTAAGCGGAGATACAAGCCCTTTCTTTCAGTTTAATCCTTTGAAAACAGTAAAAAAAAACCTTATTAACTGACAGCTAAGGGTAATACGGACAGGAGAAATTGTTTCTGTGTTATTTAAGGTTACACTAGCAAGAGGCATTAGCCAACACTATCGCTGCATGGATTTGTTTGGCCAAATGGCATTTCGCACCGCAATACGAATACATTCTTCCTACGGGCACTGCACTAGTAGCTGTAAAGATAATTCAAATGTAAAATAGTTTGTTAAATCATTATCCATAACACATTCAGACCCAATGGACATTAACTTTTCTAACATGTCTAGATCCATAATTACTGTCATCTTATTTAACTGGAGGTCTATAAAACCAATGATTTATGAGTGCATTTAGAGAAGAAATTCACCATTACACCATGTTGTTTTAGGGGTTTGGAAAATATTTGGGTTCTGAACGGATTAGGTCACAATGTGATTATCTTCTATTTTAAAATCTTACCAGGCCCATCTCATCTCATCAGTACATGTACAGTATGTAATCTGAGGCTCCGAGACACGTGTCAGCCTTGTGAGGGATCAGACCATGCTTTCCTGTAAACTATAAAAACTCTGGAGAAGCCAAGAGTCACATTTGGCTCGCTTGTGGAGTCAGTCCAGTCGATCAGCGCTGCTGAATAATGCATACCTCATGTGGAAATGGACACATTTGCGGGCACTAACTGGGAACCTAATCCAACTTCTCCCCTCCTCTAGTTCTTGAGCTTTCCACAGAATTAAAGTCATCTGGGCCTCTTCAGAGTGCCCTGGTCATCTGTAAGGAGCTCTCGCCAGGGTGCCCTCTCTGCAGCTTTCAACTCTCCTCTTTTGGGAGGATCATGTGAGAATGACGGACAGATCACAGGGCCGGACAAAAGAGCTATTCAGGTGTCGGTGGGTTAAGGAAACTTTAACATCCAATGTCTTTAAATTGTCACATAAGTCAGCGGCTTTTAGACAAATTGAACAAAATGGACCCTTTCAGGAGCCCCAGCGAAGTAGCATGTCAGCTCTGGGCACAAAGGGGGCCCCTGCTAGAGAGAGCCTGAATGGCTGCATTATCCTCTCCATGGCTGCCCAGTCCAAAGGCCCATTTCACATCTACCGCCACCTGCTATTTGCTTTCTTACAGTTCTTATGGGAGGCTGCTGATGGATTCCATTGCTTTAACAAAAAACTAAACAGCCGTGGTAATGCTGATTGAAGACAAAAACCCGTCACCCTCCACAACCTCTGCTTCGCTTTCTCCTGATCGACAACCGTTACCGCAATTTGCCCCGTGAGCAGGAGGGAGTGAATTGCGAGAGCCCAAAGCATGCAGTCACTGGGGAACATTTCAAATTTCCTTTCAAATCGGCCTTTAGCTACCACCACAATGTTGATTCCTTAGCTAGTCACCCTCACACAAAGGATGAGGGATTGTGTGTGCTACATGTAAGCATGTATAGAGTAGGAGTATATACAGAGTAAACACATAAAAAGAAGCAAGATTTTGCCTCAAAAGCAAGCATATAATATGGTTAAACCGGCATAGAGCATTCAGACAATTAAAGTTCCACAACAAGAACATTTTGGATGAACCGACCACAAAAAAAAGCCCAAAGGATAAAAACATTTCTCCGTGAATGTCGCAGGTCTTTACTTGTAGATAAATAAACACCTTCTTAACCATGAAAATGGAAAGCAGCTCTGCTGGCATTTCAGGCCAAGCAAGAGCTGCATGTCACTACAGAGCAACAACAAAAACAGAAAAACATTATCATAATATCATTTTAACATCACAAGCCTTTGGAAGCAATCTTTTATGCATTTGTTTAGAGGCTACACTAAACGGACGTACCCTTCAGAGTCAGCCAGCTGCTTTGATAACCAAAACTATGAAAGTAGTAGAATGACAACCTGTACGACAACAGCAGAATTTGGAATAAAATCCATCATTTTTATTCAGAATTGAGTGTTTGTGTTGCTTAACAAACACAAACTGTGAATTGTTTCTATTTTGTGAAGACCAGACAGAAAAATGTGCCAGCCATATGCAATTTCAATGTATTTATTTCTATATAGTTATTCTTTTTAACTGCAAAAATAAACCAATGTTAGATTCCCTCTGCAGCAGCAGCAGCTGTGTGATTTACTGAAAATAAGCCACACCCATGGCAATGGTATGACTGAAAATAAATGTATCACAATAAAAATATTATGAGCCATTAAGCTTTAAGTCTAAACCAGTCTTCAGGCTCGTGGCTGCTTTTACCCATGAGGTCTATGATGTCTCAAATTATTCTTTCCTTAACTCAAGGTGATTTCTTGGTCTTAACAAGGGCCCCTTCATGGCTTTTTAATGTGATTATGCTGCTGTATGTAGCATGGTGGACCTTTCTTCCTCCCCCAGTCCTCCCATCAGACACCAGCTAATTGAATCCCCGGTTAAATTAAAAAAAATTAGTCATGTGTGTAATGGAAATGATTTATCATGTCCACTTAACCAAAACGGATTTTGAAAACATTAAGCATCTCCAGTTGACTCGAGCTCGTTTTCAGGCACTTACTTCCGCTTTTCCCCCGAAAAGATACACATATTGAATATTATTACGGTGGGTGGAGGCCATAATGAAAACTGCATGGATGGAAACAAGTTGGAACTACAGAATTAGTGAGGAGAGAAATGTATGGCCAATTGAGAGAAATGAACAGACACACAAACACAAGTTAGCCAGTTACTTACTTACTGGGAAATGAGGAACAAATGGCTCTTCATCAGAATACATTTGAAGCATTTATTCCATATTTTTTGAAAATAAATACATATGCATTGCCAGAAAATGTCCTATATTACATTTTTGACTGTGTTGTCTTGCCCATGTGAGATGGGCCAAATGTTTGGCATGAGACAGAAATATAAACTAAGATGGCTCCTCCAGCTCTGACAACAGGATATGAGTCAAAATTGAGAACATGTACTGTATCAAAGCCAAAGCGTATACTATCATTTGCTTCATGGCCGTGGCAAAACATTTATGGCTGTCACGGTCAATATTCAGTTCTCAGAATTCTTGAGAAATTCCACATTGATGGCTGGCGGGAATTCGGCAGCATGTCAAAATAAATCCCCAGCATGGCCGTCTCCTGGCCCGGTCTGCCCAGGAGGCAGGCTGTTCATGCGAATCAGCCTCACCGTGACAGCACAGCTCAGAGATGAACAGGGGATGAAAGGGGGGTCCTTATCTGGCAGGAATCACTCTCTGGCCGCTAGGGCCATGGGACCTACTTTCAACTTCAAACCACAGAGATCAAGGTCCAGCCATGGGCCATGCACACACAGGCTTCTCCATAGGTGTGGGGTGGGGAGTGGTGAGTTTTTACCTGGATACTCCTCCTGATATTTTCTTAAAAACTCATCTCTGAGCCTGCATTCCTCAGGCTGACAGGAGACCTAAAGTCAAAGGTCAGGCGGTATATTAACACATTTAAGCCGGGAAAGCATTACTTCCTATTTAAACCGCTGTTGCGTTATTCTAACATTAAAGCCAGGAAAGTGGATACGTTGTTTTGTAGTATTTGTAGTTTTTTTCCACCTATTTTCGGTCTTCGGAATACATGTGGGAGTGTCACAATGCAACATGGGACTTTTCCAGAACTTTGAAATCATCACTAAAAAAAGACACAAAATGACCAAAAAAAGACACAAAAAGACAAAAAAATAACTAAAAAAAGACACAAAATGACCAAAAAGGATACAAAATGACAAAAAAAGACACAAAATGAGAATACATGTGGGAGTGACGCAATTCAACATGGGACTTTTCCAGAACTTTGAAATCATCACCAAAAAAAGACACAAAATGAGAATACATGTGGGAGTGTTGCAATGCAACATGGGACTTTTCCAGAACTGAAATCATGGCGGAAGACGACTATAGCGGAGGGAGCTCAGATATAACATGAATTTCATTTCAATCTGCTACAGAGGCTGAAAAATCTATTATTTAGTAGAAGCGTTGATACTTCTGTTGAATTTCCAGAAAAACTTCAGGTTTTAGGGGGTTATTTTAAAATCGCCCAGAGGTTTTACAGGCATTTTTTCCAGGCGTTTTAGGCCTAAATGGGTTAAAGCTATATGTGGGTATGCTAGTAAACACAAAATGACAGGAATGATACCCTTCACTGGACTCGTGGAAGTATGAATCCACTCATTTCTCTATCATATGCTTTTATCCTGCAGCTGTGTATGAGGCCAGTGTCACACAAGGGGCTGTATCCATGGAAATGGCAGCACTGTAACAAGAATTATTCAATGACCCTCAAGAATCTGAGGGCTGAAGGAGTTAACCTTACATCCAGCTCAATTCCCCTGAATAAAAGATAAAAAAAAAATAATCCAGGGAGTAGGTGATAAATCTCTCCTCTCTGGCTCTTGTCTGTGGCTATGAATGAGGCTGACACACAGGCCGCAAGGGGAGGCCAAGTTGATGTGAACCACGTCCTGTGCCACTTTGTGGGGGCAAGAACCGTCAAAAGCATGAAGCAAGCGCCACAATGTCCACTCAGATGTACAGAAAGTAACACACTGAAAAGTTATCGTGGCTGAGACATCGTATGCTTTCACTGTGTTGCACCAGCAGATAGGGTTGTCACGATACTAACATTTTCAACTCGATACCTATACTCAGGAAAATATTTGTTACTCGATACCATTTTTGATACCACAAGGATAAAAACAAAGACCCCAAAATTCAACAGAAATATTTTTATTAACAAGAAAAATGCAACATGTAAAAATTAACAGAACCACAGGTTAAATATTTTTAATAAAAAACCAACATGGTCTCACAGGAATCCGTGAAATAGCCACGGATTTGCTTTACTCAAAATCTGTGGAATAGCCACGGAATCACTCAAATTTCCGTGAAACTGACACGGATTTCGCTACAATGCAAGTTAATGACATATATCGTCATATCCCGTGGCTATTCCAACATACAAAGTGATTATGTACATTCACTGAGTGAATATTTAGAAAATAAAACATATTTCTCGCTAGAAATGTGATCAAAATCCATTTTTTGACACAAACCAATAGGAAAAAATATCCATGGAATAGCCACGGGATATGACTGTCATTAACTTGCATTGTAGCGAAATCCGTGTCAGTTTCACGGAAAGTTGAGTGATTCCGTGGCTGTTCCACGGATTTTGAGTTAAGCGAATCCGTGGCTATTTCACGGATTCCTGTGAGACCAGGTTCTAAAAAGCAGTTGTGCAAAAAGAAAGTGCAACTATAATAACAAGCTTCAGATACTTGATACTTTTGAAAATGAGTATCGTATCCGGATACAACGTTTTAGCATCGATACTTTTTTGAGTATCGATTCTTTTGACAACCCTACCAGCAGACCAGTTTCATGTCTCTCTTCATCCACAGTAACATGAAATGTGTATATGTAAAAAAAAATTGCAAGTAATCTGTGTGCGGTCTGTGTGTCTACACATACGTAGGCACATGCTGGGTGAGATTTCCAGCCGTGCTGCATTAGAGCAACAATCAGACAAACAGACAGCTGTACTCTCATGGGAGTCTGCAATCAGGCTGTGCAGAACTGCCTCTGTCCTTCAACAGGCAATTAACACTGAGTCCATTATAGCTCCCAGGGGAGCTACCGGCCAGGGAGGCCGGGAAAGGCATCATCTGAAAGGTCAGCGCCTGGAGAGGAAACAGGAGGGGCAGAGTATGACGGAGGCTCAAGGATGGAAGCTGGGGAGACAGGGAGGAGGGTGTGAGCTGCCTCAGACCAAATGGAGTGTGAAGCAGGAGCTATTTGTCACCTGCAAGCTATTCACTGGGGGAGGCTGCAGTATTTTTCACTGGACAGAAGTATGCGTCAGCAGCAAGGGGTATAAATTAAGAGAACCACTGAGGCTCCTGGTCTAATCGAAGCCTTTTCTTTAAGCATCTCGGGACCCAGCAGATCCACTCCAGGTTCTACAATCAGATCAAGGATGTTTTCCCTCAGGTCAGATCCGTCACAACTCATAAATGTTTCAGGGGCCCTTCCTCCTGTTTCTTTTGATCCCAGTGTAAACTGAGGAGAATTCCTTCACACTATGCAATGCAACACCCTGTTCCTCTATAGGGAGTTTACATTCAGCATGTGTTAGACCCTGCTCCTTTGGATTTTCTCACCACTTCAGGAGCTCCGCAGGTTTTAATGAGGCAAAAGACATTAAAGAGCATGCATTCATATTATCATCAGAATGTCAAGTCTTCCCCCCTCGACTAAATGTAAAGATAGGATTTAAAATAGTTGGAGTAGTCGTGGCTTTACTATGACGTGACGGGACACAAAGCTGGGTGATTTCTCTCTTTTTAGTACAGAGTGAGAGACAGAGTGAGAAATAGAGAGCGGAGCATAAAGACTTGGATGGGCTACAACGAGGAGCTTAACTACTTCACCATCAGGGCACCAGGGAAAATCCATTCTTGGCAGCGGAGATTGCCACTGCTAAGCCTGCATTTTAAAATGTGAATCTGCACTTAGTCTTTGGAAACTCCCCCAAGCTGATCATTAAGCAGGTCATTAAATCAAAAGTTGTGAGGCTTGGAAAGAGAGACATGAAGTGAGGAGATGAGAAGAATGAATGAGGTAAAACTTGATGGGGATGGTGATACAATTATTCATCCGTCCCCATGTGCACTAGGAATGAATCTAAGAGGAAATCCATTTCCATGGAGGATAGTGAGGAGTTGACAACTTCATACTAGATTTTGAGTTGATTATTTAATGAATACATATTCCTAGTTAATTGAGCAGTAAACAAAATTTTCTTTTTAATTAGAGCTGAATCTAATAAAGTGTCCCTAATAGCATTAAGAATTATGTCTGTCACTGCATCACAATGCTGCAAGGAAGAGACATTCCCTTTGTGAAAATCAGCCTCTATCAATGCTCTCCACAGGATTAATTAGACTGGAATATTATCATATAAATGCAATCTGTAAACAATTTAGAATTTTCCCTCAACATCCAGAACGGTTGTGATGATGATTTAGTTTTTCGTCTTGAATTGGGCAACGTGCTGCTCATATGGCGTTTGAAACAGCCCTGGGTCAAAGCTAGGGAGGGGAGGCGGTGTTCAGAAGAAGAAGGGGAAGAGGAAGGTTGATTGAAAGAGGGCTGAGAGTTGATCAAAAGTGATGCGTTCATGGAGCAAAAAGACAACAAGGCGACAGCTCCCTGTACGGATTTTAAACTGTCTAAGCCTCCAGCAAGAATCCATAATAGATGGCCTAATCTCTCTGTTTACAGTATTCATGAGAAATCTTAAGAAATACCCAAAGTTGATTGACTACTCAGCAGAACCAGGGTACTGTGTGAACTAAGCATCTATAAGCTAGTTAGCAGCTTTGAGTTTGAACTCTGAGGCTGTCTCTGAATATTTTAAAAGGCACTTCAAAAACGATTCAAAGGAAAAGCCAACATTCTCAGTTTCAAAGCGTTGTCAGTCAAACAAGGAACAACACCAACGCCAAACTATACAGTAACACACCGTATCTATCATCCAACAGGACATTTTCCTACTTAAACACAGGTGTTTCTCAGTGTGAGCCAGGCTGGGTTCACATCAGATTCAGCTCTGCATAGAAAAACTTCACTTGAAGAGGAATACTCTGCTGACGTGGGGCTGTGGCAAAATTACACCACCCATTTTGAATGTTATCAGCCTGTTAAATGGCTGTTATCAGTTGTTCTCAGCCTTATTGATAGTCATGGAAAAAATGATTAGACCAGCCTTGTTTTCTTCAGTCTCTAGTTCATTTTAATGCCTGGTAAAACTAAAGGTACATTATGATAATGATAACAAAAATGGCTCATAAGAGTTTAATTCAAGAGCTGATATCTAGACATTTTCCTTATATTTCTTGATAATGATTTTGGTTAGTATCAAGAAAAACATGGGAAATGTCTAGATATCAGCTCTTAACCCTATAAAGCCAAGTGTATCATATTAGATACAGTAATTTTTGAGACCTCTACATCATCAAAAACCTGATGTATACATGTGTTGAAGATAAACAAATTGAGCAACAAATTGCACAAAAATATCAGATGTAGCAAAAATGATATGCAGGTTCCACGAGTGGATCAGTTATTGCTGCATTAAAAAACTTAATATCAGCTGATGTATGATGTTGTGTTATATGGAAAAAATATGTATTTTGCATGTTTGAGGAAAAAGGAAAAGTCAAAGTCTTAATAGGTTAAAAATGTTAGGTTTTATATGTTTTTGTTAGTTCAAGAAAAACAATCTGTGAGCAACAAATTGCACAAAAAGACCTGATGTATCAAATATGATACAAATTAGAATTCATATATGCAATTTATTTATTTTTTAAAATTCGTCAGCAGGTTAATAAGCACTCGGTTTTAAAAAAAAAATAATTTTCTGGCAATTATTTCATGGTTCAGGCTTTATAGGGTTAAATTAAACTCTTATGAGCTATTTTTGTTGTTATCATTATATTTGTCCAAACAAATGTACCTTTAGTTGTACTAGCCTGGGTATACCCATGCTGCCTTGCATGCTCGATTTTGTTTCCAACTGTAAGGCGACATGGTGTCCATGGCCGATTCTTAGCCCTGCTTTTGGTATCCAATCACAGAACAGAAGGAAGCTTGTAGTTTTCTTACGGATCCAACATGGCTGCAGCCATGTTGCTCTCTTTGGATCTAGCTGTAGACAGTGTCCTAGGTAGCTTAGAGACAAAGTTTGTTTTAAAAGAAGAACAATGTTTGGCTTTACACTCCTTTATCACCACCAAAAAGGATGTTTTAGCCTTGCTGAGAAACAGGATTTGGCAAAAGCCTAATCTACCAACTAGCCCCGTTAGTGGCTAAGCTAACGGGGTTTAGCGAGACCTCGTCGTTGTGGTCGCTCTACATACGTCACCTGGTATAATTGATACAATTGGCTAAGAGCTACGTACAGACGCTTTTGATAAATATTCGTAGCGCCCAATAAACAGCTCTGGACGGAGAAATGAATAGGTGGTCTCCAGACTATATCTCATTTGTGATATAGTCTGGAGTTAGCCAGGCTATAGTTGTACCAGGCATAATATGAACAAGAAATTGAAGAAAACAATGGTCTAATACATTTTTCCATGACTGTATATGGGTTCGAAGGTGCCTCCCACCACTACTCTCTGTGTAGAAGATTGTTATCACACCGTTAAATGGTCGGTCACACAAAAAAGTTTGGATGCTGTTTAAAACGTAAATAAAACAATAATTCTAATCCTTTGTGCCAGGTATGATTCATTGCCACCCTTCACGAGAACTGTGCATTTCTCTAAAGCTGCAGCTTAAGCCTCCGTATCATAAACTGTCAAGAGCAAAAGGATCCAATGCTATTTTGTAACTTTATGATACTGTACACCGCAAAGTTGTGGGCCACACAGCTTCTGCTATCTCCAGCCAGCAGTAAGGATGAAGATTAGAAAGCTGTTGTTAAAAAGAATTATACCATAACCTTTTTTGTTTACTTTCCCCCTCAAGCCAGATGCTTTCAACTGTAAAAGTTAAAGCAAACATCTGTCAGAAGGAAAACAGATGAAGATTCATCCTCTATGCGTCATTGCCACCCCCTGTACTACTGTTCCTGTTATTGCTAGGCTGTGTTTACAGCTGCCTCATGATGCTCTGTGATAAAATTTTACTCTTCAAATAAATACAATGGCGCTGAAAAAGTTTTATTGCAAAGCAGCATGAGGTGGACAGTTTTGCAAGGTAATATATTCAGGGAGTGAGAAGTCCTGAAAGCTTCATCACTGTGTCTGGATTCCAGCTAGAGAAATGATTTAAAAGCAAGTTTTCTACACAAAAAGAAAATGCGTCATCTCACAATGCCTCACCTGTGTAAAGAGCTTTTTAATGCACTTGAACGATTGTTTCTGCACTCATTAAGCTCAAATCGCAAAGGCAAGATGCAAAGAGATCAAAAGCCAAAAACATTGTGAAAAACGCCCACAACTAGAGGCTTTTAACAAGTCTTTCTTTGTCAGCACCACCTTAGCAACACTCTAAATTGGATAAAGTTAATTGTACTTCGAGACCTTTGATGAATCTTTGATGAATTTAGCCATCTGGGTTGTTTAAATAAAAAATAAAGAAGACTGCCAAGCAATTCCAAGAAGCAGTGTTCAACACAAAACTACATATATATATACAGTCATACGTTCTTCTTCAATTTCTTGTTCATTTTAATGCCTGGTACAACTAAAGGTACATTTGTTTGGACAACTATAATGAGAACAACAAAAATATCTTCTTTATTCTTAAACTGGAGTTTAATTTAAGAGCTGATTACTAGACATTACTAGACACATTCTTCACTTAATTTGCACTAAGTTGTATATAGTATATCGTATATTGTTAAATGTCTTTTTCTATTAGATTGTTTATTTTTTTAATCTTTATCTAAAAGGGAAATTATTTTGTGTGCAATTGTTGTGGTCGGCTGTAACAAAGAAATTTCCCCACTGTGGGATTAATAAAGTCGAATCTATCTATCTATTTTCCATGGTTTTCATGATAATGATTTTGGTTATTATTATTATTGTTTTATCATTATGTTTGTCCAAACAAATGTACCTTTAGTTGTACCAGGAATTAAAATGAACAACAAAATGAAGAAAACAAGGGTGGTCTAATCATTTTTTCCATGAATGTATATATACATTAACATTTTGTTGTATACTGATGCCAATTATGTTTTTCTGCTACACTTTCATGTTTTCATATATACTTTAGATAAATGTGCTACAAGACATTAGAAAGACCAGTCCCCTTACCGTTTCTTTTGAGTTGCTTCCAGTAGTGTACCTGGAGTATTCAAAGCAGCTTTCAAGAACTTCCCACTTTGAAGAACATCACAGTTGTCTCTGTGGCCGTGGGCCTGGATAAAACAAAGCAGGCCTGCTCCTCTCCACCTGCTCCCTCTTGTCCCTTACATCCTCCTCTTCCACATATTTACATGCACATCCCATCCACCATCAGCCTCACACATGTATACACAAGTGAGTAGAGAAACACTATTGTTATGCTTCCCAGTCTGCTATCAAGTATCCAAGCTTTCTGTCCTTCACAATTACTGGCAGAGAGACATACAAACAGCCTAATGGAGCTTGTCTGACATGGAGTGGAGCCTTTGTTTCTTGGGAGAGACTACTTCCTGCACCACTCTGCAGCTTCCTCCAGAAGGTTGTCTCCCTGATCTGTCATTGGCTATGAAAGACGGCAGGATATTGTTAAAAAAGCTTTTAGGTGAATGTTACTTATCTCCATACTCAATGTTGACCCCGCTGCAACCTGAATAACCCCAGGTTTCTATACTGTCTTAATGCCTGGGACCGCTGTGTAGTCTATGCTCACAATGCACGTTCACTCGTAAATTCAATACAACACCCCCGCATGGAGCTCACTTGTTTCTGACCCACATTTGACCCTGTAAAGGGGAATGTTTGCAGCGCGCGAGTCCAGCTGAATTAATCCATTTATCGCTGTGTTAGGGCCTTGAAAGCACTGACATAATTGCTTGAAAAGCTTTGATCGAATGGATTTAAGTAATTAGACAAATGTTGCCAGCTGGAACTTTATAACCCCTCAGCCCACTCAATACATTTTGGCCCAGGGAGGAAGAACAGAGCCAAGCAGGGGGGCTGTGATTATCAGCGTGAAGTGTGCAGGCTTATTTTTACAGATAAGTACTAAATCATTGTTTTGTGTTTTTAGCTGGTTGACAAAAACTTAAAGATTAATCCTCCCTGGCTGTGTGCTGGGCAGCCCAGCCATCGATATGTTAAACCCCAGAAGAGAGAGACAGTGAGGCACTCCATCGCTCAAACAGGACAGGTATGAAACGGAGCCAAGCGGCTGCTCAGAGGCATGGGAAGATCACTGTGACACTTGGACGAGAGAGATGGCAAACATTGGCTCCATTGGTTGCCATGACATTAAAAAGGACTGTGCAACCGTGCATGGTGGAGGCACGGCCGAGAACATCAGTTGTTTTTGGATGAAGTGGAGCATCCTCAGGCCTTTAACATGCTGCTTAGCTTCCAGACCACAGTGCCGAACACAGGCGTGCATTGATTATATGTGGGCATGAGGAGAATGAGAGCACGGGATCAATGGAGGGGATCGATGGAATCAATGAATGAATGGACAAACAAATGAGTGTGTAGGTGTGTAAATTAGTACGTACCAGCCAAGAAAAATTAGAAACAAGCAAAGGGAGTGAGAGGACAAAGTGCTGAGGGTGTGATGTAACGAGTGGATGATGAGGAGAAAGAGCTAATCAATGAACTCATGAAAATGTATTAATGATGAGTGAAGGACGGCATGTAGAAGTTAGTGGAGATTAATAATATTATTAATCTGTCATTAGCCAAGTGATTAAAAACAGGGTAGAGGCAGGTAAACAGCATGGGCACTGGTCCAGAACTAATTACACTGACAGTATCTCATGCCTTTCAATGTATGGAAGCATGTGGATATTATAAACAATTACATTAAAATACACTGATGCCGATCAGTTTCCCAGAGACTCTGACAAATTATCCTCTAATGGCCATTGATGAAATGTATTAATTCCATATTAAGCTGCACAGTGATTCATTAAATAGGTGGTAATTCACCACTACATGTAGTGCACTTGGTATTGTTATACATTATTTTGTTTTATTTTAAATCGGTATTTATATTATTAATGGATGAGTTATTCTACCAAAGCAATGCAACGATCTTGTTGCAAGAAATAGGGATGGGCAGATTGATACTTCATTACTCATAAGCTACTCATAAGAATGATTAAATTCAATACAATTTTAATAATCCACAAAAATATGGAGAAGATACCTTACATTATAAAGGGGAAACTATTGCTTTTTCAAATCATTTGGGGTCCTTTTATGGGATATATGGAGTGTGTGGATTTAAGTAATGTGGGGAATGAAGCGGTTATAAGTAGTCCTTTGCAGTGACCTAAAATAATTTATTTTGTTTTGATACTTGATCTGAGTTTGTCTTTTTGAACCATGCACATGAGTGAAATCATTTGGGCTAACCCTTGATAAGATAGTTTGTTGTTCTGGTTGTTGTTGCTTTTTTATACTTGTACTTTCACGTAAGTGTTGCTTTATGTTATCTCATAAATACCTGACTTGCAATGAAGGACGATTTGAATGCTGGACAATAATTTAGTTGCCCCTGTCGTCTCCTTTGATGTGAGAGCACTCTTATCTCTGTATATTTATATACTTTTGAAAACTCAATAAAGATAATGTGGGGAAAAAAAGAAAGAATGTGTATCGTTAAAATTGTAATAAAAGGTATCGCCCATCCGTAAGGAGAACATTTAGATAAGACAGAGGTCTAGTCTTACCATCACTTCATATGATTTCTCTTTTTTTATCCATACAAATATCAGTATATTTAAATTAGATATAATAATCAAGATAAGGGACTTCACTCTCCATGTATGTAGTGCAGATGGAGCTGATGTCTCTGTTATGAATGTCATGGTGTTTGCAGTGGGACGATATTGGGCTGGAGCACAGTGCTGTACAGGACAGAGCTGCTAATCCACCTAGTTGGCCAGGATAGCTTCATTTCAGTCCAAAACCAACGATATGAGCCCTAAATGCTGGCAGAGCTCGATCCGGGGCTGGCTTACACTGCTGCCACCGTCTGCTGGAGGGTAATGCATTGCAAAGACAGTCAATAGAACAGTATCCACAGCAGAGATGGGAATTGGAGAGATTTGCAGGGTGTGCATGTTTCTGATTTCATACTGCAGAATACATTTTAAAAAAGAAAGAAATCAAAATAACATTTGCTTAACCCTTAATAGGGCACTCATTGAAATACTTGCAAATTCCAAATTTCAACCTTAGAGAATATTGGAGGATATTTCATACTGCCAGAATGTGTAAAAAAAAAATACAATATTGGGTAATATTTTGACAAAAATAGTTTACTAGATTAAGGTGTCAAATCTACCAGAAAAAATTTGCAGGTTTATGAGATTTAAAGTGGTGAATCTGCGAGAAAAAAGTTGTTTTTTCCCCACTTTTGTCTCATAAATCTGCAACTTTTTTCAAACAGATTTGCCACTTTGAATCTCTTAAATCTGCACATTTTTTTCTTGTAGATTTGGCACTTTTATCTAGTAAATTTGCAATATAATTTGGCTTTAATATACCGTCATAGTCAACTTCTCCTCGTACGAGTCCATGTGACCTAACAGAGAGACATGGGGACCCCATTTTGATATCCACTGAAGTTACCTAATATAGTTCTTCGCCCGATAAAGGGTTAAACATTACTCGTGCAGACATAAGCTAGCGGATTCTACTGTAACATGAATATGAACCTATGTGTTCCAGCAGACACACTGTTTGTGGAAGCGGAGAGATATTCCCTGCGGTTTCTTTGACAATAATATGGCCTGGCTTGCACAGGGGAACCTTTTTCTCATTTTATGAATTATGGAGAGACAGACACCCCTGCTGAGTGGTGCATCCTTAGCCGTGAAATATGTCCTCTGTCTTTGTCATGGCTGGCTGAGGATTGTGAAATAATGATATAGAATTCATTTCATCTCAACATGCCCTGGCTCTCTCATACATACATCAGCCACGTCCTGGAGCAGGACGCAGAGTTGAGGAAAATAAGACAAGTGGTGAGACGTGGTGGAAAACTACAAGCTGCTATCAGGCCCCCGCACTATATATCTCTCACCCTCCCTTCTCAGCTCCCTCTTCCAGCGCTTGGACCATCATTCTCTCACCTCATATGCTGTTTGCCTTTTCCCGCCGTGACGTGCTTCAACGCATCCATCCTCTTTTCCTCCAGCTTTCTAACTCGCCCTCCCTCCCTCCCGCCGAAGCCCTTCCTCCCTCCCTGTCTCTCTTTCTCCCGGGAGGTGAGCACAATCTCATTAGCCACTGCTGGATGAGGCGTCCTCTCCTCTCAGGTTCAAGGTGATGGAAGATTAGGCAGTTCGGCCTCAACTCATTCTGTATTCACACTGCGTTGCTTGCTGCCCGTGAACACCAAATTACATTGAACCTGGGGAGTCTAACTCCATTAATTTTAAATGGAAGATTAATTTAACAATATGCAGCAGATATTTGTTACAAACCCATCATGTAAAAGTGACGTTTGGCTATAAATTTGCAGGAGGCTGAGTCTGGCTGCTGGGGGCCGCGGCACAAATAAATCACAGCCGTTTATGGCTAATCTCTATTTTCACACGTGTGTATGGACGGTGACACACGTGCCCAAAGTATACACATGTTATACATGCACACACATGAACAGATTATATGCAGTAGGTCATGATGGAAATGTTAACATCTCCCAAGAATTGCTGCACACTGATATTTTGAAATGTATTCATACAATAGGATATTAAGTTATTGCTATGGGAATACCAGTAAAGCTATAAATATGGAGCAGCTACTGTCAAGTGTTACAACTGACTGTGGAAATCAAATATCGTTTGGAAGTGTACATATTTACGTAGATAATTAGGGACATTTGGATTGCAATCATCTTCACTTTAAAATGCTACTAATGACACATTCTCACTTTGTTTTGCACTCTTTCCTACATAAATAGAACGCTCTGTCATGCTAAGCCATGTATATATGCTGTACATCTGACTGTTTCAGGGCTGCCAAGCACACAGACTCAGAGAAGTGACAAAGACAGAAGGCAGGCATCCATTTCATCTAAAAGGCCAATATTCCTTGCTGGCAGCTGACTGAAGCTCCCCTGGAACGCCACATAAAGCTTACCCAAATGGCCTCGCTGCGGCCTCAACATGTCAGCCTGAGATATGCACATCAGTGCTCTGTGACAGTAACTCCTGATCGTATTACACACCTCAGCAGTGCTCATGTCCCATTACCGCCACCCAGCCCTGCCCGGCTGTGATTACCCCTCCTGCACACACACACACACACACACATCCGCTGATAGCTATAATGTGTAAGTGAAACAGTCATCTTCAAGGGGAGAGGAAGAAGGTGAGCTGGTGGTGGTGGTGGTGAGGGTTTGGGTGGGGGTGGGGGTGGGGGTGTTGTATTAGAAAGGGAGTTAGGTGGTTGTGGGGGTACAATGATTTAATGCTAATCCTCCCAGACGGGGTGAGACTTTGAATTTTAGCTCAAAATCATCGCCGCCACCCCCCCCCCCCCAACAGCCCCCACCTCTTGCCATAGAGCATCCCTCGTCTCCGACTCATCTTTTGGCTCTTTAATGTGAAATTTCTTCGGGGAGCATGCAGCCTAATTAGAGGAATTGATAACCTCACCGCTTATTAACGAGGCCAATACATTTCAAAGTCATTAAAGATAACCGTGGCAATAAGTCTGGCTATAAGCATCACTAGGTTTCACAGCCGGCGTGTCGACGTTGTAAAAAGTGGAGAAGAAGAAGAAGAGGGGATAGAGGACGGGGGGGTCGGTGCGGGTGGAGGGGGGAGGGGAGGGGGGAGCAATTCTCGCTCAGTCAACTGTAAATGCTTGGTTATTGGAATCTTTAAAACAGCCAGTGAGGAGAAAATTACATGACCAAATCTCCTTTTTCCTCAGAGTTAATGAAGAATTAGGGCTCCCATTTGCCGCATTAGATGGTTCACGGGAGGTTTGGGCATCGTGGAAAGTGTGTTTGACAACGGTGTCAATTTAGCCACAGCACAGCTCACAGGCCCGTGGCAGAACATCATTCACGACTGTCACAACCACTTATCTTTCTCATTGTCACAAAACCAACAAAATTCAGGTCAAGCTTTTTTTTCCCCTCACTTGCCTTTCTTCATTACCATTTTCCACACTGTGCTGGAGCCAAACGGCTGCGGAGACAGCCTATTCCTTAAGAGCATAAATCTTGACAGATTTTCCACTACTTTCTGTTACATTGATGTTAAATGCATGCATGAGTCACTGTGAAATCTTTCGACTACCTGTCCACATAGGGAGTATATGGATTGATAATTTTCTGCAATAATACTGTCCTTTATCATTTCTTAATGCCAGTCACATCTAGTGGATCAAGTGGATTTCCAATGTCAGCCTTCACATTTACAAAACTGCCATATATAGCCATTTAATGAGTGCACATCACCACATAGTGAAATGCATGCATTATTACAATAAAATCAGCTTTCGTCATTCAATATAATGACCAAAATGGCATACAGAAAAGTGTCCTAACCACTGATATTAAGGTGTTCAGTTGAATGCCCGGGGAGCTCAAAATAGCTTTCCTGGAAATCAGAAAGGTGGCCAGACACTATAACAATCCCATTACTCATGGCTCTCCAAGTTGGGCACGGGTGTGTAACAAAGCACAGATTTATGCAGCTGAGAGTGACGTGCCAGCTGTAATGCGCTGCGTGCTGCTGGGCTCAGCCAGGGGAAGTGATGAGAGCCTGTACCAACAGCAGCACAGCTAATGACCCAGGCTTCAAACGCTGCTCTCCTGGTGATGTGGAAAAACTCTCACCCTCAAAGAAACGCCATGACAGATTTCATCTTACCATGCCACACACACACACGCACACGCGCACGCGCACGCACACACACACACAATAAGTAATACATTATTCTGTAGTCATTTCACTTTACTTAATATATTTGATAAAATGCATTAAATATAAATGCGTCCTTGATTTTGAGGCAGTTGTTTAAGTAACTTTAATATAAAAATGTTTGAGATGGAATCTACTTATTTTGATCACATTAAATATAATCTTTATGTGTATGTAATTCTAAATCAAGAGAATTGTGAATGAATCCAACACAATAGAATTAGTCCATTTTTAATTGACAGGCACTTTCTGTTAAGATGTTATTAACTCAACTTGTAACGTAGTTAGATTTAATTAAAAATATTGCGTGCAATCTGTTGCCTGAATTTTATTGAGTAGCTATTGTTTATCTTTTTTTTTACAGTGCACGGTAGCACAATCAAGTCAGGTGGTATTATTATGAAAATGCATCACTACTACTTAAAATTTCTGCTAAATCACTTATCCAACTGAGGAGTTTTCTAAAACAAAGGTGTGTCATTTCTAGCAATACATATGAAAATGCATGCATTTTGCATGCAAACATCCTCTCTGTAGAGAAAAAAAACAATGAAGTTTCTATGAGGGCCAGATTTGTAAACTAATGTGATAAAGGGTTGTGATAGCCCAAATAAATGGCACTTTACCTGAATCCGGAGAGCTGATGTAGTCCTTCAGTATTCTCCTGGCTGCAAATCCTTTGCCACTTCACTAGTTAGCTGCAGTGCTTCTCATTTCCTGCCATTCTAACAGGCTGTAAGAGCAGCACTGAGTGTGTTGTAATTAATCAAAGCAATCAAAAGAAAGGCCTGTCTGGATTGGACATCCACAATGGATAATTAGCCTCATTAGGCAGTGCCACCACGGGGCTTCACTACATTACCTTTACAGAAAGCACTTCCAATTTTCTTCCTCCTTTAATTAACCGCGTAAAAAACTGAGGCAAGTCAACAAAGTGAACCGGGTTTTGTAGTCGAGGAGTAAAATGCAGAGGTACACGCGCTGCAGTCAGTCAATTTATCTATTACGGCAACTATTTGATTTGGGGGCTGTTGTTCTTGCTCATCTTGAAAGGGAAAGGATGAGTAGAATACGAAAAGGCAACATTAAAGGAGTAGATGGTATTCAAGAAGAATTATTCATCAAAGGAACCCGTGTAATATTTAGGTAACCACATTTTCTAAAAAAAAAGGCACATGGACGGTGCTCTCAAAAGATTCAGCTGAGTAAAGGAACACAACATTTAGATTTTCTATAAGTGTCCCCTGAACGTTCAAAGGCAACTAATGCTATAAACCTATATGACACTTTATTGTTTTTAATGTTGCTTTTTTAAATTTTTTTTTTACACAAATTCAAATAGTTGCTGCAAGCATTATACTGGAGTAACTTTTCCTGACTGCAAGCAGAAAAAAGAAGGTTATTGGAAAAAAACATATAAGGCATCAATATGTTAGTATGCATATTAATGTGTATTTCCATATTTGCAAATTGCATAAAGAGAGGAATTAATCATAAAGGACCAGAAGTTTTTTTTCCTCTGAGATTTGCCCCTTTAAATCTCACAAATCTGCCACCTTTTTTTTCTCGTATGCCACCTTTAATCTCTTAAATCTGGGTCCGTACCTTTCTTTTTTCACACTTAGCCCCAACACGCTTTTGTACAGAATACATTAACAATAGATTTATTTCGTTGCTCAAGAAACAAGCTAAAAAAACACAACAGAACTACCTTTACGCAACACCTCAAAGCATGTTCTTTTGTTATAGGCTCTTTTTTTGTGATAGGATTTTTTTAAATGTATATTTGGTAACTGGGTTGATCCAGCACATACACATTGAACATTGATATTTGCTGGAAATTATTTAAATATTATTGGAAAATTGGACCTTGTAGCGCACTTTAAAACTCCAAAAGATAGGTAGGCCACATACAAGGTTCATACACTTTTTGAGTGGTCAAATTCAAGCACTTTTCAAGGACTTTCAAGATCCATTTTTAAGCTTTTCCAGGACCTTACAACGGTTGGAAGTTGCATGTTTTAGATGCTAAAATGGGTAATTTCACTCAACCATACCGACAGCGATGGTTTTACACTTTTAACAACCAAAAGTACAGTTTGCTAATCTCAATATTCGATTTATTATTTTTTTCATTGAACATGTGATTATTATTAGATTGCAAGAGAAATACAGTAAGAATTTCAAGCATTTTCAAGCACTTTATCCAAAATCCAAGCACTTTTCAAACCTTGAAAATACAACATTAAAATTTAAGCATTTTCAAGGATTTCAAGCATCCGTATGAACCCTGTACATAGACTTACAGATGAGATGAGTCAGGTGTGGAAATCCAGAGTGAATTGTGTTACTGACCAGGTGTAGGCCTATCACACAATGGGGCGGAGCTCCCCTAAAAGGCGTCCGATCAGAAACAGTGCAATGCTGCAACACGTCCTACGTAAATACTGATAATTTGAAAAATGAATTCAAAAATCTTCAAAATGGAGGATGCACACCTTCGTGCCATGTGCAAGCCACATACAAAATCTGAGGTCAGTCTGACTAACAGTCACACACACACACATACACACACACACACACACACACACGCTTCTTGCTTTATAGATAGATAGAAAGTAAAAAAAATATTTCTGTATTAAGAAAAAGCAAGTACACCCATGGCTTTAATCTGGACAATGGGAAAAAGTCTGTATACAGAATGAATCATTCTATTACAAGACAATTTGAGCAGATTACTGCTTTAACCTTGACACTGTTAAACATCCAGTCCATCACACAAACTGTTTATGTCATTATCTACTGTACATCATACTGTATGTGGTTTTCAGTGGCGCAGCCCCACCTCCCTGCTAAGTTCCCTCAGTCTGACACATACTGGGCGTCATACAGTGTTTGTGACAGTAGATTTACTGCTATGTCAAGCCACAGACCAACACACAGTGAGAAAACTAATGTTGACAAAGTACATCAGCAGTGCCAAGTCTAATTATTGTCTGCAGCTCAACTCGGGTAAAATGGTAAACAAGATAACGAGATGCTAGGGGGTCGTTTATGACATAATTGCACATATTATTTGTCAATATATTTTGTTATAATCACTCAATTCTGTGTATTTAAGTGAACTAACATTTGGAAGCTGATCAGTTAAATAGAGAAAACTGCAGTTAAAATTGTATTACTACAAAAACAGAAATAATTGGTCATCATGTGCTCATGTCTGCATTGCTGAATTTAATCTAAATGTTTTCATAGCTTCATTGAATGTGAACTGACACTTCATCATAGTAGTTTTAAGATACTCAATTAATGTTTAAAGTCTGTCACTGATGTTGAAATATTTTCTGCATATACATATCCAAAAAAACACACTTTTGGGTCTGTGTTATATACTCCTTTATTGTATCTGTTTAATTAACAAAGACAACAGTATACTGTGCCAGATAGAGTTATAAATCCCATGTGCCATCGCTAGGCTGGTGGTGACACACAATGTGAAGCAATATTCAACCATGATTCCAAAACAGTTGGGACGTTTTCTAAAACGTAAATAAAACAGAATGTGATAATTTGCCAAACCTTTGTGACATATATTCGATTGGAAGCTGTGCAAAGACAACATATTTAAGCTCTTAAAATCCACCCGCCTGCCAAGGGGAAGGAAGAGAAAGGATTAGCCTTGTTGCTTTTGAATTTATGTTACCTTCAAATGAAGTCTCATACATGTATTTTGGCCTTACAGTTCTTCTGTGATAAGATTTGGCTCAAAATTAATTTTGGTCTTATCCTTACCCTTCCCATGAACCTACCCAGACAGTTACAATGTCCCAATTTCTTTAGAATCAACGTCGTAAGACAAACACACTAAAACTACTCTTCACTGTCTGCATCTGACAGTGAATAGAAGGGAGTGAAGTTCCTTGTTTTATATCCACTACTGCAGTGCACGTAGGAAGTATGTATTCGTATAGTGGGAGACGCAACATAAGGAGTGAATAAAGCTAAATCTCCGCTTAGCATGCTAATCGTGAGATAGCACATTACACAGTATGCTATACCACAACTACTAAAAGTACATTAACATGAACCCAATTAGCTTATTTACTATATTGCATCTAAGTATCTCATATCAAATGATTATGGGCATTACGCTAAGCAACATTATGTCATCCCTGAATTACATAGTAATGCAACATAAGAAGTGAATAAAGCTATATCTCCGCTTAGCATGCTAATCGCAAATAATAGAATTTGCAGATTAAATGCAGACCGCTACAACGTCTGCAACTCCATAAAACATTTACTTTTCATAAGGTATACACACCATCCAGCACATACACATTGAACATTGACAACTATTTGAATATTATTGGAAAATCGAACCTTGTAGCACACTTTAAAACTCCTAAAGATAGGTAGGCTAAATAGACCTACAGATGAGATGAGTCAGGGTGGAAATCCAGAGTGAATTGTGTTACTGACCAGGTGTAGGCCTATCACACAATGGGGCGGAGCTCCCCTAAAGGCGTCCGATCGGAAACAGTGCAATGCTGCAACACGTCTTATGTAAATAATGATATTTTGAAAAATGACTTAAAATATCTTCAAAATCGAGGATGCACACCTTTCGTGCCATGCACAAGCCACATACAAAATCTGAGGTCAGTCTGACTAACGGTCAGTGAGATACACACACACACACACACACACACACTTCTTGCTTTTATAGATAGATTAGATAAAGCAGTAAGTGTTCATCCTCCCACAGTTCAACTGAATCATTAAAAAGGCACCTACTTTGATATATTTCAAATAACTTTAACATACATAGGAGATTATATTAAATTGGCTGCAGATAGGCTTATTAATGACATCATTAGACATTAACCTTAATGTCAATGCCTTTTTAACATCATCAATAACACATATATTAATGTGGAGCATGATGATATAAACCAAGTCAAGGACATATATTCATTAACGTTTGAATGCTATGGTGCTTATATCACATTTAACTGTCCTTTTGGTTGGAAGTAATACATGGAAAAAAATGGTTTCTCTCTAACGTCTTCCTCCATTGAGTGCCAATTAGCTGCAATTCAAAATGGCACAGCTTTTCCTTTCAAATTGGGGAATAATATGCCTTCCGCCAAAGGTTTGGCCCTAACTGGGTCTCTGGAGGCTCCGTGGATCTCACCCCCCATCCATAACTCAACAACACCTTCTGGGACTGGCACTCCACTTTTTTTAACCTCCGAGCTCATTATCAGAAGTCTCTAGGGTGCACTGCGAACCAGAGACAGGAATTAGGATTCACTCGGAACACTCGCAACCAGAAATGGATGATACCAGCCAGAGAGATCAGTAGCGCGAGGAGCCCTCGGGAATACAGCAACTTGCAGACTAAGGCACTTTTTAATATATATTTAGCATTGCACCTGCTACGTTTTAGCCTGCTGAGGTGCAGTATGGAGGGTGCAGCTCTCCTCTCTGGCAGTCACTTGAAATGATGAAGAACCGCTGTGCCTCTATGGATGGATGCTATCCCCATCCAAAAGTGAGTGGTGGAGCACAGCACCTCCAGCAAGCTGTGCACCTGTGCAAGAATCATCAAGATTTGGGAGCTGGTTTTGAAGTCATGCAATCAAAATGGGTGCTCAGAGACTCTGCACAATTACTGCTTATAGAGAACTATGTGGACTTTAAGCTATACAGTGATCCATTATAATTAAATTATGCTTGGAGACAGGCTGTGGAACATGTTGCAAATGAGTGCTACCTGTCCCTGACACAGTAGTGGTTCCTGCAGTATTAACACAATATACCTGCTTTTACAATGATCAGAAAGCTGACCAAGAGTCCAAAGTAATTATCAGCTCAGAACAGCGTCAAATGATCAATGCAATAAGGACACAATGATCTTACATATCTGAGGTTAAACACAAAGCTCAATAAATCTTTTACTCTTTAATAAGTTGTCATAGTAGCCTCTACTTTCCTGGTTCCTCCATACAGTACAACCAGGTCAAAAATTTCTCGACAAAAACGGTGACAATGGTGGGAGTTGGGATGGGGATACTATGTGGAATGATGAATTGTCTTCTTCAGCCAGATCATGACTCCTAAAGTAAATTAACAAGCTTTAACACAACTGTGAATGTGTGGGGGAAACCACATACAGGGTTATAATCCAGCAAGCCAAAACTTTACTGGGGCTGACTGAGCCACTCTGTTTTGTCATTAGCAGACATTGTATTCATCTTGCACCTTTTTTTTCTTAGAGGTTTTGCTGTCTGGATAGACCTGAGCAAATGGTACAATACAATACAATATAAGTGTGCAGAAGTTCTTCTTACATAGCCTGAACATTTTTACATTCAGTGAGATTTCTAAAGGAAAACTTTTCAGCTTCATACAGTACTGCCCTACAAAGCCTAACTGCAGTAACTACATTTTTGCTTTCTAGTTATGATTAAAAATGAACTCCTTGATGTCTGTTTTATCTCGTGATAATGTTTTAGATTTCAATTTTGCTTTATTTCAGAGAAATAATTACATAAAAATTGCAGTAACTACAAAATCCAACTCAAAACCAAAGCAGACCGCTTTGTTCACTTACCACATTTAAACATAAAACCAAATCAGACTGCAGTAACTTCACTTTGACTGTGATACAGTTTAGCCTTGTATTTCTTCATCGTGTTGAATAGTGAAGACAAGAATAATATAAATGATGTGTTTATTTGACAGGGAAATTATTATGTAGATAATGGGTTGGGTCAAGAAAATCTTCCTGATTTGCTGCAGTTATTTTATTGTCATGATTGACTCAGACTTGTGTTTTTCTCTGTCATGTAAAACAACTGACATTGGTTCTTTTTACAATTGTTATTTTTGCCATCCTAGTCAGTCTACCTCTCTGGTCCGAGTGAAATATCCCAACAGCTTCAGCACAGTGCCCATCACATTTGTGCAGACATTCATGGTTCCCAGAGGATGAATTCTAATAACTTTGGATCTCTTACAACTTCATATAGCACCATCATCAGCTCAACATTTCAGTTAGTATCATACTTTGGTTCATGTCCAAACACACAATTAATCACATCCCGTCAGCCTCAGCTGTACTTTAAATTTAGCACTAATTAGCAAATGCATGCTAACTTGCTAAATGAAATAATGCACATGAACATTACATGCTAAATATGAACACTTTATCATTACAATGCACTCCTTACTACAACAGATGTACTGAATATTTTGTGGACTCTACTTCAGACCAAAATATTCATACCAAATGTTAATCTGGCAAGTGCTTGACAAGATATCTTGCTTTTGACCAATATTTTGGACAATAAGACAGACTGATGGAATACATTTCTACCTAGTTAATAATTGTAATAGCAACCTAACTGCATTGTATAAGTCAAACAGGTTAATTATGCACATTGCTGATTTAACTGTGCATTGGAGGATGTATAGGTGAAATAGATAATAATACACCCCTCAATGTGTTTTTCCAGCCCCCTATATGCAGCATGTCATATGAGAGTGTATAATAATGTATCATCACATTCACAGCTTGTGAACATTAAAACACTGAATGGAGGTTTTCTAAAGGGCCACAGCTCTTTACAGCATGTTGTTGTCTAGCCTCGATGCATCCAATGGCCTCTCTCTAGAGCGACGTTAGTGGCAGCTAAATAAATAATTAAAAAGACAAATAAAGCGAGAGGCAAATGAGTATGAGGGTGAGAGCCTCGGAGGGGAGATCTGCTCAGATTCCCATCTTTGAATGTTGCAAATTAAATTCCCTCGTCAAGACTCTAATCATTCACAGCAGATGGGGGCTTACGCTCTGTTTTAGATCTGCGGGAATTCTAATGGTTATTGTTTCTGTTTAAATAGGGAGATTATTGCATTTTAATAAGTCCTCCTTGGGACTTGCTGGAACAATGGAGTGCTGTGAATTACTGTAGATAGCTGTTACTGCATGCAGGGGGAGAAATCAAGTTACTAAGTGTGACAAGTTGCTCTTCCTCTCTCTCCACCCGCTCCCACCCACCCACCCTTCCGGAGATGGCTGCGAGTGTATTTACCACCAAATTAAGAATGTGCCATGGGAATAATATTTTTATCCGACAGAGGGGAAGGGGAAAGGAGCTTGGCTGTGGATTTTCATTAAAATGACACATCTGTTCAGCAATTTCGGCAAAGTAATTCTGCTGAAAGTTTTATCAGCTAATTTTAATTATTCACTCCACTGACTTGAATACAGGATTCATCATGTTGAATTAATACATTCAACGAGATTATTTTTCTTTCCTTTTCGCTCCTAAATAGACGAAGAGAGGAGGGCGCGGGGAGGGAGGGGGGGGCAATCAACAAATTGAATTGTCATGCACTGCGGATTAAATTGTGATTTGTTAATTACAAAAACTATATGAGCTTCTATATTTTGAAGAATTAAGAGGCTCAGGAATTCAGCGGGAGGGATTAAATATTACAACTGCTTGTAGGTGTGGTGTGTCAATCACTTAGTGTTTTGTTCTTTATGTATGTATGTACCCTACACAAAACAGGAGTTAGCCACATTGGTGACATCACTTTTGAAAAAAAAAACACTTTTGTGAGACTTGAATTTTTCATACTTTGTGAGGAAAACCACTCATTTTGCGACTGGCAAAGTAAATGATATCTAGGCACAACACTAATGAGCATGAATGGATATCCTTCCCTAAACACATTTGGACCCGTTTCTCCAGCACATAGAGCCGGCCGCGCTGATAACAGCAGAGGAGCACGGGAGAATCACAAAGCCCTCACTAGTCAAAGACCTCTTATTCAAGCAGAGCGCATTCAAAAGACCCCAGCCATTCACAGCCAACCCATTCAAGGACCTCTGGCTCTGCAGTCAAGTTTCTGCAGGGGTACTGCTAAACTGCTGCTACTTTTTTTTTGCAGAAACACAAAGATCCACATGGTAGAAAAGGACCCCCCCCCTTCCTCTTCTTTCCCCTTTCCCGTCTTATCTCCTCAGGTGACTTTCCTTTGCAACTCGTCCCTGGAGACTATCACCTTGCCCTGGAGCCCTGATGCACATCAGCACACAGAACAAATGAGACGCCAGAGCTGGGAGACGGGCAGATTGCAAAGTGATACCTCTCAAGTATGGCTTTGTGGCTATGTTTCTCTCTTCCCCCTCCTTTCTGAGTTGTGTGAAGTGTCACTGCGGAGCCCTCTGAGGACCGAGAGGGCAGGGAGCTTTTCCTGGACAAAGGGAGGAAATTGAGAACAACACAGATGTATTAAATAATAGCCTGGGGGAGCGGAGGCTTGAGGTAGCCTTTTTGCTTGCCTGACACCAAACAGCGCCTGTCAGCTAATCAATTAGCTCACTTCCTCTTTACCATAAGGCCTTCCCTGGGGAGGCTCAGCAGCCTTGTACTGTCCCTCATAGACATCAAATATGGGAAAGATGTTTCTGGTCCATACAAATCGTTTCAATTTATCGACCGGCTTCTACATATTTCAACCGCTTTCCACTGAATACGGCTGATAGAGTTCAGGAGTACAACCTTGAGTTATTTACAAAGGAGCTGAAACAATGCTGTAATGTATACCAGAGAGTCAAATGTTAAGCCTTTAAATAAAGTGCTTTCAGTCAGAAGTATGAGAGTAGCACCACATAAATGAAGGTGGTTGTAGGAGCCAGTGATGCCTAACATCAGACTGACTGAGTGATTGGGCGGCTGTCTTTGACGGATCTCCACCATATTCTCTGCTTCCTTCCAAATGACACGCAGCAGAATGTTTTTGCCTCTCTGGAGGCCTGTACCGGTTATCAAATTTAATAAATAAAGCAAGTGAAATCTGTCTACTCTTCATCTTCCCTCCTCTCCTAGGATTTGCTCGAGTTGGCAAATTATCATTTTCAGGCACAATATTCCCAAGGCGCTGTGGTGCTTTTCTCCTCTTCCTGATGGAATCAGATGAGCACAGCCAGGGGACTCATTGCTATCCACTTGCAAGTATCCAACAAAAAAAAAGAGGAAAAAAAGCGACAGCAGGCTCTGACAGCTCCCCATATGAGAATCAATGTCAGGTGTGGGCTGTAGGAGGGGGCTAATCATGGACACGCTTACTTTGCTTTAAAAAACAAAAATCACATGATAATTAAAATAACACTACAAGTAAACTATCTTTGCACACAGTGCACAAGGTATGAGTACAACATCAAATTAACCCTTAATCAGGCAAAGAACCATATTTGGTAACTTGAGCTGACATCTATAACAGGTCTCCTCATAGAAACACATGGATTTCTATATCACAGATAGTGACACTGTGGCATCTGACCAATCAGTAAATCACACAAGATTCAAGCTTTCCTTTATTGTCATTGTATTAAAAAAGTATACAACTAAATTAAAGTGTGCTTCTCATAATTATTCTCGAAATTCAGACATTACGCATTATGCAAATGTGTTATTGTCTATTTAGGGTTGCTGTGGGAAAGAGACTATAATAAATATAATAATAATAATAATGACTCAATTGACCTCGATTTGCAATATAAAAATGAAACATTTTGCAAAAAGTCTTGTAATATCCTCCAATAACACTTCAGGGTTGACATTTTCAATTTCAGGAGTGCCCTATAAAGGTTAACCCAAACTTTTCCCCATTCATTTTAGGCAAAGAGAGATTTAAAGCTCCTCCTGCAGCTCTTCTGTCCTCTGCCCCTCCCATCAGTTAAACAGTCATATGCATACGCTTCATGAAGTAACCTGTACGAGTACTAGTTATTCAATTACACTTCCCCAACAGTGATTGTGATCCTGATACTGGTACATAGCAGAAATTCTGTGAAAATTACCATCGTGTTTTCCAGCAAACTTGTGGCCTGTGAAGCCCTTTGAGATGAGATTTGAGGTTCTAGCGAGCTACATAAACATGAACTTGAACGAACTGTGAGCCTTAAGCTACGGTTACTATCACCGTAAACTATTCTAAACATTTTCTCTCCACGTCTGAAACAGTTTGCTGGTATTGAACTGTGTTTTATTGCGTTTGCATTTGAGTTTGCATTTATGTGCTGTGTGTGAGTCTGAGTGTGTGTTTGTGTGTGTGCGTGCGTGTCTATGTGTGTGTGTGTGTGCATGTTTGTGTACATGTACATACAGATGTGTATGTGGGGAAGGGTTTGTTTTTATTCTTATTTTTTGTGGAGCACTTTGTGTTGCATTTGATTTGATGATTTGATTTGATTTGAGTCTACCTTCCATTTTATAGCTTGCTTAGCAGTGTAGGCAGTTGTTGCTGGAAAATACTGGAAAATAAACTTTTTCCACATGATTGTTCACCTCTAAATCAGGCTTTGAACATGTAAAAGGGACGTGTGCAGGAACGCCTTCTCTCTGAAATGACCTGTGACTGCCCAGAGTCTCCTATCAGGTGCTACAGTAGGTTTTCTAAAACCTGAAAACCAAAACAAGATCAGGTGCACAAGTCTAGTCTTCTCTTCTCTGAAAGGTTATTATGGATTTTTTTTTTTTTAGTTAAAGGTTATTATGGAACTGCATACCCCAGCTTTAATAACCAAGAATAAAATGGCATTGCAAGAAAAAAACTCATCTCTTAGCAACATATAAACCTGCTCAGTAATGTCAAGCAGCTATTTCACAAATTTCAGACCAAATCCACGGAGAGGAACATTGAGTCCCTGTGAGCCTCTGTCGCAAAGACGGATGGGCCAGACTGAATTTTCCATCTCATAATGAACGGACGGAAAATATTTTTTAATGCATTCACACAACACAGCAGCGACACATCGAGTGGCTCAAATTACTGCATAACTCATGATTTGATTGTAAAAAATGGGACTTCCATTATCCATGCAGAGATTTCTGAAGAGGGGGAAGGGGATGTACTTTTTTCAAGAACTGCATTTGAGATTCTCAAGCATGATAACTGAATGAACTCCAAGCAACGTTACACAAACAGGGAGGCTGAGGAAAATGGAATTGAATTTCATTTGGATAATGTATTTCTGACTTTATGATGCTAAATGTGGAAGGCAAAGAAATAAGCACCAGACGACACTGATTTTATTGCAGAACTGAATTGAATATGTATGTATAATGCAGTATGTCCAATTCACCAACACCAACACCATCGAGTGGAATTACTCTTTAAAGAGTTCTCCAGCTATTCAGTATAGTACTTTCATTAAGTTGGGGACTCACGAGGGACAGCTTAAAGAAAAGAATGGTCCAAATCAGCCAAGCAGATGGCGAGATATCCCGAGTTTTTGTCCGTAATATGAGTTGAGCTCCAAAATCTCTGGATCCTACAATACCCATAAGTCATGGTCATGGTCTTTGTGATGGATGGTGAAAATGGGAAAGATTCCCATGTTAATGACTTGCCAGTGTTTAAGTCTATAAGACTGTTGTTTGATTACAGAGTTGGCTATGTGACTAAAATAGGCAAAAAATGACAATGTACTACCATATCCACTACATTGGGGTTCTGTTACTATTGGCATCCATATGGTTGGTCTTCAGGTACTTCTGTTTTAGTGACAATTTGGATAGACAGTAAAAAATCTCTGTGGATTTTACGGTGAAAAATTCAGTTTCAGTAACAATGAAACACCGTAAATGTATATATCAGCCAAAACAGTATTTTTTTTTTTTTTTTTTACAGTTTGTTGTTTGTTGTGTAATTTTGGCATTTATCTTTTGCAAAAAATACTTTTTCTCACTGTTAAATGTACTGAACACCATATCTCTAACACAAATATTCTGTAATATTTAATGGTAAAATCTTTAATTTATGTGGCATTAATATGTAAGTATTTTCTTGTCAACTAAATGGCAAAACAGGGTTTCTTTTGATGGGAAAACCTTTTATTTATACAGTGAAAAATGGAATAAAATGGCAATCTTAAAAGTGAAATCAACAGTGCCTTATTTCAATATCTTTTTACTGTGATATTAAAAAAAGTTCTACCGTATTTATTGCGCTAAAGTTTGGGCAACCACAGCTGCCGTTTTTTTTACCGTAAGAACAACAGTTGTTTATTTATTTTTACAGTGTATATTAGAGCTTCCAGGAAAAAAAAACAAGTTTTCCAGTCCTAATTACAGCTTAAAGGTTGATAAAAACAACATTTTGGAAACTCTGACCCTTTCCTGCCTGGTAACCTATAGTTTTGAATATAGGCTCTCTATTTAAAAACAGTTTCAAAACAAGAGACCCAGATAACATCATCAGGGGTGTGTCTCATGAACTTCCTCCAGAGCCACGGAAAATATTAAACAACTGACTAGCATGACTAATAATCTAATTTTGTGTGCTAAATGTGTCCCTTTAAAGAACATATTATGCGGTCTGTCCAGGCCTGTAAACATGATGACCTTTAGAGATACTGTACTGTGGCCAAAACATGCTATGAAACACTGAATATACCGACTGGTAAGGAAAGTATCTCAACTCTAATTATTAAAAGTAGTGGAAGTTTTGCTATCACACCATGCTGTGAATTTGACTATTTTATCTTGGGGCTCAGTGGCTTAATGGTTCCTGGGAACCCCTAGCTGCAGGGTCCTATAGGCTCCACCTGGTGTACTGGAAATTGGGATAGGAGGTTACTCACTTGCAATCCAATCCAGGAGGATAATTGGGCACAGACCCAATCCAATACAGTCCCCTAAACTGCATGTAATCCACTCAGCCAAACTGTCACACCAACAATGAACCCTCCCCCTCTACCCCTAGGGCCCACCAAGGCTATCTCAGGAACACTTCAATAGCTTGTACCTGGCCTGCTGCTGGGCCCATTATCCACTAATCCACACCCAAGCGGAACGTTTAAGTAGTTCTAAAAGGATTGGGGAGAGCAGCAAGGCTTTCACTGGAGCCGTGCAATTAAGGCCAGAGAAATTATCGCACAATTTAGATCCTATTCTCCGCTCTGAGCCTGTAAGGAGGAGTAGAGGACTAACAGGTGAATGGTTTAATGTGGAAATATGTGAAAACAAACTAATTTATCACAAACATATAAGCAGAGAATGTGTTTGGGGCTTTAAATCAGCTCAGGTGATCTGGCACTAGAATACCAGAATAGATACAGCTGGAAGTCCAGAGGGGGGAAAGTGTTGTGACAAGCCTTATTAGCGAGTCAGTTAATCAAGAGGAAAAAAATCCAATCCGTGTTGCGCAGAAAACTCATTCCCAAAATCCATCGGAGGATTTCTCTCTACAAGATTACGTGGTCAAAATGAGGATGTGAGGGAATGAGGCAGACAGGTTTTAATAACGAAGCTGTAAATGCTGAAAGATTCACATACTTGAAGACTTCACTCAATTGAAATATTAATTTAAAATCATAAATAGCATTAATGTCATTAAAGTGTCTCTGTAATGAGTTGTAATAGAAGGCATTTAGGATAAAAGAGTGAAAAACTGAGGATCTATAATAATGCTGAGAAGCAGTACCCTAACTAAGATAACTACTTAAAAACCTTACTAGACACAACTTAAAGCTACTGTGTGTAATTTTCTGAAATCCTTGTTATTGTTGACACCAGCGGCCAATAAATGAACTATAACTATGCTATAACAATGGCTGTGAAATACACCAGACTGAAAGTAACTGACCAGCGTCATGTTGACATTATCTATCAACATGTTGATAAATGGCAACTAACGTCAGGTGCATGCCACGTACAGGTACGTAAAAAAAATTAGAATATCATGAAAAAGTTCAATATTTTTTTGTCAGTCATTTCAGAAAGTGAAACTCATACATTATATAGATTCATTATGCATAGAGTGAAATATTTCCTGTTTTTCTTGTAATTTTGATGATTCTGGCTTAGAGATAATGAAAACACAAAACTCAGTGTCTCAGAAAATGAGATTATTGATCAGAAGTTGAATATGCTGGTCTTGGGTCAGTGGTGGTTTGGGGCCATGTCCTCTGCTGCTGTTGGTCCACTGTGTTTTCTGAAGTCCACAGTCAACATAGCAGCCATCTAGCAGGACATTTTAGAGTCTTCATGCTTCCACAAGCTCTTTGGAGATGCTGCTTTCATTTCCCAGCAGGACTTGGCACCTGCCCACACTGGCAAAGGTACCAAAAGCTGCTTCAATGACCATGGTGTTACTGGGCTGGACTGGCCAGCAAACTGCGCTGACCTCAACCCCATAGGAGTCTATGGGCAGTTGTCAAGAGGAAGGTGAGAGACACCAGATGAGCTGAAGGCTGCTATAAAAGCAACATGGTGCTGTAGGCTGATCTCCTCCATGCCACCAAGTATTAATGCACTAATTCATGCAAAAGGAGCCCAACCAAGTATTGATGTAAAGAAATGAAGATACTTTTCAGAAGCCTGACATTTGGGTTTAAAATGAAAAAATAATTGAACTTGAATAATAAAAAATATTGAACTTTTTCACGATATTCTAGTTTTTTTGAGATGTACCTGTAGCTAAGTTACAGCTATCTGTCTAACTTCACCTTACTTTAAGTTACATTTAGCTTGTTGATGCCTCTGCCTTGCATTGCTCTTGGCCAAAAGAACCTTTTCTTTGTACCGTTAAATCATATATTGTTGTCTACAATCAATACTGTTTACCGTGGTACATAAATTAGTATCATGGATCACGTTAGCTGGTCAACTAATTTGGCAAGCAAGCCAACTAAAATATCCACCCAGATACAGTCATGGAAAAAATAATTATACCACCCTCGTTTTCAATTTATTGCCTGGTACAACTAAAGGTACATTTGTATGGAGTAAAATAATGACAAGAAAAATAGCTCATAAGATTTTAATTCAAGAGCTGATGTCTAGACATTTTCCATGGTTTTCTTAATAATGATTTTGGTTATTATCAAGAAAACCATGGAAAATGGCTAAATATTTTCCATGACTGTAACTAGTGATATAAATCTGAGGGAGAGGGCAATAAAAATAAAAATGAAAGGCAAGGCTTCTTAAAGGAAAAAAAGCCAGCTGTGGGTCAATTTTGGTCTAAAAAATCAAGGTTCCTCCATTAACATTACTGTTTGAGCAGATGGGCTTCACTAGATAACATTTCTTTTTGTGTGGGTGTCCTTATATGGACTTACCCAAGTCATTTACGTAGAAATCAGTCCACAAGCAACGCAAAAAGTCTGGGTTTTAAGTTGGCTACAATCCATTAACACATTGGCAATACAAAGCAATGAATACAGGGAAGTTGCTTTAGTATCTTATCAATTTAGGCCTAAAGCACCTGGAAAAATGCCTGTAAAACCTCTGGGCGATTTAAAAATAACCCCCTAAAACCTGAAGTTTTTCTGGAAATTCAAAAAGTATTTGAGAGCTTATACCTGTGGCTTTCATGAGAAGTTGAGTTTATTTGTCCAAACCTTCATTAAAGTTTTTTTTTTTTAAATCAACGTGTTGCATTGCGACACTCCCACATGTATTCTGATGCATATTATTGGCCAAGAGACTGAAAATAGGTGGAAAAAACTACAAATACTACAAACAACGTATCCGCTTTCCCGGCTTTAATGGTAGAATAATGCAACAGCGCCCCGGTTTTAATGGTAGAAATGCGGTAATGAGAGAAAGTCATCATTCTTTGAAAGTAAGCATTCTTTGAAAGTAAGCATGTGGCCCATGGAAATGTGTGAAAATCCAGGAGTTCAAGTTTTACACATCAAATCTACTACAGGACAGAAAACTCCCACTGAGATTCTGTAATTAAAACTAAGATGATCTCAGATTTGCAAAAAAGTCCCAATTTCCCTTATTA
Source organism: Centropristis striata (assembly GCF_030273125.1). Lineage (NCBI taxonomy): Eukaryota > Metazoa > Chordata > Actinopteri > Perciformes > Serranidae > Centropristis > Centropristis striata. The sequence continues at coordinate 7,988,808 of NC_081531.1, forward strand.
ATACAATGTTGCCTGACAATTTCATTAACATGTTCTCTTCACTTTAATAGAAACATGACAAATCCAAATCAAATCTGGAGATTGTGGATGTAATAAACCCTAAGTGACTGTTGGTAAACTGTGAGATCAGAATAGTAAGCATCCACCTGACTTCCTTTTTATTAAAATTGTGTTTTTTCCCTCATATGAACCACTGAATGAACTTTAGCTGTGTTATTTTGGGGGGTAAAATATCCAGAAATATGGAAAGTACATGACAGTTTCATAGTTGATATATCAAATCTTTGATATATCTGAGAGCTGCTCTCCACCCACACAGAACCTTATGATTCAAAGCTCATGAAATAAGACTGCTGCCTGCAAATCAGATGTCTGGAGTTAAAGTGATTAGAAATGAAGTTTGGCACTATGTGAAACTATTTTTCAGAACATCCACGTCAGAGAACGAGTTCTGTTTTTTATTATGAAATCAAGTTTGGGTATTCCAGGGGATGTGAGTCATATGAACAGCATTTTTTGTTTTATTAATAACAGCATATGAAAAATCTTTTGCCTGTATTCATTTATTTTGCATACAGTCTTCCTGCTAAAGGTATGTTTTACATTAAAGGAGGATTATATACTGTATATTTAGTGTTGAGGAGCCAAGTCTGAAACCTTGCATGTGCTGCACACACACTGGCTCATATATTTCAAATTCAATTAGACGTCAGTGAAGCAAAAGTAAACATCAAGATTTTATTTTTTTGGTGCCTTGTTATAATAAAAGCCATGTTATATAATTGGGTTAAAAGACTACAAATGGAAATCATTCCGTTTTCTAATTTAGAGAGTGATCTGTATCCAGAAGGCAGTCGATCTAAGTAAATGCAGGAGTTAAGCAACAACACACATATTATATCATTTAGCTGCTTATAGTTGGCTAAGCAGCAATAAATCTATCTATGGCCAGGAGTAAAGATTATGATCAATTTTTTTTTATGGGATTGTTATTATTAAAAGACCTTGCTTGTTACCAGCTGATCTGTAGTCACAATGGGCCTCATTTATCAAACGAGTGTACGACAGGAAGTGAGCGTAAAGTGGGTGCATGATCATTTCTACACTGTAAAAAAAAAATCTGTTGCTTTTACAGAAGAAAAATGGCAGCTGTGGTTACCAGAATAATTCTGCAAACAATACAGTATAAATGTAAATAACTTAACAGAAAAACTTACAATGTACGTACAATAAATAATAACTGAATGTTAATTCATTGGTTTTCAATGCACAGTAAGCAAAATCTGCATGTAAATTTTGCATAAATAATTAGTATAAAAGCAGCATCATCCTGTTAAATTAGCAGTAAAGGACGGTATAATCTACAACTTTAAATAATTCTTTAAATAACTTTTAAGTCTGTGCTCAGAATGTCAAATATTCACCGAACTTGTTTGAGTTCATAACTATAAGTACTTTTATTTCATAAACCCCCTGTTGCTGCGCATTTCTGTAAAATGTCTATTTCGCTCCTGTTGTTATTTGTAACGGTGCACTTTGGTAATAAAGCTGACTTAAAAAAAGAAAAGGGGAAAAAAATCCTCTTTTTGGCCGTATTTGGTGTCGTAAATTCTTGAGGCGAGCCATCTGAATTGGGCATATATTATATATACGTATATTATATATATTAGGGCGTGGTATTTAAATGACGCTTGTTTCGAGCCGCCACATTTATCAACAGCCGATCATTCTCACACTGTGATTGGAGAGATACGAACGTTTGATGAAACACAAGTGGACCCTGTCGTAAGATGAAATATACGCTCAGATCTGCGCTGGCTTCTACGCTCGTTTGATAAAAGGGGGCCCGTGCTGTTGGGAAATCGTATAATTGTAACTTGCAGAGAAATGAAGAGTCGAGATGTTGTGGAAATCGATAGGAGAGAATTCACAGACTGCCATCTTGAGCGGTGGGCTGTAAAACAGACAGAAAAGACAGGCCATGTCTCCCTCCCTCCCTCTCTCTGTCTGTGGTCCCCAGAAGCTATAATATCCATCCTTGGCGGTTCACTTGACATTTACTTGCCCCGCTTCTCCTGTAGCATTCCCCTTCCTAACTGCCAGTGCTGCGACTCTCCAGGGCTCGCCGACCGGGTGAACAGATAACAAACCTGTCAAGGCGGCTTTAGGGGGGGAATAAATCCAGAGCTGGGACTGAGGTGGATGATGTGTTCCAGAGGGTTACTCGGCGAGGGGGAGGGGGAGGGCGAGGGGGGGGGGGGGGGCTGACATGAGACGCCCTGTGAGGCCTGGACCCGGGAGAGGCTGCTCGCTGTAATGCCGCGGTGCTACTTTAAAAAGGGGCACAGCCACTGCAACCTGATTAGATCTCAGTGCAGACATTTCAAATGGCTGGCCCCCTTTTTACCCTCCATTTCACCTATTCTTTACAAGACCCCCCCACCCCTCCCACCAGCATCAAAGGAGCTGTCAGGGGCTCTTTCTCCAGGCTGGCAGACAGGTCAGGGGTGGAAGGTTGAGGTGGGGTGTGCCCTTTGAGGCAGGGGCTGAGAGTGCTGTATGGGGGCTGAGGGCTGTCTTTAAGGTGCTGATAACATTCATGGTGATGTGTTCCCAAGAGGTGCACAAATGTCAACACTGCGCTGCTATGGGCATATAATTCTACGGATAGAAAGGACAAAGAGGCAGAGCAAGAGAGATGCAGTGCTCTCCTTTTGTCAAGCAGTATCTCAGTGAATCATACATTAGCATGTTTCAGCTTCTCAATGCTTCAAGTGATGTTTTCTCTTCAAACTATTAAGCAGTAAAACTGATATTTGGACTGAACAGACTGACTGTCTCCTTGTCTGAAAGTGTACGTCCCCTTCTGACCCTCTAATAGAATTACACTCATCAATCCCTCACAAAACCAATTATACTTAATGGGAAAATCCTGATTGATCTCTTACCAATCCCTTAAAAAAAGCTATGCTAAATCCCTGATAAATGGCTTACTTAACGGTGATAATCTATATTTACACGCTTCCAGATTTCTTTTGGCAATAATACATTGGCTAATGTGTCACTGATTCACAACGTAAACAGCCGTGGACACGTGCTTGATAAAGCAGCGATGAAGACACCGGCAATAGACCATCAGAGACTCAATCCAATTACTCTCCAGCCACTAAACTGATGGCATGAGAAGAGAATGATGGAGTGCTACAGTGAAATATATTAACTCGGAGAATTGGCAAAACGTCCTTTATTTAGGACAGAGTACATCAAGCGTTTTGGGCAAGCCAAGTGAGGCATGCCCGTTAGAAATTGGAGGGATGGAGGTGTCCCATGCTGGTGCTAAAAACTGCACATCAATTACGTGAAGCACTGAGGCCTGTCCGCTCTATCTACATCTGAGTTGTGCCTATAAGGAACCAAAATGTCAGGTGGCTCTCCAGACATCATTGTTGGAGGAAGGACATTTCCGAAGAGGAGTAAAAATATTGTATACTATACTTGGGCACTGTTTTCATGGATGTAGGTGTATTTTTTCCAAACTAGTGGAGTTAGCTGGCACTGATATGCAGTAAACAGCCTTGCGAGGCTTAGCAAGCAGCCTGTGTTAGACTAAGCCATGTTTATTATCAAGCGCAATCCTCAGTCTCATCAATGCTTAGAGAAAGGCGCGGATGAATAAATGCATATTGTTTAGCTTAGGGTTAGCCAGAGCTGGAGCCACAAATGAAAAAAATGAATTTAAAGCAGATGGTAAAATCCAATAAGATAAAACATAAGGAGGGGGGGCAGACAGAGAGACAGAGAGAGAGAGAGAGAGAGACACGGAGCTACAGAATAGGAGAAAAAGAGAGAGAGAGACATAAAAATGAAAAGAAAAACCCGAGCACACTGGCTGCCTTTTCACTCCTGTTTTTCAAAAAGCTGTAAAGCTAACAGGGAGAGGGAGAAGAAAATACAAAGGCCTGTGTTCTCATTTTCTGTCTGAGAGCCCCACCAGGACCACTGAAACTTGCTTGATTTCCCCAGTCCAATTATATCTCTGTGCTCAATCCTTCCAGAATAGCAACATCACACCGAGGGACGCTGTCTGCCTAAGCGCAGCGTGCCTAATGGAGTCCCAGAAGTTGACTCCATTTCATTGCTCCTAACTAATGGGCTGTGATATTTTCCCAAACTGACTGCAGCTCTGCCCCCTGGAAGCTAATCTAGTCAGTGCTGTACCGGACCCAGCTCAGCAACATGCCAGCCCACTGCCTCCCTTCCTAACAACCCCCTCCCATCCTACCCACCACTGCTGCTCTCTGTGTGCAATCCGCCAACGCCCTCTCCTCCCCTCCCAGCGCTCATTAGTGCTTTCTAGCCGGGTGCTGATTGTCAGAGGGCCCCTGTGATGCCAGCGCTCCCTGTGCGGCCGGCCTGCTGTGGTGAATTTAAGAGGACTTTAATCTAACTGGGCTGAGAAGAGGAGGAGCAGCCGGGGACAGGTGGGAGGGGGCCACTATAGCGGTGGATGTACAATCGCAGGGCCACAGCTGAGGACAGACACTCTTTCAGGGCTTCCTATTGCTCTCCAATGGATACTCGTGCCCAGAACACAAGCATGAGAAGAAATAGCCGAACATAAATTCACCAGAATGGCTCCCTCTCCGGCCATATTGTGGGCACTGAACAGTCCTCCAGATGGCTAAGGGACACACCAGTGGTGCAATACAATCACTGGCATGGCAGAAATATCAGGAATAAATATGAAGAGCTTTATATCATATAAAGGCTCGGCCAGCAAAGGCTTTTTCTTTCAAAACTTCCATTTTGACGACACTTTTTAAAATTAATTAACTCGTTGCAGGTACGACCTCTTCGTACGCTAAAGTTTTAGTCTGAAAAGAGACTAAAGTCAGTTTAAATTTTATAATAATTTCTGTGAGTTTTAAAGTATGAAATGGTCAGTCTTAATTACTTTATCAAAAAATGTTATGAAAAGAGTTATTCAATGAGGGAACATGAATGAGAAAAGGATGAAACAGAATTTTACATCAGAAAAAGCATTCCATTTAACTGAGGTCCTCCTTTTAACACCAGATTCTCATTCGGCCAACTCAATTTCAAGAACTGCAGGTGGAGAGCGAAATTGTCTGCTTTTATGGCACACAGAGGTTAATTATTTCCATAATTACACCTCCAAACGTCAAACATTTGTTTTTCCCCCTAATTGACTAGAGAATTAACAGTTGACTATATTAACTGTGCAGGGCTGTCCTTAACTACTGTAAAATGCTTAAAAGTGCCTTTCATATGCAATACATATAAAAAGCAATTATGTAGTTTTTTTCCCCTCTACTACCTTTTAGCCAGTGTAATCTGCTGGGTAGATCCACCAAGGATAAGAGGTAAAACTGTAATTATGCACATTATTCATCTTCCTAAGTGCAGTACTTGAACACAAAAAGCTAAGATGCCTAAATGCACTACACCAGGTTGTCCTCATGCAAAGTGCAGGTCAGGCTCCGGCAGGCACCGGGAGCTAATGGCAGTGAGTGGTGCTCCTAACACATGCTCTGGCTCTTTCAGGGACACAGGGGAGTTAAGTGCCGTGCTCCCTACTGCTGATTATCGCACCTTCGCCAGCCTGCCAGGTCTCCCTGCCCTCCATGCATTGATCTCATTTGGCCAGCAGATAAGGCAGTAATTGGATGAGGGCTTGGAATCAGATGGCCTGCCTGGCTTGGCTAATTCCACTCTTCCTGGGTCGTCTGGGCCCGGGGCCAAAGGGGCAGGCCAAGGTTAATCCCATCCAATCCCCTGTACTATGTGGCCCCGCACTGCCCTCTGACCTCTCACCGCTACCCAAACACAGCCGATGTGACTCCCTTTAAACAGGTCGAAGCAAAACATCTAATTAGTTTACAAAGATTTTACACCCATGGCCTGCAACCAACTATACTATCAAATATAAAGGAGTGCTTTTGGAGACAAAGGGGGACATGTGCCCCTATTAAAAACACTATCTTGATATAGATCACTGTGTATAATGATCTCAGTATATGTCACAATATAACATGCTTTCTGGCAGTTTAATGAATGAATAGTACATTACAGTATATGAAAAAACCACATGATTAAAACTATTTTTGTATACTCTAGGTTAGCTAAACAGCACCTCTGTGGTTTACAAGAATCAGTTCACTCTGGATTTCACTCTGGATTTACACCCTGACTCATCTCATCTGTAAGTCTATTTAGCCTACCTATCTTTAGGAGTTTTAATGTGCTCAACAAGGTTCGATTTTCCAATAATATTCCAATAGTTTCCAGCGAATATCAATCTTCAATGTGTATGTGCTGGATGTTGTGGTACCTTATGAAAAGTAAGCGTTTTATGGAGTTGCAGACGTTGTAGTGGTCTGCATGTAATGTGCAAATTCTGTTATTGGCGATTAGCATGCTAAGCAGAGATTTAGCTTTATTCACTTCATATGTTGCATCTCCCACTATAACAATACATACTTCCTATGGGCACTGCACTAGTATATATAAAGTCATAAAGTTATATGGGCAAGCCCTGCTGCATTGTACAAAATCTAGATAAAGAATATTAGAATTTTTTGTCTGAATAAGCTTATGCATACTTGGAAATGATTTAGCTAAATTTCTAATGAGCAGCAGTCATGGAGGAGATGGAGACAAATCTCTTCTGTGACATGTCACTTTATTAGAGCAGAAATCCTGCTCTTGAGGGCACAGATCTGCAATATGTCATGGCAGGGGTCGACTGATATGCATAAGAAATGCAAAGTGGAGCGAATGTGCGATTATGCAGAACATTTTTCAGCAAAAAGCCCAAGTGCAATTTCACTCCTGCTTCACTGTGAGATCACTGCGGTTCCATTTAAGATGGCCAGCAGATTAATCTTCATCGCTCTTTTCTATTTACACATTATATAGTCAGAAATGGGATTTGCCTGTATGAAACGAGTCTCTCAAAAGGCTCAGCGCGCCTCATCAGGAATGAATGCAGCAGGGGGACGCACGCCTCTTGGGAAACACTAATCTTCTTATTGCGTACATTTATTCAATTCCAGTGTCAATATCAACCATAATCAGAATGGGCCATGTGACAAGTGCTTTATGTGTTGGCTGATAGTGGATGACAGGAAGTAGACGTAATCACCTGGGAGTACATCACCGCTGACAGCTCTGGATCAAAGCTCGGCTCCTGTAGATTAATCATGAATTGTAATGCGCCATATAAATAACTTCAATAGAGAGCCATCGTATATAGAAACACATCCATTGATCAGACGTCTCACAGGAGTTGACAGCCGCAGTTTACGGAAGTGGAAGTAATCCCCTAATAATCCCCCGGATATCTCTTTGAAACCAGATAGCACTTAACCGAGATGATACAGCGTGACCGTTTTCCTGGTGCATGTACGCTATTGTCAGAAACACACAAAAGTACAGTACCCCGAATATAAAAAGACAAAGATATCAAATGATAGTCGAGGTAAAGACAAGACGCACGGTGCAAGTGACAAGTAAGAAAAAAAAAATCTTGACACCACAAACAAAGGAAGAGTGGATTGTGACACATTGTTACCTCAGGCAAACTGGGCTCCAAACACCCAAACACACAACAAAGAGAAACACAATGGAACAGTGCAGGCAAGAAAGAAATCCACTAAAACTGATACCGTGTGCCAATCTCTGCTAAAATGCACCATACTTGATTTATTATTATTGCAGCGGAACAATAATACTGTACGGTGCACCTCCACTAGCTTGTGCAGGCGGGAGATGACAATCTGAGAAGCCACGATTGAAATTTTCATTTCAATTCACAGGAAAGCTCAATATAAAAAAAGCCTAAATTCCAAATAGTGGTGTAGCATCAGCTGGTTGCTCTTAACAAAGGGAGTTAAAAAAACACACACATATAGGACTGAATCGCCACTGGAAATGGGACACTAACAGAGACAATTGGAGGCGAGACGAGGACAACACTTGTGTGTCATAAAGACAACAGTTGAATGGCCATCCTGTGGATTCCAGAGGCCTGACATCTAGATTGCAGATGGATAAGTGCACGTTAAAACAATATCCCACTGACCAAAAAAATCATTTCTCATAGCTGTCTCTATTTACTGAAAGGCTGCTTGTCTCCCACTGGGGCAGAAACAAATGAAAATGTTATTTCTCTACTCATGAACTCCTACCTAGTCTGGTTTTTCACTGCTGGCAATTTCATTTCTCTTCCAAATTTGACTTAAGCCCACGACTTGAGGGAAATAATGTCTCTAGAATAATCTTCTGCAACAGTAATTCCAGGGGCGCTATCTCTCTGTCTTTCTTATCTATGTGTCTGTCTGTCCATCTATCCACACACATTCTATTTATTTATTTATTGTTGGCGCTGTTGCCTTGTGGTTTAAGGGAAATTGCACTGGCTTCTGAAATAGAAGTGATGTGACATGCAATGCCTCACAGTAATCCTGTCAGACGCACAGGCCTCGAATAAGACGGAACATGCCCTTCTCTGGCACAAAAGAAAAGAACGGCTCTGATGCGCAGCATTGTTGTGTAGTCTGTCAAATAGAAGAACATGGGTCCAATTCAAAGCACATGCAAAGCATAAAGTCAGCTAAATGCTCTCAGGTTGTGAGTGTGGCATCACTTTGCTGTTCTGTGTAATGCTTAGCAGACCAAATCACTTTTCCCAGGCTTATCATCGCGTTTGTACTATTTTTCTCTTGTTCACCATTTTTCATTGTTCACAAAGCAAAGCTCTCAATTGAAAGCAGGAAGGTCTCATATTGTAAAATATGCAATGACAGTACAGAGAATGCAACCTGCACTCAGAGGGAGGCCACTTTATGGGTACACTTGTGCACTTTGTGTCTGTTCCGACCATGGATGTATAAAGGGACCTGGATTCAGCATTGGAGGCCGGGCTCTGTTCATTCCTATGAAAGCTCCTCTGTGACCTCAAGATATCTGAATGGAAATGGGTGTAATGGGTCCCCATTAGTCTACCTTTTACAGACATGCCCACTTTATACTACTCCCAAGCCGTTTGGGGAAAACAAACATGCAGTTTCATTTACATGCATTAATTCATGGGTCTCAAACTTGCAGCCCGCGGGCCAATTGCGGCCCTTGTGACGATATTTTGTGGCCCCCACCTTCATATGAAAGTTTAATGTGAGTTTTATATGAATGTGGCACTTTACAGTGTTGTGAGTGGAAGGTCCCTTTAATAACTTTTTTTGGCAATTTTGTGTGGGGTTTTTTTGGTAATTTTGTGTCTTTTTTAATAATTTTGTGTCTTTTTTGGTAATTCTGTGTATTATTTTGGCATTTTGTGTCTTTTTAAAGTAATTTAGTGTTTTTTCAGTTATTTTTGTCTTTTTTTAGTAATTTTGTATCTTTTTTTGGTCATTTTGATACTGCCTCCAGCGGCCCCCAGGTAATTTGAGTTTGAGACCCCTGCATTAATTGATTAATTCATATTTATAACAGATCAATGACCAGATCGACTTAACACAGTGCTGAATTTCATCTCAAATGGATCTTCAGGTTCTCAGCCCTCAGATGGCAAACACCACTTCATGTGTCATCTACTCTTGACCTACTATCTTCCCCTAAAGCCCCCCTGACTGATGCATTTCAATGCAACTTTTCAAGCTGATAAATATATATATATATATATATATATATATATATATATATTTTGGTGAGACTGTTAGAAATGTGGAAATGGTGTTGTACTGGGCAGCATTATATTCACTCACTAATATTAATATATTCATGTAGGTAAATGGCAATGACGAAACAAATATCTTAGTATAATGCAGTCCAGTACACCACCTTTAACTATGACCTCAGCAATAAACATCACTGAATTTGACAATATCAACAAAAAACTGAACATTATACCCTTTGTAAAAGTTCAATTTATAGCAGAGCTGTTGTATTGATTTTCCTTAAACTGCTCAGATGTAACTAATAAAGTGGCCTTTGAGTGTATTTTATGTTTTATATACTGTATCTCCCCTTGTGCCAGATATTATCTCAGAGAAAGTTTACATCAAAACCATTGTTCTTACAAGCTGTAGTTCAACTGCAACGTCAGTTGAGAAATGAAGTCGGATATAATATGTATGCACTGAAAGCCACGGATACCAGAGTGCAGCACACTGCATGACTTAAGTTTTGTCGATCAAGTATTTTTATACTTAAACCTGGAAAAGTTTTGGCTGCAAACACACATTGCTGCATTACAAAAGAGCGAGAAAAATATTGTTTGTGGCGAGCAACAGAGCTGGGATCCTCAATGTACCTCGTGATTCCATTTGATTTCAATTCAGCTGAACTACAGGATCACATGCATGACAGAAGATGTATGTTCAACTGCTGTGTTTGGACTACAGACATAACAGATCAGAGCGGGTTCATGAACCAGCAGGCCTTTCTGTGTAATCCCCACACAGCAATCTCAGCCCCTTGTGCCTTTCAAACAAACTCAACAAGACTTGACACAACACACACATGAAACTCAACCCTCCCACACAGCATCTAAACCCCGCAGCTAAACTCGGTGGTATAAACATACACACACCGGGGACTCGCATATATACAGTAAAACACACACATGAACACAAATATGCGCTCCTTGGAGAGGTTTGCATCACCCCTTGGATATGCATGTGGCCTGAATGCTGTGGGTTAAAGAATTACAAAATCTCCTCCGAGTCAGACAACGAAAAAGAGACATAGCAAAAGATAAAGAGAAATTTCCATCATTTCTTTGTTTATAGTGGCTGTGATGAGCCAGGAGAAAGGGTAAGGATGATTTGTTGGCTCAGGAGAGGTAAGCGATATGTAGCAGTGAATGGCCAGTAATCATGTTTATGAGGGGGAGATGGTTCTGGACTCCCGGTGAGTCTGATTGTGTTTTCTCTGGCTCCCAGCTTGGGCCCGAGTACACCCCTACCAGGCCATTGTGATTGAAGTATGCACTCGAGCTCAGCTTCTCCTTGGGGGGTAAAAAGGTGCGTGTAATGCTGTTTGTGTGCCTTTGCGTATTTGTGTTTACGTGCATGCGGGCTGGTGTGTATTCATAAAGAGGAATGTCAGTCGATGAAGACCTCCCATCACAAAAAAAAAGCACCACTTCCCCTTTCTCCTTCATGCAGCCAGTTCCCACATTGCTCTCATTGCTATGGCAACCGGCGCTCTCTCCTTGGGCTCTGCATGCATCCAATCAGAGTGAGACCTTTGTAGAGATTCCTCCGGGCTCCACTTATTCAACTTACCCCACCGGAACAGCCTCCACGCTGAAAAGGCTGGAACAAAGAGCAGAGAGACTCCCTCGCCAGAGCCTGGTATGACATCAAAAATTGGGGCTACAGGGTTGGGTTACAGGGAATGCGGAAGCGATGCGTAGCCAAGAGCTGCGGGACGAACGGCGAAAGCAAAAACAGGGTGGCAGCGCGCGGCCATGGCCAATTTCAGTGGAAATTATGTGGAATAGGATTTGTTATTGGAAGCCTCAGAGCCTGAATACTTGGCAAGTATCGCGTGGCTCTGGCACTGGTTTAAGCTTGATAAGTCAAAATGGATTCCGGCTGAGCCTATTTATGTCATTCCTGAAAACATATGGATAGGATTCAGGCGCTCAATACTTTCAACCTTCAACAATGACATTCAACACCACTTCTCCAGTCCATTAATCTTCCATGAGAATAGATTTATCATCCACAGCACTGAGGGACTGCATTGAGTCAGCATCAGCCTGAACAGTATTTACCACACCAGCCTCGCTCTGTATCAATTTCAACAATTAAAGAGCCCTATTTTGCCGGGTATACAGTAACATAACAGCAGAGGTCACAATGTTCCTCTGATTTCTCAAATTTATTTTGTGTTCGAGGCCTCTAGGTGTAGTAAATAATTAGCAGAGATAAACTAGCGCCATGTTTTCTCAACCTGAGGGCTGCTCAGAGGTCACTGCACACAATCACACTGTGCTTCTCTCATTCTAATTATGTTTCTGGAGAGTAGATGCGGCCGAGTCTGAGTTAAACACTTGTGAACGTAGGCAGGGAGGCAGGCGTGCCCCGAGCACTTGTAGAGACAAGCCATCCAGCGGGACCTCTCACAGGCCCCTGATGGACATTCGGCTGTTGGGCTACTGGCAGGGCGATGGAGGCGCAGCATAATTTTGCCCGACTGCCATGTCACAAAGTGTCACAATCTGTCCCTGACAACCCGACTGCAGGCGATGTGAGAGAAAATGGGAAAGAGAAATAAAAGAGAGGGAGAGGAGAAAAAAGGGGGCTTGATTTGGAGTGCCAGAGGTGGTAATAAGCATGTCTGGCCACTTCCTGGGAGACAGCCTATTCATCAGGTTGATTTAGAGTCAAAGGTGTAGGCAATTCAAGTGATCTTGTGTCTAGATCCTCTGGCAAGCTGACTGTGCAGTGAACAACAAAACCTGGCATAATGAATGAGAGAAACAAGGTGGGGAGCTCTTATTATGGACATGATCTTTTTCAGCACACAGGATTTGATTTATATATGTAAGGGAGGTGTTCTACAAACAAGATAAAAACACTAAATCTGAGGGAAATTATCTTGCTGCATGGACAGATAATTTCACTTGACAAGATTTCTTAAATTAAGATTATTAAATCTAGAAATAAGCATGTTGAACGCTTAAAATAAGAAATAACTCTTAAAACAAGACACATTATCTAACACAAATCTAAAGTTTTTTTTATCTTGTAAGAAAGAATTTCATGATTTTTTTGTTTTAATTTGTATACATGCATATTTTATTTCGTGCGGGCAGTACATTTTACATTTTATTTATCTTTATCCTATTTTTAATTTATTTTATCTTATTGCATTTTACTGTTCTATTGTTTACTTCATCTCTTTGTATTGTGTTATCTATTTATTGTTTGCGCAGCACTTTGGAAACCTTGTGTTTGCTAAAATTGTGCTATATAAATAAAGTGGATTGGATTGGAAGAAATCATTTGCAGTGCACTCTGCTCGGGCCAGTTCATCGCTGCTTGCAGCTTTAATTTATCTGGTTTAAAGTTCTTTCTAAATAACTAAATAACTTTCTAAAAGTTAATTTCTTATTTTAAGCGTTCAATTAATAATTGAACGCTAATTTAAGAAATCTTGTCAAGTGAAATTATCTGTCCATGCAGCAAGATAATGTCCCTCAGATTTAGTGTTTTTTATCTTGTTTTTAGACCCATTGTACAGCGATGTGTTCCAGGTGTTTGTCCGAATCTAAGAGTGAGTCATCCTGTCGAAACCTTGTCCTTTAAATTAATAAATATCTGATCACAGAAGGGAAAGATCTTGAGTCTTAAGAGCTCACAAAAGCTTCGGTTGGGTTTGTGATGGGAACGTGACCCGACCTCGACACAACCCAGGTGTACCAGGTGTACTCAAAGTCTGAGCTGAAAAACCTCCTGTAACCAGGTGTGCTGTGCAATCTGGGATGTGGCAGAACACGCCAAGTGAGCAGCTTGCTCAGTAGTAGCAGCAGCTAACTGAGCATTTGTTCCATTCAAAGTGTGAAGAAGTATATAATTTTTTCAACTGATTCTGAACAGAGCCAATTAATTATAGGTGTGAAAACATCCCGAGACTCAGTTTTCTCCCTATATATAGGGTGGATGTGAACTTGTCCATGTGTGAATATACTGGTGTTTGTCTATGTAATTTGCACTTTTGTAGGAGTAACTAGTTGACTGCTTGGTGCAATACTGGCCCAGTTATTTATATGTGGACAACAGCATAGGAAACTCAATACAATGCCCGTATTTCTATTGTCTTTGCTCTTTCAATCTGCCCTGACATATTGACATTGCTGCTGAAAAACCATTAAACAGCCAAAAAGGCCGTCAAGAAATGCCTGCACTGCATCTGCTGCTCATTCCACACTGTCACTATGCACACACTGGAGCCTCGGCAAAGAGTACGATCCCACGATAATGAGCTAATTATAGGTACAACATTCCTACTTCCATATCTAAATGCTTGTCTCTAATAGGAAACATTTCAAATTATTGAGAGGCAGAGAGAGAAAGAGACGGATAATTGATGCAAGCAATTACGAGTTCTGTGTCGGAGCAAATTGGCCGGCATATCTGGACATGTAGGGGGACTGCGACCTCATTTACATCACAGTGTCAGGAAATAATTGGAGAATGTACTGAGGAGGTGGGATTACATAAGCAGTTCACTTGGACACTGAGATTCAGTTCAGACAAGAAGCTTATGGAAAGACTATACTCAGAGAGGTCAAGGACAAAACATTTTGTGCAGGCATGGTATGCTTCAGCAAATTCAATCATAATAGTGATTTTTACAACAACAAATATACTTTATGACATTAATCTCTTTCCAAAAGCTGTAATTTGAGTATTTGAAATGGTTTCACCACATGCACACAGGATTCTGAATAGACTGTCATGTTTTCAGCGGAAAGCCAGTAATAACGGAGTTCAGTTTTACTAGCCATAAGAGAGACTTTAGCTGTGTTTGGGCTGAAACCGCTTCAAAAGCACGGGAAGACGATGTGCCCGACTTTTTACAATATCACTTCCAGATGTTTCATTACAAAACAACTTTCCAAGACCTCACCGCAAGAAAACCTTCTTGTGTGAGTGGAGCCAGGACACACGAGTATGGATTTCAGGAGCCCACAATTTTCACATTTTCATTTCAGTCGGAAAAACCAGCATGCAAAACTGTCTGGACTAACACCAATAAAGCGCTGGTATTAATAATAGTGTTACAACCCCAGTAACCCGGCCAACACACAAATTATTACCCTATGTCCTAGCAGAGAACTCCACACCCTATGCTATATAAAAGGTGTGCAAAAACATTCGACACCATTGCATCTGTTTCAATTTGACAGGCAGAACTGACTCTGCAGAACAGCTAGAGAAGAATACAACAGGAAGCTTTGGCTGATGATAAAAATGGCCAGTGAAATATAGGGGTGCATTCATTATAGTCTGCCTCTTGTGCCTCTCATCAGGCTGGCTAACACTGACTGGCGGGCTCTGACCCAGTACTCCGGAGCTTCTCTCTAATGCACCCGCCTCTCATCAAGAGCCTTGGGTGGAAAAAAAGGAGTAACATGCTGTTTACTCGCAATCCCAGGCCCGTAATTGCCAATTTATTTGATAGGCAGCCGGGTAATGATGGCATTTCACCCCTTGCCGCAGAGACTAAACGGGAGTGATTCATCCCGAGCTCCCTGCCCTCCCTGATCCAGCAGACTCCCTCTGCTCAAGACTGCTGCCTGCCTGAATGCCTGCCACCCAGACTGAAGGGGTGGGGTGTGGTGTGGTGTGGTGGGGGGGACGCGGGGGGTGGGGGGGGGGGGTGGCTGCCATGTCGGCTTCAAACAAACCCAAAAGGGAACCCGGCGCTTCAGAGCAAATGCGGCTAAGCCTGCCAATTTAGCTGGGGTTTGGGGTTGAGGCAAACACAGCCGAGCTGATGTGCCATTTGTAGGCCTTAATGAGCTGGCAGGACGGAGTGAGGAGGGAAGGAGAGCTGGAGAGAGGAGGCTGCCAGGCCTGACCTCCTCTGGCCTCTATCTCCCTGCCAGCCAGCGCCAGGTCGGCAAACTCAGTTCATCTGCTTCACCGGAGCGTGGTCGCTCCATGAGGGGAAGGGAGTGCTACAGCAAATACCATTAGCGAACTGTTGGGTCTAATGAACAGTTCGGGTCAAAGCTAGCTCCTGCCTCACACTGCTCCCTGGTACTAACGAGTGACTTAGATGCTTTCTCTTTGTTTTTGCACTGGGAGAGAGCATCTCTGTGCAGCTGAACCACACAAGCAGTCCAGTTGTGTTGGCCAGTGTTACAGTCAGAGCACATTGACCTCCATAGCAGAGAAAAGGCTACAAGCTCTCTGTAACAATATAATTTGCAGCAGATTAACTGTATTCTTTAGTTATCAAAACAAAAAAACAAAGACTCCAGAGCCAAGCAAAGTGTTTTGTTTTTTATTCTACTATATATTTTTTGTTCCTCTTCCTTTCAGTGGGGGAACAGAGGTTTCCTACAAATGCTCTGACTTGTACCTCTTGCGACGTGTGAAGTGGGTTTTTACAGCATGGCTGGAGGGGACTTGTTCAGAAACCTGTGGGGACCGGAGATGAAGCCTCACACAGTGTGACCATCTTAGGTGACATGGGGGTCTAAAAGTCTGTCTTCATGCTGCCCAGCTTTCAGCAGCTCTTCTCAAGACATGCTCAGTCTCCTGTGGGGTGTCCTGACCAGACGAAGTGGGGGGAACCAGGCTGCCGCTTCTTCTATCCTCCAGTGTACTGAGTGGCTGCGATGCCAGCTCAGGTGGAAGTGATTATAGAGAGGGCGATAGATGCTACCTGAGGACAAGTCGGCAGTGGGGGAAGAATAGAGCTTCTGCTTGAGAAAACCTCACATTCTCAAAAAAAGAATAATGGATACAATAAGCTGGTGCTGTAAATGATATACATTTCAGAGACTGACCTCACACAGAAAATTTAAACCAAAATAACAAGCATGTGAAGTGACAGTGAGAGAAATATGGGTTGACCATAACATGGTGTAAGTGTTTAACTCTATGGAGACTTGGGCTATTTTGTTGGTTTTTGACTCTTTTTACAAAAACACACATAAAAAACAAAAACAAACACAAAATTACAAAAAACACATGAAAAACACAAAAAATAACAAAAACCCACACAAAAAATAATATGAAAAAAACACAAAAAATACCCCAAAATCACACAAAAAACAGTAAACACAAAAGATTACATTAAAAATGTTGAAATGCACAATGCAAAATTTGAAAAATCTAAGTGAAAGTAAAATCATGTTACACTTGGTCGTGGTGATTTTTACTTTTGCTGAAAAACAGTTGACGCACTAAATGAGACATGGAATCTTCTGGAAAAGCCAAAACTTTAGAGTTCAGCTGACAGCAGGGCTCCATGCTGCTTCGTTTTTACGTCATGACGTCATGAAGAAGTCGTGCTCCGGCGCTTTCGTGGACTCCAGAGGGTTAAACATGTTTCATTAATGCATAATGATTTAAAGTGTAACTCATCAAAGCAATGTCACCTAATTGGAGGGAAACTGTTCGCCAAAGAGGCTCAGTCAGATTATACTGTTGCCAACTGAGGCAAAGGAAATGAAAGAAGATGCATAATAGAATCAATAATCATATGGAAATGTATTAATTTCTGTGTGGCCCTTTGAGGGGCTAATAGACTAAAGCACCATTTAGAAACCAAATGAAACCCATTTTAATAAACCTGGTCAGCACCATCAAAGATTGTTTTTCCAGCTGCTTTAGGGTGATCGATATATTTTTGAGCCATAGAATGTATTATTATTATCTCCACCAGAGGTAAGCCTGGAGTGGATTATGTGTTTGGTAGTGTGTGTGTGTGTGTACAGAGCCCTACGTCACATGATAGACTCTTCTCCTCTGTAGTTCACCGATGGTGGAACGAGTTACCAAACTCCATCTGAGCTTGTGAGGGATGAACACTAAGATGGACGTTACTTTGGATAAAAGCATCTGCTAAATGAAATTGTTACATTGTGTGTGTACCTGTCTCTGTGGATAGTTAATCCTGACTAATACCAGGCCCATCACTTTCATACTTTTAGTCATACTTTTAGTGTATATCATATTTATACAATATTCCTGTCCTTTTTCACATTCTATTTATTTACATATTCATATACTCTTAGAATATTATCTATTGTATGTGATTCCTTGTATAGTAAAGTATTTATATGCATATATAATGTCGGTACAATATATCATCCATCCATCCATCTATCTATAAAAAACTGACTGACTGTTAAAATGACTGCTATTGACTTTGTACATACAGATTCATTTTATAGCCGGTATTTTATGATCCAGTAAAGTAAGGAACAATACAAAAAATGAATCCGTTTTTGTTTTCATTGCTGCCATCTTGAGTGTAAGAGAGCCAGGCGGAGAACTGGGTGAGATTCAACTCTTTTCTGTGTGGGAGGAGAGAGGGAGACACACCTGGCGGAGATGTTCACTATACTGAGTGTACTTTTTTAGTCCTACTATGTTTTGTTACAACCAAACTGAATAACAGAGAGATATTTTTGAGCCCCGTGACTGACTTAACCATGATGATTTGATTGAGATAAAACTGGAACCAGGCACAAATACATTTGGCATGAACCATTATATACCATTGTGCTGTATTGTATATAATGCCCTGTATTTCATAATGCATTGTTGCATAATACCAACGTTGTAATAGTAGCATATTGTTTAATTTATTAGATTATGTCAAATGGAATGTCTTTATCATTCTTTGTGACAGCCACAGTAAAGAATCCATACATAGGTTAAATGTCAAACCTCCGTTGTTTGAACAACATTACTCTTGGTATACTGGTGCACAGTCACCACAGTGCAGTCACACAGAAATCAGCAAGTATCATTTCAATTTCTGTTGTCAACATCAAATTACTTATTTCATTTCATGCCCAGTCAAGCATCGTAAAGCTACACGCAGAATCAGTTTTGCTTCAGTTGTTCGCCCGTGTCTTTCTCAAAGACTTGCTCGCTTCCCAACTGACAGCTTTAATTATGGCCACATATCTGATTGCTTCACTGTAGATTCTCCACACAAATCAAAGAGCAGGGGTGGGTGTCAGGCAGCAAGGTCCCTGGAGCCCGCTCGCTTTACATCGCAGAATATGTCACAGGCCACGGGCACACATAGCTCTTTCTTCTGTCTCTTAATGCTTGCCTTCAGCTCCTCCGCAAGGAGCCAAGACCTGGGTAAGTAATGTCTTTTTTTGTATCAGTCATAAAGAGCCTCTGGGAGAGAGAGTAAGTGTGTGAGTGTGTATGAGGGGCATTTTATGTCAGCG